>NC_134954.1:16324771-16965605 GCF_965638725.1 Aptenodytes patagonicus
TCTAATAGGATAGAATAACTTCACAAGCCAGTGACCTGACTTGCAATGTTTGCAGCTCTTCAAACAAACCATTAGATTTTGTTGCAGCCACTCATGTTTGAAATCATATTCATAGATAGCTTACAGAATTTTTTGGTTTAGCAGACAATTTAGCAAACTCAAAGCATATAACTTTTGATTCCAGAAGCTCTGCGAGAGGCCTGTGGTGGCTTTTTTTGCATATTTATGGTGGCCACTTCACTTTAGACTAAAATTCCAATCCTAACCACAACAGTGATGAGATATCACTTCCAGCACCATTTGTAAACTATTTTATTATATTAAATCAAAACTTTTGCTTTAGTTTTCCTTGGAATTTTTGCCCATAATGTTAATTTGTACTTGGTGTTGTCTTTTTTTTCTCCCTCTGCTGTAATTTAGGATGGTACCTTGTTTGATGGTAGGCCGATAGAGTCTCTCTCACTGATAGATGCAGTAATGCCTGATGTGGTACAGACAAGACAACAGGCTTACAGAGATAAACTTGCACAACAGCAGGCAGCAGCTGCTGCAGCTGCAGCCGCGACTAACCAACAGGGATCAGCGAAAAATGGAGAAAATACGGCAAATGGAGAAGAGAATGGAGCACATACTATAGCAAGTAAGTTGAGACAGAAATGACCTTAACCTATGTTAACGTCATTTCCTTGTCATTTATCATAGTATGAGCTCATAGTACGAGCTAGTAGGCAATGAGGTAAATGTACAGAGGTACTAGTAACCCTTCAGCTTGCAGAGAATACCTTCGTCACAGGTGATACTTTAACAGATGGTGTCTCAACTTTGACTGTCCCCAGTCTGATATTTGCAATTGCAGGAGGAGAGGCAAACTTCTGAATTCATTAATTCACAATATTCCATTGACCAGTGTCACTTCCAGTACTACTCCTTTCTCATCATCTGAAGGTTTTTCACAGGAGTCTCTGAGAGCTCTTGCATAAAGAGGAAAAAAAAAAAATCAGAGGCAAGTCTTTAAATATTGCATCTTCTCCGCTTTGTCCCCTGTACAAGGAATGAGGAGAGGAGTCTGCTAATCCGCAGCTGGTTAAAACTGAGCATTGCTTGTGAAGCTCTGCAAACTACTTTTGACATGTTCTGCTAACCCCATGAATTGGAGAGCTGTAACTGGCCCTCTGTAGGACAGACTTCCTTGTCACGGTTGCTGAGACAAATCCTGTGTCATTCGTCTCCTTTATCTGTATCAGTTTTCATGATTTGCTATTCAGAATTATTTGATGCAACTGCTTGCAGGTTTGTTTATTCATTGGTTCTATTTTAGTCGTGACTGGGGAAACGAGTGAGTTTCATTTGTCATTACTGGTGAAAGGAACGTACCTTACAATCAGGCTTAGTATAGAAAAGTTCAGGTCAGGCATTAAAATGTGATTTTTTTGAAAATATTGTTCTGGAAGTCTGAATTACACATTTGAGAGGGGGAGTTACAGCTCTTGCTGTGAAAGCACCTGAAGAAAAGACATTTTTGAGAAAATATTCATATCAAGCCGTGTACAAGTTTCGCATTTTACAGCTGATTTTACTAGTTTTTTTCATTATTATATATGATAAATAAACTGGAAATATAATCTTTGGCTTAAACAAATAAGCTGTCTACTTCAATGCTTTCATTTAAAAATCTCAAAAGAATATTTACTTGTTAACTGTGAACTGGATAGAGTAAAAGTAAACTTCAGATCTCAGCCACTGTTAAATGTGATGTACCAGCAACCCCTACTGGCTGGTACACCAAATTATGTTGGCATTGATTCTCTTCAGTTGAAGCAATGTTTTATATGGTGCGCTTTCTTAGAAATATGCATGTTCTAATAGCCTTTTCTGTTTTCTTACGCATACAAACAGTGACAGAAACCCTTAATGTTAAATTAAGCAATAGATGTGAAACTGTTTGTTTAACCACAGTGAATAAATATGGAGCAGGTGAACTGTTCAGAATTTTTTATATTTTGCATTTACACTCGGTGTGAATTTATTTTTAATAATAGGAAATGATTGATAGTAGCTGCCAAGAAAACTGTTTTGTCAGTTGAATTACCCCCAGTATGTTTTACAGAACAATATGGATTCAACATCACTTCCATGCAGAAAGCTATGTATTGCCACAATTCCACGGTAATTACTGATGCAGTTTAAAAAGCTCTGTTATCAGTTTACCGTATCACCAAATGTTATTATATTAATTAAAACCATTTTGTAAATGAAGTGTCTGAGATGTAGATTTAAAACCTGTTTGACTGCAATTGGTGAAAAGAGATTTTTGAAAACGAATGTGTCATAAACATATTTTTAAAGCACAAGATAGACTAGTAACATATTGTACTACGCGGTATCATGCCTGAAAAACTATGAGTATTTTTAACATCAGCGTTTATTTTTTAACATAGCAAAAAATTAACTTTTGGCCTCAATTTTGAAGTTCCAAAATTAAACCCATTTGGATGCTGACATTTAGAAGGGCTAAGAGCTTTCTCACATTTTTGAAACTCCCCATCTGTTTATAGTACTTCATAAACTGGAACTGGAACAATAAAGGAACATTACAGCTTTGCCAAATTTTGATCCACATAAATTGTGAATTAATTGTTATGCTCATCCCAGAGGAATATGAGCCATACAGTAGTTACAATGTATTGTCCCAAAATATTAAAATCCACCTCTCTCTACTGTTGTTTCCCATAATGCAGATAATCACACAGATATGATGGAAGTTGATGGAGATGTTGAAATCCCTCCCAACAAGGCAGTGGTGCTGCGTGGCCATGAATCTGAAGTATTCATCTGTGCCTGGAATCCCGTTAGTGACCTTTTGGCCTCAGGGTATGTGCATTAACCATGTATGTACGTAATATCAATGCTCATTGGCATACTTCCGTATGTTGATGGTCACAAGTTAAAATAATACCTGCCCCAACGCCCTCTACATCAAATGCCACAACGTTTGCTGTTTTGAAAGGAATACTTGTTTAAAAGGAATTAAGTGGGAGAAGGAGTTATATTCTCATTAACTGTTTTGTAGATCTGGAGATTCGACAGCACGGATATGGAACCTCAGTGAAAACAGCACGAGCGGCTCTACGCAGCTGGTACTTCGACACTGTATACGAGAAGGAGGGCAGGATGTACCCAGCAACAAAGATGTGACATCACTGGATTGGAATGTAAGTAGAAATGGCAGTGCTCAAAATACTCCGAGAAAATCGTACCTATAATTCTGCATAGTCAAATTTTAAGTGACAGCAACTGTGCATCCTCTGCTACAGCTCCTGAAATATTTCTATTTTTGAGTTGCATTGTAATTTCTTGTATTGTACTTCAGGGACTTCTTTTGAATAAGTTGTAGTCAATGGAATAAATATCATAAATCTTATGCAGATGTATTCTACCTGAAATTTGCTTTGTGCTCTTTAGCTTTGAGTTATACAGTAAAAATAAATAAATAAAATAACCTTTTTGCTGGCAGAGTGAAGGTACACTTCTAGCAACTGGGTCTTATGATGGCTTTGCAAGGATATGGACTAAAGATGGTAAGTGAAATACTTTTAATTTCTAGTATATTTTCCTGTATTGTGGCTCACAGCATAGTTTTTTATTTTTTTAATGTATTCATATCAATATAAATTTTCAGGTAATCTTGCCAGCACCTTAGGGCAACATAAAGGTCCTATATTTGCGTTAAAATGGAACAAGAAAGGAAACTTCATTTTAAGTGCAGGAGTGGACAAGGTGAGATAATCTTTGGTAAAATTAAAATTCTTTCCTTCACCGTTATAATCTAATTGTAAGCATAATAGCAAAGCTATAGAAAGTGAGTAAATTAAACTAAAGGCATGAGATGTAATTATGTACTTACAAAGAACTTGTTATGCTAGCTATGTTTCCTTGTGTTTTATGGTAGTTTACTGAGATATTTTAATTTATTAGATTTCAGTGTCCCTGGGTCTCTTCCCAATTAGGTTAGTGTAAGTTGGAAAGTAAGTGCATTGAACTCGGGAACATTAAACCTTTGTAAAACCAAATAATCTAAAATTTAGTGAAGCGCTTTATGCAAAGCCTCAGAAAAAAATCGTACTGGAGGAATAGGGTTCAGACTGATTTGGGTATCAGTCAAGCCTGAGAACGATTAAAAAGGTTAGAGCTGGAACATAAGAAAAGTCAATATATCTGACTGGGGAGGTGCCAGTAGCGTAATGCCATGAAGCTCATTGTTTAACTGTGTTTTATTTCACACCTCTAAACAAACTTAAAGACTCACAAGGTCTTTAAATTCAGAGCTGTTGTTAGTGTGAGAGATTTTATGAATGGTAGAAAGGGCACATAGTGATGAAGAATAGACTTAAGATGAATTCAAAGAATAGAACAGACTATTCAAAGAGTAAGAAGAGTTTAATTTTTCCTCTGTAACTGATTCAAGGTGCAGAAGTAAACACAGGCTTTCTCTTAGTGAGACTGGCAAACTGCAAGCTCAGTAAGACCACAGGCCCACAATACTTAAAACTGGCAGTGTCATTGTAAAGTAATAGTTTTTTTCCTTTATTTATTATTTTTTTGCTGCACGCATTTAACCTGGTTTGCTTTAGTGCCCAGCTTTATAAATGCTTGTGCTGGCACAAAGGAAGGAAAAGTAAATGTCTCAAAGCGTGGAAAGGATGGGTTTCTTCTTTTGGCAGCTGTGATGGCTTATGCCAGTTTTTAAATCTTTGTGGAGATACAGCTTTAATTTGCAGAAGAATATTCTGGAGGAGATAGAAGCCTCGTTTCAGTCAATAAAACTCCTTGGACAAAGCAACTGAGATTATGCTTTGAAAAATATTCTGCATTAGCAGAAAGATTGACCCAACCTTATGCTTCTTTTCCATAAATAATTTGTGTGGTCAGTTCAGGCTTCCACTGAATTCAGTGTCAAAATTTTCATTGATCATTGAGGTAGGTCAACAATATTGGCGTATAATATAGTGATTATAAAATACTAATTTTGTCATGTAAGATTTCTTTCATCAGAAGGCTGTCAGAAGTATTGGCAGAGAACAACTCAGAACAAATTACACCCTTAAATCAAATCTTTCAGATTCTTAAGTATGAGACTAATTGTTTATGTAAAGATCTCCTTAGGGACAAATGATTATTTTAAATTACAATTTGAATATACAAGTATTTGAAATTAAAATAGGTGTGTGGAGTGGGTTACAAGAATATAAATAGGACTAAGGAGATAAATCTATTTCATTTTTGTTTATGAAAAAAAAAAGCCCACAACCCCCTTCTTCCCTCCAGACCCCAAAATGTTGTGATTAAACACCTTTCTAATATTGCAACACATTAAGGCTTTCTACTGTTGTCTGTATGTCTAATACCATTTCCTTTAGTACTGGGTAAAGCACTAGAAATACATAATTGGGAGCAGGTTTGGGCAATGGGGAGTAGGCTAGGTAGTCTGATACATGTGAATGGGGGTAGTTGTGGGGAAATTAGCAATTTGTACAAGTTTGTTTATTGTTTATTTATCTGTTTAATACAGACCACAATTATTTGGGATGCCCACACTGGTGAAGCCAAGCAGCAGTTTCCTTTTCATTCTGGTAAGTTTTGATTTTGATCATTCAGGATTGTCATCTGAAAAGACAAAGAAAGTGTTATTTATTAAAATAAATAAAAAATTCTGAAGTTTATGGTGCTTATTTACACCATTTTAAAGTCTTACAGGCAGTCTTTGGATACTGACTCCCATATTTGTAGTCTTATGAATTTTGAGAATGTAAACAAAGATAGAATTGCTCTGATTTTATAACTGTAACTCACAATTTTATTGCAGTTCTATGGAAGTCATAAGAGATAATCCAAATATTACTGACTTTCTGTAGTACAGTGGCAGACAAATCAAGTGGGTGGGCCACGAAGGATTTCTGTTTATCAGCTAAGGACTGCATTTGTCATCTTCCCGCTACAGTAATCCCAGCTCTGCATCCCATTGTTCTGCGCTGCCTGCTGTGCTGTCCCCAATTTGTTTGCCCACAAACCAGCTGAAAGGCTGTTCACTGGCCAGCTGGGATGAGAGTGCAGCCTCTCAGGAGGTCAGACAAATTGCTTTGTGGGCTGCATGCTGTGCAAGCCTGCCAGAATCAGCTGGAAAATAGAATAGAGAGGATGACAAACATGTCATTGAAGGGCCTTTAAGAAATGTGTTTCGTTTCCACTTATTATTCCACTCACACTACATTTTCAGTGGCATGACAACAATCAAAAACATCAATTCTTGATTTACTCCAAGCAATTCTGTGTGCTATCTGCCATAAATATCTTGGCTTGATCAAATGAAATATGTTGTCCGTGATTAAGCTTCAAGTTACCACACCTTATAATGCTGGAATTAAAGAAAGGAAATAAATCATTACCTTTCACTGGCTGCCATCTATCAGCACAAGCATGGACTGTTAGTGGAGATGAGCTCATGCATGACGATGTGTTAAGTTGTGGGAACCTGTTCCTTGTGCTGACTCTTGAGATTTATTTATAGATGACTTAACTACAGCTTGTTGTCCTGCTGCACTTTCTTCTGAATAACTGTTTCATTTCAGATATGTTCCATGTTTTAATGACTTCTATTAAATTTTGTTTCATTTCTTTGTGTAAGACCGGTTTTGGCTGCATTTCTCACTGTTCATAGTGTTTGATTATCTTTAGAACTGCTGTAAAATTAATGGTTGCTTCCTGTTGGCATTTGTTCTAAGGTGGTGCATGCTGAATTTGCAAATCAAACTCCTGCAGAATACATACCATAGTTTCAAATATCTTTCTTTTTCTTTTAGCACCAGCATTAGATGTTGATTGGCAGAGTAACAACACATTTGCCTCTTGCAGTACAGACATGTGTATTCATGTCTGTAAACTAGGACAAGATAGGCCCATCAAAACCTTCCAGGGTCACACAGTAAGTACTGGAAAAATAAAGTTGCTATATGATATTTTTATTAATGAGAGATTGGGGGCCCAGTATACTTGTCAGTATACAGCACTTGTGTAATTGTTGGTCTTTGGCAACAGGCAATAGATATACATACGCAGGTGGTCATAGTTAAGGTCATATGGTAACTAGTCTCTATCATTATTAGAACAATTCTTACTCCCATGTGCAGCTTTTTTTACCAGTGCCAGGATGGCATAGCAAAAGTGAGCTTTAGAAGAACAAACATGGTAACTTTAAGACTTTGCTATGCACAGCCTATGTTGTGTAAGAGTATGCATGGGAAAATGTGATGAACAGATAGCAAAAAGTTGTTGTTATTGAAGGCAAAGCTAGAAATTAAAATTAAATGTTAAAATACTGACAGTTATACAAATACTCATAACTGCTGTCCAACTTTATCTTTTGTAAGCTGTCATTTGTAATGGAAGTGAAGACTCCAACTTACTCTCACTGTTCAATTTTAGAATGAAGTAAACGCAATCAAATGGGATCCAACTGGTAATCTTCTGGCATCCTGCTCTGATGATATGACTCTAAAGGTAAGGGGAGTTCTGGTACTGGCTCTTGTCTTTGTAGGACTCTGGAATGCAAACCATTAGCTCGAGCAATTCAGCAGTATCACTGTACTTGCCATGTCGTCTAATATTTGTTCTTTCCTAATATAACAAGATTAGGCAATCTTAGCAAATCCTTGTTAATCAGAGCCAAGCTTTGGTCCAGAGAACTTGTTACAGGCTGCCACCCTAAGACTTGGAGCATGATTTATTAGGTGCTTTTAGCTGTTTACAGAATCAGGTCATTAATCATTAAGCTGTCACACTTGATGGTTGCTTTTGGTTAAAAGGAAGAATTGGAATGCATGTCGTGTAACACATACAAGAATGGGTGACTAGCTCCTTGCCTGGTTTTCTTCTGTTTTCCCCTTCTTTCTAGTTAAAAACTCTGGCATATTGTTTCTTAAGAGACTGTGTGTACTCCTTGGTTTTTCCAGTTCATCAGGAGTCATTCTGCAGTTTTCAATTGCACCTACACTTTTCCTCCAAATAATTCATAGCAACATGCTTTCTTGTAGAACTGGGGTAAACTTCTGAATGCAGAGGATACTGTAACTTACACATATGACTTCAAGGTGCACTAGAGATCCATAAAAAAATACCACCAGGTTAGATGCGCTAGAAGAAATGAGGCTGTTCATGCCTGACAGGCCTGTGCTGTTTCCACGTTACAGATGCTTTTCCATTACTCCCATACTGCTTTATATTTAGTAGGTGCTTAGCACTATGTTTAGTAGAGTTTCAGGATATGGTTTTTTATGTTGACAGCGCTGTCCTACTAGTAGCCCTTGGGATGGCTATTTCCATCTAGCTCACTGTTGTTTAATCAGAGACAGGGAATGGCTGAACGAGTAGCCAGATATCCCCTCCTGTGCTGGCACACAGTCAGGCACTTGCAGTGGAAATCACCTTATCTAAATATAAACATTTAAGCGTTAAGCTTCCAGTCTAAAACTAGATGTCTAGACATCTTTAGTCAACAGAGTGTCTAGCACCACTGAAAAGCAATTCATCCTTTCTTAAGTTAAGTGTCTAAGTCACGTGTGATGAGTAAACCCCTGAGAGCATCAGTCATTCTCCGTTGGCAATGGATGGAGTCAAAGTAGCCAGCTTAAGCTAGATATTTAATACTTAAACAGCTGAAACTCAGGTGAGATGAATTCCAATTTAGAGCTCAAGCTGCTGCTGCTGCATCTCAGTGAGTAGAGAGGTGACAGCTGGGAACATGTCACCGTTTGTGGGCTCAGGCAATTCAGGCAATTAACTTCTTGGTAGCTGTTTTGATTTCAGCCCAGCCTGGAAAGAATTTTATCATTTTGTTCAAGAATAACTGGAAGACCAATTGCTTGTAGATAAGTCTATGCATCACTAATCGCTTGTGGATCACTTAGTTTTCAGTGGCAGTAGGAATGAATGTCAGGTTTTGAAGCATATGGAAGATGCCTAGTGATCGATTGATTTATTTTTCTCTCTTGTGACGCCAACTTGATGTTCTCTAGGGCAGCTAATATGGACTCTTTTCATCTATACTAGTTTTGGGAAGAGAAGCTAGATTTTGATCCTGTCAATTTAAACTGGAAATACAATTTTAATTCTGTCTGCACATTGAAAATCAATTTCCCCTTCAGTGAGGCACCAGTTCTGAAAAGTATCATTCATTTAAACATACACCCCAATTGCATCTTAAATACAGTTGAGCTTAAACATGCTCCTGTTAGCTTTTTCTAACAAGAGGTGAGCTAAAAGCACTACTAAACCAGGTATCATTAAAAAAAAGCATTCGGATGATTAACTACAATATCAAGTTTCACATTTAGGAAAAGGTATAAAAGCCTTCCAAAACCCCCTCTGTATGCAATGCAAGCCCTTAATAGAATAAAGTTATTTTGTTTGTTGAAGGTTATCATGCAGGAGTTGGAGTCCTAAGGAACTCCTCCTTTGTATGAAGTCCTGAACAAACACCTGGCAATGCAAATCCTAATAAGCCAGGAAAATGCCATAATGTTTTTTGCAGTATGCATCTATGGCTTTGAATGAAAACAGAAAATTTCTCTACTATCCCTTTATTTCACTCAATCTGTGTAGCAAGAAGTTCACTTAAAAATAGGACTGTGATATTTTGTCAACTCAGACATGAACATATACATATTGCTCTTCTCATTTTAGCATCTGTTATCATCCCTGCACTTTTCAAGGGGCTTGTAGTTAGCACATGCAGATTGGCTTCTATAGACAGTACCTTTGTTACTCATTAATCCCATCAGGTACTTAAAACTCAAAGACTGGAGGGTACTGAAATAATTCTTGTCATAATTACTCTAGAAACTCAGCAGTCATAGTAAATGTTTTGAGTGGCCTAAAAGGCAGCAGTCAGGCTGCAAATGATAAAGAAGAAAGATGTAAAATGTATTTTAGTACAATATTGTGCTAAATGTCTTTGTGTTTTTGTCTGTTTTTATCATAGATCTGGAGTATGAAACAAGACAGTTGTGTCCATGATTTACAAGCACACAACAAAGAAATTTATACTATCAAATGGAGTCCTACAGGACCAGGAACAAATAATCCAAATGCCAATCTTATGTTAGCAAGGTACTATTTAATCCTGTTTTTAAATGCCTGTTAAGCATTATTTTTACTTCACTCTCTATATATGTAGGTTTACAGAATGTTTTGAAGCATGTAGGATACTTTATCATATTGTGTTTATTTTAGAAACAAAAATATGTCAAATTGAGATGTAATTAATCTGTGTTTTTTCCCTTGACAGTGCATCCTTTGATTCTACTGTTAGGTTATGGGATGTAGACAGAGGAATTTGTATTCATACTCTGACAAAACATCAAGAACCTGTGTACAGTGTAGCTTTCAGTCCTGATGGCAGGTACCTGGCCAGCGGCTCCTTTGATAAATGTGTACACATCTGGAATACACAGGTATAGCTCTTCTGTCTATTTAGAAGTTTGTGTTTCGGTCTTTTCCATCAGCACCCTTCCAACCTTTGCTCCATCGTGTTTTCCGCCACAAAGAGCTTTGCCTTTGCTAACATGCTGATTCGCTTTCTCTTTGTTCTAAGGTTACTTCTGTTAATGGATATACATTTAATTTCTCTCTTTGAAGTGCTTGCCTATGGTGAAGTAATAATTGTCTTTACGTTATCTTTACTTAGCAAACAAAAAACCTAAAAGAACCCCAACCAAAAAACCAACAGAAACAAAACGTATTCAACAAAGTGTCTCCAATGGGTTGCATCCAAAAATTGTCTTTGTTAACTCTGAACTTTAAACTCCTGATAAAACAGGTTTGCTGTGAAAAATGATGACTGGATGTAAACATACAAATCTGATAGCTATTTCATTCAATTTCACTGAAAAACGAGAATGTAAAGTGAGAGAAGACGATGATGACAAAATGTTTCTACAGAACTTTCTTAGAAAGGTCACTATTACTTGTTTTGTATTTCTGGCAAAAAAAGGGCTGACTGCAACTGAAAGTCTTAAAGACCTTGTTGTTAGGCAAGATGTGATCTCTGACTACTGGGAATTGGATATTAGTTTTTGAAAGGCTCATTTTAGTAATTGGAAGTAGTCATAAACATCCCCAGTTTTGCTTGTCAAACACAAGAGATCAAGATACGATAATTGTGTTTGTCACATCCTTTAACACAGTGCTGAGATTGTCCACGAGCCTTGCCTGGAACATTTCCTCTGAGAATTTCAGCTCTTAAAAGCAGTGGGGAAGTTTTGCATGTTGTACAAATTTTACTTGTTTACTTGGATTTTGTTGTGTTAATTACATGTTTTGTCCCTTTTTAGACAGGTGCCCTTGTTCACAGTTACCGGGGAACAGGAGGGATCTTTGAGGTTTGCTGGAATGCAGCAGGAGACAAAGTTGGAGCAAGTGCTTCAGATGGTTCAGTAAGTGTAGCTTGACATTCTAACAACAAGCATCTTCTGGAAATCTTTTGACTAACAATGGAGACAAAATTTCCTTCTGTAGCTGAAGTTTAATACAGCTAGCTCGCATGTAGATTTTTGCATATAAGGGTGCTGTAATGTTGAAAGGGGAATATGTCTTTATTCCAGCTTAATGCATTATTGTTTTAAACCCTCAGAAAATCTCAGAAGGTGAAGATGCCTCTAATTTAAATTTTCTATCCCTACTGGGGCTTACCATGGAAATGTGTTCATTGTGGCTGGCCTTTTCATTATAGTCTGGAAACAAGTTCCTTTTTGCCTCTTTGCCCTTTTCGAGTGAAAATGTTCAGTGTAGGTGATATTATTGTCCTATGCACGATAGGAATGAAATATCTTCTGCATTGCATTCAAAAGAAAGAGCAGCAAAACAAAGTACAAATTTCTGAATTCTCAGAATTAAAAAGCTCTTAAAAATGACAAGAGCTATATGTAAATACGAGTCTGCTTCCATTGCTTAGAAGAAGCAGAGAATAAAATCATATGTTTAACTAATTGTGAACGCACCCGCTGTCATCTCAGTATTGTATTGTAGCATCACCTCCTATAGGTCTTCTGACAGTGTCCTGCAAAGTACTACAATAAAATATTAATGTGCAGTTCTTCGTAACAAGTACAATAGTCGTTTTTTGCTTGCCTCTCTTTTGCCATGGTTTTAAAAGAAGGGAGAAGAGAGCCTAAGGAAAAGCAAAATTGGAATAAAATAAGAGTGATAAAGGAATTGTATTTTGAAGTGCTGTAGCTTAAAGTAACAAATGTCAGCAAAAAGCAATCCTGGTAGCTTTGTAGTCCAGAGTCTCAGGTAGTATCTTAACACACATGCCAAAGTGTTCTCCTGTCCTGCATGCTCCATACTGGTAAGTGAGACCGCTTTGTTAGAGTTCAGAATAGAAAATAGGAAGTTCTGAATTTTAAGTAGACTAAATTCTAGAGAATTAATTTTGATTGGTGTTTCATATCATTTTAGTCTTATAAGTATAGACAATATCATAAAAGGAACAAAAGCTCAAGGCATATCCCGAGTAGAAATTAATTATCATTCTACCCTAGATGACCCTTTTATGTACATGCTGTGTACCCTTTCCAGTCTTCCAGTTAATTTGACCCAGGAAGCTGATTGTACTTGCAACAGATTGGTTTTCATTTAGTTTTTGCTCTTTTAAAAATATCGGGTTTATTTTGTTTTATATCGTTTGCTAGCAAAAGCCCTCCTTGTTCCCTCAGTTTTAAATATACTTATAGCTCATAATAACTAAGCAAATAGAGGCACATTTGAACAGTTTGATGACTAAAATCATAGCTTTTATATGATTATATTTTACTAGTAGCTTTCCGTATCTGACAGAACTAGAACATTAACTAGTTGTTAATGTTCTGATAGTAATTCATTAGGCAGCAGTACCCTTAGCAGGTCTGGGTGGGTGCTCATAACCAAAGTGCTCAACAACAGATTGGGGGGAGAAATCACCAGGTAAGACATGCAAGATGAAGCTTGCGCAATCTGTTTCATAGGTTTTGCTCAGATATTTCACACAGAATTGTACAAACGTGGAATATTGTGCAATGTGCAATTTCTGTATACGTATTTCTTTTTCTTACAGGTTTGTGTATTAGACCTACGGAAATAGCGCTACTAGTTGGAAGCCATGGACCGACTATGAATGTGTACATAGCCAAAATGACTGTCCCTGACCCATGTACTGCTATAGTCCCAATTGAACCATGGCCAGTCCACTACAGCCAAACATAAAACAAATATATACATATACTGTATATAAAAAAAAAAAAAAGAGAAAAAAAAAAATTACACCCTGAAGAGGATGACAGAGTTTTGTCACAGCTTGTGAATCCTGTTCACCAAGTGCTGGAATCTGCTGTGCCCCAAAATAACATTTAAAGGTTTTGGATATGAAAAACAGAAGAGAGAGAGCGAGAGAGAGAGAAATATACCGTATACAAGAACAGACCCATATACATACCAAATTCAGAAGATACTAATGGCAGCCTTCATTACCCCTTCCCCCCTTTAAATCCATGATGACAATGGATTGTGGGGTATTTTTCTTTTCCTTCTCAGTAGTTGAGCAGTTTGTGTGTACAGAGAAAATGGACTTACAGAAATCTGCAGCAGTAGTTTTTTCTTTGCTTTTAAACATTGGGTTTTCTGTTTTGTTTTGGTTAAGTTTACGGATGCATGAAGTAAGGGAGTGAATTATTTTCTTGTTTATATTTTTTTCACCTTGGAAAAAAATGTTTCTTTGAAACATATTTTAATGCATTCTTTGAAGAGGTAGATTGAACCTGATGATGTTTGGTACATTTTGTGGCTCCCAGAGCACAATTTTGTGAACAGAGGGAGGGTGGAAAAGGGATTATGGAGAGAGAAGAGAAAAAAATTCTTCAAGGCGTGATATTTCACGTCCTGCTCACCTACGAAGTATGACAGTAATGGGTATAATGCTATGTTTTATTTTCTGGTGACGTGGCTGAAATGCAGTAGTTTCTTATTTGGGACATAATTCTGCCAAACTCAAGAATAGAAGGGCACAAAAATACAGAAAAGAAAAATACAGGGATGCAAAAAAAAAAAAGGACAAAAAAAGAGGAAAAAATGCATCTTCTGTTGCTTTAAGACCATAGCTAAAATATGGTTAAATTGTGCACTATTGTGAAAAGGAGCAAAGTATAGCTGGGGGATCGTTTTTAAGAGGTTAAGATCTTTCTGGACAAGGGCTCATGCCACAGCTTCTCTGAGAGTTGCCCATCATTATTTGTAGGAGCTTAGATGTATAATTGTAACCAAACTCCAGTATTAAAAGTATCTCATGTAATTTTTCTTTATTAAAATAAAATCTTTGGCATATATTTGATAACACTGCCATTAAGAGGCAAAATGTTTACTACCTTAGATTTAAAAAAAAAATCTTAAACAGAGGACTTGCTTCAAGTTTATTTTAATAGCAGTGATTCAGCTTATTTAAAAGATGAATACTTGCACTAATTCCCCTGCTGCTCCAGTCCTGCAGTTTATTGTATCTTGTGACTACATTTTTTTCCAAATATAGGGTAGATGTAAGCTGCTATTTTTTTAATAATCACTACTATATAGTGTCTTTTACTCTGTTTACAATATCAAGTATTTTTCTTACAATGACAGATGTATATGGCAAACCTTTTTCTGCTCATGTGATTAAAAGTATACTGATAGTGATTTTATTTGTAAATGATAGCATGAGGTTGTGTTTATGCGTATGTGTAGTCGAAAAGGTTGCATCATGTCTTGCATAAGATTCCAAGAGTGTAAATTTATAAAAAGAGAGGTTGTCAAATTTATGTCACAGGCATTTTACTTAAGGAATGGTTTATATTACAGAGCTTTGCAAAGTTATCAGTTTTATAACACTATTTCAATCACAAATAATTTTGTGGCTTATGATTGCTAGTCTCTAACCTTTTTTTTTTTCCCCCTGTTTTGTTTTTTTTTTTTCCCCTCCAAGTTAGGTATAAATTGATTTAATTGAGATAATGCAGCTTTGACATTTTAACCATTGTTCTTTAGGCAGTGATTTCTGCTATTTCCATGGAATAAACATGACTTGAAGCAAGTCTGAGTTTGGCTAAGGTAGGGTAGCAATTTGCCAGCGGTAAAGAGAAGTCAACAATACATTCTTTATATATACCCCAGGATTATAATACTATCATACACAGCGTTTAAAACCAACAAAAAGTCATATCCATAAAGGCAGTCATCCGCGGTGGTTCGGTGCCAGCTATTTTTAGGGTTTTGGAACATATTACAAATGTTTAGAGCAATTACCCTGTGAGTTACAATATGTAGGAAACCTAATATATTGAGTGTCTGGCACTTGAAATATTGCTTTTATTGCTGGAGGTCCATGACTGTGGCTGACCTCTGTCATTTAATGAAAAAAAAAGATAAAAATAAAAAAAAAATTCTGTGCAATAATTTTAAACTGTGCTCCCAGGAATAGACACAAATGTTTTGAGTATGTTTAAGCTGCATTTTTCGTTTAGCAATGCATTTGTCAATTGCACTGAATTTAAATCTGAAAGTCAGAAGTGATTCTTGATAGTACTTTTGTATTTTAATATGGACAGTTTATTCATTTTCATAAAAGTTATTGGATAATTCAGCCAATCTAAACAATTGTGGTGGAATTCTGTGACATAGCTGCAAAATCACACAGCCATGTTTTAGGGTATTGCCATTTTCCTCTTTCTCAATCATCAGCCGTTTTGGTTGTAATTCTAGTTGCTTAAGCATAGTATCACATATTCAGAAATAGGTAAAACAGAGCTTCAGTATCACAGGTCCAGGGTTTTCAGGTGCTTGAAGAACAGTCTAGCAGGAACGTCAGATCTGTCGACTTGAGTGCTCTGGACGCGCAGGCTGAGACCCCCCAACCTAGTGTTAATCAATCAGCAGTGCCCCACTGTAGTGGAATGACGCCAGTTTCCACTAGCAAAGGATCTGGCCAATAGATATTTTATTGTTGTCCTTTACTAGCATGCCACAGTGCTGCTCCTGCTCACACCTCTTCTCGCCTCTTGTTTTATACACTGTTAAATGCATGCATGCAAGGTGTGCTAGGTTCTGTGATTATGTGAAGCAAAAAGAAGAAAAAAAAAAAGAGAACCATGACATTAATTATTGTCTTTTATAGCACAAAGACCTCGTATTCAATAGTGAGGTAGACTATCCAAATTGTTCCTTTAAATTGAGTATGCCAAGTGTCAGTAAGACCCTGACTTTGTATAAACGTATACACATGCTTAGTCTTGCATACTGAGTAATTCTGTTGCGCCTGTTTTCCAAGTGTAAAGGCAAACGTGTGCATAAGCCTTTGCATACATTACAGTTCCTATTTTTTCCAGTTCAACACGTTAATGGGCAAATATCCAAACAGAGGATAAAAGGAAGGGGAAAAACTGGGCTCAGAATTAATGATGGAATAAGAAATGAACTGCTCTCGAGTTAGCCGTCTTTCTATGCATCCATCTCAGAATCCCGTTTCTCATTTCTGCATAATTAGGTCCAGGTTTCTGTAGAGTTCCTCTTTTTCTATTTTTACTTTACCTTTTCCTGCATTTTTAAATTGATGTAAAGATTCCCAACCGGTGGACTTTTTAGTGTAGTTAAGAGAATATCTAGGTCCTCATAAAGGCTTTTTTAGACTCTTTGTAATGTTGATAAACTCAGTTTATTCTGGGACTACAATTGTGCAGGGTTATTTAGCGTGTCTACTAGATGATTGGAAATCTTATATGAAACACTAAAAGTGCCTCTTTTTCTGGGTTGGGTGGAGGGAGGTAGTAGTTACCAGAGTCAGAATGACATGGCATTTTGAAGCATGTTTCTTGATTTCATGACACTTTAATGCATCTTGAGAGAAAGGCCAAAGATTTCTACCAATTTTAATTAATTTTCATTTTAAAAAGCACTCCTTTTTCCTTACACTGCTTACCTCATGCTAGGGTATTTAATGGGACATTGTACCTTCGAAATGTTCTTTGTGTTTAGGAAGAACAGTAGGTGGCATAGGGTGGTTGTGCCAGTTTGCCTACGGAGCGAGCTTAGCAGCTGATTCATTTAGTTCTGCTGAATGAAGGAATTTCGTTAAAATCACAAACTGGGTTTTTCAGCTTGTAAATAAAAGGTTGTATGTTTTTTGTCTGTTTAGCGAAGAGGAGCCTTGGGACCCGATTTTTTCCAATCTTTACTTAACCAGAAATCCCATTGTCTTTCACTTCGTGAGAAAACCTTGCCAGAATAAGCATTGGAGGCGTTGGGTCTGTGTCATACCGTACAGCGTGCCGCGTAGGTAAAACGAGCCACGTTTCACTCGAGCCAAGACTCCCCTTGGCCTCGGTGGAGGTTTTGCCAGAGCAGGGCCTGCCGGATTTAGCCCAGTGTTCCTTTTTCATTGACAAGCATGATAGCTTCTCCCTTCACAAAGTCCTGTAGAGCCGTTCCCCAGTGGGATCAGTTTCACACTCTCCAGAAGTCTGAAGAAAGCAGAAGCAACATTGTGGCATGTTAGAAGCAAATATGGCTTCGGGAGACAGCAGTAAATCTCCATCAGGATCCCTGACATTTTCCATAGGGAGAGAGCCGTGGAGCAGTCTTCACTTCTCCCTCTAGAGAAAGCTCTGAAATACCACGTTCTGTGAAAGTGTGGCTGTCTTCACTGTCAGTCTGATGGAAGGCAGACGAACCAGGAAAATCTGCCATTTTCTTGTGGATTGCAGATTTAGTGTTAATAGTGCTTCAGATCAGTAGTTTCGAGTACATAATTCGCTTTCTCTGCCTTTAAGTTTGAAGCTTGACAATAACTTGAGGCATGTTTTTGTTTTGTTTTCTTTTTTAAATAATCATTCATTTTTACTTCATAATGTTTTTTGACATTTGTGGGTAAATACAAGAAAACAGTCTGCATGTTGTTGCTAGTCCAGTGTACTTTGCAATCTTGTCCTCAACAGACTGCAGTGTGCAGAACAGTAATTCTAGAATACAGAAGTAACTTTCTCTCTCTCCTGACATTTGACATTGTAGTTGTAATGGTTTCATTTGGAGTTACAAATCCTTTGGGTCTAATTCTGTGAGCCTACCTATAGCACTGGATTAAAATGTCTGCATCATTTCTTCAGTTATCCAGTTAAATTACAACTGTTGTAAAAGTGTAAACCAGCCCATGACAGTTTTTTGTACTTGTTTAAAGGACTTTTATTGTTCAGTTTTCATGATTATTGTCTAAAGACGACTGATATAGATGTTCTATACTGTCCTGGACCATGTTAATTACACTTTATGATGTATTTTGGTTCTACATCACAATGATTTGTCCCCAAGGCCCTTATATCCCTTCTAGGCACATTTTCTGTTGCAGTTTCCCTTTGCATTGTATTGCTTTGACAACTGTAATTTGAATCAGATCTGAAAGAGGTCCAGAATAAAATATATTTTGATATTACCTTGGCTGAATGTAATTTTAAATGCTTGGTACGGAAGACTTACAGATGATTACCTTGGGGAAGTGTTAGACTAAAACACTATTTCTAATATTTATTTTGGCACATTTTCATGTAAGACAATATGTAAGAAGCAATGGGAGGTAATACATTGTACAGCTACATACTCTTTATGAACAGTAGACCCTCTGAAAACGGTGACGCTATCCTCTGCCACCATGTACCGCTATGCGTTTGATTTAGACGAACTGCTTTCTTACGCGTGCGTTTCACGTGCTTCATCTTCTCCTTACCCATACACTTGTGGAAGAGAAGCCGAGCCTAGTGGTGTTCACAGCTACGCTCCAGCTGTTTAGAAGACTTTGGAGGCGTGGGAGCAGGCTCCTGTATGTAATGCAATCTCACGTCAGAGAGATCCGTTCTTACGGAGCAATTCAATTTGGTTATGGAAAGGAATGTTATTTGTGTTACTGTATTTCAGGTATTTGAAAGCATTTGGATTTACACATGAAATAACATGCACCCATCTATACATAATGATGCTTTAATTCCTTTAGAATTGTGGGTCGTGTCACAATCCAAGAGAGCGAACCCAGATGGTTTATTTTCAAGGTCGCTAGAACTTTATGGTGAAACTACTGCTTTTTCATGTAGACTATTCATTTGCTATAATATGTTCAAAAGTAATAGCTTTCTTATTTCAGTAATGTTATCAAAACCAATTTATTTTAACATGTTGAAACTTGCTGTTGAAAAACATACGTAATGGATTAAAAATGGAGGAGGGACTGTATTTTACAAGTGTAAAACCAGTCTTGGATTCCCTTCACCTGGAGTCTGAGTGCACGTCAGGATTTCTCTGTCGCTATTTCAATTGTGAGAGTGCAATATGGAAGCAATTTCATGGTTTTGAGACAGACTGTTTGTCCTAACTAATGTCACGATGCAGAAAGTTTGTGTCTCTTGAAATGTTATTAGCGCAAATGCTCCCCTCTAGAGTATGGCCACCCTGAGATGCAGGAACCACAGAGCGGTGTTGCGATAGGCGGATGTTAAGCTTGCATGGTAGTGATGCCCACCTCTGTTCTGTGAGGAGGAGACAGCGTTCCAGGTATTCCAGGTGCATCATGCCATTACTGCCCAAATCTTCCCTTCGAAGTTCAGTTATCCTCATGCTATAACAATCCGGGTTTTATAATTCTGTAGGAACTCGTGATCTCAGGTATTCATAAAGTCCGTGTTCCCTACCTCTAGGGAAATCATTTAATGGAAGTCTAAGCAACATCTTTGGTTCCCTGATGTCAGCACAGGGCAGCTGTAACAGAATAATAATTTAAGAGGAATTTATCGATGATTCTGTAGAGAATGATGATGCCCCAGTTAGTACAATTTGTCCTTAAGGAAAGCTGACCAGGAGATCTGCAGTGCAGAGGCTTTCTTATTTATCTGACTAACTGAAAATTGCTACCATAAAGGATTGTTTGAAGGATTAAAAAAGACACGGGTTTTCTTAATAGATGAAATGTGAAAATGTTCAGCTCCTAGATTCATTCTTCAGATACCAAGTCAAGATTTTGCTCTCAGGAAGACGTCAAGAAGTCTCAATAGAGGTCAAGTACTTTCAACAGACTGTTTCCTTGTTTCCACAGAGATTTTTCTGACTTGTTCTAGATGCTGAGAACCCTGATTTTTACCTTGAGAGCTGCATTTTGAGCTTTCTGAATTACATGTTCTTGAACATTTCAAGACTTCTTCACTGGACTGGTGACGGCTCAGGTCGAGTTCTCCCTTGACTGCTAAGAGAATGAAAGGTCCCTGCTCACAGCAACGCTGAGGGGAAGTTTCCAATGACTTCAGTGCAAGCGGAGCTAGGGCAGCACTTCTGAAAAGAAATGTTGGTGGATGAAGGGTTTGTTTCTGACAAATATTAAAAATCCATCTATTAAAGACCATGTTTCCCATTCTACTGTATTGAAGCGCACATATAACAAATCTAAGGTACCATTTGCTCTTCTTGCATGTTATCTCAGCCTTAATAGAAAAAAATTAAATCTGCAGGCTCCATTTAGTTTAATTTCTACCTTTGTCCCTGCTGCAAATGTCTTCTGTTGACAAGAACACCTGAAGGTGTAGGGTCAACCTCTAATAAATGCCAGGCACAGGCACACAGGTAGGGTGTAAGTCATCTGAACACGGCTGTTGGTTCTCCAGAGCTGTATTGGGTCTTTACAATCTTTTTCTTCCTCACAGAGTTGTGGTGCTGCATAATTTGCAATCACAAAAGCTATTAGGAGCATAATGTCTGCTAGCTGTTACACTTGAACTGCTTGTGGCTTTACACTTCATAAATGTGGAGAAAGACTTTTACGATACAACCACCATGCACTCCTAATACTTAAACTGGGAGCCGCAGTAGATTCTGACATATATCCCTTAATTTCTTGTAAGTGAATAATTTTGTGAGGTAGGACATTCCTGCCTCAGGAAAATAGTGAAGAATTGCAATTACTGATGCTTAGTTTACTTTTTAAATTGTTATTTGACAGTTTTGCAGTTCTTTCACTTTCTATTGCCACATCTCATCTATCTTTCAGTTTGCTTGAATACTGCAGCAAAGCCGGATGCTGATTAGGTGGATAGGAACAAACTGCTTTCTAGCAGTAAGTAATTTGAAGCCAGAAGCCAATTCCCAAGGCAAAGAAGTAGGAGTGTGTAGTTTTTCGCAATTGTGTTGTTTACCATCTCGTGCTCAAATCAGTAAATCTTGCTCTGTGTGCTGAATTAAATATTCTATTTTATTCTATTAAATAGTTCAGTTCCTGCAGCTAATTTTACAGGAAATCATTCAATACAGCTTTTATAGAGAACAAATTATAACTTTGCACTGTGTGTTTTTAAAGCAGGGAAATTTCCTTCTCGGTACCTGTTGGAAATACCAGTTAGAGGCGTAGTTTGTTGCTGTTGCCTGGACAGCAGGTATGCCTCCAAGTGTGGGGTTTAGGTACATGATTTCTTATCTAGAGCATTCAACTGCGAAATACTTGTTGACCCATTTATTTATTTATTTATCTCGTGGTTTATTACTGTTTGCTTGGCTGGGTGGATAAACCAACTCACTGTTTCCATCAGATGCTTTTCTTGTTGCAGGTAAGTTATGCCTCTGAATTGGACAAGCAATAAGAAATAATAAGCATGAGGATAAGAAACCTGTGCCCATAGTGTTCTGTTAGTTTGAACATCAGCCCATTTCGTGGCTTTCTGTGTCCTTTGCGGCTGAATCGCTTTTTATATGCGTGGATACAGGAATTAGGAGAGTTCTGTCTCTCCAGCTTTTCAGCCATTTTATTCCACTTTATTTAGGAGGACTTTTAAATAAGCAGGATCAAATTGAATACTTTTGCTTTTGGAGGTTCTGTTTGAAAATAATGGGGTCATCAAATAGTGAGGAAGGCAAGGGGAAATGACCGCGGTTGTAGGTCTCGAAGAGAGCTCGGCAGGCTGCACGTGCCTGTTTCTGACAGAGAGCTGCCAATCTGGTCTCAAAGGCTTTCCTGTGCAATCTATTCCAATGCTGCCATAGCCTTAATGTTAAAGCACTTTTTTGTCTAACCTGATCTTCTTCGTTGCAATTAAAACCCGACTATTCCATCCACCCTGAATGTGGGGAGAAAGAAAAAGCTGTTTTGTTATTGTTCACAGCAGCCTTTTACATATTTGAAATCTGTTGTTGTGTCTTTTCTTCTTTAGGCTGAGCCGTCCTCAGTGCATCTTAATCCATTCATCAACACCAGCTGCTCTTCTTGACAAACAATCTAATGAATACTGAAATAAGAATCTTGTTTATAAGAAATACCGTCTCTGGCACGAGTAAGGAAGAGGGGGGGAAACTGTAAAAATGAAATACGACTCCGGTTTTGCAATTCTGCTATAATAAATACGAACAATGGCTCAGTAATTTATGGGGTTTGTATTACTGATGTCCCAGCAAGACCCCATTGTTCTTGGAAGTTTTATGTAAACACCTTTTTTCTCTTCTACAAGCCTTCGTTTGCGTTGTTTCCCCTTCCTGGTTTTCAGCTAGTGACAGGTTTTGTCCAGAGTTGCCCAGCAGTTCTATGGCAAAGCTAGGAATAAAATTCCCTACTCTGAAGGCATTTCCCCCAAAAAAGGACAGAAGACCAGGCTGAGGGTTGTATCTGCCCATGGTTTCCACCTGGGACCACCCTCCCAAACCAATACTGCTACAGAAATGTTCCAGAAATAGAATGGGAAGGGCACCCTGGGAACTGGAGATGTACGTGATGCCTGCGCTGAAACAAAACAGACAAGTGAATTCATGAAATGCTCCAGTGATATGCTAATACACTTGGTAAGAGTACTAAGAAAGCGAGAAAGAATTTTTGCTGCTTTATATTAAACGTGCTTTCAGGCAATAAATGTTTTTTAATGTGATAGAAGCAGCCTTGACTGAAATATCTTTTTATCTCATGGAGACCTACATATTCCTGGTTTCTGACCACACAGCTATTTGTCTCCCAAAGAGCTTCTTTTAAATAGGCCAGCGTCACAAGGATTCAAAAATAACCAAATCTATTGCAAATAAAAAGCTTTAAATACATACCACTTTTTCGAACTGGAGAACCCCAAACACCTGCAAACTAACCGAGATGTCATTTCTCAGCTAGCTGAGACTGCATATAAATAATTTCAATCCAAATGGAGATTTTGAGGGAAAATCTAAGTTGTAAAAATCAAATATCTGAAACTTCTCTCAAGTACTCTGCTTAGCAGTTGCAGCTGGCTGCAGCCCTGACCACTGTGAAACAGCCCTCGAAAGGCCACGAGAGCAGCTGGCTCCAGGTGTATTACTTAGATGGCATCTACCCGTCCTAGGTAAGACAGCCTCCAGCACGTGTTTGTGGGTACAGAAACAGTTAAAACCTCCCCAAAGGAGAGAGAAGGTTCCCCTCTGTGAGCTGCTTCAGCTCACTGACCCAGCAGAAAAACACTGGCTGGTTTTATTTTGTATTTTTCCCTTTCCAGGGTAGAACAGCAGAGATGGAGGCAGCGGGATCGCCCAGCAGCAGGGTGGGCTGTTAGACCGGTGCAGCTGCTGCATCTACCTCCACCCATAGCAAAAGCCTGACACGTGCTGAGATTTCTGGATATATTCACCAGCAAATGGGCACCTGAGGGTGCTCTCGTGTCTATGGGTATGCAGGGAATGACTGAAAAAGGGTGAAGGGGTATAAATTGTACTTTCAATATGCAGATCACTTCTAGCTCTGGGTTACTACCTGCTCTGCTCTTCCCTGTGTTGGGGAGCAACCTGAACCCTTCCTCTTAGGGGCCTGAGCACGACTGCTGCTGCTGTGGGGAGTAAGTCAGAAGAAAAGACATCTCTCTTATCAGCCCTAATTGCGAGAGAGATTTTAAGGATCCAACAGTCTCAGCAGTGGTGGAAGGAGTTGGTGTGTACTGTATTCTCAGCTGCTTCCATATCCCTAAGGAGAAATGGAAACTAGAAGAGGAGGTTTTATTAGCATTATTTTATCACTGCTGCTGAGCAAGAAGGATGTGTTATTTTCCCATTACATTTTTGCGTCTCCACTGTTTTCCAAAACTGGCTACTCCAGCTGGGATTGCTGCAGCAATGTTATACTTAGTTCACGATGAGCTGCAAGATTTTCTTTTCCTTTCCACGGTGTTAGGGCAGTAGTTATGCTTTGTACAGGCTCCTAAGCAGTCACAGTCCCGGGGCAAGAGCAAGGAGCATCCGGCAGAGCAGCGCAAGCCAGGCACCACTGCATGCCCTGCAGCTCAGGAGCTGCCGCAGGGCGTCCCAGCAAGACTCGCCTCGTATTGAAGGCCATTTCCAGAAACTCAGATAACAACTTGGTCTGGACTGACAGGGATGGGTTTTAAGTTTCAGGGTGCAGGTGTGTGACTCTTATGAAGGTACCCTAGCACCTCTTCTGACCTAGAGCGTTGCTGCTTGCACACAACTATCCAGTGTCCAGTTTGTTTAAGTTCAGAGACAGGCTAAAACAGCAATGTGGTGTTGCGAAGATTTGTGTTAGCTGAACTAAACTACAAAGAGGAAACAGAAAAGTGTCTTGGAATAGGAGCAAATGTAGTCAGTAAGATTCAGAACATGTGTGTTGTTATTTCCCATTTCCTGTAAGCCAATTTACTGTACTTCCAGCCTTCCTTCTCCTCTATACAAAACAGCAGCCGGAGGAGTCATTAAAACAAAGATTGGATCCCAAGATTGCCTATAATTCAGATACTTCAGTGATAGAAAAATGTATAGTTTCAAGAGAAAGCATGTGCAAGTACCAAATCTCACCAAATTGCAGAGATGTTAGTTTGTTCAAACCAGCCCCTCTGTGCTTTAGAGGAAACAATTTACTACTTTAGTAAATAAACACAGCTGTTAAGAAGTTAAGATTAGACTGTCAGATTCATCGTCTGCTGAGTAAATGATAGTGTACAGGCCTTCCTTATCTGCAGAAGTGAAGATGCCGTAGCACGCCGCAAGTACAGAAAAAAGGAGATTGACGGGCAGATACAACAGATGATGCATTGGGACCACAGTCCTTTCAACTGAGGGGTGGATGGAGTGCTCTTCCGAAGCTAAGTCTGCTGTTACAGCAGGCACATGCACGTGTGTGTGTGTGGATGTACGGCGGGGAAGGAAAGCAAGGTTAGGACTGCGTGAAGAGTACCATGCTGTCGGCTTTGCAGAACGACAGGGCAACTTCCACAGGCACAGTTGTCGTTGGAGATTGGGGTCAGCTACTGCGCACTTAAAGACCTTCCGCTCGTTTCCTTGCATTAGTTTGTCTTGCAGGAGTGCTGCCTGTTCCCACCGTTCCAGCTCCCTGGGGCACAGCCCATGGCCATTAGCATTAAACGCAGGATTTAAAGTGATGTCTGTCTGATTAATATCAGAGGCAGTCTCCCAACCAACAACAGGGAGGGGTATTTGAGCAATGCCACATTTTGCCCTTCTCATCCATAAATATTGTACCCCAGGAGTGTGGAAGGAGCTTTCCCTCTTGGTATTATAGACATTTCTAGGGTGGCTGACTGCCAGCTCCATGAAAGTCAGTAGCCAAATCTCTGGGAACTTCAGTACAACAAAATTTTCATCCCTGTCTCTGCGACTTTGGCTTTAAAAATTTATTCTAGATATTTGGTGTGACCTGTGCCTCAGACAGTGGTTGCAATTCTTCATTCAAATCTGGTGCTTTCCTGTCATTTTTCAGTGGCGTCCTGCTAAACTGTGCTGCACCTTTTCCTGAAGCCAGTGCCATGGTTTAAGTGTGTGGTTTAAGTTTTGTTTCATCTATTTTTCATCAGCCCAGGAGACTCTCCACAGGTGCCAGGAGCTGCCTAGGAGCCCAGTTCTTTCTTCCGAACTCCCTGCCTTCCCCATCAGAGGCTGTGGCAAAAGCTCTGTTGATTTTTCTGTTTGTTGCCTGTCCCTGCACCCTTCAGCAATAATATCCTTCACTGGCCTGTTTCTCTGATGGGCCCGTTTACATTCCTGCATCTTCTGCTGGTTTTGGACAGCTGCTGAGTCAGTGATTCTCTTTTCCAGCTGCCTTAAGAGACGACATTTCCGTACAGCAGTTCATCTCTAAGACTGTCTGAATTCTTAATCTCATGCCTGAAAACACCAACACGCTGCTGCCACGGAGGTGGTTGAAGCCTTAAAATGAGCATTATTGCAACATCGTTAGAAACTCTCTGCAGCACCCTCGTGGCTCTCCGGTAGTCCGATGGCCAAGAGATGCTGTTTTGGGAAGCAGCAGTGGTTCAGCCCAGCCAACAGATCTTGTATCTTCTGCTCCTGGGAGAGCTTTTGCCTTGGTCTGTCTATGTTTGCTTTCCCTCAAAGCTTAGTGGTGGAGGCTGAGGGAAGAGGGTGGCTTTGCACATGCGGCAAACCCTGACAGCGAGCTGCTGCTGGGGGTCAATGCCATCTTCTAGGACATGCTGCACACACCTGGGTTTGCATGTTTTAGAGACAAGAAGCAGGTGCTGAGAGGATTTGCAGGCATTAATCAAATTGGCTGAGCGCTGGGTAACCTGTCCAGCGATATGCCTGTGTTCCCGTACAACAGTAAAGCCGGCAACAGGTCTCTGCATCCACTGGAATTGTCATTTTTCTCTATGATACCCATCTCGGCATTCCTACTTCTCTGTCGATTATTAAGCCCTATCTTTTTTAATCCCCCTGCTACTGGTTGAGGTAGACCTCTGTCTGAAGTAGGATTTGTATAGGAAATCAGCAACTTCAGTGTTAACCAAAGAATTAACAATTTTTTTTGCATTGAAACAAGCAGTAGCTAAGAAATTAAGGGTGACACATTTTGCTTTATAATCATTCCTTCCATTTTTCCCTTGAATGAAGATTTGGGGGGTTTGAGGTTTTGGGTGGTATGAAGGGCTAGCTACTTAATAATGCCTGGTTGCTCATTTTTGAATAATAAATATCCATATAAAAGTGCATAGGATAAACATCCATGACTAATAGCAATTTAAAACACAAACTCATCAGGTGATTTATCTAAGTGATGCATGTTGGATTTTTTTGAGATACAAGTTGACTGAGAAAATGAAGTTGTTCTATTTCACTAGAAAATGTAATAGTTACTTATTATTACTTAATTATTCCATATGTTAATGCATTGCTGCTCTTGCAGCTGCTGGCAGAGAAGGGCTCCTTTCAGGCAATGGCATGCATGCTAATGAACCCCAAGGTTTGTTTTTCTGGCTTTTACACTTGTGCTGCCAGTCCAGCTGTTTGTGGCCCCGGATAACTATAGCAGAGAATCCCGTATTTAGTGGAAACAACATCTTTTGATGACAAACAAGTTCCCTGTTAAATGTCATAACGACTGATGTGAATTCAGTGTGTGATGTGAAGACAGCCGTGGAGACTTGTTAGAGAAATCAGATGTGCCCTTAAAAAGCATGGGAGGAATGATCCAGACAGTCGATTTAATTTTTAGTTATTGTCATTCATAATGCCTGCAGGAGATAAAGCTCTGTTCTTCTTCCACCTGAGAGCCTTACAGCTCTAGGAATCTCAGACACGAGTCATCCCTATGGCATCTCTCGTGAGTCCACACTGATGTTTACGAAGTGCTCGTACCTCATAACCCACGTCTTTCTCTTACAGACACAAGCTTTGACTGTAACACTTTGTTCAGGACTCAGTTTCTGCTGCGTTTATAGCCCCATCGTTGTGCCTAATATCTGCTTAAGAGACTATTTCTGTTTTATTTCCATGCTTTTGTGTTATTTAAAGGAGAGCTGCCGGTACATTCGTTGCCCTAAGCATCAGCACAGTGTATTTAACAGGTGTCACTTTCCCAGCCTGCGGCTCTGTGGTTCTGCACATCCACCAGCCACCCAGGCTTGTGCCGTGTCCTTACATACACGCCAGCTCATCTGTTCTGGATAGGGCGTTCGTGCCATATTGGCTCATTTTATGGCTGCTGGCCTTTAAAAGCAAAGTAGAGAATTAAAAAAAAAAAAAAAAAAAAAAAAAAAAGGGAAAAAAAAAAAGAGAGTGTGAGAGAGAAAACAAGCCAGGCTCTGCTCCTGTTTCTTTCCAAGCCCTATTCAGACCTCGCGCATCTTACACAACTCTTCAGAGGTATGTAATTATCTGGCAAAGCCATGTACTTTGCTATCCCTTCTCTGTGCTGAGAGAAAGCTGCTGAGCCTATGCTCCTTCTGAAAATAACAGTAATAAAAAAAAGACTGTAAAGGAAAAGATGCCGTTCCCATGCAGAGTGTGCTTGTTTGGGCAGTTTGATGTCCTATTTTTATTATAAATATAATTGAATTTCCAATAGTTACACGTGAACAAATGTCATTTGGGAATAAAAAGAAGTAGACGTATGCTAATTGAAAGCTCTGATAATTACACAATCTTCAAATTAATTAATGAGCCAAAGGCAGCCAAACATTAGCATTTAGAAAGTGCTTTGCTGCATTAACCACTAATGAGTTCATTTAAATCTATCATGCAACCCATTTTGGAAAGCATGAGCCATATTTAATCATATTCAATCAGATTTAATAATGAAATCCTTAACACCAGGCATTGTTGATTGTGAAATTACCATAGAATTTTGTTTGTTAAATACAGGGGATAAAATATTGGTATTTATTATTAGCTGAATTGTACCTTGAGAGAAATGTGGAAATAAGATACACATGTCCAGGTAAGAATATTCTTAAAATAAGTGAGAAGTGGCAAAGGATATTGTGTGGTTTTTTCATTTGCTGTTTTTCTTTTCATTAAATGAAAAGAATTTATGTTACTTTTGAGAAATGAATCAGTAATTTCCCAAATATACTTGGGAATTCCATGATAAAAGAAAATATTTTTGCTTAAACTATTTGCTATTTTCAGCCTAAGCAATTGCGGTGCTGCTGTTCATTGGCACAGCTCTGCTCTCCATTTCGTTCCTTTAGAGCTGAAATAACACAAAAGAAGTCACAGGAGCTTCTCTGCATTTAAATCAGAGTTACCGAGGTGGAACCTCCGTCCATTGCCTTTTTGCAGACAGTCTAATTTCTGGTCCCATTGAAAGCACCGTGCACTTTGTCATTGGACTTAATAGAGCAGATAAATCACCATCAGCTGAGAAAGGAAACTTCCTCCACCAAATTTAGTGGAGTTACTACTAAACTCAAGACATTCTTTTGGATAAAATGTCTACAAAGTGTTTTGTTGAACGTTTCAGCCAGATAGAGCTGTTTCAATGGAAAATTTCAGCCCAACAGTTTCTTGCGTTTGAGACTACACTGGCACATGCAGCAGCCAAAGGTTAGGTTGCCTGCCTGGCGTGTGGCAGACTGCAGTGAGGATACCAGCAGAAAGCTACCCTGGCATAGGAGCTATCCTGGCATGGGATTCTTCCCATTTTTCATGAGAGGTTTTGCCAGGGCTCAGTTTTGTTCACATATCTTTAATTTTTACAGTGGTTATTTGGTCCCCAGGACAAGCCAGGTCACTGGAGATCAGCACTGGCCCCCCAAGACTGTACTAGTACAGCACAGTCCTGCTACAGTAGCACTGGTGATGAAGTTATCATAAGAGTAACAAGCAAGGCTTAAAAAAATATGGGACTCTCCAAGGGGCTTGTTCCTATCCTTGTCCTTGGGGACAGGTTTATTAAGAAACAGAAGAACAAGAGGCTGAGATTAGAACAAAATCTGGCAAGAGTTGTCTGCCCAGCTCTCTGCAGGTATGGGAGAGGAAACCTGGTGCGTCCTCCAGCTCCCTCTAAGCTGCCCTTTGAGATTTCTGCAAGACGTCTGGTGTCCCTCTGAGATCTCTGCTGACTGCTGCGTGATGTTTCTTCAGGTGATCTCTAATGCTTGTCTGCCCTGTCTGTTCATCGAGCTCTGGAAGTGAAGGATCTAGGAGCACGTACATAGAAGGTCAGATTTTCTTTTTTTATTGAAAAACCAAAGCTGGAAGATTTTATTAGAAGTTGAGAGGTTTTCAGTCTTTGGGTCTTGGAGTGGAAGTGGTTTCATTTTCTTTCTAAAAAGCTGGAAAGTTCCAGAAAAAATGTAATCCTCTCCCCAAATAAAAAAAAACTTATTTGGAAACACCTTTAGTAACAACTCGATTCTCTTTAATTTCCATGTAAACGTCTCTGTTCTACCTCTTATCCAGTGATGTTAGTTCAAATTCAGCTTCCCATTTTTGTGGCTCAGGTCAGGGAGAAAGAGATTAATTCATTAACCACCTGTAAACACCAATAAAAGTACTCTTAACAGTGCATTTCACCTGAGAATCTCAAAGAACCTTACCAGCAGTAAAATGCAGGTGAGGAGATAAAATGGCCCAAAAGTCACCCTTTTATTGAACGTGTCTTGACACCCTTCACAATAATTTCTTATCAACATCATTGTGCATTCAGTGGATAAGGGAATCAAAGCAACTCGCTTTGGGGACAGCACGTTATTTCTGTCCCACAGCTCAGAAGAAACCCAGGAATCCTAATTCCCAATCTCTTGGTGTAATTATGAAACCTTCCTTAGTGAAACGTTAGTTGTAGGAGTCACTCCTTTGCATCCTAATGCATAAATATCCACCAGTTAACAGCAGCATAATAGAATAAATTTGCCAGGTCTCATGAAAATACACTGACTAAAACATTTGATTAGGACTAGTTTAAGACTTCAGAAGATGTCTTTAGCTGCTAGTAAAGATAAAAGCAATCATAAAAACTAAGTGACTCTCAGTTTGAAGCTGTATTCTTAAGCTTTTAAATGCTTTAAAATGAGATTTCTGTATCCACACCAGCACATTGCCTCTAATTATCACGTACTTTTTGGTACAGCACACTTTACAAGTAACGGGGCACAGTTTCAGGGCGTCGTGTTTTTGCAAGCTGAAAGCCATTAACATTTTAGAACTTCTTCACAATGGGAAAATTGCACTGGTATAAGGAGTGGTTTTTTTTCTGTGAGTATAGTTAAACCTGTGCCAGCCAATATGTGGGTGTTCATTTTTCATTTAAGAACTGTTTATTTTCACTTAATTTAAATCAATCGAGAATGCATTCAAGTTGAACTAAATGCAGTCCCTTGAATCCCAAACGCATACATCCCTATAGCTGTTTGTACTGCCTAAACTTTATTGTTTCTGAGGCTGAAGTAAACCAGATTGATGCAACAACCTGATGCAGACAAAGCCTTACTCAGAAACACCATGCTCACCTCTGACTACCCAAATACTGCCGCCTTACCCGGGCTGATCTTGTAACATGTTGCTTAAAACAGGCCATGAGCACGGGGCATCCCTGACAGGAAGGGTGCGGGGTCCGGCTCCAGGCTCTCCCTCTTCGCTCACTCTGGATGTTGAGTTACACCAGGGCACGTACACAGCCAGCCCGAGAGACACGCAACGTATGCAAAGGAAAAGGAAAGGACACCACATATTTAATTATATGGCACTCCAAAGAATGATCTCATATTTTCAAGCAGGTTTATTTTAAGTGATGTGTGAGACAACCTCATAAGATGCTCATATAGCAGGCAGCGTGTGTCAAACTGCTTTGGAAATATCCTACTCACCTGAAATCACATGTAAGAGTATGACTACCAAATTAGATAGCCCCTTAAACATTCGTTCCTTTTGCAAGGTTTCTCTCTCACTTTTTCCTCTGAAGGGATGATGGGAAAATCGCAGGCCTGCTAAGCTGAAGCAGGGAGAGCTAACCTTCCTTTATTTCTAAATCAAGGCTGTTTTCCCCTATTGAGACAAATGACAGAACAAGAGGATGTGACCAGTGACATCTGATTATTCATGACTCCGCTTGTGATCTTAATTCCCTTATTAACCTGACCCCATAAAATAAATCAGACATCAAAATGTCGACAGAGGTGACTAGAGCAAAAGCTCCACAGGGTTATGCCCTGAAAGATCCCTTTATACGCTATTTACTTTTCCAAGTGTTTGCTAATCTACTGTTAGCTGACAAAGCTGGTTATCCAATTCTTGCAGGTAACTATCATAAATACTCGCTAAGCCACTACCTGCATCTACTGCGAGGTTGTGCTGTTATTAAACTTTGTATTTGCACGTGGAAAATAAGAAAAAACAATCCTCAAACCGTTCCAGCCTAGCAAAATCCCAGACCTCCGTCCTCCTTTCTGCAGGACCAGCCACGGTGGTGTGGCACTGCTGGGCATGGGGCTCCCATCTCTGCAAGAGCATCTCGCTGCGTGCTGCTGACCCACACTTAGCTCTCAGCGGTCAGGGCTTGTCGTTGCCAGCTGCCCCCGTGGCTTTGGCCAGCCCTGTGAGAGCTGCCGGAGCATGTTTGAACGTGCCCTTGTTGACCATGTTACACTTTCCTTCCACGTTTGTGAAAATGTAATTGGGGACCAGCGTCGGCAGCTGCATCGAGCACCAGACACTATCCGTGTTGAGCAGGTTTCTGGTGTGCTGGGTCACTGCAATGCTGGCCAAAGAGGGAAAATGATAAACTCCTGAACCTGCATAAGGGCACTGGTGGGGAGACTGGAAAAGCTGGAGATTTCCCTCACATTTTGCTATCTGACTGGGGTGAGTAGTATACAAGAAATCTTCATCTAACTGTAATGTTTCCCCAGATCTACGCAATATGTTTCTGCTCTCACTTGTTTGAGTGATGTTGTTCAGCTAAGCATCTAATTTGGTTCTCGGGGTGGTTCATTAAGACAGGATTCATGGTGCATCGCATCCTGTTCCCATCTGAGATGCCCTTAACATTCAGGCTGCTCCCATGTACTGAGCAAGGCTTATGGATTGAGCTCAGGCTGATCTGCGCTCTGGTTACATCCGCGATGTTTTAAGCCAACCTGGGCAAACTTGGTCATATCTAGCAATATGGGGCCAAAATCCAGTACAGCCCTACTGTGAGAGTCAAAGCTTCAGAGAAATGGTACTGTGGTATTGTCATCTTGCAGTAAATGAGTGCTGACTCTTGTGCCCGGATACATGGTCACATGTGAAATAGAAGAGTTGAAATCTCTTGCTTTGAAGTGAAAAACCTGTGTGTCTTCAAATGCCAGAACTTCAGAGGTGTTTGAAATCCAGATCAGGAGTTTAGTAGCTTAAGCCTCATTCCTAATTGAAGTAAGTGAGAGCGCCTATATTCTTTACTAGTGTTTGGTGTCATAAGTATCTCCATTAAGTAGCAATTAAGCTGCTGGGATTTGGGCTGTATGCCATTATAAGAGGTAATTATAAAAGAATTGGATTAATTAGTTCCTGAATTATTTATGTAGACATAAATATTGCACATGAGATCAGTATTAAACAGGATACTGGCATGAAGAGAGGAAGGGAATGATACATTGATTTATGCTATTTCTTTAGTTCTTCCTCACTAAACTACTAGAAAAGTTGAAGTTTGTTAAAAACTAACTATTCCCACTGTTAATGTGCATACATCACCTTATCAGCTTTTATAGAAATATACTCCACTGATAAAGCCATTCTGTGTGCTTTTGTAATCTCTCCAAGTCACCACAAATAAAAAGCACTGAGAGTTCTCTCTTGTCAATACAATGAAGTCAATCTTCTGTCTGTTGCAGTATAATTTAGAGCTAGGGGAAATGACTGATTTCACAGATATTAACTTTATTGAATATACAAGCAACAGATGTATTATAGGGGAAAGAGATTTTGTGCAAGCAGCACAAAGAACTCCAGCAATCAGCAAATTCAATCTGCTTTTGACACTACAGCGTTCCTATAGTCTAACGGTGCTTGTCAGCTGTAAAAATAATATAATACAAAGATGTGGCAAAGTAAAAACAAGGCAGACTATTTAGTATGCAAACAGCCAAGAATCTTAAATGGGAGACATTTATGAAAACAAAAAATATGGTTTGAAATAAAATTGTCATCTCTAAATTTATCTATTTTCATGTTTCGGGGCACAACTTGATGGGGTCAGGAAGAAATTTCCCGAAAGGTAGAAGACAGTGTTGAAGCGGGAAAAGGCCACACTGCTCCTCACGGGGCAGTCTGAGCAATGGAGAAAATGTGCCTGGACCTTTGTGGTCCTTCCTACAACCACCCTAGGGTGACCAGATTGGCTGGCGGGAGTAGTTACCTGATATAAATATATTAATCATGTTTAATGGATCTCTCTTTTGCCGTCTTTCTGTAAGATAGATGGAGAAACCTTCTAACACTGCAGTGGTGGGTTCAGACAGGGGAGGTGGTGCATGCAATGGCTGGCACCCTGGGGAAACCGGCAGTCAGGGAAGATGGAAAGCAAAGTGTCAGAGAGGATCTTTCCCTTGTCAAAGTGGTCTGCAGCGGCAGGCGAGGAGCTCATGTAATGTGTGCAGGGAGCCAGGCTGCCTGCAGACAGACTGACAAGCAGTTTTGTGGAAATTAAAATTTTCTCTTGTTTTTCTGAGTCTGCGTTGCATTGTAGCTGGTTGCCCTCGCTGCTTCTAGGAGCTGTAACCAGCTTGTCTCTGAGTGTATTTGAAATTTTGTGCATTTCTGAAATGCGGGACATGAACTGCGGTACATGGGAAGAGGTTTTTTGTGTTCTCTAGAGGAAAAGTCTTGGGGGTAATATTTTGGGCCATGACCCACAGCATCAAACCCCACATTTTTCAGCCCTTTCATGGGAGCTGAGATACTTGAAAATGACATGTGAAAGAAAGTTGGGACCTGGAATAGCACAGTCTGAAGTTTCTTCGGTAGCAGTAAGCATAGAAAGAAATGGAAATGCTAACAGACAGCTTCTGAGAGGCCCAGTTTTTCAGCTTGATTTACAAGGCTCTCAATGTGCAATAAATCACCCACTCCTAATTACAAATTAGCACAGTCTGAGTGGTTTGGTACAGCTCTAGAAGTCGAGATTGAAGTGACCGGTCTCAGCCGTATCTGCACTTGGTGATTCCACAGAGGAGATGATGGTTATTTTCTGGGCTCTTACTTCTGATGGCTACAATTTTCTTCTGAGCTGTCACTTGGGTGCTGGTTTCTTTAGTTTTAGCTGCTCAGTCTTCAGCAGAAGACAAAGCAAAGGCAGCCCCAAGGGTACAGCACGGGTGTTGTACACATCGTAATTGTGGTCAGCTCTCTCACCACAGGCCTCATCTCCCTTTCAGGAGCTCCAGAAGAGCAGGATTTGCACCATGTACCAATAAAGCAACGGGTATTGCTGAGGCTGAAGTCAGTCTGGCCGTTACATGTGGAGCTGGTCTAAAACACAGGCTGGAAGAGTCACCTTGTAGGAAAGGCAGTATTGTTAGTGTTGAAATCTCAGGTTTCTGGCAATCTGGCAATTTTTAAAGGAGGAAGTCAAAACAAATCATTCTGACTTGCTTGTGTAAATTAATTTCATTTTGGCTTATTAAAATGGTCAATCTGTTTACTATTTTGCATAAGACAATATTTTAGGATGTTTTGACATTAATGAAATGAAATGGTTCAACGTTATGGAAACAGAAAAATTTTGTGTCTTTGTCTCATGAAAGAGCTTGCTTTTCTCTTAATAGTGATTGTAAATAAATTTTGAGATGTCAGTATTTCCCCTGAAATTCAGAAATTCAGCTTTCTGGAAAGCTTTCATTCTATATCACATGAAAACTTTCCTGTACCGGGAAAACTCCTGTCACTCTTTGGTGATATTTCAATCTTTAAGTCACCTTCCCTGGTGGAAAGCAGCTAGAATAAAAGCCAGGTTTAGGGCCTGGGAATTCCTGGGTGTAACTGCTGGTGTGGAGTTTGCTGGTGGGACATGTGGAGTGATATTTGGGCAAGTGAGTCCTTTCGTCTGTGTCTCCAATTACCCACCTGTTAAATGGGAACAGCACTCATTATTCAGTGTGTCCTCAGGAAGCACTGAGGTTGGGCTAACACTCCCCAAAAAGCAATTCTGAAGTAAGACACCATTCAAGTGTGCAGCTTGACCTTTATGTAGCCTTGAATCCTGCTGGCTTCATGCTCACTTTAGTCCCTGGTGATGTTGAATGCCCTGGCCCCATGCTAGTTGTGATCCTGCTTCGGGTTGTGAGCTTGGAGGATTAATGGCACCTCACTTTGTGGTCTGGGATCACCCTCTTCCCTCCCAACTGGCTACAACAGAAAGGCTTAAATACACAGACAAATACAAATGGGGTCTGCAGACAAATGTAAATATTTGTACAACGCATCTGTGAAAGCCAGTTGATAGCTTCCCAACTGCAAGCCAGCTTGTGCCAATATGGGGAGCAGGCTGCTCCTGGGCATATCCTGCATCTTCTCTCTGCTCTCCCGGGCTGGCAGCGAGGTGCTGTGGTGGCACATTTGTTCCCTGAGATGGGTGAGAAGTGGAAGGGAAAAGTTTGTGACTGGCTTAATACATGTATCAGAGACTCACACAAGCCTCTGCAGCAGTCATCTGTGTTCCCACGTCATGTTTAGGAAACTGAACCACAGGGCAACTCACCCAAAATCACAAATACTCACTCCAGACCCTGTGGATCAGCTTGTTTGTATGTCCAGGTTGTGATGCTGGGGAGGGACTCTGAGATCAGCCATGGGAGCATCAGAGAATGGCTGAGAGTTAAATATGAACTTCCATTTTTATGTTCCAGCTCTTCTCACCTCAAAAGCCAACAGTGCTGCGTAGTTAAGAGACTTCAGTTGAGGACCTAACATATATTCTTAGGTCCCTTGGCCTATGGAATTGGATGACACCATTGTATGTGAGTGGCTTAAACCAGTATCTTTCACACTACCTTTAACTGATACAATTTAAACACTGATACAGTCCAGTGTCTCAGATGGCGGGTTGTGATTGCTCAAGCAATGCAAAATGTTTGGTTTATTTAAAAAAAAAAAAAGGTGGAAAAGTGGAGGGGGTGAAGGGGTATCAGATGGCAGCAGTCATTCAGCAGCTCAGATGGAGAAGTGATATCTGTAATTACTGGTTGCAAATGTTTACGCTATCCAGGATACTGCTGACTCCCTTTAATTGCTGGAAGAGCTTAGTTCCTGCAGAGCACGAATTGAACATAAATGCCTGTAACAGTCATTTCTGCCAGCTCTCATGCCGATGTTTTGTGGATGAGACAAAGTCCATTGGGAACTAGGAATGGGCAATCACGCAGCTCACTTCCACTTGTCACCTTGGCTTGCAGCTGGTTCTTTAGAGGTGTTGATGCCCCAAAGCCCAAACTCCTCTCCACGCCTGAGCCTACTCGCCTGTGGCCCATGGGGCTGAAGGAGCCGGTCCCAGCCCACCGCCCTGGCTTGGATGCACAGCCCTGTGTCAGGAGAGCTGCTCAGCCACAGGGCAAAACGTCTTATAAATACAACGCAATTGGTCATGGCTCTTCCAGGTGTCGAGGTGTCTGTCTCAGGAGTGAAATCCCGCCTGCCAAAACCGATGGTGAAATCGGCCTCATGCATGAGGGTGCTTCATGCTCCGCTGGGACGTCCCTGGCCTGGGCAGCTGTGAAAGGCAAGAAGCTCCGTCGGAGAGTTTGGTAACTTAGTATTATTTATAATAATATAAATTATTATACAGTACGATGGGTAGGTGACTGCTGGCCTCCCTGGCACCACGGGGAGACCGCGGGCTGTGCTACGGCCATGGTGCTGCGGGGGCCCTGGTTGTAAAAATAATGTTATAGAGTCTTTGGCCTTTTTTGTCAGGCGAAGCTGGCGGCGGAGGAGGGCCCGAGCGGGGCGCTGGAGGTCCCCCAGCCTCCCAGCGGCGGCGGGCGCCAATCTCAGCTTCATTTTGCCCGCCCCGAGCCGAAGGGAGGGGAGCTGGCGGCCGGCGCTGCTGAGGGGGCTGAATCCCCGGCGGGCCCCGCGCTGCAGCCGCCGCCCGCCGCCGCCAGGTGGCGCCCGCGCCCCGCCGACGCGTCGCGGCGCCCGCCCTCCCGCCGCGCTGCTCCGCGTCCCTCCGCGCTGCTCCGGGGTACCGGAGCCCCTGAATCATCCCCCAAAATCATCCCGCAGGTGCGGAGCGGGGTGCCCGCTGGCCTTCGGGGCGACGTCAAGCACTTTGATGTTTACTACGGACCCAATTCCGCAGGGTTTCGGGCAGAATTGCTTTCCCGCCGCAGCTCCGCGATTGAGACTTCAGGCGTGACAGGAGCCGCGGGAGTCGGTGCACGGAGTTTTTAGCCGCGACCCTGATGGATGCCCGTTGTCACCGCTGAGGTTGTTTGAAGGTGCAGGCGGCGTCTGCCGAACAAGAGGCTCGCACTTATTTCTCACTTGTTAATACATTACCGCCGTGTGTTGCCGAGAATCGTATTTGTCTTCCTGCCAGTACTACTGCTGAATTGCGGGGAAGAATATAAAAAAGCCTGGAAAACCTTTTTATTGTATAGTTAAGAAGCTCTTTGGAAATCAGTATTCTCGAGGGACACTTGGTTTGTTGGGGTTTTTTTTTCCAAATCTGCTGAATATCTGCCTGGCTTGAAAGCCCCGAACGGGGGACACTGAAGCAGTTGCTTGTGTTAAGCTGTATTTAACTTGGGGAGAGGGGGTGCAGGTTCCCTAACAGAAGCTGGGCTCTTGTAAGACAGTGGCTTTCTCTCTAAAGTATTATCCCTACCAAAGCAGCAACGCTTCCTGCTAAATTGGGTTAGTACATAACTCCTGACACTCTGCCGTGGTGGGAGCAAGGAGCTGGACTGGTGGTAAAGGTTTCCTCTTCCAGGTCTCAGTTTTGGCCCTGGATCTCCATGTCTCCTCCCCTGCACTGGAGGAGTCCTAGGGGAGCCAGGAGGAAGAATGGTAATGATGTTGAGTAAAACTCACATTTTTTGGTGGCAGGTGCGGCTAGGAAACGCCTATGGCCAAAAATACAGCATTGCTTAATGAGCAAAGATGACGTGCATCACCTCGCTGCTTAGTCTCCTGGTGCCCCTTAGGGAGTTGCTCCTGGGAAGAAAAGGTGAGAAAGGGGAAACTTTTCCTGTTAGGAGAAGGGATGGATCTGCCAAGGTGTGGGATATCTCTATGTTTGTCTGCCCCAAACCCAGTGCTTTCTGGTGTCAACCATACTTCTGTACTGCTCATCTGCTGGGTGATCTCCTGGGGACAGAGCCAGAACAAGGGATCACACGGGAGACCAGCTAGAGATGGGGCAGTGCCACCCCTGAAAGCCCTCCCTAAGAAAAAGGCTCCTCATCCAAATTACCAGGGGCCAAGGCGATGCCTCCCTCGTAAGCCTGTTGTCCCGAGGTTGTGTGGTGGTACCTTGGGCTCCAGCTGCAGTTGGACAGGACACAGGTGAGCTGGAAATGCTGGCATCTCTGACCCTGCGGTTGTCACTCGTCCGAGTACACCAGGGGCAAAGGAGAGCAAAGCCATATAACACATAACAGTCCAGTGCAAGAGCTAAGTGTAAATCTTGGCCTGTTCAGGACGCTGGTTGAGAGAGTCCCTTGGGAGACAGTCCTGAAGGGCAAAGGGGTCCGGGAAGGCTGGATCTTCAAGAAGGAAGTCTTAAAGGTGCAGGAGCAGGCTGTCCCCATACGCCGTAAGAAGAACGGGCGGGGAAAACAACTGGCCTGGCTGAACGGGGAGCTTTTGCTGAGACTCAGGAAAAAAAGGAGAGTTTACCACTTGTGGAAGAAGGGGCAGGCGACTCAAGAAGAGTACAGGGATCTCGTTAGGTCGTGCAGAGAGGAAATGAGAGAGGCAAAAGCCCAGCTAGAACGCAATCTGTCCGCTGTCGTTAAAGACAACAAAAAATGTTTTTACAAATATATTAATGACAAGAAGAGAGCCAAGGAGAATCTCCATCCCTTATTGGATGCGGGGGGGAACATTGTCACCGAGGATGAGGAAAAGGCTGAGGTACTTAATGCCTTCTTTGCCTCAGTCTTTAATAGTCAGACCAGTTATCCTCAGGGTACTCGGCCCCCCAAGCTGGAAGACAGGGACGATGAGCAGGATGAAGCCCCCATAATCCAAGAGGAAGCAGTCAACGACCTGCTACGCCACCTGGATGCTCACAAGCCTATGGGGCCGGATGGGATCCACCCGAGAGTGCTGAGGGAGCTGGCGGCGCCAAGCCGCTCTCCATCATTTATCAGCAGTCCTGGTTAACGGGGGAGGTCCTGGACGACTGGAGGCTTGCCAATGTGATGCCCATCTACAAGAAGGGCCGGAAGGAGGATCCGGGGAACTACAGGCCTGTCAGCCTGACCTCGGTGCCGGGGAAGATGATGGAGCCGGTTCATCTTGAGGGCGCTCACAAGGCATGAGCGGGACAACCAGGGGATCCGGCCCAGCCAGCACGGGTTCATGAGAGGCAGGTCCTGCTTGACCAACCTGATCTCCTTCTATGACCAGGTGACCCGCCTAGTGGATGAGGGAAAGGCTGTGGATGTGGTCTACCTGGACTTCAGTAAGGCCTTTGACACTGTCTCCCACAGCATTCTCCTAGAGAAGCTGGTGGCTCACGGCTTAGACAGGTGGACTCTGCGCTGGGTCAAAAACTGGCTGGACGGCCGGGCCCAGAGAGTTGTGGTGAATGGAGTCAAATCCAGTTGGCGGCCGGTCACGAGCGGTGTTCCCCAGGGCTCAGTTTTGGGGCCGGTCTTGTTCAATAGCTTTATCGATGATCTGGATGAGGGGATCAAGTGCACCCTCAGTAAGTTTGCAGACGACACCAAGTTGGGCGGGAGTGTTGATCTGCTCGAGGGTAGGAAGGCTCTGCAGAGGGACCTGGACAGGCTGGATCGATGAGCCGAGGCCAACTGTATGAGATTCAACAAGGCCAAGTGCCGGGTCCTGCACTTCGGCCACAACAACCCCATGCAGTGCTACAGGCTTGGGGAAGAGTGGCTGGAAAGCTGCCCGGCGGAAAAGGACCTGGGGGTGTTGGTCAACAGCCAGCTGAACATGAGCCGGCAGTGTGCCCAGGCGGCCAAGAAGGCCAATGGCATCCTGGCCTGTATCAGAAACAGTGTGGCCAGCAGGAGTAGGGAAGTGATCGTGCCCCTGTACTCAGCACTGGTGAGGCCGCACCTCGAATACTGTGTTCAGTTTTGGACCCCTCACTACAAGAAGGACGTCGAGGTGCTGGAGCATGTCCAGAGAAGGGCAACGAGGCTGGTGAGGGGTCTGGAGAACAAGTCTTATGAGGAGCGGCTGAGGGAACTGGGGTTGTTTAGCCTGGAGAAAAGGAGGCTGAGGGGAGACCTCATCGCTCTCTACAACTACCTGAAAGGAGGTTGTAGTGAGGTGGGTGTTGGTCTCTTCTCCCAAGTAACAAGCGATAGGACAAGAGGAAATGGCCTCAAGTTGCGGCAGGGGAGGTTTAGATTGGACGTGAGGAAAAATTTCCTTACTGAAAGAGTGGTGAAACATTGGAACAGGCTGCCCAGGGAAGTGGTTGAGTCACCATCCCTGGAAGTATTTAAAAGACGTGTCTATGTGGCACTTAGGGACATGGTTTAGTGGGCATGGTGGTGTTGGGTTGACGGTTGGACTCGATGATCTTAGAGGTCTTTTCCAACCTTAATGATTCTATGATTCTATGATTCTATCTCAGGAGCTCAAACTCTCAGTCCCAGTCTGTGACCTTTAGAAACCTTTCCAAGCACTGGTTCACAATGAAAGACTCTTTCCACAGTATTTTTAGCTTTACTGGAAGAAACAGACTTTATCCAGAAATTTTCTAAAAGAGGGGAAAAAAGATCCCTGGCCTGTTTGTGTGATATTTCTAAGTCCATCTCCAATACTCTGCAGGAGGCAGGGTTAAACAGGTGAAATGGGATGCTGTGCATTAAAATTGCAGCTGAAACCTCCTGTCACTCATTACAGCCATATTATTCTGCACTGCTCCTGACAATCGAGGGCTAAGGAGAAAGTGCACAGAAAATTGTAGAACAGACATCTAAAACACTTAATGGGGCAGCTGTGACAAAAAGGAATCTCAAACCCCCACTTTTCCCCCTTTCTGGCGGTTGTGAATGACTGTCACAAGCAGCAGCTGAGGTACAGGGCTGAGGGACCCCAGCACCAAACTCAGTGTCCCAATGCAGGACCTGCCATCCTGGCTGGAGCATGGGGCTGCATGCCTGACCAGCAGCCCTCTGTAGCATGCCTTCATTTCTGTCTCAGCCCGTTGCCCTGTGGAGAAAAGATGAACATTGTTTAGCACTTCAAAAAGAAAATAAAAATTTGCTAGATCATATAAAAGTGGGAACCCAGCTCTGTTTTCCAAAAGCCTCAGAGAAAAGACATGCCTCGCTGCCTCTAGATTAGATCACAAATTTTCTGGCTGATGGCAGCATCTTAGTGTTCACCCTGAAGGCGAAGATCTGAACAAATTACATTTTACTGTCACAGGTTCATGTACCTGTGCTGCGTTCCCACTAAAGGCAAAGGAACATACCTACGTGAAATGTGGTGGCTTTGGGGAACCCAGAGGAATCGCTGTTCTTGGGAAGGTGCAGTGGCAAGCAGTGAGAGAACCATTGCTCTGTGTGGGTGGTCGATAGTCTGTGGCACTTAACACGTGTCACCAATTTGGTGAAATACAATACGCTGGGGAAGAAAAGGCATGTGATGGATACATGTGCTACAGTCTGGAATCACTCACGTAGTTTATTGCTGGGCCCTTTATTCAATCAAATTCTTCATAAACATGGGAAGCGCTGATGTTGACATATGCTATCTACTGCATCTACGGATGTGCTTCTGCATCTCTTCCCTTGTCAAAAGCATTGTCATCAGCCCGAGATGTGCTCCAGCAATGCTGAGTGATCTTGCTCATGGGGTCTCTCTCTCTCCTTTTGTATGCATGCAGCTCTCGCTGATGCTTATGCATCAAAAGCAGGATCAGACCCTCAGGAAGCACAAGGTGACACTCATGACAAAACAGGAACAGATGCAGATGCGTTTCTAGTCCTGACTCTGAACTCTTCCTTTGTTCTACTAATTGATTTTTTGCTACCGACATTTTCGGTAATGAGGATGTTTTCTGAGCAGGAGGCAGTGACACTTGTGCCCTTGGCTGTTCTCAGCTCAACAAGCTGCTCGTGCTCTGCACAGGTATCAGAGTGGGCCCAGGACTCCCACAGATCCAGACCATGGGGCACCTTGCCTTCAGCTCCCGATGCTGCAGATTTCTGCAGAATTCAGGTGTGTTTGATTTTATAGGCATTTGATGCTCCTGATGAGAGAATGCTAAAAATCAAGGAGGTGGATGTGCCCAAACTGGGCAAAAAATGCATTTGTTGTTCTGAACAGCAGCCCTCACTGGAGAATATCAAATGCAATTAGGTGTACCACACTCCTGGAAAATAACTCCTGCCTGCTCCAACACCCCCTCCTGTGAGACGTAATCCTCAAAATGCCCTTTCTGTAGAGCTCTGCCCCTCTCTGTTGCTCATCCCATGTGGCACATAAGACCTTGTCTTTATTAGCACAAACATGTTCTTAGGCTGATGCTACAGGAGACCCTTAATGAGGGACAGGGCAGCGCAGGGTTTTCACAAGCACCTGTAGACAGCTGTGAATGCTCAGCTCCCTCCCAGGCTTGAGTCTGGCCACATGAATACAATAAAAACCTTAGCTTAGACTTAAGGCTTTTGCTTGTTTAGTTGACATGATTCAAGAACAAACTTCTCCCCTATTGAAGACATACCCCAAAACTTCCCTCCCGTTGCCTCTTTTAATCCCTCCTCCAGGCAGCTTTGACCAGGATGGCTTCTCGGCAAGTCTGTGTCCTCGAGGTCCTCACCAGCTCCCTGGAGCAGCTCTGCTTTCACAGATCCATGTAGGACTGCTGCTTGTCCTGGTGTGCATCCAAGTCCTGTCCTGGACCTGCTGGGAGCCGTACCTGTTCAAGAGGGATTTTCATATATAGGACAGTACTCGTGGCTGCGGCGTATTATGTAGGCTGGGAGAGGAATGGTTCGACTCTATCTTTAAAATAGGGAGGGCACGCAGTAACTTTGCTCCTCTGCTCTGCCCCTGTGCAGATGTGTATGCGTGTGTGTGTGTGTATATGCATAGGAAAGGGATGTCTTGTTTTTTTACAGGGAGGCAAACCAATTTTGCAGTGCTTTGAGAGAGGCGAAGATAATACCTTCTCAAACATCCCTGAGTTAATCCCAAATGGTATTGCTCTCTGAGTTTTTATGTTTGTTTTATGTGGACGGACTAGGGAATTTCACAACCAAACTTCAAAGGTTAAAACTAGTGAAGTCAGTAGGAAAATATGTGAATTTAACCTTTGGCTGTAGCTATGTAAACCACTTAATTTCATAAAGTTTGCACTGGAATGACAAAAGGTTTGTGCTTTCTGATTGTCAGAAGGACATAAACTTTGAGTGTGGGGAGGAAGAGAAAAACAGAGCTCAGGGAAGTGCTCTTTAGAGTTTGCTTGTGAGTGCACGTATTTGGTGTGAATTTTTTCATGACAATGTATATACAAATAACTTGACCTTCTCCAGGACTCCCCTGTTGTGTAGGATCCTGCTCTCCCTTTTCTGTGCATTGATGAGAAACAAGGTGTAAAGGCTGGTGGTGCTGGGGCAAGGACCCCACCAGTCACCGTTGTGCCCTCAGGGCTGGCTCAGAGAGGAAAACCATCTTTTGGCTTTCCTGAGGGCAGTTCAGCTTCCGTGCATCCCTCCCAGAACCTCTTTAGGACAGCTCCAGAGAGGAACTTCCTGGAAATATTTGCTTTCCTATCCTGAAGATTTCAATGAGAGAGGCCTCCGAAGATCAGAGCAAGATACTTCCAGTTAGAAGAGGTATCGCACTTGGAGTGTGATGTGCGGGCTCAGTGGTCACAGTCCGGCAGGTTGCACACATGCAGCATGGCCCCAGGAACAATGGATGCAGAGCCACAGCAACACTCACTTGAGAAGCTGGACAAAATATTCCCACAGTAACACTGAAATGCATTTTGCTGGCAATTGTTCACATGCCCAGCCCTTCCATATGCAGAGCTTGGCTAGCACATAGCCAAGAGGAGTGTGCTGAGGGATCTCTCCAGCATTGAGGGTTTGCTCCTGTGTATGCCAGTGGCAGTGACAGTTTGTCTGGCAGGAGTCCCTGCTCCTCAGTGAACACGGTCTTGGGTGGGCTGATGCGAGGCAATGCTGCCCAAACTCTGATCTGCCTAGCTGGGAGCCAGCTCAGACCTGGACACGATGCTGGGCTTAAGCAAACACTCTGTGGCCATGGCTGGAGAGCTAACCTGAGTCCGGTCACTTCTGAGTGTGGGCACAGTATGTTTAATGGAAAAGCTCTATAATGACACACTGTATATTTTCTGCTATGCCTTATTTTCCCAGGAATAAAGAGGGAATAAAATGTCTTTTCTCCATCTTCCCATTATGTTGCATTATTACAGCTGCGTTCCTATGGGACAGAAACTCAGCTGCCACAATGTGCAGGTACAGCAGAAGAGGGACCTGACATCAGCCATGGGTCACTGGGGTTGTTTTAGAGCAAATAGGCAGTAACACGGTTGTTGTTGACTGTATCACAACAATATAAACTGAACAGCTGCCATCGAAGTGGTTCTGCTGCAGTTGTATCACCTAGTCTAGCAACTAAAAATATACCAACAATAAAGACTAGTCTGGTTGCTGTAATCACATTATTTTTGGCAAATCTCAGCTTTCATTAAAAAACAGAAAAGAAAAGGTTAAGTTTGGCTTCCTGAGCCAAAGAAAAGTTTAAAACGTTAAGCAAATATGACCCCGCATTTGAAAGATCAGAAGTTAGTTCATACCCAGAAAAGCAAACACCACCCACAAATGATTGTTAAATGGTGTTATCATTTATTGATTTTTTTTTTTTTTTTTTTTTTTTTTTTTTAAACTTCATGATTTTAAAGACAGCACCGTGATGCTTGGGCAACTGCAGTCAAGATTTTGATCATTGAAAATTGGTAATGCTTTGTAAACTGTTACTCAGTCAATGAAGGTACTTCACAGCAGTTGGAAAGATCAAGATAGATCTTGGATTAACTGTGTTAATTAGTGCTAAATACAAAAAGCACGTGCATTGACCGCCTTGCTGAGTTTCCATATCGAGAGCAAGACAAACTGCACTGGTATTCTTTTTTCTGCTCTGCTTGCTACCTCTGTGCTACTGAATTATCCAAAATATCTACTGAGTTTGTACTGATTATACAGTTTCTTGTGGTGGATATTTGTTATGAAATTTACTTTATTTCTTATGCTTGCTGTCTGAACTCATATTTATAGGAAAGAAAGGTCCTTTCATGCCTCTACCAAGTTTAATTTTGTACAAATCCTCTTTTGGGGACATGAGCAAGACCATGATGACATAGGTGTGTCTGTGACTGTACTTCAGCATTAGAGTTTATACATTAAATGCCCTAGATGGAAATTACTTAAACATGTGAATGCAGTTGTTATATTCATTGAGTAGCAAATGGGTGAAACATGATGTGAGCCATCTTGCCTGCCCCTGCAGCCGTCTGCTGCCCCATGGAAATGAGCAGCAGGGACAGAATACATGTACTGTTTTGGCGGGCGGGGTGTTTGGGTAGGACTGCTTGCAGGGGCAGAGTCCTTCAGCGGGCAGGTGGCTGGGAGCAGGACCAGACCTGGCTCCCGTTCAGACCTGGCACGGCCACTTGGCTGAGCTCTGGGTAATTAGGATGTGGCCACATTTGGGGAAGTCAGGGATGAAATTCAGCCATCAAACCGTTGACACGTAACAGAGGTAACTGCAGTCAGGAGTATTGTGGTCAACAGAGGGAGATGGGTGTCTACAGAGGGGATTTGGTTTCCCAAACAGCCACTATTTAAGAGCCTCAATCAGGTGCCTGAGACTAGATAAGGCAGACCCAGACTGAAGAGTCAAAAATACCTTTAAAAGCATGGCATTTTTTTGTCTACACCATAATTTCCCTGTGTAGTGGAGGCAACGCAGAGGTACCTGCCTGGCTGGAGAGTGAGGAAGCTAAATCCATTCATATTTAAGAGACTCCTTCTCATTGCACATTTGGGTAGCTAATGTCTTCCAGCATCTCTCTGCTCCCAAATTCCCTCATCCATAATTCAGCCACGTTTTGAGACTGGGGCGTACCGTGATCCTGTACAACTTCTGCACATCAGAGGTTGTGAGCAGGTGTTTTTTTTTCCATGGTGCTTAGAAAAATGAACCCATACCCTGACCACGAGATGAATTGGTTGTAACAATGATTCCACTGACGTTAATGACAGGCTCAGCTTCTGCTGGCATTTGCACTAGCGTAACTAATAGCAGAGCTTGCTCTTCACTCCTTTCTTGGCTGCAACCATTCAGCTCTGTTGCTGTAGGGAAGGGAAGCTATTCAGGGTGGCTGGCTCACACAATGACAATAATGATAGCTGTAATATTTTACATGTCTTCTGTTAACAGTCTTGTGGGCAGGAGGGAAGAGGGAGGATATGATTTCTTTAAGCAATACCTTTTTAAGTGGGAAAGTATAACTAAAAAAGTAAGGTTTACCAGGAGCAAGTTAGAGTTTACTATTAATGTTGATTAGTTTTGTTCTTTCAGCTTTTGGAGTGTGTGGCTGGGTGATAAGGGATGTGCATGAATGTTTATTTGATTAGAGCCAGCAACTAAGTCCAGAGGGTGGTTGCTTTTGCTAGGTACTTTTTAATAACCAAATAATTTCTTTGGTATCGTTTCACAGACAGCCAATATGAATTGCATCATTTAAGGCAGTCGTCTACCTCCTGGGGTTGTTTCCAATGATGTGATGATTTTTTCCTGGCTTGTTTGCTCATTTTTCTTCATGATGAGAAGTGGACTGTTGCTCTCTGATTGGAAAGAAGCTTTGAAATACCTGGCTCCAGCTTCACTGGGAGATATGTAGTAATTAAAAGATGGCCAGCCCAGTTGGGTAATAGTATGTAAATATTCAGCTCTGATTTCTACTTAAAATGTATCAGATAGATTTGTGGGTGAATTGAATGCTGAGGGGATCAAAATTATTTTTCTTCTGAGGTAATCCCAGTCTGTAAACGTTTAGTCTCTGGCTATGCAAAGAGAGCTGCCCAAAAAAAGTGACTTTGAGGCAAAAGCCTGAAAAGATCTGACTCACAGCAATTGCATGTGATAAACTGTGGTCCTGGAGGGAAGTTACAGTGTCTGTGAACTTCAAGATGTACTCTGATTCAAGGGAGTTTGTCTTGTGGTTGCCACCCCTCTCTCTTTTCCAAAACACATATTTCTTAAAATGGCTAGTATATAACTCCACTGCTGTATGTATATAAGTAATCTCATTTTCTTCAACAGAGCTCCGTAGCTAGATGAAATTACTTGTGTGTGTATGTACTTGGAGGATTTGGGCCAGAGCATTGACTGAAGCTGTGTTCTCAAAATAGCAAGTTTTACAAGAAAGTCTGCTTACTCTACTAGAAATGTGGTTGATGGCATCCAGCTCTGCATTATGTCTCTGTGCTGAAATGTGGTCTTTGAAACTTCAGAGGATTGTGCATTTCCAATTACCTGGGATGCTTGTACAGGTTATCCTGTCAGCTAGAGGCAGAAAAGGCGCTTTTCAGTTGCAGAGACATGCAGGAAGTTCCAAGTAAATTAGGAAAAGAGCAGATATACTTGGCCCTTGGAGATAGCCAAGACGTGTTGGGTCCTGCTCCGTTTCGATCATGTGAGTCACTTTGTTCCTTTTGCTGAGGGGTCCCTGCAATTGTACCGCTTCATCTTCATTCAAAATAACCCGGGATGGAAAAGTTGAGTAAACCCGAATTGGGGTTCCCCAGCATCCAAGGTCAACTCTCATCATATATGTCACTCCATATAGGCATTCTAGAAGTATAAAGAAATCATTCTTATATGGAAAGTAAGCCTGACTATTTCAAACATTTTGGGTAAGAATAAGAAGTTGTTTTTCAGTGTCAGTGTTTTATTTTGGGGCATATTCCACTGCTTCTGACGTCTTCACTCTCAAGTCAGAGGTACTAGACCCTTCAGCTTCTTTCAGCTGCACACTTCTATATGTTCCTTTTCACTCCATGTTAAAAAAAAAAGAAAAATCTTCTATCAATTCTGTGTCTTCCCGTAGTCATCTTTAGCCACTCTGGAGGGAAGAACTATTACTATAATTTTCCAGTTTGGCTGTAAGAAAATAGCATCGGTACTGAATCAGGCATGGCTGTGCAGGAACCGAATGGTGCCTCAGCGAGGCTGGTGGTGCTGAGAGTCTGTCGAAGGCAATGGCAAAACCTACCCAGGATGTCAGTGGAAGTGAGATTTCTTTTGTCTAGTTGAGGGGTCTGAGAGGGAGGCATGACTCAGGCATGCCGTTGTTTTTGACGTGCCTGCATCTAGTGACTGCGATAGTGCCATGCCAAGATGTGTTGATTTAGAAGTTGGTCCTGTCCATAGGATGCCCCAGTCTTCTGCAAACTCTTGTTTAAGTGAAGATGGATGTATTTTGTCCAGTTTCCAAGGTCACCTCTGCCCATGGGATTCCTGCATGTGATTCTTATTTAAAGGACAAATTTCCACCATTTTTATGTGGGAGCAACAGGCACTGCAGAGATCTCTCCTGGTCTTGAGCTAACTCCTCTGGACTAGCTGTAACACTTAGATAATTTAATGTACAAAGCTACATGAACAACCATAATGACAACAACCTGAAAAGTACTTTATACTTTAGGAACAATTTGGCCAAGGCAGCAGGGATACTTCTGTGTAAATATGTCATGAGATCAAGCCTTTTAATGTTCATGAAAAGACAGGATGTCAATTTAAAGTCTCGTCTGTCTGATGCATCTGAGATCTGCTGATTTATGAAGTACTGTAAATTGCAATCATATAAGCCTGTAACACTCTGGCAGCTATTTAAATAGCAAAACTTTCTTCCAAAAACATGATATATGGAAGACATAAAAGTTTTAAAGCAGGAGTCTGCCGTAATAAGGAAAGAGTATTAGCATTCATTTACTGACGAGAAAGAGCTGATTTTCCTTACAAGAAATGCTCCTTCCATAGCCACCCCATGCTTAGTGTTAATCAAATCATAGCTTTTCTACTGCTAAGATCCCAGGTAAGATTCATTTGCAAGAGAGTTGGAAAAGGTTAATATTCTCTGAATACTTGGGTGACAGAGCTGACAAGTCAGGGCAAGCACTGAATTTCTGGTCCCCAGTAAAATCAAAGGCCAAACACTCATTTGCTGGTGAAACCAAACAAGTACTCACGACCAGGAAGGAAATGGAAGAATGGCAAAATAAATCAAGCTGAAGTTTCAGTTTGCAATGGGAAAGTCCAAGGGCCAAATGTCACCTTAAGTACACTGCCGTTCGCCAAGGTTATTCTATTAAATCCTGTCTACCTCCAGACGTTTTTTCATGTGGTTGCCACAGGAGGAGGATGCCAGCAGGCAGAAGTGCAAGTTCCTGCCAGTTTTAGGTGCATTAGATTGGCATTTCTGAGATGATAAGACACACGAGTGTCATCAGATGGGAATAAGGGATTCGAGCAGTCTGGCTAATTCACTCATGTTGGTGCAGAAACCTTTGTTTGTAGGTAAGCTGAAGTCTTCAGCATTTAAAATAGTTCTCATCTTCAAGGCCCCAATGAGAAGGAAATGACTGTTTGTAGATAGCCATGCTCCAGGAAGCAATGAGGAGTAGCGGAGCACAGGACAGAGGTATGCACTGATGTGCTTTTAATATCAGAAACTAATTGCATCTCAGAATAAGATAGATAGTGATTTCCTATGTAACATATCATAGATAGTAAAGATATTTACAGAGAGAAAAGCATAACTAAAAGATAATTCTTGCTCTTTAACCTTTCACTGTAATTGCCCCCCCATCAAGAGACTGTTGAAAATGAAATTATTCTGTTTAACTGGGATCCTTTTTAGTAGACTAGATCAGCTTATAATTTTGAGCATCTTAGGAGGATAAATATCCTGTGTAAAAGGATAGAATTCTTGTTATTTTATAGATGTGCTACATGTGCTTATCATCCTAAATGACTGGCCCAAAACTGCACAAGACATCTGCAACAGGGAGAGACTTGGAAACACATCTCTCAAGTTGGATGGGGATGACTCTGGTCTAAATGAGGCCAGTTTGGTAACGAGGGTAACTAAGTCTTGGTTGTGGTACTGTGAGGGGAGTGCTGGGGTTTGGTACTTGTAAACTCCCCAGTGGGAAGGAGTATGTTGTGGCACCTCTTCTCCTAAGGAAGTTTATGAGGTTTCTTGCTTTTAGCACTGACAAAAGGTTGGAAGGAAGAAATGAAAATCCTGCTATTAAATGCAAGCCTAGCACTGAACACTTGACTGTGCTGTGTCATCTGAGGATAAATGAGGCTGCTGGAGCCTCTAAAATAATTGCTCACTAACAATGCTAAGTGCAGTGTGCATCTTATCAAACAAAAGCCTGTCTCTTTTGTACACATAAGACTCACATTTAATTTCCTTTAAGCCCAAGTCCCTGTTATAGCATTATCCTTCAAGTGTAACAAGATAACTGCTATGCTGATATTAAGATTTGGAAAGGCCACTGAGAGGCCTCTGGGAATTGTGCTGTGGAGGAGAAGAAGTCTGAAGCAGGGAGGGTCCACACATACAAGCTCAGCATTTTGCATAGAAAGGTGTCGTTAAATTCATTAAGCCTCCCTTGTCCTGCTTTCTTGTGCTGAAGGAGGAAAGGGCTGTCATTGCTGCAAGTGTGCTTTATTTATCGCTGGCTTAGTCAGGCTGTTCGTAAGATACCAAACTGGAGGGAAGACAAACCTGCCTGATTAGTCATTCCTGGGACCAGTAAAATGATGCTTGTTTAACCTGCAGGCTGGCTTGTGGGGCACAGGTATATACTGTCCTGTGTGTCACATGCATGAGTTGTACCTCATTTAATTCTGATTTCAGTTTTAAGTTAAAGATTCTGAAAAGGAGATGCAAAATATTTGGCTGAACATATGGTGCTCTCTTCAGAGGCTGATTATCTCCCCATCTCCAGGCCAGATTCTCAGCCAATATTAATTTCTATACCACACCTAAATTTAGGGATATAAGAATTTGACTCATAAGCTTGCATTTCTCTTCCAACACAGGAATTTTGTACCAGTGCAAACGTTCAGTTTTATTGGATTAAAAGAGTTGAAGACTGAAGTTTAAATGGATTTTTACTCTATCATTATGGTGCAGAATCTAGTAAGCATTACCATGCAACCTGTAGCCAATCTTTATCTCAGTCATGTCAGGACAAGCATGCTCCTGTGCTTTAGACAGGGTTTGGAGAAAAGCCCGTATTCTATGTAAGTATCACACTCAGGGCCAGATCTCACAAGTGATCTAGATACATGCGATGCTATGGAGAAGAAAGCTCCTTTGAAATCTGGCCCAGAGAAGACATTGGTGGGTTCATCTTACTCCAAAGCTCTGTTTTTGCCAACTAAGATTCTTGAGACTTGTGTGCTATAAAAGGTGAGAAATTGCCAAAAGCATGTCTGGTATTGTATCTGATGCTTTTTTGCAACTTCTCTGAAGTATTTTTTCAATTTCTTCTCGGCTGTGTGTCTTGGTGTATCCTCTTTGCACAGTCAGATGCACCCTTCCACCAGGCTGGAGACAGTGGTATTAAAGCTGATAGTATCCTCCATATGATAATGTCCGACCACATCTTTCAGAGACTGCTGAAGAAATATTTCTTGTGGCCATTTTCTTTTAGGTTTATACTGGAGACTGCACCTCATAACATCAGCCTGAATCCTGAGCACTGCCACAGAGCCAATCCTGAAGGAACAGATGGGTCACTTTAATAAAATGATGATGTTTCCCTTAAACCTGTTAGGAAGAAGAATATTGTTTTGGGGCAATGATTTTTCTTTTAAAGCTTTAGGACAGCTTTTGGTGTTGCTTACAATCCTGTGTTTCCTCCCACAGGATTTCTCTTTTGGGCTCTTTCAAATGTGTGTGAAGGCCTTCCAATCAACATGAATAGGCTAAATGTGGAATCATTTCCAATGCACTGTCTTCCGAAGCATTGCATTTTCTGCCTTTTGAGCTGATCTTCCAGTTGGCAACAGAAGGCAGCACAATAGTGTATTAACTTTATTGTCATGACAAGTCACTTCTCTTAAAAGCTTTTTCCCACAGCTAAATTCCCAAGCTGGATACTTGGATTAAAAAAAAAAAAAGATTTCTTCATTTGGAGCCAAATACATGGTCATTGTTTTCAAATACCTTTTAGTTACTGATGTGATGTTCATGCACAAGAATGTATAGATTAGACCATAAAGGAAAACAGGACTGCTCATGCTTGGTTAGAATTACTGCTTTGCACAGCAAATCATAAATATCACGTAATTTTGCTGCCATTGGTCATATAGTTTGCTCCCTGATATTTTGAATTTTGCTGTGGCAGCAGCTGAAGTTTTGTGCTCCAAATCCTCGAGTGTCTAACAGTAAATCAAGAAGAACCTCTGGTAGCTGAAGCATCAAAGGTTCATGATGCGCAGCTGAGCCTGGTGGCTCGATTTCACAGAGACAGGGGTCTGTGAAAAATAAGTTCCTTAAAGTAGGCAGTGTCAAGCTGTGACACACACAGAGGTGTTTTATTCAACTGCATTTAGGTGTATTGTTGGTTTCAATAGGTATGCACTGAGGTTTTAAGTTTCCTGTAACTGTGAGTGATAGGTGGGAACGCCAGCATGGGAAAGTGGAGAGTGGTGGAGCAGAATTCAAGTGTGTGCTAGTGCCAGAGCACTTGCTCACATCGAAAACAGCATGGTCTGTATTTGAGTTAGATGTGGTGGAACTGCAGCTGTGAAAACGTGGCTAGATATTTTTCACTCCTACGTAGAGCCAAAAAAGCTTAAACTGGGACTTGGATATTGCAAGTTTGCACTTAAGCTCCTGAGAATCTCTATTAGCAGCCATGTAACCATAGATGTATCTGAACTCGGAAAGAGTTTGACGTCTCAGCTTAATCGTTTGTATGCAAATTTTGGATCCACAAAGAAGCTGCTCTATTTCTCTCCGCTTCAAAGCTCAGGCTGGTTTGGGCACCACCTAAAAATGCCTTTTGCAGGCACATCAGATCTCCCTTGGCACAAACCACAACCAGGACAGCACATGGCTCTACCTGCAGAGAGCAAAGCCTAAAATACTTCAAAGAAAAAGACTAAAAAAATTGTCGGAGGAGAAAGGTGATATCACCTGCTCTACATGAGTGTGTTCATAGGGAAGGGAAATCTCCAGCAAGGACGGGGCTGTATGTGATGTTCATCCCCTACAGGATAGCACATGTATAAATCTATATAGCACATAGATAAATCTATGCCATTGACTTTGCTTTCAGAAGTTGTTCCGTGTTCATACCAAAGGGAAGACTAGTATGCTGCTCTACTGCTTTGGTGATTTATATTAGACTTGGAATAAGGCTTTAGGCAGTTCTTAGTTGCTTTCAACGCCAGCCAGAACTGAGTAATTCCTTTGCCCCATGTGTGCTTCACACATCAGTAGCTCAGGTCACATGCTGAGTTTGTGCTTCTTCTGGTTGGTTTGTTTGTATCTGGACTCTCAGTATTATCAAATTCTCTGAATTCCTGAAAATTCTTTTGTTGTTTTCCAATAATCCTTTGCTTGCCTTAGTTTTCGGCCAACCCATTCATTTTCCATCAGTTTGGAGGAAACAGCAAACACATCTCCCAGAAGAAAAGCTGTCCTTCGACTGTAGCAACCACCTGAGAGGAGGCTGAGGATCACTGCAAATGAGGAGTTTGGGGGCCACAGCAACAAGATACATGGAGATGCGATTGGTACTTGAACAAAGTGAGAGAGAGAGAAATGGTTTGCTCCCAGGTTAGTGCTGTTTTATGCTCTACTTACGTTAAAAAAAAGAAAAAGGCTCAAGGATTTGTGTTTTCTTTAGGATTTTTACAGTCTTTCAGATGACAGTAGCGCAAAGCAGGGGAAGGTGACGCGCCCTCTCACTGATACAATGAGGGACCATCATCTACAAAACCCATGTAGGACGTAAAATGAATGTGGTGCTCAGTGTTCAGAGGAGGTGCTGCTTGGTTCATAGGCCTGGTATTGAGGCATCCTCACCTCCTGTACATAGTGTTTCTAGATAATATCCCAAGGCCTTAGGCATAACTTATCTGTATTTCATAATACCTGGAGACAGTAACCAAAAGCCAACCCACTGTGTTATGGCCTCAGCTAGGAGCTTCTGAAAAAAATTACCTTTTATTAGTCACCTAATTAGCATAAGAGGAGATTTGATTATCATAAAAGAAGAAAGGAGTGAAAAGCAGAGTATGACCTGCCCAAAATGACAGCCTGCGAGTGAGAGAAGTGGGGTGCAGCCCTGAGCTGAGCCCCTGCCCCTGCTTTTCTGCACCACCCGCAGCGCACAGCTCGGAGGATGCAAGCGAGGTTCTGCTTTCCTATTGCACGCCTGTGTGTTCAGACAGCAGACCTGCTGGATTATGAGTTTGTGGCAAATGAATCTGGAGGACAGGTTGATTAGTTTATGACCAGTGTCCTAAGGCAGATCAGCTCCGTCAGCGCTACTGCTTACAGAGTTTGTCTAACAGACTTAAAGACATCCAGTGATGAAGACTGCAGTTCCCCTGGCAGTCTATTTCAGTATTTTATTTTTCCCATTGGAGAGCTTTTTAACATTTAACATGAATCTACTTTGCTGCGATTTAAATCTATTACCTCCAGATCTATCCACAGCAGAGCAGGCTCTTCTTCAAATGAAAAAAACCCCCATGTAGTTCAGTCTTTGTGAAGTGTTTTTCCTAGACTCTTGGTCGTTCTGGCCTTCCTCTGACCTTTCATCAGTTGGTATCCCTATGGCACAAATGTGGACATAGTGCTCTACCTGAGACCTTATTAATGCTGAGCAAGGTACTGAGAGGAAGGATTATGGGGTACGGTTTGTAGACTATCCTCCTGTTAAACCCTTCCAACAGGGTGCTTGCCTTTTCCACAAACCATCTTCAGCTGGTAAGCCACAACCCTCAGATTAATTTTATTTTATTTCTTTAAAGGATTTCCAAATAAATTCAGCCATTGATTATTCCTACCTAAGGTAATGAACAGTGTACATCTCTTGGTTGAATGCCAGAGATAATTTTTCCTATTTCTTAAAATAATTTTGAATTCCGGATGTGTCATTTGGTGTGACCGCAGTCCTTCCGGGCTTCCTCTCAGCTGAAAATTTAATAGCGTACTCCACGTTCCGTCACCTTAATAATGAATGAAAATATTGAACAATATGAGACCTGGGAGAGGCCCTGCAGCACCCACCAGTATATCCTTGCATACTGAGATCGTACCATGGATGATCACTCTTTGGATACAGTCACCCTGTCACCATCTGCTTACCTTATCACATGGAGGAAGTTTTAACAAGATTTTTTCCCTAGTTTGAGACAGGTGAGTAAAAGAGTGTTGAAAGCCTTACTTTGAGATCGATGGTATCTACTGTTTCTCACCTCCAGAAGGTTTGTTACCTGCTGTAGAAATAAGATATATTTCTTTAGCATGTTTTCCTCTTAAATCTACTGCTGACTGCATCTCATTTCCTTGTTATCTTCCTGATTCTGACAAATAGTTTGATTTGTTTCTGCAGGAACTGGAGTTAATCTGATTGATTTATAAATCTCCCAGCTACTCCTTTTATTCTCTTTTTAAAGAACTGCACTATGCTTTTTCAGTCTTTCAGTAGCTTACCCCTCCTCTATAGAATCGCAAAGATGAATGCTAATAGTTCTTCGATTGCTTCAGCCAGCTCTTTCAGCAGCCTCGGTAATGTTCATCAGGTCTTGTCTGTCTGAAAATTTGCTCATTTCTCAAGAGTACTAATTGTGGTGACCATTTACTTGCAAGGTGACACTTTAAGTAAAGGTTGATTCAGAAAAGCCACTGAAATCACATGACTCCCTTCTGTAGATAGCTTTCCTCTGTTCATCATTGACAAATCCTTTTTCTTTGGTCTTCCTTCTCTTCCTAATGTTTCTTTAGAGTGATTTCTTCACCTCTTTTACTAGTTTGATCTTGCCGTGTGCCTTGATCTCTCTGATTTTGTCCATACACTATTTTTTAGTCTCTACTATAAACACCTCATCTTGTTCTTGCTCTTTGTAACTTCTTTTCTTAAACTGTCCTGGCTTGTCCTCCTCCCACACTTATTTACATGAATCTGCTTTTTTTTTAGCCATACAGTAGACATTTTCTGACGTTCATCCATCCATGGTCTATCTTCTCCATTCTCCCCTCCCCTCCACCCAAGAGACAAGAGCTCCTAGTTGTGGGCAACCGCTTCGTGATGCCTGTCAAACTGGGTGACTTACTTAGGTGCCTGACAAATTACAGAAGTTAGCGATCAGACTTTTCTAAAAATGTCTCCCTTCTTTTAATTTGGCAGAATCTGTTTCCTAAACTGAAACCGAATTTATAAGTATTTCTGTGCCCCTAAAGCCACACTCTCTAATGGTTTTACTGCTTTCTGAAAAAATTTCACCCAGGTCTAATTACATTATTGGAAACGGTTGAAGCACTATAATATATGGGGGGAAGTTTCTGTGGTGTTTGAGAAATCCTTTATTCAGAAACAGCCAAAAAGGCCATCTAATGCTTTCAGGAAAGAAACTCTGAAGAATTTTTCTAGTTAAAGAGAGTGGAAAAGAGTCATGAGAATACTTAACTCCAGGGTGCATTCAGGAGAGAGATGTGGGCTAGAGAGATGGAAACCGTGCTTGTTGCAAGGCAAAAAAATAATTAAAGGTCAGAAAATAATTTGTAGTTCAACAGCAAAAACTCCTGAAAGCTCTTCATTCCTTCATTACCCTCTGTGAAGTAGGGCATTAGCACTCCATGTTGCCCTAATTAGTTTACCAGACCACATATTCCAGATAAATTGTGCTTGCAATTGGCCTGGTGCTTGCTTGTGATTAACATGGCATTCAGATGAAAAATTGAATGTCGTGTGAGCACTACTCCAAGCTCAGTAAATGTCAGGCAGTCAAGACAGTTTGGAAGCAACGGCCAAATGCAAGGAATAAAAGCATGAGCTGTGCATAAGAGAAGCCTTCTGGAATTTCTGGCACAAAAGAAGGGGGGATAGAAGCAGAGACAGTCTAGTGAGAAGCTGTAACTTAAAATATTAATACTGACAAAGAACAGAAGAACAACTCCACCTACTTTATCTCAAGCCATTAGCTTTGATTTAGTGCAGCCAGGGAAGCCTTTCGGTAGTTTCCATACTATCTTCACACTCTGGCTTAATAGCATTTGTTTAAATGAGGAGTGGACCCTCAAGCAATATTTCTCTTTAAAAGGCAAGTCCCAGCACAGAGTAATAAGTAAACTGGGAACAATATATTTTAAAAGAAGAAATAGATTCTGCCAACTCAATTTAAGGAAATATTTATTACACATAATTTCTCAGCTGTTTTCTGAGTAAGCAATATAAAATGATCCTTATGAACAGCAAAATGGAAGGAGGGAAAAAGTCTGCATCACTATGGGGAGTTTAATCTTCTGTGTGTCTGCTTGTCGTTCTAAGTGATGTCTTTACTTATATGAACTAAAGACATCTACCCTGGTTATCTCAGAAATTTTAGTCCCCAGAAGACTTTCTTTTTAACACTAGCATGCGCCTACATCCTCCCTTTCGTGTTTTGCTTTCTAATAATTGTCCAAAAGCTCCACAACTTTAAGGGAAGGAAAAGTATGCTAGTCTTGGCTTGGCTTGGCAATTGAGCCCCTGACCAAATGTTTTTCATCCCACTGAGTTGCAGGTGTGATGACACTTGGCAGAGCGGAAATGGAGTTGTTCTATTTTGTGCTCACATTGCTACTTTAGTCCCAAGTGAGAGCGTCGTTTGGTATAACTTATTAAAACCCACATTACCAGTTCCTTGCAGTTCATAGTTGCTTGTAACTGAGTTTGCTGCTGTTGGTCTCCTCTGACAAGCAAGTAGGCCAAGTGTGAAACACGGGCTTAAAACATGTGCATCACATAAAAGTGACACAGTTCAACAGCCTCAAAACAACTGCGCTTTTTTTCTTTATATAAACATGTTAAATTGGTATTGAGTTTCCAGGGCATCATTTTATCCATAGCTAAAAATACAAATCAGTGCACCACATTTTGGAAGATTTATCTCAGCAAAATTGTTTATATGTGAAATATTTCCTACTGAGTGTCACAAATAATAATTTAGTTTAGAATGTGGCACCCCACTGAACCAAAAAGCACTGCTGTGGAAGGAAGATGTCGCTCCCTCCCCTCTTTCAAATGTCCTGCTGACTTCTTGCTTTCCCATCACTATGAGCCTGGTAATCCTATTGCAGACCCAGACACAGAGATTTTACAACTGCATTATTAAATTAGCTTAGTACTTCCTTTCTCTTACCTCCATGGAATTATGATAGAATGCTCTACATCTTGTTCCTTTTTGTATTACTTTTATTAGTCACAAGAACATAATTGAACTGATAGACACAGTTTCTTAGAAATTGATACAATTTATTTTTTTAATGCAGTTACCTGTGGCTTTAAATTCTATTCTTTTTGTTAATGCAATCAAACACCATGTTTGCTTTGCTTTGCTTATTGAAGAGTCATTGCTAGCCTCAGAGCTGATGATTTCAGTGTTATTCTGCTTGCCTGTTTTATTTCCTGTGGACTTGCTCGTATTTTTTTCATCTCTCTCTTTTATGGGAAGACTTTCCAGTGAGTGTATCTTTCTTAGCTTAGTTCTTGGCCAAAGAACTTGCACAAATTGTGCAAGTATGGACAAAGACTGGTCCAAATCTGCAGTACTGGGAATATAGTGGACAGCGTGGTGATAAATTCATCAATATCCAAATCTAGAAACCTATGATTCCCATCAATATGCAGTGGGATGGGTAATCCCTGTGGCTGGGAGGACAACGGGAGGGTCACTGGTGACTCGCCTCTCACTGTTGACAGGACAGCATGCGTGGGGATGCAGCATGTGGAAAAGGGTAGATAATTCTTTTAATGACTTGGTAAATCATAAATAGATTTGGACACGAGCCGTATTCGTCAAGGCATTGTTAATTCAGTTCTTACTGGTCAATCCAGTACCTCCAAAGACTGCCAGACAGAGCAGTAAAACCGCAGGTCACTGCTCAGGGGAATGGTTGCTGGAAAGAAGGATTTCTTCCCAATCACTGCTGCCCATCTGTGGTCCTAACTGCCTGCAAGGGCTCTGCTCCTGGGAAGGAGCTGGGGGGAGAGAGGACAGTAAGAGATCTGCAAGCTATAGGAATTGGTCACATGCGGTGATGACCAAGTGGTCACGTACTACTTCATTGTCTCCTTAGGCCAAATAATACATCTGGCAGAGCAGCTGCAATGAGGACACTAGCAAAACCCTGGTAAAGGAGCACGGGGTCCTTCTGGGATGGAGTTGTAAAGGTGGATTTCACCTTCCTCCCTTTCTCTTACAAAAAATGCTATTCCTGTGGAGATCAGCACTGAGTCATTTAAATAAGGAAACAGAAAGTCGTGCATGGAAGGGAGTGTTCTTCAGAGGGTATTTGAAGCATTTTATATAATGGATCTATCAAGCAACCAACTGAAAATGAAAGGGGAAAGAAAATAAAAATGTTGACATAGATTGCCCCTGATATTGTGGAGGAACTGCAGTCATTATGTTGGACATGCTATAAATACATAACAGAAAACACCCCCTGTGCCTAAAGATCCTATGATCTAAGACAAATGAGTATATAAGGCAAAGGAGGAGTGTTGCTGCTGGCAGGACAGGCTGCCGCCCAGCCCGGGTAATTTCCTGGTCAGTTGGAGGTGCGGGGGATGCTTTATAGGACAGGGGAATTTCAGGAAGGGTTTGAAGGAGGACAAATGACATAGTTTTGCAAATACATATGAGAGGTTTAGCACAGAAGGAGCCAGGGCTCTCTTGACTTTTACTAAGTGAAAGTGCATAGAGGAGACTTGATGGATATCTCCACAAATGCTAGACTCTTAGGGAAATGTAAGAGGACAGCACTTGAGCCAGCAATGACATGGGTGGGAGGGAAGTGGAAACACAAGGCTGAAACGAGCATAAAGGGTAACTTCGTGTTAAGGTTGCCAGAAGCAGAAGAAAAAAAAGCATGCTTTCTGAGGGAGAAAAAACCAGAGCTCTTTCAGCACTGGGACACCCCGAAAGACCGTTTGACAGACTTGCGAACAAGGACTTGATAGCGAGTGAGCTGGTGTGCAGGCTGGAGCCAGTCCTTCACCGCCTGTGCAATAGGTGGACCAGGTTATATATCACATCCCTCTGATTTGTGTTACCTAAAAGCACTGAGTTGGCTAGTGGTACTGCTGAGCTGTAGCACTAAGTGGATTAGCAGCGTACTTAGTATTGGCTTGTTTTATCCAACAGTATTGTCGTTTGCAGTATGGAGAATGTGAATGGCAGATCAGATGGGAGTTTTTTTGTCATAATGTATTTCAAATTAGTCTTTAGAAATTAAGATTTACATTTTGGGCTCCTTAGCTCAAAGCTTCTTCTCTCCCCAGTACTGTGCTTTCCCAGGCAAAGTAGAGGCTGAAAGTCACCGTTATGCTGTTGTATACATTTTATCATCATTCAGGTGATACCATAACATGGGGAAGTTCAGCAGGTAACCAGAGCCTAGGCAGCACGGGCAGTGCTTCTTTAAACTGTTAGTCGGTGTTCATCTTTTATCTTCCCAAAAACTTTAATGCAAAATGGCTTCATATTCTTTAGAGGGCTAATGGTGGTTGGGACTACATAACTACCTGCTTTTTTGTCAAAAAAATAGTAACTGAGAATGAAAAATTTGGGACTGAGTAGTGCAGCCAAAGCTCCTGGTATGGATATGAGAAGAGCTACTTCCAAGGGCTCTGCTGGTGCTTTGGGATTTCAGTCTGAGTCCTTGTGCCCCAAGACACATAGCTGTCTTTTCCTACTGAGCATCCATGTGAGTTTGCATCCTGAGAGTCTGTGATCATGGTGCAAGAAGGAAAATGAAAGCTAGCCCAGAGAAAGGGAGGTGGGCACAGGAGGCTTATTTTTGAATGCAAACTTTTTGGCTGTGACCAAAAAGTGTTGCAATGGAAAACTGTCAGCTTTTTAGTAATGGGGTTTTTTTTATTGCAAAAGGAACACTATGTGTACCACGTACAAAGTGTTTTGTAATAAAAGATGTCATTTAAAAAGTCAGACTTAATTTATTACAAGGACATAGTGCTGGATCAGAAATTGAGCATATGATATACCTTGCAAATAAGAATGAGTTAATATGAGTACAATTAATGCAGGAAGGAACTTGTTATCAGACACTTACTGTTTGGTTGTCCCCCCACCCTGTTGTTTAGAAGAATGTATACAAAAAGCATTTCAGCAATGGAAGGGAGAGCAATTCAGTGATAAAGTGAGACAGATGAGAAAGGAAGAGGTTTCTAAGCATAGTGGGTTTAAATAGTAAATCATAATGTGCCAGTAGCAGTCAGATTTTTAACACTGAATATAATAGCAATATGGCTCTTCTCTGTCAGAGCTGTTTTTATATCAAGAACGTTCAGTTCTTGGGAGGGGTACAGATTACAATTAAAGCATTTACTTCCCATGTTGAGTCCCCTTGAGTTTTGTTTCTCATCACACACAACAATAGTGTGAATGAATTAGATGTCATCACTGTTTGTGCTTGTGTGCGCCCACAGAACTCTGTTGGAAAAAGCTGCTTGAACTTGTTCGCTGCTGATGTCCTATGGAACATGATAATTGAAATATGGGTATGGTAGGCGTGGTACAGAAAATCTGACACTATCACAGCAAGGCTGCTCTTAATATAGCTATCAGAGCAGGGGATAGAAGGGACATTCGGCTGAAGTAAAATGTTACAGATCAATTTGTGTGCTTTCTGAAGAACTAGAAATAGGAATTGCTATTACAGGCCAGTACATTTTAGAAAGAAACCCCTGCTCCCTTGACCAGTCTCTTCATATCCTTTGGTCAATTGCCATTCTTGCATTTCTTCAAATTCCTGGTGCAAATTATGCCATGCCATAAAGAAAATAATCCTCAGAAATGGTTTACTTTTCTTCCAGAAGAAAATAAAATTCCAGCACTCTAGAACTTTGGCCAAAGCTCGACACACATTTTAGAGTGATAAAATGTTCGAGGAAGCAAAGACTACTTTATGGCCCACACACTATATGGCATCAATTCTGGTAATTTGCCCTGGTGCCAGTTGGCTGGAAAGAAACAGTGGCCATGGAGACTATGTAGCTTTGGTAAGTAGTCCAACCAACAGTGTTTAGAATAAAAAAACCCCCAAAACCCCACAAATAAAAGAAAAGAAGAAAACAGTCACTTCACTAGCAAATAACTAATTGATAGAATTGATAATTTAGGAATAGCACAGATTTTTGAGCCAGAATGTAACTGGGTCAGAGGGGAGAAATAGTGTCTTGTGGTTTGGACGTTAGGTATCCTAGATCATTGGAAGAACGAATGGATGGAATGGATGATATTGTAAGGTCTATTGGATGGGAGGTGTCTGGAAGCATCTGTTGTCCTGCTGCAATAATGGTAACAAATGGATTTTTGGAGGCCACGATAGGGACACGAGTTGATTTAGAAAAAAGGACAACACACAAACACACATAGACCCACTGTGTTGCCTTTCCAAAGAGATTTGCTCAATAGAGTGATGGGTCTATAACTAAAACTTTCTGCAGTTTGTGGTTAGGCAGCTTGACTTCACAGCAGAAGCATGGTTGGAAAAACCCAGCACACTCTGTGCTACGCTAGAGGAAGAAGTCAGCGCAGATCCAGAAGACAAAACCAGGCACCTTAAGACGTGGAACTGCTCATGTGTTTCTGCCTCACTGAAAGAGAGAATATAACCTAAAAACCACCAAAACGGACAGCTTTGAAGGATAGTTTGCTTTTATCTGGGCTATGCCACTTCACTGAAGAAAAAAGTCAAATGAGAGCTTTGGCAAAAGGAGCCATCTAAAAATACAGCCTGTGAGAGAGAGTGGAAGAGAGCTGCCTCACACAATGTGGACGTAACAACCATCCTGGTCTCATGCCTCTTCTCACACTGGGCAGTGGTGAGCTTTGAGGTGGCCTCCACAAGACACACTGCAGGTCCATGGCGGTGGGAGAGGAAGGGAAAAGTTGGGCTTACCCTTCAGCTGTGCCCACTAATTCCTGCCTGGTTACATTTGCCAGGCAGACTGATGGGAAGGAAATCTCCTGCGTGCATGTTAGTCAGGAGTAGCTTCAGTCAAGTCTTTGGTTTGAAAACAAGACAGTGATGTTAAGTTGGTGTATTTAATGAAATAATTAAGTCCCAGTTGCTGTCATCCTTAGTCAGATATTGTGTAATGGTCCCACACACTGTGAAAACACTTACAGGAATCAACAATGCTAAACATTATTTAATGTGATCAGTGTGGCAGGCAAAAGCCACTCCTTCAAAGTAATAAATCATATGACATTTAGCTACCTTTATCTTGGCAAGAAGCCATCAAGGCTTCAGGCTTTCATGATGTATAAGTTGCTTTTGAAGAGCTTTTGCATTAGGAAGAGTGGGTCTGCAAATGAGGCACAACGAAATTCTGCATTTATTGTATCTCATGATAGGCAGATTAAATGTATCTAGGCTGCAAAGCAACTGGTCTTTAGTTTTTATCTGTATACTTCATCTGTGATTTTTGCTTTCTTCAGACCCACTTTTGTCTTTCCGGTGTTTTAAGTTTTTTTTACCCTCGTTGCCCACCTGCAATTCCAACTCTGTTTCCCAAGAATGGTAGAAAGCTTAGATCTACTGGGATATGTTAAGGGAATTTATGTTTTTTCCCCCACATAGTGCTATGTTGGCCCAGCAAGCAGTGACATACTCGTGTTCACATTGGGCTCCATTGGCTTCGGAGTGGCACAGATATGAAGTGAAAGAGTGTAGCTGTGCAGAGCTTTGGTGGTGCAGGGACAGGGCAACATCACCCTGCAACAGTAGAAATGCAGCAGTATTCCTGCTGTCTTTTATATTTGATTAAATGTCAGATACGTGATGGGACTTGTAATTCTTTTCTGGATGGTCCCACTAAAAGAAAAGGCTGTATCTGATGCATAGTCAACAACATTAGGCAGGAGATCAGGAGACAGGAGATCAAGATCTTTATATACAGTTTGGGGTTACAAACATGCTGGAGCACATCTTCAGCGATCTTTTGCTGGGAGAAATCAAATGTTAAAAGCATGCAAGAAGCAAGGGCACCTGGCACTATTGTGTGACTGGTTTAGGGTATGTGCTTGCCATAAGCCCGGGTGAGAGTCACTGCTGTAATTGTTATTCAGCACAGAAATTGGAAATGTACTTGGACTGCAAGTAGTCTGACCTGTAGAGGAAACCATATCTCATGACGTGCTGAGTGTTCCCTTGGGTGAAAGGCAGGAAGGAGCGGGGCGCATCCAGTATTTCACTGTCACATCATCTTCCTGCTCTGCTAATGTAACCAAGAATCAGCTGCAGAATTTCTTTTCTGCTCAGTTAAAGAATTATTGACCATGGCCTACGCATTTTTTCTGAAGAAACATCATAGGTTGAACTGTTGGCATCAAAGCTTTAAACTCCTGTGTGGTGTTGGAAGTGCCCCTAAGTGGCCACTGATGAATTTGGTCCTCTGTTTATTGATGCTATTGACACAGGCATTTTTCCCTGATAGAGACCTCAATTTTACACAAATCGTCTCCATAGTAATTGGTGATAAATCATCTCCACAGTAGCTGGATTTCCCTGACATGTAAAATGCAGTATTTTTACTCTCAAGTTGTTTCGTTTCAGTCAACTTGACCGAAATAACCTTTTTAGTACTAAAAGCAAAAAAGCATTTTTAAGAACATTTTATGAAAAGTCAAACATTCAGATGAGAAAGCTCAGAATTAAGGATGCACATGAACCTTCAGGTCAACTCCTGGCTTGCACTGTCTCTGGTCTTTGATAAATTGTCACTTATTGCCTTCTCCACTTGCTCTCTTGTCGTCCTATGGGGATTTACACAGTATTTCTTTCCACTCCTCACATTCAGTGTGTGGCCTTGAAAACTGACTTTTTACTAACTATCCAAATGCTGCATTGAATAAAAAGTCACTTACTCATTGCATTTCTCTAGTGCTTTCAATATTATTTTTAAAGCTTTTATGGATATAAATGAACATGTAACACTTTTCAGAGTAGCAGGTGACATTGCTGTTTTACACTGGGGGAACTGAAGCCCAGAAAGGTCAAGTCTAAAATTGTAGGAAAAGTCACCCAGTCTGGGATTTCTAGACTGAAATGTAGAGATCTTTTTTTGTTTTCTTCTTCTTCTTCTTCTTTTTTTTTTTTTTTTTTAAGACTTCTTAGCATTTAAAACACAGCTATAATTGATCTCAGCTGTTACAAGTCCTGCCAATCTGACTGCAAGTGCCCAAGTCCAGGCAGCTGGAAACCAGGAGTGGTCCCATGTGAGATGAGTGCTTGCCAAATATTGCAGAGGAGTTCTGGGTCAGAGGACGAGCAGATTTCCATTCTCAGGAGTGGCACTTCAGGGCTGAGCTGTGAGATAATAATTTTTCCTTCTGCTGTCCTCCTCACTCCGTATGTCCTGTGGTTAGGCACAATGCAGGTTTTCCATGTGGGTGAAAGGCTTTGTCACATTTATTTACATTTGGGAGCTGTTAATTTGTGGTTTTGTTTTCAAAGAAGTATGGGTTTTTCTTTATTGAGCTTCAAATAAATTTTGAATTGAATTTTTTTGAATTTAAGGGATTTGTAAATGTAGGTGCAAAACATTTCTGATTTTCTCTCTCCATGCCAGACAAATGAAATGACATTTGCTTACTGTATTATATGCTGGAGTAAAAGCATCTTTGGGAGTACCAGTCTATTCATTTTCTTCATAAAATTAATCAATAAAAGTTGTTCCAGATAGGCCTATTTCTTTCAGTTTCCCAGGAGATTTCCTGTTCTTTCCTCCATGCTGTCTGACAAAAGTCACACTAAAAATCAAAAAGAGACCCCAAAGCAATAGGGAAGCTACAGTCACAGAGGTACAGCAACAATTAAAACCAGGCTCATTGCAGATGGTGAAGGAGACAAACACAGCCATGGAGAAAAACAATGCTTTCCACACACCAGAAAAATTACTTACGGCAAATCTTTAGGTTGTATTTCTCAAAGGTTATTTTAAAAGGCTGTGATCCATTACTTTTGAATGCGATCATCAAAACTCATTTGAGGGTTTAGTTGAAGATCAAGATCCTGCATAAAACCTTTTCCCCCAATAGGTGAAGTTATTGGGAGTAGGGCTGGCAGGATCTCTGAACATTACTTACCCATGTCTCATAATTTGAATGATAATAGATGTTCTGGGCAAATCTAGTAAATCAGGTATGCACTGGCCTGTGCACACACACCGGAGGGGTATGAGTGCACGAGTATGCACATATATTTGCCGTTATTGGGTTTTTTTTATCTTTCTCTGATGATTTAGCAATATCTAAATGCAGCAAAAATGTGGATGAAGATCATTATTACAAGAGTTAAATAGTGCTGAAATTTTTAAATCTTTATTAGCAGACAAAATCCTGGAGCATCGTTCTCCCAGACGGGAGTGGAGAGGCACAAGTGGTAATTAATCATTGAGGGACAAATCTGTGTCAAGTACTTGCTTGTGCTTGGCCTTGACCCACTGATTCTCCAGGTGAAGAGTCAGCTCGGTGTGTGGCATGATTACAATATGTAGGATTGTTTTGGAATAAAGGAGCACAGGTTTTTTTAGATTTTAAAGCTCTCAAAAAAATTTTTTTTAATTGGCAGTAAAACAGTAAGGCACTTAAAATGCAAACTATAACAATAAACAGGGCTTTGCTCTATATTTATGGCTTGTGAATAAAGATTGCACAAAGATGGTAACTTTTAATTTTGCATTAACCCAGCTCCGTTCTGCAGTAAGCAAGGCGCTGAGCTCGTGTGATGGCAGTTTGGTGAGCCTCGCGTGTGGGGAGAAACGAATCAATTACTGTCTGCGCCTTGCAGTGGGATGTCCCCCGTGAAATAATCTAAACCTGTCAGATTGTGACAGCTTGCTCTACCTGCACAAATAACACCACTTTGAGAAATCAAGGACTGCCGATATTGCTGTGATAGATCTAAAAGTGCACACTGATGTGATCTGCTGTTTCATGCGAGATGACATTTAAAGCTGCTAGTATGCTGAATATTTCTGCTGCATCAGCTTATCATCTAAGAAATGTGGATCGTATTTTATGAAAGAGTTCAGCATTGAACAAATCTCCATCTTGTCTAGCTCTGATACTTCAATCCTAATACATGAAAACCTGATTAAAAAAAGCCTCCCATACTTTAAAAGCCACAACAAGCTTGAGCAACTGCCTGGAGAACATCCTTGAGTATCCCAAAGATATGTGGTACTGAAATGTGGTGTCCACAAACTCAATTACAGCATGCACAAACACATGTACTGGAGCACTTCCCATCTTCCAGAGTCCTAGAGATGTTTCCAGAGCACTCAGCCGTATCCTTTGTGTTTGAATAGAGCTTGGCAAACGTGGAGGTTTTTTCAGTGTTTTGGCCAAAATAAAAACTGAAGAGGAAAAACTCAATTTAGATCAAAGCAAGGTGGCTATCATTGATATTTTTTAGTTTTGCAATGAATGGAGAAGCAGTGACCAGGCTTGGAAAAACTTTGCTTTGGTTATCCTGAAGCAATTTGTTCAATGCAAATTAAAATACTTGAATTGCATGGGGGTTTGGTTTAGTTTTGTTTAAACATTAAAAAAAGACATTTTAAAATGAAAAATGCCACTTAAAAATGAAAAGCTGAAAAATATAATTTTCTTTTTTTTTTTTTTTACATTCACTTTTTTCTGATTGAAATTATTTTTCATTTTGACAAGGTTTCACAAGTAGTTTTATCTAGCTGTATTGAATTCCCATTTGGGGATGAATTCACTTTTTGTCAAGACATTGTCTTCCCACCTTCGCCTTGAAGATTGCTGGCAGAGCTGGTGGGAGATTGGAAAATGTTGCTGTTACTGTGTCCTGGTTTCGGCAGGGATAGAGTTAATTTCTTTTCTAGTAGCTGGTACAGTGTTTTGGATTTAGGATGAGAACAAAGTTGATAACGCACCGATGTTTTAGTTGTTGCTAGGTAATGCTTACACTAGCCAAGGACTTTTCAGCTTCCCATGTTCTACCGACTGAGAAGGCTGAAGGTGCACAAGAAGCTGGGAGGGGGCACAGCCAAACTGGCCAAAGGGACATTCCATACCATGTGACGTCATGCTCAGTACATAAACTGGGGAAAGCTGGCCGGGGGGGCCGCTGCTCGGGGACTGGCTGGGCATCGGTCGGCGGGTGGTGAGCAATTGTACTGTGCATCACTTGCTTTGTGTATTATTATTATTATTATCATATTATTATTATTATCATTTTATTTCAATTATTAAACTGTTTTTATCTCAACCCACGAGTTTTTCTAACTTGTGCTCTTCCAATTCTCTCCCCCATCCCACCGGGTGGGGGGGAGTGAGCGAGCGGCTGCGTGGTGCTTAGTTGCCGACTGAAGTTAAACCACGACAGTCCTTTTTGGCGCCCAACGTGGGGCTCGAAGGGTTTGAGATAATAACAGGTTAACCGGAGCGTATTAAAGAACTTATATCTGTTAGTAGTTGTGGGTCACAATGTTGGTTTCTCTGTTCTCAATATTGATTTGTATAATCTGCATCGCGCTCTTTTTCCTGCTGTACATGTTAAAGATTGGTGTTGGGTTTTGCAGTTTGCTGTGGTCTGCAGTGAATAGTAATGTCTCGCTTGTGAGGTTTGTTTTTAGAACATTGACCTTGACATTAGTGTGGTATGTAAACTTCGCAATGAAGCCGTTACTGTACCACGGAGATCATTTCGTGGAGACAACTAGCAATTGCAGTAACTTTTCTGAGAGTTTTTTTACGGAGGAAATACAGAATGGCAGGGTCACTACCTTCTTCTATAATGTTTCCTCCTTCATTACAGTAATTTTTCAGTATTTTGAACATCCTTGGGCAGTTAAGATACTTCTATTAATACTTCTTGGGAATACTGTTTCGGTTTTGTCTAAAGTTGGTAAGCAATTTAAGAATATCATCCAGAGATCTGCCCCAAGGCTGAATAATTATGAGTGGCAGGGTGTGTGGGACAAGATGGGCAAGTACCTAGGCCAATGGGCACCCCCAGTGTTTTGGAACTTCACCCCTGAGCAAGTGCAGAATCCTGAAAAGTTAGTAGAATATTTGGAAAAAGTATGCTGTCACCCTGGCAACTCCAGAGAGATGCAGCTCATTGCAACGTGCTGGGGCCTGGCCCATGCCTACCGAGCCCTGTTCAACACCATTCAGTGCCCTCAAAGGGAAGGGAAGGTCTCTGGCTCTGACAGTAAAACGACACGCACTGCGGCCACTCAGACCCGGGCAACGCGCCCTGCGGCCACTCCGACCCCAGCGACAGGCCGTGCAGCCACTCAGACCCCGGCAACAGGCCCTGCGGCCACTCAAACCCGGGCAACACGCACTACGGCCACTCCAACCCCAGCGACATGCACTGCGGCCACTCAGACCCCGGCGACATGCACTGCGGCCACTCAGACCCTGGCGACATGCACTGCGGCCACTCCAATCCCGGCGACATGCACTGCAGCCACTCAGACCCCGGTGACATGCACTGCGGCCACTCAGACCCCAGCGACATGCACTGCGGCCACTCCAATCCCGGCGACATGCACTGCAGCCACTCAGACCCCGGCAACATGCACTGCGGCCACTCAGACCCTGGCGACATGCACTGCGGCCACTCCAATCCCGGCGACATGCACTGAGGCCACTCAGACCCCGGCGACATGCACTGCGGTCACTCAGACCCCGGCAACAGGCCCTGCGGCCACTCAGACTCCAGTGACATGCACGTGCACTGTGGCCACTCCAACCCCGGCAACAGGCCCTGCGGCCACTCAGACTCCAGTGACATGCACTTGCACTGTGGCCACTCCAACCCCGGCGACAGGCCCTGCGGCCACTCAGACTCCGGTGACATGCACTTGCACTGTGGCCACTCCAACCCCGGCGACAGGCCCTGCGGCCACTCAGACTCCGGTGACATGCACGTGCACTGTGGCCACTCCAACCCCGGCGACAGGCCCTGCGGCCACTCAGACTCCGGTGACATGCACTTGCACTGCAGTCACTCAGACCCCGGCAACAGGCCCTGCGGCTACTCGGACTCCGGTGACATGCACTTGCACTGCGGCCACTCCAACCCCGGCGACATGCACTGCGACCACTCCAACCCCGGCAACAGGCCCTGTGGCTGAACCAAAGAACCAGCCTGTGCCGGTATCAGTCGCCCCTGTACACAAGAAGAAATTTTGGAAGCGGAAGTCGGCTCGTTTAGTAAGGGAGGAAGAAGCTTCTTCTAAAAGGGAACCGGAGGAAGAACTGTACGAGTACCCTGGAGAAGGGCCATCACGAGAACGGGAGGAGGAGACCCGGCCGCTGATCGGGGAGGAGGAAGAGGAAGAACTCATAAACGAGGCAGTGACCACCCGATCTCTATCCCTGAGTGAGCTGCGAGATATACGAAAAGATTTCAGCCGTCGTCCAGGTGAGCATATTGTCACCTGGCTGCTCCGATGCTGGGATAATGGGGCCAGTAGCCTGGAATTAGAGGGTAGGGAAGCCAAGCAGCTGGGATCCCTTTCTAGGGAAGGGGGCATTGATAAAGCAATTGGAAAAGGGACACGTATCCTCAGCCTTTGGAGGCGACTCTTGTCAAGCGTGAAGGAAAGGTATCCCTTTAAGGAAGATGTCATATGTCGCCCAAGCAAGTGGGCCACCATGGAGAAGGGTATCCAGTTTCTGAGAGAATTAGCTGTGCTGGAGGTGATTTATGGTGACCTGAACAATAAACAACTATCCAAAGATCCAGACGAAGTCAAGTGCACACGACCCATGTGGCGGAAGTTTATAAGGAGCTCACCATCGTCATACGCCAATTCATTGGCAGTGATGACCTGGAAAGATGGAGAGGAACAAACAGTGGATGAATTGGCTAGTCAACTCCGGCAATACGAGGAAAGTCTTTCTTCCTCCATCGTCTCGGCTGTGGAGAAACTGTCCGAAAAACTGTCCCGGGAGATCCAGCAACTCAGAGAGGATAGGTCCTACTCCTCACCTGTACGGACCAGTATCTCGGCTATTAGAAGTAAGCGTTCTTTTGCTCAAGAGAGAGAATATAAAGGGTACACACCACGGGGCACCCTATGGTTTTATCTGCGTGACCACGGAGAGGACATGAGGAAGTGGGATGGGAAACCTACCGCAGCCCTAGGGGCACGGGTACGCGAATTGCAAGGGAAAACAATCACAGAAAGAGGTTCTTCCAGGAAAATTGCTGCTCCAGTTTCCAGCGGGCAGTTCCCCAGAGAGAGTAGAAGGGCTGATCTTACTCTTGATCTTAATGAAGAAACTTCTGACCCATACGTACAAGAAATGAGAAACGAGTACTGTGATGAGGATTAGAGGGGCCCTGCCTCCAGCCAGGGGGAGGAAAGGGACAACCGGGTTTACTGGACTGTGTGGATTCGGTGGCCTGGCACGTCAGACCCACAGAAGTATAAGGCTCTGGTAGACACCGGTGCACAGTGTACCCTAATGCCATCAAGCTATATAGGGGCAGAACCCATCTGTATTTCTGGGGTGACGGGGGGATCCCAACAGCTAACTGTATTGGAAGCCGAAGTGAGTTTAACTGGGAACGGGTGGCAGAAGCACCCCATTGTGACTGGCCCAGATGCTCCGTGCATCCTTGGCATAGACTACCTCAGGAGAGGGTATTTCAAGGACCCAAAAGGGTACCGGTGGGCTTTTGGTATAGCTGCCTTGGAGATGGAGGAAATTAAACAGCTGTCCACCTTGCCTGGTCTTTCGGAGGACCCCTCTGTTGTGGGGTTGCTGAAGGTCGAAGACCAACAAGTGCCAATTGCTACCACCACAGTGCACCGGCGGCAATATCGCACCAACCGAGACTCCCTGATTCCCATCCATAAGCTGATTCGTCGACTGGAGAGCCAAGGAGTGATCAGCAAGACCCGCTCACCCTTTAACAGTCCCATATGGCCAGTGCGGAAGTCTAATGGAGAGTGGAGACTAACAGTAGACTATCGTGGCCTAAATGAAGTCACGCCACCGCTGAGTGCCGCTGTGCCAGACATGCTAGAACTTCAATACGAACTGGAGTCAAAGGCAGCCAAGTGGTATGCCACAGTTGATATTGCTAACACGTTTTTCTCAATCCCTTTGGCAGCAGAGTGCAGGCCACAGTTTGCTTTCACTTGGAGGGGCGTTCAGTACACCTGGAACCGACTGCCCCAGGGGTGGAAACACAGCCCTACCATTTGCCATGGACTAATCCAGATTGCACTAGAACAGGGTGGAGCTCCAGATCACCTGCAATACATTGATGATATCATCGTGTGGGGCAACACAGCAGGAGAAGTTTTTGAAAAAGGGAAGGAAATAGTCCAAATCCTGCTGAAGGCCGGTTTTGCCATAAAACAAAGTAAGGTCAAGGGACCTGCACAGGAGATCCAATTTTTAGGAATAAAATGGCAAGATGGACGTCGTCAGATCCCAATGGATGTGATCAACAAAATAACAGCCATGTCTCCACCAACTAGCAAAAAGGAAACACAAGCTTTCTTAGGCGTCGTGGGTTTTTGGAGAATGCACATTCCAAATTACAGTCTGATTGTAAACCCTCTCTATCAAGTGACCCGGAAGAAGAACGATTTCAAATGGGGCCCTGAGCAACGACAAGCTTTTGAACAAATTAAACGGGAGATAGTTCATGCAGTAGCCCTGGGGCCAGTCCGGGCAGGGCAAGAGGTAAAAAATGTGCTCTATACCGCAGCCGGGGAGAACGGCCCTACCTGGAGCCTCTGGCAGAAAGCACCAGGGGAGACTCGAGGTCGACCCCTAGGGTTTTGGAGTCGGGGATACAGAGGATCCGAGGCCCGCTATACTCCAACTGAAAAAGAGATATTAGCAGCATATGAAGGGGTTCGAGCTGCTTCGGAAGTGATCGGCACTGAAGCACAGCTCCTCCTGGCACCCCGACTGCCGGTGCTAGGCTGGATGTTCAGAGGGAGGGTCCCCTGTACACATCATGCAACTGATGCTACATGGAGTAAGTGGGTCGCACTGATCACACAACGGGCTCGAATAGGAAACCCCAGTCGCCCAGGAATCCTGGAAGTGATCATGGATTGGCCAGAGGGCAAAGATTTTGGAATATTGCCAGAGGAGGAGGTAACGCGTGCTGAAGAGGCCCCAATGTATAATGAACTACCAGAAAATGAGAAGCAATATGCCCTGTTCACTGATGGGTCCTGTCATCTTGTGGGAAAACATCGGAGGTGGAAAGCTGCTGTATGGAGTCCTATGCGACAAGTTGTAGAAACTGCTGAAGGAGAAGGTGAATCGAGCCAATTTGCAGAAGTAAAGGCCATCCAGCTGGCTTTAGACATTGCTGACCGAGAAAAGTGGCCAGTGCTCTATCTCTAGACTGACTCATGGATGGTGGCAAATGCCCTGTGGGGGTGGTTGCAGCAATGGAAGCAGAGCAACTGGCAGCGCAGAGGCAAACCCATCTGGGCTGCCGCATTGTGGCAAGATATTGCTGCCCGGGTGGAGAACCTGGTTGTAAAAGTCCGTCACGTAGATGCTCACGTACCCAAGAGTCGGGCCACTGAAGAACATCAAAATAACCAGCAGGTGGATCAGGCTGCTAAGATTGAAGTGGCTCAGGTGGATCTGGACTGGCAACATAAGGGTGAATTATTTCTAGCTCGGTGGGCCCATGACACCTCAGGCCACCAAGGAAGAGATGCAACATATAGATGGGCTCGTGATCGAGGGGTGGACTTGACCATGGACACTATAGCCCAGGTTATCCATGAATGCGAAACATGCGCTGCAATCAAACAAGCCAAGCGGTTAAAGCCTTTTTGGTATGGAGGACGATGGTTGAAATATAAATATGGGGAGGCCTGGCAGATCGATTATATCACACTCCCACAAACCCGCCAAGGCAAGCGCCACGTGCTTACAATGGTGGAGGCAACCACCGGATGGCTGGAAACATATCCTGTGCCCCATGCCACCGCCCGGAACACTATCCTGGGCCTTGAAAAGCAAGTCCTATGGCGACATGGCACCCCAGAAAGAATTGAGTCAGACAATGGGACTCATTTCCGAAACAACCTCATAGACACCTGGGCCAAAGAGCACGGCATTGAGTGGGTGTATCACATCCCCTATCATGCACCAGCCTCTGGGAAAATTGAACGATACAATGGACTGTTAAAGACTACACTGAGAGCAATGGGTGGCGGGACGTTCAAACATTGGGATACGCATTTAGCAAAGGCCACCTGGTTAGTCAACACTAGGGGATCTGCCAATCGAGCAGGCCCTGCCCAGTCAGAACTTTTACATACTGTAGATGGGAATAAAGTTCCTGTAGTGCACATAAAAAATATGCTGGGGAAGACAGTTTGGGTTATTCCTGCCTCAGGCAGAGGCAAACCCATCCATGGGATTGCTTTTGCTCAAGGACCTGGGTGCACTTGGTGGATAATGCGGGAGGATGGGGAAGTCCGATGTGTACCTCAAGGGGATTTGATTTTGGGTGAGAATAGCCAATGATCTGAATTATGTGATGTTAAGTACTAATTATAGTTATAATAGTTATACTAATAATACACAGATATACTAATAATACTAATAATATTATATGCCATACTAATGTTATTACAATAAGAATCACCCAGACTAATGAAGAATAACTTCAGTGAAACCAAGCAAAGCACAGTGATGATGGTACCAGAACTGACTTCAACATGGAACAATCCAACACCACATACCATCTCCATTTTTCCTGCCCTGAAAGATTATTATGACAGATGGAGCCCGAAGTCATGGACTAAATGAACTCACCGAACATTTTAGAGGGATGGCCCACAGACGAAGGGAATGATATCTCTGTGTGTGTGTGTATATATATATATATATATATAAAGGGGTGGTGATTAATGAAAATGTACTGGAAAATATGAGACTTGAGCATGACGCAGATGGTATAGAATAAGGGGTGGATATTGTCCTGGTTTCGGCAGGGATAGAGTTAATTTCTTTTCTAGTAGCTGGTACAGTGTTTTGGATTTAGGATGAGAACAAAGTTGATAACGCACCGATGTTTTAGTTGTTGCTAGGTAATGCTTACACTAGCCAAGGACTTTTCAGCTTCCCATGTTCTACCGACTGAGAAGGCTGAAGGTGCACAAGAAGCTGGGAGGGGGCACAGCCAAACTGGCCAAAGGGACATTCCATACCATGTGATGTCATGCTCAGTACATAAACTGGGGAAAGCTGGCCGGGGGGGCCGCTGCTCGGGGACTGGCTGGGCATCGGTCAGCGGGTGGTGAGCAATTGTACTGTGCATCACTTGCTTTGTGTATTATTATTATTATTATCATATTATTATTATTATCATTTTATTTCACTTATTAAACTGTTTTTATCTCAACCCACGAGTTTTTCTAACTTGTGCTCTTCCAATTCTCTCCCCCATCCCACCGGGTGGGGGGGAGTGAGCGAGCGGCTGCGTGGTGCTTAGTTGCCGACTGAAGTTAAACCACGACATACTGTCTTGTTAAGAGAGGGATCATCGAGCCTTTAATGTCTTATTGCTTTTAAAATCTTATCCAAAAGATGAGTGAATGAGCTGCATTTCCAGCCACAACAAAATATACATTGATCAGCTTTAAGAGGACATTGCCGAGAAAATGAGACTTAAAGATCTGTGAAACATCATTCCTAAATTGTCTGTTCATGTTATTTCTTTTTTTGTGGTTTGAGCACAGCTATAAATCTAAGTAAACAGCATCTAGCTGTCTCTCTGTTCTAAATATAGTGCAACAGAAAGAGAAGTTTAATTTCTCCTTAAGATCTCTTGAAACTTATTGTATTTTTGAAACATCATTGGTTGCCTTGACACTGTGACAGTAGCCACTTTTTTTAAAGGGGCATTTGCTTGCTTAGAAGAAATGCAGTTGACCTTGATACCTCAGTGGTTTCAGTAGGAAAGGATGGTCAGAGGCTAAAGTGGTGGCTGACATAGGAAGCAAAGGCAGTCCATAAAGAAAAAATTTCATATTTTCTAGCATTCTGATAGAAGTAAAGAAGCAATATTGAAGTGAATGACCTGCGAAGAGCAGGTAAAGAGTGAGCGTGACCAAGGTGTGAAGGAATACAAAACTGGTCATTGTGATTGACCTTTCTGAGTTAAAACAGCATCAAGAGGCTCAACAAGGCTGCGCTTCTACCATGCTGCATGTTGCAGGTGATGCAGGATGAGAGACTTTTCCCTGAAGAATTTACAATCTCAAATGACCGGCTAAAAGGTGGGACTGATGCAGTATTTGTCTTTCCATTTGACAAGAATCTTTACCACAAAGTGTAAAACAATATGTCCAGAGTAAGAATGGGGCAGAGTTGGAAAATGAGCAGATTTGTTAAGATTCAGTTCATTGCTTTGTTGCCATAAGGTAATCCATCTTCCTCTTTGACTTATGCTGTCATTGACTCATCTTCCTCATTGACTTATGCATTTAATCAGGTGCTGAGTGAGTATCTTACTTTGAAAATCCAAACTAATAATGGACATAAAAATCGTGGTAAATAATAAGATGCAATAAGACAAGTCATATCTTTCCGAATGACAGCATGATGAACTGAACTTAAAATGAAATCCTATCATGAACAGCCATGGCCCATTAGACAATGAAATTTCTTTTTAAATTGACTTTTTAAAAGCACTTTGCAAAAAGTGAAAATGAAACAAAATTACACAATATTGCAGCCAGATCCTAGTAATCTTTCGGGGTAAAAACCAACTAGCTTCAGTGAGTATTTTGCTTGAGCAAGGACATAACCTCTAAAAATGTCAACTGTGAATTACATGTCATCGAAATCATTTCAGCAAGATTTAACAGCTAATATCACCATTTATTGTCTACAATAGTGTACCCATCAAGAACAGACGGAAAAAGAAATAAAAAGAGAGGGAGGGTTTCTTTGCTTTTGGTGATTGCTGCTTTACGTGGATCACATAGAACAGGGAGCAGCACGAGGTCTCCAGCTGTTAAACACTACATGTTTTGAAGAAAACATTTCAGGAACAGCAAGCGGGGAGGTTTCCCAAAGACAACCAAAAGGAGGTGCAGGGAATGGAAATGACTGGGAAGGTGCTTGTTTTTGTTGGTAAGTGTTCCACAATAACCCTTTTATAGATCCCTGTACTGTTGTCGTTGTCATCTTCAAAGCAAATTAAACACAGCTTTCTCATCAGCAATGATTATGGCAAACTGGACCTGGCATGAAAACTTAAATCATAAAAAAATAATAACTGTAAAGGTCCAATTCTCATGGAGGACCAGGAGGATGTAGGTTCCTATTGCTCATCAGTCCCTTTGGAATCATCCAGCTAAAGGTGCTTTGAAAATGGGGCCACAAACTCGTAAGTGCCCCAAGCACTTTTAAAAAATTTACCCTTCATATTTTCTTTATTTACAATCTGAATGTTCCATATTATTTTGACCTCTTCTATACTAGGTATTAACAGCATTTTAGCCATGAGAGAAATAGATTTCAATACCTTTTAGAAAAGTTTCTTTTGCTTCTTTTGAAGAAAAAGGTGCACCGCAAATGCAAGATTATTGTTCCAGCAGTATTTACAAAAATAGTAGATATACAAAGAAAGTGTATTACATTATTCTAGGAATGTGGGTTTGGTTGTGGTTTTTTTTTTTTGGTGGTCTTTTTAAGAAGGAGCATCTGTTCTATAGTAATTTCTATGCTTGGGTAATTCATCTAATGATTACGTGGATGTTGGCTGGAAGACAACACAGTACATTATAGAGGAAGCTGTAAAGAGGCTAGTAAACACAGGCTTATGTAGTTTTAAAGGAGGCAAAAAGAAGAAAAGGTACTATTCTGATGATACACAATGCTGGATATCATCAGTCTGCGTTTTTGAAAGAGCTGCATGTGTAGTTGCTGTCATTGTTCCCAGCGGGAGCTCTCACACCTTCTTTTGAAATCTGACCATTAGAGATTATTTTGATCCATCCTTGAGTGCGAATGTAAAAGCTACAGTAAATTGTTTCATCAATACTGGTTTATAATTTTAGTCCAAAGTTGTTTAGAGTGCTTGCATACAGGGAGTAGCTCTGAATAGAAGGTAATTGTGTATCTTATTCAATGTACGTATCTGGCATACGCTGTTTAGAATTGATATTTGGGAAAGGAAAAGTGAAATGGAGAGGATGCTGCCTGGAAGACTTACGTGTTTTTAAAGAATTGGTTAAATTTTAACTTGGGTCATTTGGACTGAGATAAAATGGGAAAGAAAGGTTTATTCTCATTTTACTGTGATGAAAACAGACCTTGATTCAGGTGTCACTTTCCATGCTAATCTGCTGCCTTTACTTTTGTTGTTCTTGGTTTATAGCAAAGGAAAGAGAATTGGGACTATAATGTTTGTGTCAGCTGGTAACACGGGCTTGTAGTCAAAAATAATTTTGCTGGTCAACCAAAGCATTTGCCAATAAATTATCAAATGCCCAGTTCTTTTGACCCTGAAACTAGTTATTCAACTACTGTAGCAAGAGCTATGAAGCAATGAAAGAGCAACTTGTCCTTTCATTTTGCTATCCCATATGGTTAAGCAAAAAATAACTGGTTTCTATCTTCAGCAGATCATAGGAAATAACAAGCTGGTACTGAAATAAAGCTCCCCAGTAGGGCTAAGGATACAGTACCAATGTGATAATAAAAATACACTAAGCATGTTAAACAAAAGCAAGCTTTGGCAGGAGTCCTAGAAGTAGCGAACTGAGCTAGATCAGCCTTGGCTAAAAGACTAAATGGAGTCTGCAATATTTAGCATAAATAAAACTCCCTGCTGTAGTTCCAGTTGCAGCCTTGGAGCTTTTAAAACTCTGCCCATCCTTTAGGCATCTTCCTGCTCCCAGGATGAATTTCATCAAGAAACACTAAGCTTTTAAAACAAAGAACAAAAAGGCAAACAAAAAACCAGTGTATACAAGCCTTTTAACCTGGTGAAATTTTAGTTGCATATTATGGGTTAAGCGGAGGGAAATGAAGGAAGAAACCACACTAGCATTCTTGAATGGCAATGTTGTACATGAAAGGAAAATAAGTCACAATTCAGAGGCAATCTTCATTGTATTTCTACAAGTAGTCCCTTGTATAACATTAAGCATAAGGGGCTGAAGCTCAGACTAGCATCCTTAGAATAAGCTATTGGGATTGGTTGAATCCCAGTGCCACTTCAGTGTGCTTCATTCATTAAACATAAACCAGAAATAAAAGTATAGCTCTGTGTGCATACGTGCATGCTTTGGACTAATGCATTAATGGCTGCAGAGCACTATTGAAGGAAGCAGGCAAAAAAATGTCTCGCAGTAACATACCAGCTGTCATACCAGGTGACATGGAACAATCATTTCAAAGCAGTTCCTTGGAAGTTTCCATCACTTAGACGTAGCCATTGCTGATGCATAAGGAAACTCCAGATCACCAGGATGAGGTTAGTGATTTTGTTCTCTAACAGTTGTGTCCCTGACAGAGGGTGAAGAGGTAAGGATTGTTAGTGGGAAGGGATGACTTTTTCTCAGGGATGTGTGAATCGGTTGTCAAGACTGGCAGGGTATGGAGAGGGGTGCCATGAATGTCTGATTGCGCTTGGTGGAATGGGAGTGGGGAAGTGATGCTCACAGAAGAGAAATTGGAAAATTTCTTTTGGTAGGCTGAATTGAGTAGAAACTTGACTGAGGAGGAATAACAGCTGGATTTGTGAGAGAGCATTTTGGAAGTAATGGGTTTTGTGTGTAGAGCTAAATAACCGGTAATATTTTGTATCTGAAAGTGTGTACAGCCAGCTTTTAAAAATGGAGAAGAAACATCAATGAAGTCAAAGCTACTATTCTGGCTGCAATAGCTGCCAAGGTGACATGGGGTCCCATAAGTGGGATAAGTGAAGAAGGAATTAGCAGGCCAGCCGGAAATGATTTAGGCAGCTGTCTCATCCCTTCCCCTGCAGTAACTTGTGCGGGGAGCATTGCTTCCCTTATTTCCAACCATAGAAATCTCAGCAGGCAGCAAAATTTCAGTGAAGAAGAGATGACAGCTAAGGGAATGGAGTTCATAATGGAAACAATGAAGCAACCTTATCTTCAGCACATATTTGTGCTCCCATAATATATATCTGCTATTTTATTTTATCTACATTAGTGAAAAATAGTGTCAAATTTGTTTTTAAGCCAGTTCCTGGAAGAAACAATACATATGTGATTGTTGGGTCGTTTTCCTCTCCAGTTACCAGATGGCAACTTTTGAAATAGGGATAGAAAGTAAATTATATTCCCACAAGCTAATTGTAAAAATTGGCATCAGATTGAGAAGGAGAGGCCCAGATTAGTCCTCGAGGAAAAGGCAGGCTGAACTCTGGCAGCATACGCTTGTTCTGTGGGAGTCGTTTGCTGGGGAGTGTGTTTGCCTCCAGACTGGTTTCAGGAAAGATTGTTTCTTACCTGCAGAGTTCACACCTGGGGGCAGAGGAGGAGTGAAGGGGAAGGAGGGAGGAACAGCATTGCTGCTAACAGGGAGTGTGGGGGTCAGAGGAGAAAAGACACAAATCTGTAGGGAACCAGGTTTATGGGTTCTGCTGCTCGAGGAACATCGACTTGTGGGATAACACCCCAGAGTAAACCTCTGGCTGTTTGTTTTTCCTATGGAGCAGGTGAAAATAGAGCGGATTCCTTTGGATTTCACCAGAGCCCAGCACAGTGTTACTGATTCAACTCTGCATGTGCACCAAATTTTTTCAGGTTAATACTCTGTAGCCAAAATGATCAAAGCTAAGGGCCTTGAGTTAGTCTCAATTTAAGACTTAACTCCTATTTTGTCACATAGTGAACTGACTTTCTGAGGATGTGAACATCCAAATTCCACCAAAGTCAGTGGGGATGATCAGCATATTTGAAATGTGGGTCCTATTGTATCGAAGCATGGCTTTGGTAGTCTAACTTGATGGCAACAGGGTTTAAAAGTATGCACTGTGTGCACTTCCCTTCAGGCCTCATCCTGTTATTTCTCATTTTCCATAGCTGTGCCCTGCCATGGCACTGAAAAGAACACTGCTTCCTATTTTAGCTTTTGCTCCACAGCTGAATTAGGGCTGAATCTGCAGAGGTACAGGGTGACAAGCGTGGAGCTCGTCTTGCCCTTTGCACCATAACATTTGCTAGGTCCTGCCACAAAACCCCAGACCTGCCTTTGTGTTCCCAGCGAGTCGCAGGAGAAGCATGAAATTCTGTTTCACCAAGACGCAGTGTCCGGTATGCCTCTGGCTCCCCAGCCAAGCGCTTGCCTCTTTCATTACCCTTTGATGTGTATCCAGCAAGAGCTGTCACCCCGCAATACAACCGCGGCGTGCTTGGTCCTCTGTCAGCAGGGAGGAAGGGTCTGGGAGGAGGTAAGACAAGAGAGAACAGTCGAATACGAGCACAAGGAAATAAAAAGAAAAATAGCACATCACAAATAGCGATCGCCGTACATTCCCTATTTATTCTGTTTTCCTGACTGTTGTGCTTGTCTTAAAGCTTTTGGAAAATACAGAATTCTTAAAAGCATGAATGGCAAGTTTTTAATCAAATTCCTACTAACCTGTCCTTTTGATCTAGTCTAACATCGTTTTCTGTAGTATTTATCTGCCAGCACGTCTCTCCATCTAGTTTTGAACTGCTATAAATTGAATTTTAAGTAGTTCCTTTGCAAGACTATTTCATAGTCCGATATCTAAGACAGAAACCCTTCCCTTTTTGCCATCTCCCTACCTAAAGTTGACCAAAATATTTTTTTAAGTTTCTCCTGTCACTCTGTGTTTGTATTAAGTTTTACATTTGTTTAATTCTCCCAGCACTAAAAAATTTCCTCTGCTGGGGAAAATGTTATTTTTACTTTCTCTTAATCATTCCTTATACATGTACTTCATTTCCATGAAAATGCACGTATGTTTTACTAAAAAGGGCTATTTCTTTTCTTTTGCTAGAGCTTATGGAGAAAGGTGTCTCACATAAACCCTTTCCTGGTAATTCTGAAGTGGATTTTTAACATCAGGATGGAAATAGATTCCTAATAAAAAAAATCCCTCCATCCTCAGTCTGCAAATGGTTAGGAACTAAAATGTTTACATGCCTGTTATTGCCATCACTTATACAATCTAATTCTACAGTGCTGGGACCACCACTCTATAAATTTCAATTATACTGTTAGTAGCTCTTCAGTGCAGTAATTGGTACATTCACTTTATCTAATGGAGTATTTTTCCTCTAATTGACTTCAAATTTATCATATAAATGTCAAAGCCAAATTTTCCTATAATAACCTATTATCTCTGCTGTTCTAGCTCACTGCACTCACGAAAAACAGAGCAATAATAATCTTTTGGGATAATGAAGGACAGCAGCTTAATTCACAAAGTGCTGAAAAGAATGACAGCTACTTCTTACCTGTCAAAACCAGAAACTTTTAATATATTCATTTAATTAGACTACAAGTCCCATTCACATGATATTTTTCCTCTCACTATAATATAAGGATGAATCCAGCTTTTGCTAGAAAATGAGAATATCTAGTGTTTAGGTGATGGACTTCCTATGAACATATTTTTAGACAAGTATTCCCATTATCAGAGACTTTCAACTTTCTCTCCTTACTCTATATAGTGTAATCAATTGTAGCACAAGAAAGAGGCTATTATACCATGATACAGAAGTGGCAAAGAAACAGAGAGAGGGGCTTTTTAATGTGTAAATGATTTTTTGAGAATAAATATAGGGGGGAAAAAATGATGCAAGTATACTCATCAATCCCATAGATTTTACGTAGGACCAGGTAAGACTGAATTACCATATCAAGTTCCAGAATAGAGATTTATAGTTAATTAACTTTGGAAGTCTAGGGTGCTGTATAGAAAGCCATAATAGTGAACTTGAGAAGGGTAATAGAATGGTAAACTCGGCCTTGTATCTTTTAAAATTTCTTACTTGTTTGAAGACTTTTGAGGACATTTTCTGTAAGATATGTGGCTTTGGTGCTTCTCCTCGTTCCATCATGAGGCAGAAGGAATACAGTACCAGGGGCTGGGTCACAACCTCATGAAGCCAAAGAGTTGCCGCAGCAGCTGTTTATGGGATTACTGTGCTTCTGCCACTATCAATTACCAATATTATTCTCCGTCATTGAAAAGCAGTTACCATTGACAAGTGTGCCTACCCCTCGAAAGGAGGCACCTGCAGAAAGTAGTTCCCTCCACTCCTCCTTCATATTACCCTGTCGTGTATCTGAACAATACCTGGACAAAAATCTTTCTGGATTTGTCCTTGGAAATGAATAAGTAAGATGAAAACTCTCCCTCCTGAGAAATACAATTACACTACAATTATGAACTTTTTCATTTTGCATGTGTCAGGCAACATAGATGGAAACTGATTTAAGTTCAGGTAAGAGGCTAAATTTTAATGCCGAGATTTTATGTGATATCTTCCCAGCTTGCCCCTTAGAGATGTAATTAAGATTTTTTTTGTGATTTTTGTTTGTGATTTTTTTGGACAGAAGTATCATACATTAACAGAGTAGCAGGATTCAGCATGCTTGCAGACAGGAGCTATACATGCAAAGGAGTCCTGAGATGTTACTTGGACAAAACTTCCAGAAAGAAAAGAAAAGGGTACAATCATGTGAAATGGCAAGCTTTGGTACCTTTTGTATATGCCATATGGCAAACCTTTACATGGCTTTATCTGAAGAGTAGGAGTTTAACCTTCATAAGCTGAACTTATTGGCTAAAAATATTTTCTGCTTCTTCAGCTAACGAAAATGTACTAGGTGAAAGCAGTGGATGTTATTTAAATTTTTATGTAGAAGAGTAGAAGGAGGTAAAGGTTCCTGGAGTGGGCTGGAAGCATATAAAGATTCATCCTGCAGGTGCAATCTTGAACATGTAAATGCAATACCTAAAAAATAAAGGATTTAAAAAAAAAAAAGTCTAAGTGTAGCCCTGTTGTACAGAAGTGTGTTCCTGGCAGATTGCGCCACTCCTTCCTAGTGTGAGGAAAATGATCTACCCAGCAAATATGAAGATAAAACCTATCACCAGCTTGAGAGTTATAATTGGCTCAGTTCCACCTCATTGTTCACCGCTATTCTTTTTTTAAAAGCTGGTCTAACAAAGAGCACTTTACAGGAAAACCACGTATGTGAGTATATCAAACCAGCAAAGTCCTCTTGACACAGATACAACATACACTGGTATAACATATCCTTCAAACGTTGAATAAAATAAGGCACTCGTTTAATTGCAGTTTTGCTACTATCCTTGTATCTACATGGGCAGCAGGGATGACACTGCCTCACCAATGTAGTCTACCAGTAGCGTTTAATAGGGACATAGCCTTACAGTGAACTTTTTGAGAATATAGGGCCAAGCATGGAGTGCATATGGGATAAATGCTCACCAAAGAACATTGTCTAGGATCTGCACTTAGAGGTGCAAGTATTTACATGATCTGTAGCCTCTTTTCCTTAAGTTTTAGCATAGCAATTCATTTAGTGACTTGTATCTTTCAATGTGTATGGATACTAGAAGTGTTTCTTTCTTTGTTTCGGTACCTGTACATAATACCTTTCCCCAAACTTCACTTCACCATGTGATCTTGGCAGAAAATCTAAAGAAGGTGCAGAAGCACCATAACTCTACTGAAGGCTTTGAGGGGAGTGATGGGCCACCAGATAGCTTTCTCACTCCTTTGGCATGTGGGTGGCTGAAAATCTGTATCTCCAGTGTTTCAAGCACCCCGACACAAGTTACACCCTTAGCCATGAGGCTGTCCTGAAATTTAACAGCTCAGGAATATTAGGTCTCTCTCAGTGTACTGAGAGAACTTTATACATTAATTAATTTGGGCTACCTTGGACCAATAGTTTGTGACCTTTGGAGAGTTTACATTTCATTTAATCCCATGAAGCCATTGTATTGATTGGAACCAAAGGGACAATAAAAGTCTGAAGTACTGTTCATTTGAAAACGTGTTGACAGGTGACTATCTAATCAAGTCTTTTCTTTGGCAAAATCTGTTAGAAGCAGATGATATTCCCTTTATTGAAGGGGTTGCACTCCATAACATATATCTTAAACAATTTTGGGTTTGCCTTTTATATTTTTTGCTTCCAAAAGTGAATATTTATATCCTAAGGAGGCACAATTAGTTTTTAATATTCATTCTTCTCAAGAGGAAGTCCCAAATAAATGGCCCAAATGGCTTAGCTAATTACGCACAAAAATAAAGGTAAGTTGAGCCCTAAGAGATTTAAGAGTTATTGAGCCAGTTTCAAACATTTTCAGGAGCTAGATTTTCCCTTATCCCCATTATTTTACTGCATAATGCAAGTACTGTCACTCTAATAATAGTTGACTATAATATATCTGCAGAATGTTGGCTGAAGAAACACATTAGACAATTTTAGGGGAAATGTTCATCAACCCAATTTCTTAATATTATAAAAACCAAACTGAAGTGCACATTCATTTTTAAAATGGTAACTGTTGCTAATATTTTTTCAAAGTGCTTGAAAATATAGAAAGAACACATTCAATGCACTCAATGCATAAATGTCTAAAAGTTCAGAGGTTTTATTCAATTTGGACTTGTCCAGATATATTAGATTGTGAATGGAAAGTTTGTATGGTCTTTTGAGGTCTCCTCCTTCACTTGCCCTTTACAAAGTCTTGGCTCTCTTGCAAACTCATTGTTTCATTTTCTTTATACAACCAAAAGGACGGGGGTGGGAGCTGTCCTAGAAACCTTCTCTAGCAATATAAATGATTAGTGGAATTATTAAGGAGTTGGTGGTCAGGAGAAGAATCTTAGACATGAGAAATGAAAAAAAAAAGTTACAACAGGAGAGGATAGGTGCAGAAGATCAAAAATTGTAGAGGAAAAAAATAGTAGAAAAAAGACACAAAAAGGCAAGGAGTGAGGCATTCCTATGAATATGGTTTCTAGCTTCTCCAGTAAATCTCTGTGGTCGTTTATCAACCACTACTGAAGTTGATTTGACAAGTGCAGAAAAATTTCTTAGATATAAAGTGAAAAATCTAATTTGTTAAGAATTTAACTAAAGCAAAAGGACTGTGCAAAGCCTTGAAAAAGTATAGTGTGGCTGTACAGAATGAATGCATATTCTCCTTTATGGGTTGTGACAAGCATACCCAAGCTCATGTGTTATTTGTCTCTGAGGTAGGTATCCTGTCCCCACTGTGTCCTGCATCTTACCATTTAACAGTTAGATAGTTAAGACAAGGTCTCATTGTCATTACTGAGGATGAGTGACATAAAAATCATGAACTGGCCTTTTGGTCATACGTTGATTTTTACTGTTTCCTTTTGGATTCCAACCAAAATATGGTAATAGTTTAACTATATATGAAGTATAGAAAGCATCCATGTATTTCTCTTTCAAGGAACAGAAATAATGTTGCCTAGTAGTAGCCTTGCATTTCTCAAGATCCAAGCATGTGACACAGCCCCAAAATAATTTAACCCCATGCTAAGAGCAACATATTTACAACAGAATGAATCAGGGCTTGATTGATCTTGCAAATTCTTACGTTCTTACAAATAGGGATGTTTCAGTACAAGGTCTGCTCATAGCTAAGCATATGCTATGCTGCAGTTTGCTGTAGGTTTTTACCTATTCACATGTCTGTAACTTCAGATACATCAAGAGTAAAATGGAAATTGTATGCCTAAGTACTTCATGTAGCTTTGGAAATACCAGTTGTCTTTTATTCTTACTTTACCAGAGGGCCAAGTGGCTTCCATTAGCAGAAAAATGATGGTTCTTCAATTGGTGTGGGTTGAAAAGACAATTTGAATTGACATCTACTTTTTTTAAAGCTTCAGCTGTGTGAAATAATTGCCCCTTTATGGAAGAAGTCCTGTCTCAAACAAGACAAAAATGAGAACCCCAACTTCCCACATTAAAAAAAAACCCCAAAACAAAACCAAACCCCAACCAACCAAAAAACCCCACCCTCTAGAGAATAAATTAGACCTGTTGCAGCTGAGCCATTATGATTTTAGATAAACTTGTTGTTAATGGTATAGTAAAGGGCATCACTAGTCATAAGTATAAAACATAAGCAGCCTTTTCAGACTGGTTCAAATGACTTCAGCCTATTCTTGCTTAATATCTGCCTGTGCAAGTACTGCAACGAATATCTAATATATGGTCACCAAATATTATACCTCTATCTTTTCATGTCAGCGAATTTCTCCAGATTGAAGAGACTATCTTATACTTCAATGAGCCACATACGCATATGGAAGAGAATGAAAAATTTTCCATTTCTATACACAGAAGAGGCTGAATTAAGTCTAGGCAATTAAAAAAGGAATCCATTAACCCATTTCCTGTCATTCTGGTTCTGTATGAGTTATTAAATGGAAAATACAGTTTTAGAAAGGATGACTTACAGGTATCTCTCTATTGCAGACCTTTACGAAGAGTAAAATAGGGAAATGTTTCTCCAGGAAGCTGTGCCAGATAGGTGTTTTGACTCGCTCCTTTTTATAGTGCTGAAATGAAGCTAGATCAGAGAAGAAATTTCAGTTTCCCAAGGAAAAATGGAAAATACACTGTCAGATGTCCAAAGACTAGGTATTATATACACAGAATATTATCTAATTTATGAAAATGTGTGTGAGTGGAGCTTTCTGAAGAGTGTCAGGCCCTTTGGATTATTTGGAAAATTTTCCCATCTTTTTGGGAGAGAGGTAAAACTGGAAAGGGTGTGTGATCCTGATAGATCCTGCAACTGTATGTCAGAAAAGGGCTTTAACTCCTGCCTGTTGTCTTCCATCTTCATGTGCAGATGTTTCAACAGCCTGGCTTGCCATCAACAGTGCCCAGTCAGATTCTCCGGTTCACTGGACACTGGCAGTGCTGGGCTGGCATCCCTATTCCTGGTATGGGGCATTCCTGAATAGTTTTGGTTCCAGCTGTTGCCACATTGATCACCTTGTGGCCTCTCTGTGTTTTGGCAAGAGATTCAATACACGCTGAAGACCCTGGAGTGCATTGAAAAGGCGCTCTCCTCCCCCCCCATTCTCCTTCCTCTCTTGGGTCCTGTACTCTGCAATCTTGTGCCTATGAATACGTTTATGTATATAAGTATTTTTCCTTAGCAGTGTGAAGAAAATATACTCTTGTGTAAGTATTTGCAGATTGAGCCTTAAATCTGCAGTGTAGTGTTTCCCTGTGCTGTTGAATATTTATCATGCTTTACCCCAGAGATGGCTGTATTTCAGTGAAGAGCTGAGCTGATATATCAAGGCTAAGAGTCTTGCCAGAATTTCACTATATGTGTAGTCCTACCGAATATAACGGGGCAGTAACGTAGCTAAACTTGTTCACCGGTGTAAATATTGACAGGATCAACTCCTGCTTCTACAAATGTTCAAGGGAGAAAAGACTATTATTGATTTGTAGAAAGAATTTGTGAAGGAAAAAACCATGAAGTATATTAAAATATTTGTAAAAATTACTTTCCAACTGAATGCTACAGTAGTGCCTGAAAATTTTTTGAAACCGAAATAGTGTTTATTACCAAGTGCAGTGATGAACAGTAAGAGGCATTGCTCAGGAGATGTGCCAGCACCACAAAAATAACTTTGGCACTGGACCATTTCTTCATCTGTGATATTTATCATGGACCAGGATATTCAGGATCTTGATTGTGAGTTCATGCCGTGAAATACAATGAATGTAATATCTAGAAAATGAAAGAACAGATGCAGTTGGGTTGTATAATCCAGTGCAACATCCATCACATTGCAAAAAGAATAACTGCTGATCTTGAAAGGTAAGAATATATGGAGCAGAAATGGTCCAAATTTTCACTGGATTGAAAAGAAATGCATAATTTCACAACCTATGAAAAACCACGATGATGTAGATTATAATTTTATTTGTTCTTAACAGACACAAGAGTCTGTTGCCACATGCTATAAAACCTGTCCTATGTCTTTCGAGGTGTCTAATTCTACTGCAGTTGATTCTTACTGACAAATGATGTAAGATGGTATGAAAGGTTGATAAAGAAGTTCTTTATTAAAAAAAATATTACTTTTATATTCTGTAATTTGAAAAGCAAATAAAAACATGAGTGTCTTTATACAAGGGTAAACCATAAACCGCTGTTTTATGTTATTTGCATTGATTAAATGTTTTTAAAATCATTTAAATCAGTGCAAATGACATTCAGATTTTAAACAAAGAAAATGATGAGAGGTATAGGTCAGCACTTTTCTTTGGTAAATATTTTGGATTATACTCATATTGCTTACTGCAAGCAATACAAATAGATGTTGCAAAGAAGCAGAACTACAATGTCAGCTCTTTATACTCAGCTTTATGCATAACACTGTATATCCCAAAATTTCCTGTGCATGTGAGTGAGCATGTACATTCACACTCAGTAATCTATTCAAGATGCAAATTCATGAAAAAGCTCCTTTTTAAAAATAAATATAATGTGATTGTGCAAGAAAATTATCAGTTCCATGTGTGTAGATATATAAACAAATGATGGCCTCTAGCTCAAAGGAGAATTTGACATATAATTCCTGCAGTTCAATCTGGTTTTGGTTTTAGTTTTGCCTTTGAAGGCAAATAGGTATGAGGGACATTCATAATAGTATTTGTGTCTATAGTCAAGGACATACTTTCCTCAGGGTGGAGGGAAACTGAGCAGTCTGTGTCTTTTGGATCTCAAGATGGATAGAAGAGCTTTGTTTTAACAGGAAGGCTTTTGGTAGTCCTTTTGCAGTGTTATTTTGCATTTTGTTAATAGAATTAATGTACAATGAATTCTGCACCTCAAACCTTCTATGTATTCTTTTGATTCGGGGTGTTGTTTCCCAGTGCGAACAGATGTAATGGTGCAATGGACCTAGGTGGTTCCCCAAGCATCTGCTGCAGGCTGCTGTCAGACCTAGGGTGCTAGATGAACCTTCGCTCTTATTCTCTTCTTGAAATCCCTTGATGCTTTTTTTTTGAGTGTGACTAAACTCCAAAAGAGTGAGGGGGTTTTCTCCTCATTGGTTCTCACCTCCCTAATGAAAATACTTCAAGGAGTGAGCTCTTGAACTCATTAGAAATCAGCATCAAAACTCCCACTGATGTTAGTGGTGTTGAATCAAGTCTCAAATGGACATGTGAGTGGTATCACACGTAGGAAAGGCAGACTTCATCATACTGGGTTTTTGACTGCCCACAGTAGGAAAAATGCTCAGTATTCTCTTCTCCCATTGATTCCCCAAGTTCTTTATGGGCAATTCCAGATAATGAAAAGCAGGTTACAGATATGTATTTGAAATGTGTATGTTACTAAGTATTTATTTAAAGTTTTATACTGACTGCATAGAAATCCAGGGAAGAGTCTCCAGATGTTGAATATGCTGTACAAATTCAATGAAGTACTCGTGTATTAGCATCATTGTCAATTGTCACGAGCACGAACAAATTCAATCTTTCATTGCCCATTGTGCTTGAGTACTTTGACTTAATGATCCCCATCTTAGAGAGAACTCTATTAGTGCTTGCAGATGTCACTGTAAATGTAGGGGTGAAAAAAGCTTTAGGGTGTGAAGTAATCAGGCTGTATACTGCTAGTCTCTTGCGGTTAGTGGAGTATTTGAAATTCTCAAATTAGTTTCTTTTGAATGAAAACTGAATTTTAAACTCCTGCTTACAATTCTTTGTCACTTAGTTAATAAGGCATGCTTGAGGGTGGCTAAATTTCATCTTCAGGAAACTTACAGGTTTTAGAGATTCTAATTTACATCACATAATTAGAGTATCATGAGAGCTCTGAAAGGGTGCTAAACCTCTTACAATGCTTGATCAATAATATATTGCATCTTAACTGCTATGTAGAAAAGATTTTCCTTTGTTAGTCCAGGTGTTTTATGAACAGATGCTTCCTTTTAGGATCTATACAAGTCACTAATTTTTTTTTCCTCTTTGAATACAAAAATCTGTTATACATTTTCACTGACCTTGTAACTATCTGTCTGTTCCATTGAATGGACTGTATTAATGCAACTGTGATGTTCAAGGTCAAAATGCTGTAAATAGTAATTCAGTACTCTGCAGAGTCCCAGATGATGTCTGTGTGTAATAAGGCACAAGAAAGCTGAAATGATGACATTTTGCCCAAACAATCTGCTCAATTCTATTGCTGTATCAGGGACTTTTGATGTCTCTGCAATGTCATCTAAAGTTTCCCACATTGTTTTAGAGGGTTTTTTGTGCATTTCAATTATGGCTTTTATTCAGCAATACCATTTAATTCCCTACAGTTGCTTCAGTTTGACAATCTCTGATTTAGCTGTTATCTATTTTGCAGCAATGTCAAGAGCGGCACGATAAAGTGGGCTACTTTGAATATAAACAGGATCCGGACAGTTCAGTAAAAGTTCTTTGCATGTTTAATTCCTAACTGTCATGGTATCAGCAAAAAGGATATAAGAAGATTTAAGATGATCTTGGTTCACTTCCTTTAGCTCACCTAAATGCAGTCCATTAAAGGGTTTATGTTTTATGCATATTAATTGTGCTGCATGCTATTTTTTGTGCGGCAAGACAAATTAGAATTGGATTGAAAATAATTTTAGCCATATTTTTGCATTATAAGGGAATTTGCCCTGTATAGATGGCCCAGATGAGCTCTGCATGTAATTGAAATGATAACTAAACTCTTCAGAACCAGGTCAGTTTACTGAGGTTGTCATTGTATCAATTATTTCATATCTCTGTGGAGGATGCAAAATTAACTTGCTCTCTGTTTGTATATCAGACTATTTATATCTATAGCCTCCAAGTGGAGAACCTGGTGAGTCTAAAGTTCACATCTTCCTTGACACAATTTAAATTTACTTTCCACTAATATAAGTAAAAAGAACATCAAGTCAGTATCACAGACAGTTACCCATGGATGGATTTCTTTTTTAAGAAGACGTATACAAAATATGCAAAAAAGGGTACTTTAAACTTCTCTATTTGAGAGCTCCAGTTCTAGAGTTTCTTTGAAGATATAGCGTGTGCTATTACCATTGTGTATTTTGTTTGGAACTTTATTTGGCACCATTTTTGAGTTACCTCTCAACAGCAGCTGATGGAAACTTCTAGATCTTTGCATGGGTGTGTTTGCTTTATCCTTAGTGGGAGCTGCACTTGTTTTTGTTAAAATTTTCTATTTATTAACAGTGAGAAAGGCTGGGAACAGTCAGCAAATTTACAACCTCTCAAGTAACACGGGCACAGTGACAAGTCAAAAGTTAACTAGTTGTTTGTGGTTGCTGCTTAATGAGAGGTTACAGCTGCATGGAAAGTGGTCGGGTTAAATGACCATGTTATTCTTTTGATTTCCTTGTGAGATGCACAGACCATATCCTATGTTTTACTTGTTATCTAGGCAGTATGGCATGATATGGATGGAAATACTGGTCCAGTGGGAAGTAGTAACTGATACACTTGCAAGTATCTTAGAACACTGCTGGACCCTGAAACCAAAGAAACAAGCACCCATGTACTATTATCTTTCTACTACTTGCATATCTGTTTCTCTAAGCTCTTGGGGCATATGCTGTCACCAAGGAGGAATGTCCAAAGTACAGAAATATTTCTGCATCCTATCTCATTTGATTTCTCCTTCATTAACAGTAAGACCTGGACACTTGCAAATCTGACTCTGTGTTTATAGAGTTGGATTTCAACCTGATAGATTCACTCTTTCTAAATGCTACACCATCAGGGCTTAATTATAAAATAATTGCAATGGGTGCATTGTTTGATCTGTCATGCATATGGTTTTCACTATTTTATGTCCTTTTGAGAGTTTAAGTACTGGAGTCTGATGAAAATGAAGCAATAGGACTTGAAATACTTTTTTATTCTCCTTTTGACTTAGGTCTTTTTTTTAAAGCAGCAAACAAAGTTCCCAGCTGATTAAAAGCAAATTTGAAAAGTCAGTTTAAAGATAAATGGCCTTTTCTTATTACCTTTAATTTTGGCTGAAGCCAGTCCTTGTTGCAGATGAGCTGGCTGAAAAAACAATGAGATATTTTTTGCCATTTTTTGGATAAAATGCTTAGTTTATGCTGGAAAGTGAAAAGGATATTGCATTTTTTTACTAGGAAAAGTAGATCTTAAGAAATAGATGGGTAAGTCTTGGGACACTGTCTTCTAGGCATACTGTAGCTTAATAGCCAGCATGTGTCGTGGTAAGTAATGCATCAGAGGAATATTCCTAATGGGAAAGAGTAAATCACCTCCAGCTTCAGCAGGGGTTATCCGGGAAACAACAGCTGTTCATGATTAACTTCCACCAACTTTTACAAATAAACATTAAGGACCTGATTCTAGTCTCATCGCTCTTTAGAGTAGCTTAAGTCCATTGTCTATCATGGAGGTTTTCTCTGATTTACATCAGAGAGTGAAGAGGACCAGGGCTCATAACCTCTGAGCACAGCAGTAGTATCACTGTTGCCCACTGTGCGGTGACAAGTGACGCATGGAAAGCTTGCAGGGTCACAGCTCAAACCTTGAGTGCTTGCCTTGATTCTTTGTGTATTGTTGAATCGCAGAACTGTGCAGTAAACTATGTCAGAACAAAATTCTTCTTTGTAATAATTCTCTCATTACTGAGTTGTAGGCTGGCCATGAAGGAGGGGAAATAGCTATTCTTAGAGTATTTAGACCATTATTCCAGCTTTACTTGGACAGATAAAATTCTCCCTCCTGCCTCCTTCCAGACTCTGCATTTGTCTTTGATACTGAACTGCCCAGTAAGAACCTCAGTGCCCGCTGGGTCATGTATCCTGGGGGTTGATGTATCTCAGTATCCAGCTTCAGTGGAGGCAACAAAAGCTATTATTTGAAGTGGGCATGTAAGCCTGGCCACTTTCTGTAGTCCATTCCCTTTGTGTGTCCTGAACATCCACAATTGTTGGGTCAAGGATGCTCTTTTTAGTGTCTGGTTCTGGACTTATTGTCCATGAACTCGCCTAATCCATTTTTAAACCTGCTGTTACTGTCTGCTTTGATAAGCTCGTGTAAACAAATTCCAGTAATTCACTACCAGCCGTGCAAAAAAGTACCTGCTTTTATCTGCGTATCTCATGCTAGTCTGAGTGCTTCTCATTGTACTGTTGGGGGGTTTGGTGAATAAAGGTTCTGCATTCACATTATCAACGGTGTTCATGACTTTGTAAACCTCAGTCGTACTCTTCCCCAGTGCAGTGAGGAGTACATTTTATTTATTTAATTGGTGTTACAGGCAATGATATCATGGTTCACTAGGTGATAGATTTTGTGCTTTTCAGCAGCTCTTACTTTAATGCAGTATTTGGAAGCAGGAATCTGGCAGAGCAGCCCACTGGGCAGCAGGATCAAAAGCTTAAAACTGGTATTGCAAGGGGACTTGTTTGTAAGAGAAGTGTTCCTTGAGGAAGAGCCATGGCCAGTGAAAATTCAGCCTGGGCAGGGAAAACTGGCAGCTTAGTGGCTTGTAAAAACCATTGCAAAATTATATTGTGAAAGTTGCTGAGTTGGTGTCTGATTAAGCTGTCGAACATATGCTTCTTCGTTCATACCTTTTCCCCTGCTCTTCTGATCTGTCACCGGCAAACTACATTTCTCTTTGCAGAAGCCCCTTCGGGTCAATATTTGGGGTGTGTGCCTATTGCCAGCCAAGGACCAAGTTTCTCTACAACAGCATGAAGGACAATAGGAAAGATGGAAGTTAATGAAATAAATAGTTTGGTAGCAGTGAGAATATTGTTACAAAAGAAGAGAGCTTATTATTTTTCAAAACCTTTCTGTAAGCTGAATGCAATTCTGTAGTGTTCAGAAAAGCAGAGTGTGAGGAAGTGGTGAAAACTAAGTGTAATTAAAGGATGAATAAGGCTGGATGATTTTTTTTTTTTAAGGTTTTTACACAGAAGTTCTCCATCTGCAGCTCACAAACCACCTGTGAAATGTAGGAGGTTTCTGCTGGCTTACAGCCAGAAGCTCTTGTGTGCTGAATATGATGTACAATACGCCTACTCCTAAAATTGTCTCAAAATCAGTGTCACAAAAAATTAAAGAAAAATAGAAAAGCAATGAAGCCTCCTGGGCTGCGTTTACCCAGTGACAAAATGCAATCAAAATAGGATTCTGCTCCACAACAAGCCTCCTCCCATCCCACAGGACAGGCAGTGCGGGAGGGAGTCATCTCACTGAAATTCAAAGGGCCGGGGTAGGGGCGAGGACAGAGGAAAAGGGAGCATGGGAGCTGGGGAGCTCTCGGGTGGGAGTGGCTACGGAGGTGATCTGATGCTGGAGTGAGAGGAGAGGGAGAAGTAAGAAGCCAATTCTCTGGAGTTGCACTGAGGGGGGAAAGAAAGAAAATGAGGAGGCGAAGGGTAAGAGGACAGGTACTGATCTGGTAAAGGCCTGAGTACAGGAGAGGGAAGTTGGAAGTGGCTGAGCCAAAGAGGAAAATGAGGGATTAGGTTGGGGCTGTGGGCAGAAACCCTGGGGCGATGATTGGGGTGTGAAGACAGTTAAAGAGGAGGAATAGATCTAAAGAGGATGTGATGGTGGGAATTAATATTATTTGATAATGGCATTTGAGTTAGGGTTAAAAATCCTAAGGAGAGGAAATGAGGGCCAGGAAAATGCAGAGACATGGAAAGTGAGGCACAAAAGGGTCCTTCCAAAACCTTGAGGGAGCTCAAGGGAACCAAATTTCTTTCTTCTGTCTGCAAGTATCTGTGATATCCAAAAGCAAAATTTGTGTCTCATCCCCTTTTAAGAGTTACTTCCAAAGATTAAAAAAAAAAAAATCCTAGAAAACAGTGCTATATGATCACTGAAGCTGCAGAACAAATCATGAAAAATGTTACAGAATGCCAAATTAATGTCCATCTTCATATGGATATTAGGTTACTATTATGAGCAACATTATTATGTTATTTTTTCCCATTTTTGGGGTTTGTTTTGCCTTTTTCTAATACTCTACAAAAATTGCAGATGACAGGCAATATATTACCCAAGGTCTCATCCCTTAAAACTCGATTTCTGCTGAAGCACAGTAGAAGATGCTTATTCCATCTCTCTGTCCCCTTGCCCAGTAAAAGTACTGGCTCCTTATGTATGGATGCAGTTGTGCGGAGAGTACATTCCATCTGCTGGAGTTCGTACGACTGTATCTGCACTAGGAAATGATCTTCCAATGGGATTTAACAACTACAGGTACTGAAGAGAAGCTGTTGGTTGCATTTATATGTCTTATGTATGTGTCACATGCTTGCTCTAAGAAATGTAGAGGATCTTCCTTGTGCTGTCAGCTCCTACTTATGTGCATTTATAAATGAAGTTACTCTTGATCTCCCCACCAACCTGCTTACTGCAGAAATGTGTGTGTTAGCTTATGCAAAAAATTAGGTGGAGAATCACATAGGAAGTAACTGAAACTATCAAGTCTTTTAAAATGGATGCCAGTCATTTGGTGGTGGTGGTTTTTTTGGGTTTTTTTGTGGTTTGTTTTTTTTTTTTTTACAGCCTTTAGATACTAGCCGTAGTTGTTGTGAACTAATGAAGGAGGTGTTCGTGGTTGAGGAAGGGATGTCAAAAGGAAGCAGTTGCTGGGAGTCTGCCTGGGTGACAGATCCATCTATTTTCTCCTCTAAGAGCATCACATACACTTTAATGAGGGAAAATGCCCATCAAACTCTGCAGCTTCAATATGACTTTAGAAATGAAATGAAGGTAGATTCAGAGAGGTTGTTCAGTCATTCTATGATTTTTATTTTTTTTTTATTAACTGTATTAAGGCTTTTTTTTTTTTAATAGGATCATCTTCTTTTATGCATTTCATAGCATAACCCTCCACGAAACCTAGAAGGAGAAGAAAAAAAAAAACCTCTGTGATAAAATTTTAAAGTGCAATGTTTTCAGAAGTCAGGGGGAGTAATGATGGGGGAAAGTGATGCAAAATTTCTTTTGACAGGATGATGACAAGAGACGCGACTGAAGAGATTTATGTATACTTTGGGAGGAAAAACCTAAACTGATACATCTGATGGCTGACTTGGGATGAGTCATTCACTCTTTATTTGCAGTGAAAAGCTACTTTAATGATTTTAACATTTATCCGTTAAATTTTTCTCCTTGATCTATAATTCAAAATGCTATATCATATCCTTGAAGGTTAGGACACACGTTTATTTTAATGTGGAAGTGGATCACCAGGTTGTTGCATTACCGTGCTAATCTCAGTGTTGGGTGGAAGGTTTTAGTCAGGACCGAACTTCTGTGGAAAAAAGGCTCATGCCAAGGCAATTCTGGTGGAAGATATTTAAAATAATGATTTCTGATGCTGAGTCACAGTGTTGTCGCAGCGCTGTTAATAATAAACTGGGAGAAGATTTCTCTTGCCATATGGGATGAGACTAAATAATCCAACGTCTGCCTCTGGTATTCGATGGCATTGTATAATGTTATTGCGCGAGGCATATACATTTCCACTTCCCTCCTATCCCTCCTTAAATGCACAAGATAGATTTTAACTATCTGAAGAAATGGAGTGTTGTTAGAGAGAGTTGTCTTGATTTCTTTTGGAGGCTGTGGCAATTGTCGAGGCTTCCTTCTCTGCCTCAGTCACTTGTAAGGAGATTTAGTTTAACTGTGTTAAATTCTGTGCACATGCGCGTATTCAGAAATAAAATGTCTTTAATTTGATTTTAACTTAAATTGCTTTGGAAGTCAGGTAAAGAAAATTGAATCAAGGCATTTTTAATTCTTAATACAAATGTCTGAATAATGGTTTAATGCAATTTAGCTAAACCACTTCAGAAATTCATTTGGATTAACCCTTTTGCTTCCATGCTGACAAACTTGGAGAGTGCTCCATGGACACTCTCTGTATGGCATTAATAACAGGGTGGTATTTGGGAATTCAGAAGAATTTTGGCATTAATTGTGAATTCTGTATATGTATTCAGATGAAAGCATTAACCTGCATGCTGACTGGTAATGAATCATCGCTGGGTTTTATCGGTGATGTTTGCCACCATTTCAATGCATTCAGCCGCAATGCACTAAACAACAGTGGGGATGACACGCAGATCTTAGACAAGTCTCTCTCTACCTCTGTGTTAAGATTTCAACCCATACAAGACTTTGCCTGGTGGGCCAGAGAAAAGCATGAAGCTAACGTCCTAGGATGGGCTTTATGAGGCAGCTAGGAGAAAGTCCTGGTTTCGTTGAGCCACACAAACCCAGCCTAAGCCGCCCCGTGCTGACACTGAGCAAACCGCTGCGCACACCGGCTCTTGGCAACTTGTAGCACACATCTGCTTGGGTTTAAATTAGGTTTTGGTCCCCCCCCAAAAGCTCAAGGGTACTTCAATTTGGCCATTTAGGCTGTCTTTCCTGATAAATGCCTCTGCAGTACGTCTTCCTGAGTTTATTGTCTCCAGAAACACTTTATATAGGAGAAAACAGAATTCCTGTGTTGTTTTATGCCATCTGAATTTGTCATCTTCATCCTCCAGTAGGTAAGATTACCTTGCCTCTCACCTCCTTATGTGTCTCTATCCTTTGTGTCACCTTCTTCAGTGTGTCACCTATCCCTGGAGGAAGACTTAGTCTTTCCCTTTTCTACTAAACTTTCTAAAATTGCCCTCCTCAGTAATAAATTGGTGCCAAATGTATTTCATAGCCTTCCTGTCCCAAGTCATTTGGCAGCTATTTTAAAAATAAGATTGTATAAGGATTAGCAAAGTCAACTATCTGTAAATATTTAAGATGACTTAACTAATGGGGAAGATGTAAGGCAACACAGTGACTAAAGCAAATATTTAAAGTAGAAAAGTAGTGGAGTAGAGTTGCTTTCTATCTCAACCAAATAAAATTATTGAACAGCTATCCTGGTAAATTTTTTCAAAAATCAGTTCATTCTTATGCTAAGACAAGATGAGGGAGTTAGATTTTAAGCTGAGGGATTTGCTGTCATACTTTGAACAATAACCCTCTCCTTTTTGCTAATATTGTAGATATCTTTGCACGGTATAGTTCAGACACAGCATGTTTAGCTGAGGACTATAGCATCACGCTATAGTCAGACATGAATAAATCTAGCTTCCACGTCTGCCTGAAAACTCTACTGGGAAAACCCATTAAAATAAGGAAAACTGAATGAGGATTTTATGATGTTTGAGAAAGCTGCAAACCTGAGATAAAGAATTCACCTTTTTTTTGTGAATAGGCACAACATGCATCTCAGGACAAGCCTGCATTTACTTCAGTGAAATGTGGATTAAAATGAACATGGATGGGAAATGGAAAATATCACCATTTCTAATCATGCTGTTGTCTCATTAAGGATAGACAACATCCTGATTCTAACTGAGAAATTATTCTTTTTCTGTTGCAGAACTAAGAACCTCAGGCTGGCTGAGTGAAATTTTCCTTATAAGAATACTTCAGTGCTAATGACAATAACAATAAGGAAACCAGCAATTCAATACTGGAGGATGCTGCTGAGGAAACATTGACATAAGGGCAGGTAATTAGCGCTGCTGCTTCCATTAAAATTAGGGGGAAAAAAAACTGAAATGGAGTCACTGGAGCAAAGGGATTTTTAAATTGCAAAGAAACCTTATTTACACTGTGAATCCAGCTGAACTAAGTAAGCTAATCAATATGATGAGCAAATTCTATTAACAATACAAAAAAACCTGACTGAATAATTAAATTATAGCAAAGAAGAGTAAATATTTTGAGGAAAGGGACAAAGCTGACAGAGCCTGAGTTGGTCAGTGAAGTGGAGCTCTTCAGCTTTTTTCTGCCTCTCTAAAATAGTCAAAGACATAATACTGCATATCACTTTGAGCAGTGTAGAACCTTTCGCTATTGCCCAAATGAGACGGGGCATACGTGTGGGAAATGGGAAGAGAAAAATGAATCTGCTTGAACACCAGAAAGAATTTGATTCAGCTGAAGTTGGAAGAAAATTTCAGGTCAGGCTTGCAGATCCTTGATGAATAATTCTAATAGAAAGTAGACCTCAGTGGACCCAGTTTTCTTTTTGGTGTAGCACCAGTAAAGCCCAGTAAGTTAGAACAATGATGAGTTTGGCACAGACTCTTCAATGAATATATATGGAATTAGCCAACTGGTAGGTTTTTTTGCAAATTCCAGGTAGCCTTTTTATTAATAAAATGATGATTTTTTTTTTTCCTACCTTTGCTAGCAATAGAATTTTTTTCTTCCAACTTTGAATGATGTTATTTGATTTAATGGAAAATTTTGAACCTCTTTTCAGGTTAGGGATGGGCTATTGCTCTTTTTATATAGTGCCTAGAATAATCTGCTCTTGATCTTGATTGGAGCCTTTCATGGCTTCAAATAAGTTGAACTATTTTTCTTGCTTATACCTTTGCCTTTGTGTCTGGGGAACTGGGATGGGGAGTAAGGACTCGTTTGGGCACAGTGGCCTGCATGCTGGGCAGTAGAAGAATGAGTGAATGAGAATTAACAAGTTTGGTAAAAAATAGAGATTTTCCTTACAGCATTACCAGTTGCAGAAAAAAATCTTTTTGGTTTAATCTGCCTTTTTTTTTTCCTTGCTGCAATCAAATAAAATGCAGGGTTTAGTTTTGTGTCAATATGAAAAGTAATTAGCATAAATTGTAAACCCACTCTCTTTCTGAGAGTGCTAAGTTTTCTTATTATTTCTCTTTTAAATGGATTCCTAAAGGGGAAAAAATCAGATACCATGGCATAAATATTGCATTATACTTAACTGATTTATATTTATAAAGCTAATTCCACTACTTAATGCAATTCAAACAGGAAAAATGCTTCTCTGTTAAGGCTGTTTTAGAAGTTGGATCAAGCATGCCAATGCAGTCAAAATGAACTGGGGTTTCTGGCCCGATTGTCTCATTTTTTTACATGGCCTCTTCCCATTCTCTCATGTTATTTTTCTCAGTTTAGTAACATACTCCAGTGAATTTCTTCTTGGCTAAGAAAATAACTCTCTGCAAAATATACATCTGAGGTGACAGCTGCTTCTGACCTTCATGCATATTGTATTATAGAGCTGGTCAACTTAGAGCTCTGGCATATTGGAAATTTAGCCCTTGACATTGTCCCTATATTGAGGTGAGGACATGTGGAAATTGAAGGGCTTTTCACAGCGTAACATAAATGGCTAGCACAACAAGGCTGATCCTTCATAGTCACTTTGGTACTGGATAATGTCATAGGAGGTCAGGTGTATTTCCTGATATAATGTGAAGTGCGTCAAGTTACAGCAGGGATTAATGAGGCCCTCTAAGAGCGCAGTTTTTCATGGTCTCTTTTATTCAGAAATGGAGTTAGTTGTTAGTTTTCAGACATTAAAATATGGGAATCTTAATTGAGATATCTGGTATGTGCAGCTGTTGCTGAGTATGAGTTAGCTGTGACACAGTATTAAGAGCTTTCATGAGCCACGGATTTGAAACTCTCACCAAGCAGGAGGGAGGTAGGAGCTGCTTAGATAAACTTCATCTTAACTAGCTCAGAAGCAGGACAGGAAATTGTAAATATGAAGTGCGACCTCAGAATAATTTCTAATTATTCTGCAATTTGCAGCAGAGCAAGGAAATACAGGTGGGGTCTGACATCTGGCATAGTGACCTGTAACAGTGACTTGGGGCTGTTTGTTCTACAGGATGAGTTCAGATCACAGTTCCAGGTACCCAGACAAGTCACTCCGTCTATTAGTTCTGTAAATGTAGATGTTGCTGTGTTGTGCAGGAGGTGGATTAGAGTGAGAACTCTGGAAATTTTCCTTGTAAGACCTGCCTAAGGCTGAGTATAGTTGTTCCTGTCTGGCACAGAAAAACAATGGCTCTTTTTGGTCTCTGTAATCACACTTCCTACACGTAAAATTGTGAAATCGTCCACCTCAAAGGCTGCTGAGGGGACTAACATTTGTAGAGGACTGACATTGATTAAACAGAAAACTGCATAGTTGTGCAATGTATCGCTATTGAAGAAAAATGGATAAGCTTTCAAAAACAAAGAAACTGCATTCTTTTATACTGTAGTATATGGGGTCTTGCTGTAGCCTCTTCCTTCCATCTGTAGTCATACATGTTCCACTGTCCCATCTGCTGCTGGTGTTTTCTTCTGTGATAGGACTATGTCTTATTCATTCATAATAAGGCAGGACCATGTAGTAGCTGTGAATATCTGAACAGCCTGCATGAGAATTAGTTGTCATTATTTTTATCAGACTTGATTTGCACCCATTCAGAGACATTACAATGTTTTAACCATGCCAGGATAGGTTCTCGTGTGCTAGCTACAAAAGTGGATGTGCGGATGAACCTTTAGTCCAATGGAAGCTGTTTACATGTGGTCGTGTTACGGTCCGCAGGCAGAGAATAAAGGAAAGTTGAACACAAACGTGCCTCAGATTAATACTGCTAAGGATGTCAGAAGGCAGACAGGGACCATCTCTTACAGAGCAGGCTCTGCTCTCCACAGGCACTAAAATAAAGGTTTCCTTTGGCTCACTGCTTTTAGGGTCCCTAGGGTTTCTGTTTAGGACTGCCCTTTTGCTCGTCATCGGAGGGTGTCTTTGAACCCAGTAAGAGCAATAATGTTTAAAATATTTTTTTCTCTCTTTGATTAGCCTCTCTCTTTTCAAGAATGCAGTTAGATACTACATAATTTTTCTAGACCAGTTTTTGAGTCCCTTATTTTATTTAACAATTCTGTGATATGGTTAATACAACGTCTCATGTTGGATAATTTATTTCTTCTCTGGCATAGAAAGCCATTAGCCTTAACTATTTATTCAGTAACATTTTTGTTCTATTTAATGGTGTCCAATCCATCTCTGGGATTAGCAGTGTGAATGCTAACCAAGCTTTTGCAAGTTTTTCCCAAAGGCCCAGTAGAAGTTCATATTTTATGTAAAATATAAATTGTAAAATATCATATATTTTACAATTGTAATGCAGAGTTATTCATTGCCTATTCAAGAATAGGCATTTATCACAGCTTTGGCTACTGTAATTTTACCATATTCCAGCCTAACTGCCCAAGGTTACACTGGTCAGAGCATCATTATTCTGCTTCCCCATTGTGACTTACAAGCAATTGAATTGGGATCAGGGCAGAGGCAGCAAGAGGTTGGCAAGGACATCTCACTGCCTCTAATTCACCAGAATGGCGTGAGCTCCATGGACGTTACAAGACCTAGTCTATACAAAATCATGGCAGTCAGCCTCAATAGGACAGATACTTTTAATGAGAAGCTTAGTATATCTGCTTGGTAGATAATAAAGTAACAGTCAGAGAAGCCAGATTTGGGTAAAAAGTTGCACCCCTTTACATGCTGGATTGAACTGGTAATGTGTACCTAGTGCTTAGGACGTTGCACACCAGAAAGACTGCGTAAAATAAATCCAATGCACCAAACAAACAGGGGCAGCAGGAGGCTGGAGTCGCCTTTGTTGTTGGCTGAGCTGCTGAAAGCTGGCAGGGGGCTGGAGCTGACATGGTGTAGAGGAAAGCCAGCTGGCGCAGTGAGCAGTACACACCATGGCACAGTAAGCAGCCCACACAAGGATCAGTCTCGTTTTTCAAGGCACCTACTGAGTTGGTGCTGTATGTACCCTGCCTTCCTGGTGTATGTCATTATAAAATATGCAACGGATGCGTGCTCCTACCTAACCGCTTAAATGTTGCTTCCAACCTCTCTCCCTCATCTCTTTTTCCAGGCTTATGTCAGCAACCCCTTCCTAACCTCACAGAACTGCCACTTCTCATGTGGGAGCGCTCACCACTCTAGTGCCAATCGCTGACCGTGACCTCTGGCCATCTTTCCACCTTATGAACTTCCTTAGGGACTTGAAGGTGTAAATATCTTTGTTGCCTTTTTTTTACAGGTCTGAATTCCGCCCCCCCCCCCCCCCCGCCCCTGTATTATATCTGTTGACTTTATAACTGCCTTAACTTCTGTAAAGCATTTTGGCATCTAGAATGTGTGAATGTATGGTCTTTCAGTAGCATTTTAAAAATTAAAATTGGAAAAATTTCTAAAGATCACAAAAGAGGGAAGGTAGCTTGAGGAAGGTGTGAGGGTAGACTTCTGGACACTCTCCTGGGCATTGCTGTAGACACCGGCGTGGTGTTGAGCGTGTTCCTCTGAGCATCTGTTGAGCGTGAATGTCCATGCCACATAAGGGCACAATGAGAATTCTCTCTTCCACGTGGGAGATTTTGATGAGGCAGAAGAGGCGCCTGTTTCTGAGTTTGTATATTTAAGTGCCTACAGCAGTGCAAACCAGAGCCTAGAGGCTTTTAGCCCCTTTTTAATATATAATTACTGCTTCTATAGCATAATGAAAAGTGTTGCAAAAATGAAACAATGCCATACAATGGCAAATTCAATAATTTTAAAATTGTTTTTCTGCAAATAATTTCAGAATTCTGAGATATATAATCTGCAAGAAATATACTCTGAGATGCAAGTCCATTCACAAATAATTTTTAGGCAACTGGTGATCCTTAAGCAGCATGTAAATTGTAAATATTATAATCAACACAAACCCAAAATTGGAATTTGTTTTCTATCAACATTCCTCGTAATAAGGGCTTGAGGTTTTTATGCAGGGCAATAAAATGGTCCTGAAAAGACTCAATGAACATTCTCAAACACTAATTTATTATTATTTTTCTACTATTAATTTAGTAACAACAGAGCCTCACCAAGGGAGAACACTGCCACCACCATATCCTCTAGATATCATGACCTAGGCTACTACCATGGTTATCTAAGGATTCATGTCTAGATAGCCACTTGTTTCTTTTTGTGACAGTAGTGAGGTGGTTACTGACAGTATCCCAGTCAAAGCTGTTGTAGTGACAAATCTCATCATTGCTGTAGCTCCCAGGACTCCACACTGCAGAGGGATATTCTCCAAACCTGTCTGTCATTTCTCGGCTGTAGCAGAGATAAGAGTTTCTTCTGTGCCATTCTCTGAAACCTACAATGTTATACCAGCTGCTTGCAACAATACAGAATCAGATGGGGCAAACTAAGTGGCAGGTTAACATATAAATTTGTGCCCTCCTCAACATCTTCAGCATTGTTACAGATGCTGTCTGTTCACAGCTCAGCTGCTGGCTTCAAGTATTAACTGACATCAGCCCAATCTGGAAAGTCTCTTAATGGTTTTAATATCTTAATGCTGACAACCGCCTGCTAACAGCCTTATTACTATCCTTAAATATGGGAAACTGCCAGTTTTGAAATAGAAATAAATCAGCTTTTTTGTCATTCGTTTGTCTCAACTAGATCAGTATGAGGCTGCCAGAAGAGAAACCTGAAACCAGAATGCTCCTCTGCATGTAGCAAATTAACCCCTTCCTCCCCATTCTGCTCCAGAAATGTGTCTCCTGGACTAAGAATTTCTAGATAGAGTTGTGAACATAATTGATTTTCTAGTTTGACCACCGAAATGAAAAATAAAAATATGTTCAGCTTCATTCAATGTGATCCCCCCCCCCACACACACCTCCCCCCCAACTGGCTGTGGGGTTTTCTGCATACATAGAAAGTGTCCATCTCAAATTTGAGATATCTTGTCTGTGTTATTGTTGCTGATTCTTTTCCCCTCTGATTTACTTTTTTCTTCGATTCTCAGAAATGAAAATGTCTTGCAGCATTCTGGTCTTCCATGAATTAAAGTCAATAAGCACTTTTTCTGACATCAAAGATCACACTTTCAATCAGATTATTTCATTCAAGTTGCCTGCTATGACCTCTCCAGCTTTTCCCCAGTACTTATTGATCACTGTTTAATTCTGTTTTTCTTCCTTGTTGCACTAAAAGAGATTTCAGTGAAGCAGCCCTAATTCAGTGCTCCTCAATAACATATCATCCCCGTTTATGGTGTTTCTTGGGGTGCTTGGTCAGCTAACACAGCATTTGAGCCCTGAAAACATTTTCTTTCATTAGAATAATGCTAAATGTTGTGAAACCAACTTCAGAATTAACTCTAGAACACTAAGATCTCTAAATGAATTGATGCTATCTTGAAAATCACAAATATTATGTCTTTAGGACAGAGGTTAAACAGTGGGGTTAAAATTAAGCAGCTGCCTAAAATTAATCACTTGCATATGTGCATTTTTGGCTCTCTGGACAGTATATTTAGTACTTGTGAAGGGATCTCCATAGTCTAGTGTAGTGAAAAACAATTTGTGTTGAATAAATCCTTTTTCAAAGCTGAGAAGACAGACAGATGCTGAAAAAGACTTCTCTGAATCATCTGTAGAACACAAAATTATAAAATTTTTGTATGACCGTATGGAAATGTAACTTATGTCAATTTCTGATGAGCAACTAAATCAGAAGCCCCTTCTACTTAATAATTGTTTCTTTTCATCCTAATTCAACTAGATTGAAGGAAATCCCTCAGCTTTATAACTTGCTAGACAGTAGTTTAATATACTGCTTTTGTTGGTGAGCCATACTATTACTGGATAATTTGTAAAATAGCAGTTTGTCAGGCTGATCAAACAGGGCTAATTTTGGACACTTACATTTTCAACTTCAGTGGTTTCTATTCCTTGATTGCAAAATTAGTCAAGTAATGGAGAGCTTCTGTGCTGTAAATCCTGTAGATGGCAATGTTACACTGGTATAAAAATGAGTGGGAAACGTACATCTCAATAGCTTCACTCTTTATTAATCAGTGAGGAAAGGCATTAATAACAATTCAAGATACAGTCTCTGGAACTGCTGCAGAGGTAAATATCTATAAACACATCATTAGTATTAAAATGTAAGCCTGATTGGATCACTGTTGTTTGTTCTTATATGGACTTATTGAGGAATCATGCTTGCTAGGTTTTTTTACAGCAATTCTGTATATGGTTCAACAGCAGCCAATCTGCCCAAATACTTACCTGGTTTAAACAGATGCCATTCCTTTGAAGAGCTCATCGTCATCTAGGAGAGCCGTCGTTGTTCCAGTTAAAAGCATTGGCATCCTGTTGGACCAGCTCTGACCCTCTCCTGGCAATAATAGTAAAGTTTTTGTCAGTTTTTGCTTACTTCATGGACATATTTTATTTCATTTACTTGCTTTTTCTAAATGTTTTGTTGAGTCTCATTTTGCTTGGTAGACAGTTTCATCACTTCCTTTGCATATAGATTTCGATCCAGTCAAGTACTTAAGTATCTGTACATAAATGTCTGAATTTTCATAGCATCAATTAGACTATTCAGAAATTGAAAATTGCACATATCTTTAAGAAGCTTTGTTTTAAACCACACACTTTCACCCTCACTTTCTTGAAGATATTCTCTGTTTTGGGAAAAAAATTAGTTAGCTCACACAAAAAAAGAGTGAGTTGGGAATCCAGTCCCTGCGCTATGTGAGTTAAAAATCCAGTCACAGAGCATGCACAGCAAATATTCAAAGCACTATCCAGGACAGAGAGTTTATGAGCAATCATTAGGCAGAAATATATGTGAACAAACCATCTGTTCTGTAACTTCAAATAATGAACAAAGTGGCCAGAGAAGTCAGCACAAAGGAATTTTGTAAACCAGTGATGGCCCTAAATTAACCAAATAAATTATTCACTGTGAAATGCTCATCCGGCTCAACAAGCATAGAATTGAAAATACATTTCTTGAGGCCAGGTATTAAAAAGCTTCATATAAACAAGCCACTACAGTTCTGTAAGCATCATCACGTTGCAACTTTATTTGCCATCGTAAGTAATACAGTTGTGAAATAGAGTGTTTTATTTAGAGGCCTGAGTAACAGTCTGCAAATCACATAGTTGGATGTGACTGTTTCATTTACTGGGTGTACGGATGATTGTGCACAGAAAATTATAAGCATTAATTTTGACTATGAATTAAAGTTTTTCTCTGAAAAGGTAGTCCACAGAATATATACACTATGGTGAAACCTGTACTTCAGCTGGGAATCCCCTTTGTCTTAAGTGACCTTTTGCAAGTATCCCTAGGGTTTTCATTGCAATTTTGTTTGACCTTTTGTTAAAAAACAAGGTCTTCTAGACAACTGATATTTGGCAGAGTGATTACTTAAGAGGGGATTCATTGCAAAAGATTTTTAAAGGCACTGATAGGAGCAGGGCACTGGATAACCGTCAGCAGCACACAGAGCTGCACTATGTTGTGACTCAACACACATGCTGTACATTACTAAGCTTTTTTTCTTGACAGAGTCAAGAAAATAAATCAGTTTAATGCTCAGGAAGAGAAGCCCAGCCACCAGCTAAGGTGGATGGATTAGGCAATCGCACACTCCCAGCTGCCCCGCTCAATCTGCACTAAGAAACTTAGCAAGTATGCATGAAATGGGGATATACACCGTGCCTTCCTTTGGGACAATGTGGATGGTATGCTCTGCTGGAGAAAATGACAGTTTATTCAAGAGATCAACACAGAGAGGAAATGGAAGGAAGAAGTCCATCTCTTGTTCCCCGCTCGGTCGCTGGCTGGCATGACATAGTATATGGAGGGAAATTGCATGTACTTAGGCATTTGGGAGAACAAAATTTGAGGAGGAAGCTGTAAAACAGTTCAGTGCTGGTGAGGCTTGCTTTGGAGACTGGTATTTTACACAAATGTTTTTTTTAACCTTTAGAGTGAATTCCCATCTGATGGTAACAACAAAAATGCCTCTAAGGCTTCTGGCAAAGCTTGTACGTCTGTGACTAAATCACATACCTGACATAATCACACTTCTTTTTTGGCACTGTGTATTTCCTTAAAATCTGTACCAAACATTCAGTTTGCCAGCTTCCAGGCCAATTCTCCTACAATGGTGTCAAATTTCACATTTTTATATCTCCAGTCACATCAATGACTTTACATGAACAGCAACTTGAAGAGAATCGGTTCCTTTCTTTTGTTTTTATCTGATTGCTTTCTTGTGTTCATAGAAATATGCTATTGTTGGAAACACAGGATAACTATAAAGTGATATTTCTGCTCAGGCTAATTCTAGTTTCCTTCTCTTTCTTGACTGTATTCTAACCTCCAGTGGAGTGACTGGTTAAAAAATAAAGCTCCCTGCCAAATTATTTTTTTCTATAAAACAGTTTCTCCGCTATGATCTGGCTATATGCAGGAGTAGTGCTCTGTTGAAGGCAAACCCTACCACAGTGAAATGAGAAGACTGAACATAAGTAGTGGGGAAGGGGGTTGTTCCTGGACAAAGGGGTGGTTTAAGATGTTTTTATTTCAAGCTCAAGTAAACTTGAAATTGTGGTTAGCTACATTCTGATGAAAGAGTAAAAATTGAGCGCTTTTTTTTTGTTAATTACATTTTGTCTATTTACTAAAACTTTTCCATTTCCTATGGGTATCATAGCACTAGTGAGTCTTTAAATGGATTTTGGGCCTAATCAGCAAATGTGTGTCTTCCCTTCAGCTTCAGGTGCCTGGCTTAGCAGTGAGCCCCTAACACCAGCACAGCAATTGTCTTTCAATCCTCAGCCTCATTTCACTGAGCGCCTTTTTTATACCACTCAAACACCATTACCATCAGCGATGTACAAAGATATAAAGGAAATGAGAAGCTATCTGGTCATAAGATTAGATATTATATGTTTATAATATGTCTCAAGGCTAATTTAAATAAGAGAAAGTCTTTCCTTTGTCTTCAGTGAGTTTTAACTCAGAAAATTACTGTGAAACCAGGTAAAGATGAGAAATCTGTAACTAACAGTCTCTTGAACCTCTGTCTGAATTTTGAAATTAGTCATCTTATTTTCTTTCTAGAATAATTTGATTAATTTGTCTCTTGGAGCTGAGCCACTAATTCAGGGAACAAGTGATGAATTTAGTTTTCTATTTATGGACAGTCCTTTGAGACGAGATAATGCTTTCACACAGCTTATCAGTTGGTTTTTGAGGTTTGTTTTCTTTTTACTTGTTTCACTCTTTTCCTGGTGAATGGCTTGTTGTGATTATTTGGTAGTCAATATTTAACATGCAAGTCTTGTGGGCTCGTTGTGATAAGTCACACAATGCTGTAACTGTCTCTGTATTGAATAAACATAGCGCAGAAGAGTCTGAAGCTGTCCCTGGGACTGTGAAAGTCTAAAGGAGAAACAGCAACTTAGAAAAGAGAAAGGGACATTTACAAAATGTTAAAACTATTTTCCTGGCTTCACCAGATAGGCCTTGCCTAAAGCATAATTCCTTGAAAACTTCCTACTGTAAGGTTTATTGGGACGGTGCAGAGTTCATCTATAATTTTCACTGTCATATTCTACACAGTAATTACTTTGGGTGTGATATACTCATGAATGTACAGCAGTCAGGTCTTAATCTGGATCATGGTTCTGGCCCAGGCTTTTTGGAACAGTGTACCCACAACCTTTCCTGAAGCTCTGGAGAGCACGCCGCTTACTTACAGTGACCATATAACGTTCCGTGCCCAGCTGCACTGGGCATGTGCATGTATGCAGTGTGTCCAGCAACCCCTGAAGAGTTGTTCTCATTCTGCATGCCTACAGACACTTATTTCTTGTAACAGTGCCTTTGAGAATAAAAAAAGGAAGCTCACAATGGATGCGTGTATTGTGGTGGTCTCAGTTGTGTGACCTTCTCTTATCTGGACACTTAAAAGAAAGAGTGAGAAAGGAATAAATATGGATTTGTATGAAAACACCATCGAGACTTAACAGAATCAATAGAAGTCAGGTTCCTAAATTATTCTGGAAAATCTTACCTTTCCTTTGTGAACGAATACTGTTGTAATGTGTATTAGGCCAAACGGCAACCATTAAAACATTTTATGCTTTGCAAAGCTAGGATGGCTTGAATATTGATATCATCTTTTCAGTGAGAACAATACTGCACTACAAAAATTAAATATCTGTTATTCCTAATTTGCTAGAAATGATTGAAGTATCCCTGTTCTGAAAGCATAAGTGTATTTCCTTTCCCATTCTCATCCTTCCCAGAAATTAAGAAATGATCTCTGAATCACTGAGCGTATTTTCAGCAATGGGCCAATTTGTAGGTGTTGGGTTTGTAAAGAATCCCTGCCAAACCATTAGAAATCATTTCAGAACACAAGGTGGCTTGAAAGTAGCAAATTGATGTGATAGAATTAAATATATTAAGACACAGTTTTATTGTGCCCCCTTTGTGACAAGTTGAGAAATACCAGATACCTGCTTGTAATTATAGACAATATCCAAGTATATTGTAAAAGGAGTGGATGTTAGAGGCATTCAGATTTAATTACAGCCTTGTTTAAGAAAAAGCTCTAGCCTAATTGCAGTGTCATTGTTAGACTGTGGGGAAATTTCCACCGTGGTAGACAGTAGTGTTACATCTGTAAGTACAGGATTTTTTTTTTCTTTTAAGGAATGTTAAGTGTGTAATACAGGCAAAAGAGGTAAGGAGGTATCTTTGCTGAATCATCTATTCATTTCTGATCTTCTTGAATTACCATTTCTTTTCAAACACACCAGCACCCTACAGGGGCAGACTTCTTTTCAGGAATGCTAAGTAGAACAAAGGAAAAAAAAATCCGTGTACTATTTTAAGACACACTGTCATGCTACCCATCATGTGATGTGATTTTTGGCACTGAAATAGAGGAATTATAATGATGATAATTTTTAATTTGGTCAAAAAACAATAATCTTGGTAAATATGCTTAGTTAAATGGAGCAAAAATGTGTTTTTTTTAAGCCAGCTCTTTGTGTTTACATGTTATGTAAAAGTACAATGGCAAGTGTGATAATAATAGTGTAGAAGACTCCACTTTATTGTATGATACAATTGACTGAATACTCATTATATTCAAACACATATTCATTTGGCCTGATGTTAAGCGTCAGCATTGCTTAAAAGAAGCATTATTCTTCTTAAAAAAAGACATGAGTTGTCTCATACTACCATAAAAAACCCTATTCCATAAACTTTTAAATGCTAGTCATGTTTGTACATCTCACTGCTCTGTGGTTTGTATAGCATCTTCTTCCCTTTGTCTATTCAGATTATAATGTCTCTAAGGGCTTATTTTTAGTCTTCTGTGTAAAAACAAAAAAACAAACATCCCCCCCCACTTCTCACACTGCAGAAATATAAATAATAATGGTACTTCTCTTTAGAAAACACCTCAGATATAAAACTCTGTGCCAAAGTTTCTCTTCCTACTTGCTCTCACAGGTTTGGGACATGCCCTTTTGGGCAAGACTGCCCTTTTGAAAGTTTGAGGCTAGATCTAATCTAGTCCTAACACTTGAGGGGATAGGTAGCTCTATATTACTATGTGTATACATATATCTACAAATGTGTATTGAAAGATATGTATCTCATTTTATAAATGACAAGGGTATGCAACATCAGGAATGAAACCTGAACAGCGTATGGGATTAACACTTCTCAGATGACCTTGGCTTTGTTAATGTTTCAACCTTTGAATGTCTTATTTCACAGCTTTGACTTTTTCTGTCCAAATGTTAGCCGCCTATTTGGGAAAGAAAATGCCTAATTTCATTTTAGATTTAAGTTTTTGACTTTTTTTTCCAAAAGGATAGGGGAGAGAATTTGAAGGCAGTTAGTATTGTTTATGGTCTCTAATGGAAATGCATGTATGTGTTAGATTAATTTTTGTGAATTATGTTGTTATATATTTTAAGGCTGAATCTCATGTTTTTGCTTTCTTCCTATACTTTTGAACACACTGAGTTTCTTTTGAACATTTGATTTTTTGATCAAGTTTACAGTTCTGTGTAATTTATTATTTTTACTTAGACCTTTCAAAAGTTAGGTTTCTGTCCAAATCCACACTTTTATCAACAACTAATTGAATTTGCAGGATAAGATTACAGTCATTTGAGATCTGTAGATCTGAAGTGCCGTAAATGGTTTTATTGCCATATGCATGGTAGGCTTTATGTGAAACATTTGAAGTTTTTTGCTGCTTCTCTGATCTGCGTTTCTCCCTGCGAATATACTGCTAGGCCTTTTCAGTTAAAAAATGGTAATGAATTGTCTGCATGGACATGTGGATTTGAATACTACTACTGGATTTATTTTATTAACTACAGTATGGACTAAAGAACTTGAAGAGCAGAAACCCATTTAGTCACTTGGGGCATATATACAAGGAGATTTAGGCATCTCTGAAATAATTTCTGTGGATCTGGGCCTTTGTGGACAAAACCAGTGTCATGTCTCAAGAAGTACATTCAAGTAATTAGAATAGCCCCTACATTAAAAGTGTGTTTTGTCTCAAATAATAAGATGGGAGTGTTTAATATTCTCCCAGTAATCCAGGAGGATTCGTGACTGTGGGCAGAGCCTGCTTTGTGTGAGACTGCTGAGGATTCAGGATCATTTCTCACATGCTCCATCCTTTTTCATTCTGAACAAGTTGTGTGAATAATTAATAGCCTGTAGACTAAAGGTCATAAATGGTTTGCAACAAATAATTCATGCAACAAACTTAGACTCTCTTCTGCTTCCTGAATCTCTGCGAAGGGATGGCCATTTACTCATGTTGAAATCCACTGAATCTTTTGCACATTTTTGGTTGTTAATATTAGTGGCACAGTATATCTTGCAGGGCATGCCGGGCAAATTATCATTCTAATGTTAATACTCCATAAGTTTCTTTATTGAATTTGATGCAATGACAGAATCGTTAACTGCAGTCAACTGTTGATTTCAGTAGTTTACTGAAAGTAGTTTTTGTGGTTTACTTGTCATGCATGACATTTAAATAATATACAGAATCATTTGGCATGCTTAATAATAATATTGCAATACATTTTTGTAATGGCTGTTACTAAAATACGTGTATTGGCAACCTTCACTGGTACCTACTCTATTCTCATCTCCCTGAAATAAAGTGTTTTATTTATTTGCAACACCTGGAGAGCTATGAGAAAGATATTGTAAAAGCCCATCTGGGCAAGTGAGCAGTAGAAATATAAATTATAGTGCTGAAAAGCCATATGCATGAAGTAAAACTGGAGGAGCTTTTCGGTATTTGGCCATATATTTTATAAAGATGTCCTTTTGCCTGCCTTGAAACAATAATGTTGCTAGGTTGGTTATAAATGATACGTGGTTCAGAAATGTAGCTCCTGAAATTTTTCATTTGTTATTTCACTCAAACGTTTTGTCTGCAGATGCTTTGAGCCTGCTGTTAACAAAAGATAAGCACTGATTCTTAAATTTTTATCAATGACTTTGAATATCATTAGTAGAAATCTACCTACACCATAAAAAGTGATTTAATATCTCTTCAGTCTCTTGGTCCTCACGTTGTAAGGTCAGATCCACCCCAGTGTTGTGAATGGCAGCTACCTTCCATAGGTTTTGGTGCTGGCAATGTATCCTTCTGCCTTTCTTCCTTGGCTCCTCATTTCTCATGGTCATCTTCTCATCCCCTGCTTGTCTGCCGGCAGAACCGACTACGGTCTTTGGTCTTCAACTCAATGACAACACTTTTTCTGAGAATTCTGGTCTGAATCCAAATTGGCTAGTTGGGTTTTATCCCCCAAATCTACATGGTTCCACAGAACCATTTTTTATTACCTTTTTGCCTGGATATTCTTTTTGTCCTGAGGCTCCTTGGGATTTGAGGATGCTCTCTGGGTAATGCCGGCAAAGCTTTCTTCGTGGTTCTTTTCAATCCATTTCCACTCCTGTCTTTTCCTGTTTTCCAACTAGCAAACATTCTAAACCCTGGGTGAATACTGAAGGCAGGCATGATGATCGTGTTTATGTGATTTTTAAAACATGGAATTATCTCAGAAATTACATTTTCGGGCTCTCTGCTTCTGTGTGGAAAATGTTGTACTTCAACAAATGTCTGCAAAGATGTATCAGTATAAGAAATGGAGGGTATTTCAAAACAGTCAAAGCTTTATCAATACTTGAGTCCAAATAATCACAGTAATAATTTTCCGTATACCCAGCACAGCACTTGAAAGTATGGTAACTCAGGGAATTATAAACTCTAGAAGAAAAAAATTGGCAAAGAAACCTACTGCCAGAAAAAAAGAAGGAAAGAGAAAATTCTTTAAATGCCAAAAAAATCCTGTCTAAACCCTGAGATATTCTTAACTTCCTGCTTTTAACTACAGCTGTATCTTCCTGCTACACAAAAGAGAGGGTATTTTTTTTCTTTGCAAGAAAAAATACTTTAAAAAGATGTCCCACATGAGCTTTTTAATTTTATAATCTGCCTAAGAATATCTTGCTTCCTCCTGTAATTTTTCAGCTGATTAGAAGCTAGCCCGTGTGTTCTTACCAGCATACAGGATTTGTATTAATAGAAACAGCAGCAGATCCTGTTGTAATGAAGGAACATAGACATGCAGAAATCTTTTTGGGGTTATTTAATTGCTTTGAGAGTTGGGGGTGGGGGTACTTTTTTAATATATATATATTTATTTATATATATTTACAGCCAAGGCCAACCACCGCAAAACTAGCACAGCCAATAAAATGTTGCATCAACACATTGAGCTTCTTTAGCTACATAACGTCCCAAATTTCGGTGCCAAAACGAACATTGTCTTCTTGTTTCTGTCCCCCAGACAGTCTCATCTCCAGTGCTCCATTCTTGTCATTGCTCGAACAGATGCTGAATGTAGATCTGCTGTTTTGGGTATGTTTAAATAAGAATATGCCTACACTACTACTTCCAGAATATTTCAGACTTCCTGAAGACACTGAGTTCATTTTTCCTTTACATAATTTTCCTCTGTTCCTTTTGCAGTTGCCCATTCTTTGGTGTATATTTTGTCAAGGTGGTTGTGTTTCTTTCAGTTTCCCCAGCACCTGCATCTTAAAAAATAATGGTGCTAAGAATCAGAAGCAGGTTGGTTTCTTACACTGGACTCCTTTTAGAGGCCCTTTGAGCCAAATGACTGTTGAAAGCTGAGAGTAATGGTTTTAGAAGCTGTATTCCTGATGTGTCTGTCCTAAACTAAGGACTTTGTATATTACCAGGACAGTAATTCTTTCCTTTGTTCTACTTTGTGTATCACTCAGGGTCCCGTCTGTATGTCTTTAACTCAAGAGCATACCCAAAGTCTCAGGCAATTCTTAAACGTTCAAATAGGTCATCACTAAACAAAGCAGCTAAAGGATTTGTGAAATATAATGTGTCACTTACAAGAGCCTACTTTAAGACCTACTGAATTTAACACAGGATTTAGACAGTAACTTCCATTAGTTTTGGGCCTTCTACTTTTACACCACTTACTGCTTGGTTAGATTTCTAAGAACTTTAACAGAAAATAAAAGCCTTTTTTTACTACCTCTATATTTGGTGCCATTAAAAAGGTAAGGTTCTGCGATTTCGTTGCTATGCTGGCTGCATACATCTTCACTCAGCAAATTGGCACAGATTTCTTTACATTTTTTTACTCCCTCTCCCCCCCTGCCCTGAGTGAGTGAGCTCTGCAGTCACTACATTTCTAGGTATTTCAAGACCAATGGTATGTGAACACTATATTGCTAAGAGCTTTTAGTGCGTAATCACATTGAGTTGGCTTGGGCACTCTTAGCCATAACAGTGCTGATTTCGGTGCAAGCCAGCAATCTAAATATTTGCTCTGCTTTTCAGAAGGGTTTTGCAGTCCAGGCTGAGCTTTTTTTTGCCTGCAGCTGTACTGCTCTCAGCTACTCAGCTGAAGGCTGAGACAGGTACATCTAGCCAGGCTTCAGTCTCAGCAGAGACTGCAGTGTAAGCAAGACAGAGATTCGACTTTCAAAATGATTGTGAATTTGCAGTTATGTCATTTGACCGCCTTCAGGATTAAGTGCAAAACCAGTTACTTCTTTAGTTCACTAAAGTCCAAATACAGCAACCTCTAAACACCATGTATTACTTGGAAGAAGATATTGTTGAAAAATTCTTAGTGTCGTTTGGGAGGCTTTTCCACTCGTTTAGTAATACTTCTTTTGAAAGGTCTTTTTGATAGATCTTGAACAACAATAACAAACAAGATGACATTTACCATCTTAACTTTTCCTTGAGTACGTGCCTGTTTGTTTTTTGACTGCGATCTGTTTGAACTCCTGCGTTGCTCTGCTGCTTTCTACATGGCCAGGGAAAGTGTCTGTGCGAGCGTTCAGCCTCAGAGCGCCCAATGACATGGTGTTTGCCATCAACAAAACATGGAAGCCAGCAGAGACAGGCAAATTTGCAAAGTAGATTCACCAACCAAATAGAGGAGGTTTGAGGACAGGAGGGAATGGTAAAAAAAAACAGATCTTCATCCTTTTTGTTAGCTTCTGGGTATGTCTGAAGTAATCAGAAGGAAATGAAATTTCAAGTTGACAGTTTCCCTTTAAAATCCCTTAAAATGCCCTGTGCATCAGTGCTGAATGTGAATAGCATTTTTTTTCTTTCTTTTTTTTAAAAAGAGAAATATCTATTAATAGATCTCTATAACAACAATTGCTTACCGGTTTATGTTTATGGCTTATCACAAAACCATTCAGGAGGACTTGTGGTAAAAACTGTGAAGTTTATATAATTGTAACTAGAGGCAAAGCTTTGCTTCAGGATCTGCTACATTATCAAACTCTGCAAGAGCAAAAGATAATGACATAATTCCAATGACTTGTTCTAAGGGGCTGGGTGATCTTGTTTGACCCAATAAGACACTCACTTTGGCAAGCAGAATAGCTTTGAATCAGAGCTCCTTGTGATTAATACAGTGCTCTCACTGGTCTCTACTGCAATGATCTTTTGATCTTAGTCATGTATTTTCAGTGACATGTGATAATTACATTAAAAGTAAATATTTAAACTTTTTTTGTGTGTGTTATCTGCAGTTATATTTGTGCAAGTGTTCCTGTGTAATATTGTGGAAAATTACTACCGTGACAAAACAGCAAACGTCCCTTATTATTAGCTTGTGCCATGGGATTTCAAGTAAACTAGAACTCTTTACAGTTTAGGAGAGCTGCCAGTCCCCCTGAAATTACCATTTTAATTGGTAATGGCTGTTTTAATGGTCATAAACACTTTGCTCTGGCTGTAGTACTAGACTGAGGAGATGAAATCTATTTAGCCATAGTTTGGGGAAAGGGTGACCTTTCAGCCAGTTTTGTTATAACTAAAAGGTTACTCATTTTTCTGACTGGAGCTTGATGTATGGAAATGTGATGTGAAATTATAATGTTAGAAATGATACTTTTGTTTAAATATGTAAATGCAGTTGGTAAATACACTTTTATCTATTATTCTTATTTTTATCATTAAGTCATATTAATCTGAAATTATTATAATTTATTTAAAATGTGTCCATTTGGATTTTTTTGTTATTAATATTGGGGAAAATACAAATGGTTGATACACACACACAAAATCAACTTACTTTTAATGGAATAAAGTGCCATGTCTTAAAATAACAAGTACCTTCTGGCCTCAAAATTTCCAGAGCCAATTCTTTTTTCTCTGAACTATTCTGTCTTACAATTGCCAGCAGCCTAAACATTATATAAAACCTTTTTGTCCTGCCTGCATGCCTGTCTTTTTTTACAATGCTCTTTACTGCTTGTGGTCTCCATCAGCTCAAGCACAATGGAGAACCCAAGCTGTTTCCTTCAGTCTAATTATCCCCAGTCCATTACAGACATGTTTGGTGTCATACTTGCAACCTTTTCTTCTTTTGTTATTTAAATTAATAACTTGATTTCAGCATTTTTCTTCATATTGGCTCTCTCAGATAACATGCTACTAGTCATTACAAAAACTTGCTTTCAAATCTTTTCCCTTTTGTGGTTGACCTATTGCGGGAAGAATTCTATGATTTTTACCTACCATTTTAATAAGTTTAATCTAATAATAGTTTTTTGCTTGGGTGGAAAGACAGTCATAGTTAAAATGCAGAATGCAATTCTGACATCTCTTTTCAGCATCCTTCTAAGTACAAACCTAGTAGAAGCTTAAGCAATGGAGAACAGAGAAAAAATTAATGCTTTACTACCTTACTCAACAGCTTGCTTAGGTCTGTTGATTTAGCAGGTATGCCTGCAAACAGAAGATGCAGCAATTTGACAGTTCCGGACTAGTTTTCTCTTTGCTCCCATAAATGACAATTCTGTACTTTGTGCCATTTTGTTACATTTAAAAAGATTTATGATGGAAAATACAGCTCTTCAAAGATTTCTAGTATTGACAGAGGTGTTTAAGAGGAATAAAACATGCACAAAAATATCTAGGCTCTTCAAATTCAAGTATTGTACTCCCCTTCTTTTAAATTTTCTTTCTTGCTTCTTCTAAAATACAATGCAAGTCAACAACTTTGAAGACATTGAAGCTTAGACCATAACTTGGACTGTATGGGCATGATAATTGTGATTGATCATGTGCTGCAGCAAGCTTTCTTCCTGGACTGGAGTTCAGATATACAAAGAGTAAATACAACCCTCTTTACTCAGGAAAACAGTGTAGAGAGCCAGGAAAGGATGGAGAGTACCAGGCATGCTGATCCCATTACTCCCCAAGTATTTCTACTGCTCTTGTATATGCTGGCAGGAGGTTTCAGAACTGTGTAGTGACTTTATGGATGAGCATGAGGAAAACTCTCCTTCTGGGTACAAAGCTGTCAAAATGGATTGCCATCAAGGCTTCAAGAAGTAATTAAATATTATGTCTCAAATGAGCAGATTGTAGCAGAGAGGGTTAACTGTGTCTTCCAAAAAGTTACACGATATCTGGAAAAATTTATTGGATGAGTTCCCTCTGGTTGCTAATTGCATACACTATTAAGCCATAATTTTCTTTCTTTTCTCATTTGCTCTATGCTTCAAGGTAAAAGATGGAACATGGGATTATGACAAATTCTCTTCTAGGATCTGTGTAGTGGGGCTTGACTTTGATCTTCCTTTTCTCCTGCCCATGGAGACCAAAGGCATTTTTGCATCTGGCAAATGAACAGAATTGTGGGGCTCAGAACTGCTGTGCTGATCAGAGAGAAGTTCCCTGAAAGGTCTGCGTTCTGCATTATTGAAACATTAAAAAGTGTAGCGCAGGCTGTTTGGGGCTTGTAGTGGATGTGGCTTTGTGTCCTGGCCTGGAAGCTATGAGTCTGGCATGGGATGAAAGGTCAGATGGCCTCGAGTTCAAATGTGACCTGTGCTGTTGAGTCATATGAGACAGCTAATTTTTTCCCCTTTTGTTGTGTCCATTACCCACCCATGAACTGGTGGCTAATATGGGAGTTCCCAGTAATTTTTGAAAGCTGTGCTTTCCTGATAACTGTTTACAATGTCTGCTAGGGAATTAAGGCTATAGTGGGCATAGATTTCAAACAGATTTCTATTAGAGAAGCCAATCCTGTCAATCAGAAAAGGTTGATAGCTAAGACTACACATTGAGGACCCCAGCTTACAGTTACAGAATATCCCTAAAGCAAAGTCCGTACCAGGCTTTGATGGGTCAACAGTACAAAAAAGCAGTGCTGAGCTATATGCATTAGAGATAAGATGAAATTAGGGTTCTTCTGCAGTACAGTTAGCTTACTGAAACTACTATATACTAGGTTTCCTGGAGCTGCTAAATTTATCATATTCTCTGCAAGGTGTGTTAACCCTCTTTGAGAGCTGTGCAATCGTGGAAGAGCCCGGCAGGACAGTGCTGAGCAAAATACAGAAATAGGAGGGGGGTGTGTGGGAGGTAACCAGGGGTGGACATCTTCTATGCATGGTCATGAACAATATAGGGTTTGTTCCACCACAAAGTGACCTGAAGATCTACTAATTGCTTATTTTGAAGGCTTCTTGTGTAACTGAGTGAATAAGGGTATATTTGGGAAAGACGGGGCTTTGCTTTCAGCTGCAAACTTGTCCTGTGGGATTTTCTTCATTTCCCTGAGCCAATGTTCTTCCATAACTTTTTTGTTTCTTTTTGAGTAGGGTAGGGGAAGGAAAAGGAGACCTGAGGATGCTTTTTATTATATGTATTACATCTAAGCAACGAGACCTTGTATTCACTGAAATTTGTGGGTGCTATCATGATGAAAATAAAATATAGTCTCATTCGTAATAGCCAACAAATAGAACGTACTTCAAGTTTTTCAGCTTGCTTCTGAAGAAGGCCCAATAATTGAAGCGGCTTTGTTGTACAGAAAGCAACCACCAATACCTCTTTTGATTGATTTCTTTTTCATTTCCCATCTTTTTCTCTCCACAGCTTTCTTATTTTTTTCCCTTCTGTTACCTTCATTTTGGTGCTTGGAGTGGTAGTGTGTTTTTCCAAGACAAATGGCTCTTATAATCATGAATATCACCTTTTGATACAGTTCACATAGGCCATCAAAGGTAAAAACTTTTTCCTAGGCAGCAGTGGAAAAAACAAGTTGTTAAAAATAGCCTGTATTTTGTCTAAAAAAGGACATAAACACATGAGTTATCCTACCTTCCCAAAATAAAACCAATTCCTATTATATATTAAGAAAATCCTTAGGCCGAACAGCTTCACAGGGATACATTTGCTTTTTGATGCATGTGTCACTCCCTGATCCAATTATTACTTAAATTTTCAGAGGGAAAATTAATTAGCAGTCTGCCACAGTACTCCTGACTCCTGGAGTTCCAGTAATGACTATTTTTGTAGAACTGAGCTTATTATGTGCAATAGACAAGTCTGGACAAAACAACTTACTCGGTGCAGCTCCTGAAAACTTATTACTATTATCAGCATCCTCTCTGCAACTGCAGACATGCCAGATTTTAGGACTATAAGCACAGGATGCAGAATTAAGGTTATACCTGATTGTTTGGAAAAAGGTCTTACATTTTTCACCCATCTCCAGCAATTATCATATTACCAAAAAGAATGATGGACATTTTTTCAGGTTAAAGAAAGATTAGTAATGAGGGGAAGTCCACACTTGAAGCACAGGTAGTGTTAGAATTTAATTTTCAGATTTGGCAGCTTAGCTCTGCAGAGGACTGTTCAGCTTTTCATATGTTAAGGGAAATACCAATAGGATTTTTTGTCTTTGGTTACACAATAGCCTCATGTATGGCTTTAGTAGTGCTCTCTTTAACTAAATAATGGAGATTTTTCTCCTTTTCATTATGTATCAGTATCTGGTATTTTCCCTGAGGTCAAAAAAAGTATTATTTCTCAGACCTGCCCAGTGCTTCTATTTTCCAGGGCCACATAATGTAGCTGCCCCTGCAACAAAGCTAAGAGGTCTCCATCTGTGGACTCCAGCCCTCTTCCAACTCTTTTCTCACCTCTTCAAAATATCGTGTTTCCCATGACTTGAGGGCCTTTGGAAGGCTCATGACGTGTAAGCCGTCAACAGGAACTTGCTTTAACCTGCATATTGCAGCACCCTGGAAGTATTAGAGACAGACTCCTCCTTATCTGAGGTGTAGCACAGAGCGAATGTCTGAGCAGAAGCAGCAAGGGTAGTATGAAATCAAGAGCAGAAGAGCAACAAGTCTCAAGCAAGAAGCAGGTATTCATCATCCACCTCCCCTCATTAAGGTTTCTCTGTTCAAATTCCTCCAAACATACAGACAGCTTTCTAGGCAGCTATCTAACTGATATCATCAAACACCTTTGGGAATAGGATACCTTTGATGCTCTGATGGGAATGGAATCCTTTGCAGAAATAATACATAGAGAATAATTTATACAAGAAGTTTTACCTTCTTGGTTTTGTGATTTTGACCTTGTTTTTCTATGTTTTCAGTCATAACTAAGAGTTTTGTTCTTTTTCCAAACTGTAAATAATTATTTGCAAAATACTGAAGTTGGGTAAATTGTGGGTAAATATTTTCAAAAGAAAAGAAAAGGTGAAAGTGTTACAACATGAGGAAGGTTTTGCCACAAAGGTAAGACCTATTTCTCACACATCTATTTGCAACTTCTAGTAGCAAGCATAATTTGAAAAGCAAGGAATTCCTTAGAAAACGTTGAGGGAAATTACTCTGATTAGTCATCTTAATATCCAGTATAGGCTGTTTTGGACATCTTATGGCAGATCTGCAGATCCCATAGTACTGACTCTTGCAAAATTGATCCACATTTGCTGAGGCTCTAACTCAATTTTCTGAATGGGGCATGATGCTTAAAAAGGCCTCTTTCCAAAGAATATTAACTTGGGCTTCTCTGAGGAGTCTGTGTTCTGCTTTTGGCCATGCTGAGCCCTGACACTGATCCAAAGCAGGAATTGGATATTTATTTCAAAGAAGTGCTCTTTTGTCTTTGGTAGCATAAGGTATGTGCTGCATAAAACTATTGCAAAATGTTTGTAGCCCCACGAAACATCCAGACACATTCCGTACATACAAATAAATGAAAAAAATGCAAGAAAATAAAAATAATAAGCACTTTAACCTAGGCTAAATCTTTAGAGTCAAGATACAGCATGTTGTTAAGTGCTTATGTGGAGTGAAGTCTTATTTTTTAAGGCTCTATGCAATAACCCAGGACTACAATCTGTTATTCTTTCAGTTGTTCAGGGAGAAATAACAATGCACCATAGAAGTATGATGATAGCTATATATTATTCCTTCTTTCATTGTATTAATTAAATTCATCAAAAGCAGTTATCAGTGTGTCCATCACCTGATACAATTAGCAGCATGAATTTAGAATAATGAATATATCTAAGAAGAAAATGTGTTTCTGAGCTGTGGTTTACAAATTGAATCAATATAGATATATCCTAAGAAAACCCAATCTGTTATGTCTTAGTTCATGCAAACTGTCGTGTACTTTGTGTTCATCATAAACACAGAGTTCACTTTTCTGGAACATAGTATTTCATTTTCACATCACTTTGGTGGTGTATAGGCATGCTTCAATTAAAGCAGGACAACATATGGTTGTGTTGTGTAGGTGTGAGATAAAAATTTTCTCAGAGATAATCCTTTAAACTTTTACTGCCCTAGTACTTTTCTCAGTGCTAAATATAGTGACAGTCACATGTGATTTAGTCACTTAAAGATAGGCATCTAGTGCCTTTTTTTGTGCTGCACTGTATCCCATAGGATCTTCTGATGATGATCCAGAAGGGCAGAGGTCTGCTTGCAGACCTTGCATCACAACTGTTGGCTATGTGCAGATGTATCAGATACTCCACATCACCTAAAATCACACTGGATCCCTATCTTCAGACAATTTGAATCCCATCCTACAAGCATGCACACACATGCACACACACGTGCACTTAGACACTCTCTCTCACACCCTGGAGGGTGAGACTGTACAATTCATTCTGAACAGTGCAGATCCAAATATTTTATTATGATTTACTCATTAATGCCTGGACTGTTACTAGAAATCACCTCTATTGCATGCAAGCTTTAGCAGTGGTTTGTAGTTTCTTAACACCAGTGTGCTGCTCTTGTGCAAGTGAGTTTTTCCAGTCCTGCTGCAAAGAACACATTTGGGAAGCCAGCTGTTTTGCTTGTTAACGTGATGGTGGACTGCAGAGTCTTTCTTGCCCTTGTACAACAGCAGGTCCTGGGGAAGGGTAACAGAAACTTTATTATCTCTTTCTGCTGGTACCTTAACAAGCTTGTCAGAAACTCTTTGCACAATAAAATCAACTTGTACATATCCTGACACCTTTTAGGTATTCTTCTTTTCAGCATCTTGTCCTGGACATGTGAACCTAATTTTCCAGTTCAACTACCTTAAACTAAATTTTTTTGAAGGTGGTGATAAAATATAGAGAAGGGATATCCTCAAGGTCCCAGTTAGGACATTAGCTATCTTTTATGTTTCGTTTCTGTGACACTGCTATAATTCTCTAGGAGTCTTTGGGTCCTGTCCTGTTAGAGCATTGCTATTTTAATAGGTGGCTTGAACTAAAAGGCTTTCCAGCACCCGAGCATGATGGCCCAAATACTACTTTGCATCTTTACAGTAGTGACCAGTCTTCAATTTTCACATCCTCCTGTGACATTTTTCACTCATTTTCTCACTGGATTTGTTACTCCAGTGGTGGCAATATTCCTAATAGTTATGATTTTTAAAAAAATATATAGGCCTATTTCTTTGCCCCCTGGTTTCTAATTCTTGCAGAATTGTTTGTATTTTCTGGCTTTCTTCTCTACTGAGGAGTGCAGAGGTGGATTATGAACTGTGTGAGAATGTACTGTGACATTTGCTGCCATATTACTGGGCTGTGCTCTGTCAGTGTAATGTGTTTTGGACAGAAGTCTTTGCAAATTGGTTATTTAATCTTAAAGCAGATATAAATGCATATTTTGTATGCAATTAGTGTTTGTAAGGCATCCCTATAGACAAATATAGTAATGCCCAATCTGCAGTGGGAAAGGACTCTGTTGTACTGTCTCTGTCCTGGAGACAGTGACTGATATAAACATCAGCTTCCATTGACATGTCTCCAGTGATGTTAGACCTTATTGTTTGCTTCTCCATACCTCGTGCTTTTACCTGTCTTGTCTTTTATGCTTGACAGAAATTTACATTAACTATACATTCATTCCTCATTTATTCCCACCTTTCACTGGAAAGTTTGTTCTTTTTTTCAGGGAGAACTTGACTACTGAACTTTTCAGTTTTGAGATTAAAAATAGATTACTAGGATGATCAGATGTATCTAATATAAAACTTTGTTTAAAGAATTCAGGAAGTTTGAGATGACAAAAAATAATTATAAACTTTGTTGATGATAAATTGAAACCATTAGGTAGTGGCTACCTAATCATTTTTTGGAGTGATGTTGGAGTCAAAGCAAATTATCATAGCTGTGGACAGCAGGTAGCAGTGACACTTTTTTACATTTTGGAAGCAGGCATTCCACACTTCTAGTTATATCTAACCCCCTCCAGCACACATCAAAAGTAATAGTCATCATTTTTCCATAAAAGGACCAAAATGACTTAATCAGCTGAAGTTTCTCTCTGTTTTAACTGCTTGCTCCTGTCTGAGGCAAGGAGAGGCTGTCTGCTGCTGCACAGTGGCATTGTATGTCTTCATTAAATAGATACTGAACTTTCCTGTTCGCTGCCTCTCCTTTTACATCCTATCATCTTCTTGCTCCCTCCTGACTCTCAATAAATAAAAAAAGCTCAGACCAGACAAAGCTGATTGATAATTTGCAGCCAGGCAGGGAGGGATGGAAGCTGTCTTTGGAGTCATGAACTGGGCCTTCCACTGATGTGACAGCACTGAAGACAGTCAGACACAAGAGGAGATCAAATACTGAGCTTTTGAGGCCTCTTGCTTCGCAAATACACAAAACAAAAGTGCTGATACGTTACCTGGAGTAAAAGCCAAGTCAACAATAAAAAGGTAAAGTAAGTAATAAGGAGAAGAGAGATTGATGGACACAGCAGTACCTCATCTTACATGTATATTTAATCATAGAATCATAGAATGGTTTGGGCTAGAAGGGACCTTAAAGATCATCTAGTTCCAACCCCCCTGCCATGGTCAGGGACACCTTCCACTAGACCAGGTTGCTCAAAGCCCCATCCAACCTGGCCTTGAATACTTCCAGGGATGGGGCATCCACAACTTCTCTGGGCAACCTGTGCCAGTGCCTCACCACCCTCATAGTGAAGAATATGAGGTTGAAATACTGGTTGAAATTGTGCATGGGAACTAATGAATTGCAGGCATTTGTATGTTGTGTGCCCAGTAAAATGGAGCGGTTTATGCAGGACATGTCATCCTGTTGCCAAATATTTAACACCATTCCTACAGAAGAGAAAAAGCTCAGGGGATCCTTATTTAAACATTAGTAATCAAATCCTTTTCTCATCGTGGTAAACTCTTTTGCAGAATCTGTGCCTGACACATCTAGAACTCGCACACAAACTAATTTGCAAAGAGGCGGCCCGGTATTGGTTGACAAAACTTAGTGCTTCAATAACAATTTGTGCTGTACCATAACTGTGTAAGTGAGTAAAAATAGGTCTGTCTGGATAGCCATTTGCTGATTATAATTGTTGCTGTGTCTGTATATTTACAGTGACTTATGATTATTTCTTGTCCTGGGATTGAGAAAGACTATCTTTGCTACAGAAAATTACCCATTCTGATTCAAACAGAAAAATGCTGGAAATGCAAATATTTTCCACAAGATGAAAGTCACCCAGAGCTCCCCATAGCTCTTCTGAAAGTAATGCTTTTGGCGCAAACTGGCTGATCTGTCTAATGGGTATAAATTGTTCCTGCCTGAAATGAATTTTATTTCAAATTAAGTATCTTTCAAAATTTGTGGTTACTAGTTTGTAGGTTTTTTTGCTTCTGTAAAATGCACAAAGATAGCTAACCCAGTGCAATGTGCCCTCATAAGGGTTATTCGTTATTTTAGTCTTATTCTGGCCCCATTTTGATGACCAAAGAGGTGGTACACTGTGCTGACCTCTCTGTGTTTTGCCCAGCTGAGTGCATTTGAGTGCTGATAACTTAATAAGCATGGGGAAGGAAAGAAAGGATAAAGAACAGCAGTGAAAACCTTAGGCAGCCAGCAGCTTTGATAGTAGCAGATGAAGTTTCAATGGGAATTACAAATGAGGAGATGATAGAGCAGAATTTGTGATAAAGATGCACAACGCAGTGCAAGTAACTGAACTTCCACCTACATATTTCAAACTTATTTCCACAGTGCTCGAAATTCCATAATGTTAATGCTGACCTTTAGTATGGGGGAACATCAGGGGAAGGAAGATGTGTCTTGCTATATTGTGAAGGCAGAAAATTTGAAAGAATTTGAGAGCGTAATGGGAAGATTTAGGAACTAACGGGAAGGGACTAATTAGCCTCCTCTATAAAGTCTACTATGTGTTTGATGTATGAGTTATAAGATTGGATTCCAAAATTAAACCATTACAAAATTTTAATATGTTGTTATGCCATTTTGGCATTTCTGTCCTTTGCTTGATGCCTCACTTGTTTTGTTTTCTGAAGGGCACATATATATAAATGAAATGTTCTTTTTCAGCTTTGAAGAAATTGGCTTTGGGTCAGTAACTAGACCTCCTCTCTCCTCTTCTGTCATTTCTCCCATCTTGTCCTTCCCACACTGTGCCTGACGTATTACTCCTTCTTGTCTGCTTTCTGAACCTCATTCTCCACAGCTGTTTTTCCTTGCTCTCATTATTTCCCATTCTTTGCTCTGGTCTTTCATTTTTTCCTTTTCATCCTGTTCCTTTTTAACAACTTCACTCTTGCCTTGCCATAATTCCACACTTAGTTAGTTCACTTCATGTTTGATAAAGAAGAATCAAGCCTGTTAAATCTCATTTGCCAATACATTGGCTCTAATTTTCTACAGAAGCAGTGACTGCTGCGGTTTCCCCCAGAAGTTTCCTCTTTTATCCATCTCCTTGGCCACGCTTCCAGTCCTGCATGTTAAGGCTGATGTTTGCACAAAAGCCTAGTGAATGAGGTGGAAGCTCGTCACCCAGCTCTTCTTCATACCTTGGTGATGAAGATGTAGATAAGGAATTTAGTGAATTACCAGCTGTGTACAAATCTGAAAAACTGTGGTTTGAGAAGTAGCCTAGACATATCCTGCCACTAGACATTTCAGACTTGAGATTTATTCGCATTCTAGCTGTCAGGTGCCATCTATGATAAAGCTGCATGGAAAAAAAGCCAGACAAACAAGGGGAGCTGCCTGAGATCCAGCAGAAGGGCTTAGAAACCAAGAAACGAGCAACTTTTTAAAGTTGCTTTTTCTTGTCCTGCATTCACTTGAAAATCTGACTGAGTCAAATGAGACCATTTTGGATCTACAGCTTGCAATGACGATACAGCACCAGTGGCTGTCCTTCAGTGGCAAAAGCAGAGATAAAGTTTCTGATGGTTTGCATATATTTCTTAATCTTACCTGAAGTACATGCAGTGATCTCTGGAATACTTTATCATTCTTTCTTCAGGGACAGAAAGTATTAGAGGATGAAGCCTGAGCTCCCACTGTGCAATAGAATAGCTTTGACTTACTGGTAATGAGAGTAGAATTAAGCTCATTCTACCTAGTGGGTGTGAAATTAGCTATTTGGTGTGACACTATTGCATTTTCTAGAAATCATAAGAAAAAAATCTAGTTGAGAGAGACTATGAAGATAGAAATGGTCAATAGAAGGTTTCTTGAAACAAAGAAACTTGATTTCTATTTGAAAAATACCCAACATGTGACAATACCAACTAAAGTACCACGTAGATTGGTCCTTGGTTTGAAACTAAACTGTTAATTGGTTATAATGTGGTGTTCATAGGGGTTAGAAGACCGAAGAGGGATGGAGAATTTTCCTTTTAATCACCAGACATTTTCTTTCTGCTCTTACTTTTAATAGAGTGAAACTTTAGCTCTTTTAATACTTTCCAACATCTCTCTTTTTACTTTTGAGTTTAAATACTTCCATGATCTATGTGGAGTTAGAGAAAATAATTTCAATAGTTGTATCTTGGCTGCTTAATTTACAAGGCAAGTGAATAAGGATGAGATTGAACTCACCTGAAACAAACAAAAAAGCAGATTGCAAAGAACCTCTCCTTTTATAAAGAGATTATGCCATACTGTGATATTAATTTAAGAATTATTCCACTCCATTTTTTCTCTAAAATATTGCATTTTTCTATATCTATACCTTGCTGCAGTGACGAAGATAATGTTAAGAACAAACAGCATATTGCCTGTGTACCAGATTTGCTTGTTAACTTAGGAATAAGCGATGTCAAATGGGAGAAAAATCTTTGCAGAAGCCTTGACCAGTGTATAAATTAACCCACATGTAAATATAGTGTTACAGAAGCTCTGGGAAAGAGCTGCTGATGCTGTCTGGATTGCCTAACCACAAGGAGATATTCCAGTCCGAAGGGGAACAGATAAGGCATTTATATTTGCAAAACTCTTGCACAGCCAAACAGAAGTTCCCTCAAATGGTACGAGGCCTTCTTCCTCTCTATTATCTGCTCTCTATGTGATAAAATTGTGCAGTTGGCTTTCAAAATCATTATGTGTGTGCCTAAATGTGTGTTCTCTTAATTTATCTTCTGAGTTCTGAATTTTCAATTACGGTGAGGTCATTTTCAAGCTTTCCTCCTCCTCTGCAGTGTTGAAACAGGATTTTTTTTCTAATGAAAGTTGAGATTCTCTACTACGAATCTACTTGGCAGATGAGTCCTTAAAAGAAATAGAAGTATTATTGGGTTCATGATGAATATTTCAGCTGTTAGAAGCACTTGTTACCCCCACAAAATCAACCCCTTTTTTAGATTCAGGCAAGGATCCATTTACATGTGAATGTGCAGGGTAACTGGTTTTCTCTTCACATACACTGTGGAGGAATGAAAATCCTTGTGACAAAAAAAAACCCCAACAACAACAAAAAAAGAAGTGAGATGTTTTCTAGAAAAACTTCTTTCCTGCCCCCCTTTCTCCTGTCACCAAATACTGCTATGATCAATTATCAGAAATAAGAGTCACATCAGGACTGAAGTGCATTGCTAACATAAGAGAGATTTGTGGGTGGCCATCCTTCTGTTCTTACTTGTGGTCTTGGGTGAGGAAGACACATGCTACGGATCTCCAACTGCCTGTGTTTTCAGTGCTGGTGGATGTAGGGCTACTCACAGATGCTCATCTGCAATAAGAGACCACTAACGGCTCCCCTTAAAATGTAATACATTGGGACCCAAAGGATTTGCAGAATAGGAGGGAACAGGAAAATCCCTCTCTTTTCTGAACAATTCCATATTCTTTCATGTCTGACACATGCTCTGCTGTCCTCCCAAATGCTGCAATATTTTAAAACAAGACATTGTGGCTAGTTCAATGGAGCAATCTTGTATGTAAGTGCAGGCAAATGATCTGCATTTGAAGAGAAGCTGTAAGTCATTAGAGTAAGTGACCCATAAGACTGGTCACCACCTGGCCCCAACAACTCTGAAGAATTAAAGAAAGGAAAGTGTGCGAGTGGATTAGTATCCATATTTTTTTGTTGTTGTGTTCTGACGTTCAGTCATGACTCAAATTTCTGAACAGGTATTTCTACCTTTTGGGCGAATAAGTATCTATTCCTCAACCTGTCAGGCTTAGTTTTGAAATTATATATTATTGTTGCCTTGCCTGGGAGTATGACTAGCAGCAGATATTAAATTCTATTTAATTATGTGCATACATACATATTGCACATTTCACCCCAAACCCCGGCATGTATCAGCCATCAGAAAGGGCAGGAATATCCGTTTATCACAGACAGCATTGAGGCAAATGTGTCTGTTAAATTCAATGAGTCGCTTTCCACTGATTTTAGAGTCTGCTGTGGCCCTGCATTTCTTTGAACTCAGGTATTTTTTTATTGTGGTTGTATTTCCTCATTAGACAGGTGGTCTTAATTACTTTTGCTTTCTGAACACTACCTAATGCAGTGAGATTTTTGAGACCTGTGACCATAACTTGCATGCTGCAATCACCTGTTCACCAGAAAGACATCAGTAACCTAAAACTTTGTACTGAATTTCTTTTGACTAGATATTGCACGTTCAGGTAATAAACCAATTATTTTGCATTTAGAAAACAGCCCCCAACAATCTAACCTATAAGGTACTGTTAAGTAGAAAGACCATGGGTGTCTGATTGCCTGTGCACTTCCATGTTAGGAAGATGCTCTACTGTGCTGGTTTTGGTTGGGATAGAGTTAATTTTCTTCATAGTAGCTAGTATGGGGCTATGTTTTGGATTTGTGCTGAAAACAGCGTTGATAACACAGGGATGTTTTAGTTACTGCTGAGCAGTGCTTACACACAGCCAAGGACTTTTCTGCTTCTCACACCACCCCACCAGCCAGTAGGCTGGGGGTGCACAAGAAGTTGGGAGGGGACACAGCCGGGACAGCTGACCCCAACTGACCAAAGGGATATTCCACACCATATGATGTCATGCTCAGCATATAAAGCTGGGGGAAGAAGAAGGAAGGGGGGGACGTTCGGAGCGATGGCGTTTGTCTTCCCAAGTAACCATTACACATGATGGAGCCCTGCTTTCCTGGAGATGGCTGAACACCTGCCTGCCCATGGGAAGTAATGAATTAATTCCTTGTTTTGCTTTGCTTGCGTGCACAGCTTTTGCCTTACTTATGAAACTGTCTTTATCTCAACCCACAAGTTTTCTCACTTTTACTCTTCTGATTCTCTCTCCCATCCCATTGTGGGGGGAGTGAGCGAGCGGCTGTGTGGTGCTCGGTTACTGGCTGGGGTTAAACCACGACATCTACCAAGGACATGTGGTGTGAAGGACTCCGGGAAGTTTTGGGGCATGTTGCTAAGGAAACCTGTGCTTTTGATGAAATGTGCTGGGAATGTCTGGGTTTGGAGAGTTTGTCTCTTCACTGCCAGCACTGCCAAAAGGGGAGCAAAAGCCCTAAGTAGCTGTTTTAAAATTTTTATTTAACCACATATTCCTTTCTAATGTAAACAAAGGAAGAAAATTGAAAGCTTCTTTTAGAAGAAGTGAAAGGAGAATGAGGGGAAGTAATTAAGTTTTGAGAGGACTATGTGTGTGTCAGGGACCCCTGGTGCCTGAAGGACCAGCCACGCATACTTGTGGGCGGTTGTGTTCTTTAGGTGGCCAAGCCCATAGCTCATATCCTCACTGTATCTGTGAAAAATCTGTTCTGAGTTAACAAAGAATAAAAAGAAATGTTGAATTTTGAGATAAAAATGCTTGTAGGGTTTAATCTGACCTTCTGCTTAACTCAAGATTAAATGTTTGCCTCGGTCTTAATTTGTTGAGAATATTTCCCTCAGCTCTTGTTTTTTCATGTTAAGAGTGCTGCTCGCAACGTGTAAGTGCATAAATGTGAAGAACAACGTTGAAGCTCAATGAACTCTAACACAGTTTTCCAGGCAGAATATATGTAGATTAGAAATATAAAGAATCTACTAAAAATTCTGTAAGGTCTCCAAAGACCATAAACAGAAGATGTGCAAAATGGGTGTTCTAAGGCAAAGTACCTTCAATCACGCAGCATCTTGTAGCTCTTATCATCATATTATGGCTTATACTTGACAGCTGAAGTCTTGGCCAGCATAGTTGGAGCTGAAATTGTTCCTCTGGAGTTATGTAAGGAAGGTGCAAAATGAAGGCGTGTACAGCAGTTGGATTCTTTCTCTGAAGTAAAAACTGTAGGGTTTTTTGAGGCAGCATAACTTCAAATCACAGCAAAGACATTTTATTACTGTACATCTGCGAACAGGATGTTTAATGTTTGACATGTTTATTAAAAAAACTGAACACAGCACATTATCCATCTGCTGTGATTACTGTATAGGTAGGCAGTTGGGACTTTGAATGTAAAAATCTATGGGCTTCGGTGCAACCCATTGCTGCAGCCTCCAAAAACTCTCAATAATATATCTGCACAGTGAGGCTTCTACTGTACTTCAAGGTGTTGTTGGCTTTTCCCTCCTTCCTAATTAAAAGGAACCATTTGACATCTTGGCCTGAACCTGTTTGATAAAGTATCTTGTGTCTATCAAATGTGTTGTGTGCTTTGGAAGATAAATTATCATGAAGATTTGTAGCTTGTGAGCTCATTTATGCAGGAAAACTATATCTGGCTTTCAGGATTAGGAGTGGATTTGAGTTGATGACAATTTTGGCTGCTGGTTCAGCCGAGTCTTTTCCTGTTGATGATCTTCAGGACTGAGGTCTCTTAACTTCCAGAAGTATTAAATTTCAGAATAAAAGTGCTCAACAGAAGTATTAGTTACCTTAGCCTGCCCAGTATTGGTTCCACAGAATGTGGTAAAGAGCTGAACTCCATCACTTGCACTGACTGCTTCCTGCTTTATTCTCATACCAGATGTTTTCTCTCGGTTCTCTGTCTCCAGAATTTTATTATAAAGCACAGCACAGAACTGGAAATGTTCCATCTCAAGGGTATTTTCTATTGTTTAGGTTTTGTTTGAATTAAATACTGTATTTTTATCCTTTTACTGTGCACTAAAACTGCTTGTTGAAATAGTAGACCTAACATTGCACAGTCCCTTTGTAATTGTCTTAACTCACATTGCATCCAACTGGTGTTACACGATATCAAAGATTCAAGTAAAAAACATCCAAAATTCTCAGGTTTTATGTAACTAAGGCAGAATTAAAAGGTAAAAGCTGCAAGAAGATTAATGAGATACTTATTTAGTAGTCCAGAAGGCAAAGAGTATTCCTCAGACTATCATCCATCATTTCTGTTGCCTCAGGCAAAGAGGATGCTTCAAGCTTGCTTCTAATTTTACTGAGTATGTTGTTTCCTGAGTAGCTTAAGATCATTACTTGTTGCATTAATTCATTGTGACTAAAAAGTAAAAATCATAAAAAAGTCAAACTTTGTTTTCAGCTGCGGGGTTACATCTCATAACAGTTGAACTGTCATTCAAATAATTTTGCTGTGCTTTTTTGGTCTTGTTCAGGTGCAGCTGTGAAGAAAGAAGTCAGTATTTTTTCCTAAATTGTACCTGCAACTTTTTTATTACCTTCAAATACTGTTACTTTTTCTTTGATCTTTCCTAGAGAAAAATATTCTCCTTTTTTTTTTTTTAATCAATATTTATCATCATTCTTTCTCTTTCCTCTATTTAAATTCTGTAACAGGTTAAAATGTTGAAAGCAAGGTTAGATTAAATTATAGTATCCCCTTGCCGGTGTTCTTCAGCAGTCTTAACTTCATATTTCTCTTGGTTACACAGCATTAAATTAGATAGATGCTCTTTGTAACAACAAATTTTGCAGGTGAGGTCTCAAGATAGTCATGGCAGTGCTGAGTACTTGCAGTGAGCATTGTGGGAAAATGCATGAGAATCAAGTGGAGAGTAGTGTGAGAATCGAACTTACAAGTTTTTCATTTCAAACTTAACCACAGCACTGTTATAACAGTGTAATAGAGTCAAATAGTGAAGTATTTGCTCTGGGTTCTTTTTTTTTGTTGTTGGGTTTTTTTACTCTTACACAAAAGGAGTTCTGCATATAGATAGAGTCAGGGCTTAATGATTTTCTCCCTTATTTGCTACAATGCTAGGCTTTATTAAAATACTGCATCAAACTCAAGAGACCTTTATTAAAGCAGAATCTTCATTTTTCAGAGATCCTTAACAAGTTGTCTGTCTTCCCTCTGAAAATATGGAAGTTCATGACATTGCTCTAATACAAGAATAAATATGATTTGCTCAAATGGGAAAACAATGTATCTTTATAAGCAAACTAACACAAAGCATTTGTAGATTCTGCAAGTCAAATTTGAACTGAAAACTATATTGGTAAGGAGTCATGTTAGGAAATGTGAAGAAATGAAACATCCCATCTACTGAGCTGCCTAAATATTTACTTACTGTACTTCAAAGAAGCTTTTTGTTAGAAATTATGATGGAATGCTTTTCAGTGCAATCTCCCAGGGGTCTTAACAGTAAAAGTAGAGTCTTCCTCTATTTGATGATTACAGAAAGTGGCCCATTTTGTCTGTGGAACTGTAATGCCTGTTTCTGTAAAAGTAGATGAAAATAGGGATCTGATGAAAATAAGCTGGATGACACTATTGAAGAGGGAAAAGCTGGCTTGGAAAACCTCCTTTTAAATATTCAACCAAACTTTTCGGTTGCTGGTCCTAACACGTTTGTACATAATTTATTTCTCTTTGCATAATTTTCAAGAAGTCCATTTAATGCTCTTGATATCTTACGATAACAACAGTAATACAATGAATTCTTAGTGAAATTAAAAGATCAGTTTGATAGATACTTATCTTCCTACAAACCTTCCTTCCTGTTCCTTCAGCATGTGGAATGAAACATTTTAATAGTAGCTAATGTCATTGGCTGCCAAGAGAGGACTTAGACTATTTAAAATTCATTTGAACCTCATATGATTAAACAGCTGTCTAGAATATTTGTAAAATAGCTTTTGTGTGATATATAAAATGATTTGGTGGATTAGCATGTCATAAAACTGGCTAGCTTCAAAAAGCACCCACTTCTAATTGGTGCATTCACAAATAATTTACATCTCTTGGACTTATACTTGGAAAACTCTCATACTATGGTATATAAATTAGCATATGTGTTTATATATGCTTATACAGTTATATGGAAGACTGTTGCATTTTGAAAGGCTGTTGCAGTTTGTAGTTTATCCTCTCACTGTCTTATGGGGACATCCTGTGGAACTGGTAGACTCTTTCAAAATGGTCCCTGAATTTAATTCTACATGACAATATAGCATTTATTCATTATATTGTCTCTCCTTACATCTAAGTCTCTACAGCTGATTTGCAAATGAAGTATTGTTATTTCATTTTCAGGACAGTGAAGCTAAGGTACTGTAAAGGGGTGGTGAGAGATCACAAAGTGGGTGGGTGGCACAGTTGGCGTATGTCACGCTCTTGATATACGTTACTCTGTTCCACCCATTAGATGTACTCTTTTTAAAAACTCACCATGCTGACAGAAAAGAAGCAAAGTTACTGATGCAGTAGCATTATATCACAAAAAGCTAATGCCTTAGGTGGAGGAGGATGCTTTTATAACTAAAATAATGTAGATACTGCATATGTGATATGTTATTAATAGTCAAGTACAATTTAACTTCTCCTTTAGCAATGACAAATTTTTCAGTTTTTCACTAGTTCTGTATAACCATAATAAATTTTAGACACTACCTTTATTAGTCCAGCATTATTTACATTATCTCATACATGTATTTACCTTAACCCTGATTCTCCTGACAGTTATAATTTTACTGAAGACAGTGAAATTATTTCCAAACTAGAACTGTATGAAGGATATGTAATTTTTAATCTCTATTTCTCTTAAAGTACAGCCCATTAATGCCTCTATAACCCATGCAATTACATGAATTGAAACAATGAATGAGAACATCTCACTGTTGGAACTACAAAGGTTGTCCTTGATTATTATTGAACTTCTGTGGCTGATGAGATGTAAATCATAGTGTAAGAAATATATCATCTGGAAATCATGCCACTGAATATTTTCTTTACTAGCAATGCACTGTAAAAGGACTAAATCTTTAATCAAGAATGTTAAACAATATGGTTTTGGTTGTAATACATTAGATAGTAAGGCTCAGAAGGTGCTGCAATAAATAAGCTTGCTACCTTGCAGTAGGTAGTAATCAGTTACTGAAATATCCAGACTTCAAGTATTTTTATAATAAGTGATTTCCCCTCATCCATACAACCCACCCCTTTTCATTAAGGCATGAAGAATTTGTTGTATGAAGAATGTTGGCTTACCCCTCTACAGGCAGCAAAAGACATTGTTTTTTACATCTTAGAAGATGTTAGCTTTTTGTGACATCTTTTTGAATCCCATTCTCACATTATGTGAATACCAGACTCTCTGTTCCTCTCCCTTTCCTGGATAGCAGTGGCAAGACAAGCTGGAATGGGAAAGCTGCAATCCAGTTTAGAGCTACGGGTACAATTATTGTTAATGCTTGCCATGGATTTTACCAATGTACTGTAGGAAAGGGAAGAAATAATACATTTGCGAAACTGAAACAGAATCTCCTTTTCAAATCCTGTTTTATGTAAAGGCTGAGTATTACAAATCAGAACAAAACAGAATTTAAAAAGGAGCACATACTTAGAATGATGTGGACTGTCTGTGATCTTTAACAACCACCACCTCATGTTTTTCAACACTTTCTTTGTATAGCTGCAAATTCTGAGGCTATAACCTGTGCAACTGAGGTTATTAAAACTATATATTCATATCAGTGCGAGACCAGAGTCTGACCTTAAGTTATCTGATGTTATATACTCTGTCTTCACATTGCTTTAGGTGGTCTCTTCCTGTTCTGATCTTCTCTTCAGGATTATCTGTCCTATCTACTGTTCCTTGTCCTTCCAACTTAATTGTTGCAACTTCCTCATGTTTTTTCAAAGTTGATGGATAGACAATTAGTGGTTAGTGGAAACAGTTTAAACCAAGCTTCAACTATTTTTGTAAGCATCTCTCATATTCTGTTCAGATGAAATCCCCAAATAAAAATCCATGTGTGGGAAACATTAAAGTTGGTTTCCTGTATTGCATTTACCAAATATGTGAGAAAGATATATGAAAAAGCTTTCAACTTTTGGTGTGCTGACAGCTGCTTGCAGTGGAGGTCAGAGCCTTTCAGTGATCTGCCACTCTCCAACAACTGTTCAAAGTGCTGCAAAGGCTGCTAGTTGGGCATCCATTTAGCAGTAAATGTTAGTCTTCCTCTTGCTCCACTGAAATCAGTAAAAATACATTCTTTAATGGAATAGGAGCAGGCTATGACCTCAATACCCAAATCAAAAATTGATCTCTTGGTGCATTTTTTTGCAGTCTGTTGCTTTAGATCATATCTATATATATCCCTTAATAAATTCACTATCCTAGTATATAATCCAGACCTGACTGAAGAGCTGAATAAGAACTGGAACTCAGTTTGCTTTAAGATTCTAGTGGTTTGAAATACTCATTTCTCATATGTGCAGGCTTCCACAGCATGTTTCTGTAGTGAGAAAATCCAGGTGCATTATTCCTTTTATGTATTTGACTCTGCTCTGCATTATGTCATGCGGTAAGGCATAGTGTGAAACAGCTCAGTGCAGTGTAGAAACGTAAAGCAATCACATTCTGCAATTCAGGCCAAGAAGTCCTGTGGGTATTTATAGTAGATGTTAACCCCCTGACCTCCTAGCCTCTCTTCACTGCGGAGTTGCATGAAATCTGATTTGCCCTCTGGAGCTCTTCACGTCAGCTGAGGGAGCTGACTTTTCAGACAAAAGGATGGGACAAAAGGAATGGTATTCAGGCAGGCTGTACTCTGTGTAGTGCAGATCCTCACTGTCTATGTCATTGACTTAAATTTCCTAGCTGCATTCAGATGTGGAAAGGCATGAAGAGATACCAGGCATTTGAGTGAGAGCAATACAACAGATTAGCTATCAGAAACCTTTGGGGCTGTCTTTGACTCCTTTGGCGTGGCTTTTGTGATTTGGCTTTTAAATCTTAATTGTGCAGAGGTGATAAGTCTAGATAAGTCTAGGTGATAATCACAGTTTTAAAAAACCTGCCTTGTCATCACTTGCGTGACAGCCTAATGCAAAATACAGCAGTATTTCTCTGTAATCTAATGGTAGATGTTGACTTTATCCAAGTTTATAATTACAAATCCTCATTTAGACTTAACAGGAGATTACTACAAAGGAAAAGCCAGTGACCTTAAAATTTTATACTCTAGGCATATATAACTAGCTGCCTCTATTTCTGTGCGATTTCTGTATATGAAAATAACTACACTCAGTGACTCTTTTGTTGCGTTTGGTAAATTATGACTGACAACCCTTACATATATTATATTGCATTTCTCACTATCGTTACATAAATTGCCTCAACTTTTTTTGTGCTATCACTGATTTCTGACTGCTTCCTTATTAAGCACTGCTGAGGGCAATCCGTCAAGGAGTTGTATGGTAGTGATGGGAGTTTACAGTGGTGAACTGACACAATTCTTTTAAAATTGTACCAGCTAAATATCTGTCTAGTCATTTTTAGTGCAGCAAGATCATTTCAGAGAATGATTTTTCAGCTGACTGTGGAACATATACTATTTAAGGAGGAATAAACTCAAAGCATAATCAAGTTCAGTAATTGCCTGTTCATTGTCCTTTGACTGTCGTTGAGTTTTCCCTAGAGAAGGGTAAAATCAAGCTATTGGGATTCTTGGAGGGTGGGGGCAGTTAGCAGTCGGTGTTCTGAAAGACTACGCATAGAGAAAAAAGTGGCCTTTGATTAAATTAAAACATGGATATTGAGACCTAAATTTAAGGCCCATCGCTGGTTAAAAAAAAAAAGACTGACATTTCTGCAGATGAGACTCAAATCCTGCTCTATAGGTTTTGTGAGGAATTACATGGAAATGTAGTCAGTTTTATGCTATCCTGTTCTCTTTGAACACACATATGTCACATTGTGTGTTTTGTTCTGTTCTTATAGTGACTTGGCTTTTTGGACGTCTGTAAAATATAAGCCAGAATTCTGCCGGTTTCGGTGCAGAAAACATTGAAAAACTTCAGCTTTCTTTAGAAACAGAAATGCTTTCTCTGTAGGAATTGCTGACATCTTGAAATTAATTTTCTTTGAAAGCAAATGAAAAGTTTTTAGATATTAAAAAGACATAGAAAAAAAATCCTTGGGCATATCAGAACAAAATTTCAATGGAAGTGAACCTGTTATTTAAAGCTAACATATCTACTTTGAATTAGTATTTTGAAACAATGGCTCTCGTTTCAAACTTTCTTATTGAAAAATTTTTAACATCATTTACATTGTGGCTTACAGATCTTTTTTTGTGTGGAAGATTTTCACACGAAGCATTTCAAGATGCTTTACTGGAGACTGAAAAGCAACAGGATACAAGCCCTGGTTCCATTTAAGCACAGAGCCTAGAGTGTCTGAATGTGTATAATTTTAGGCATATAAATAGATACGTGCCGGTAGACATTGAGGTAGAGCTTTCCTTCATCTCCTAGTGTGAAGGACATATGGCTTTGGAACTTTATTCCACAAATATCCATCCACTTAAAAGAAACTAATTTTAGCCCTTTCCTTTAGATTAAATCCTAATGAACAAGACTGAGGCATGTGCAATTTGTCTTTCAAACACAAGCCAGACTGTACCAAGGAAAAAGAGAGAATCACTGAAATAGATTATTATAGTAAGTTATGAATAGAGTGTTTTGTAAAGGGAAGCATATGAAATTTTATAATTCTCTGACAACTTATTTCTGTGGCAAAGAGTTTAATGAAGCCAAACAATGATGCAAATGTATAATATTCTTATGACAATATTTATATTGGGTTTATATTTTTTCTTTGACTTCTAACCCAAACAGTTTCTGCTTAATTCCAATGAAAGTTTATGAGAATTACTTTTTGTAACAGAAGTACAGGAGTACCCATAGATCATTGATTTGATTTCAAAATTATTAACAGCCTTCTTCTTCTGTGCTTTTCTTCTGGACAATGCAAAAAATTAAGAATTAAAAGATTATTTGTGATTAATTTTTTGTAACTGAAGGGAATCCTGGCAACAAATTCCCATTTAGAAGCGGTTATCATCACAAATAGAGAAGTAATAATTTTTTTTCAGGACTTCTTGACCTATTTAATCAAGTCCCTACCATTAGGGAAAAGGTCTCATTTTTGACTTGCATTTTTCTTTATTTATCTCTTATGTCTTTATCAAGTGATTAATGTTAAATATGCAGCTTAGCCCTCCTTAGAGAAAAGCAATATTGACTTTATTCACAGGATAATTTAATTTCCATCAGTATTTTAACTTCAGTAGATTTAGATTTTTTCCTGAGGAACAGAAAGAAATACTACTTAAAGGAAATGAAGTTTTGCTATTGATGAATCAGGAAGTACCGTGCATTTCACTTTCATAGCAGAATTAACTGGAGTATCACAATGACTATAGATCAGACTTTAAATTCATGCCAGAATTTATAAGAAGTTATCATAAGTAATGTATTACAATTAGATGCCTTTTAAACATCGTATTCATTGTAGATGAGTGGGAAAATGCTTCAGCTAATCTTAAAATGTAAGAAAGAGTATACAGGTTGTACAGAATTAGTGTGTCAAGCTCTTCAGTTACTTTTTGCTATAAAGAACTTTGAACTGTTTAATTTCTAAAGTTTATGCTACTGAAACCTTCAACAGTAATTATTTCTTTTAAAAGATGACTTTTGCATGGATTATTGTAGATACTTAATTAGCAGGATGTTACAAAGACAAGTGAGCATAACACTGGCAGGATAATTGACAGTGTTAGTGTTTGCATTGCTGATGTAGCCTTAAAAAGCGTGCATCTCTCTCCCATGAGACATTGCATGATGGTCAATGCAGCCTAATAATTTTTTACCATCTGGGGGTGTTAGAAATGGAGTTCCCCTCCATAGAAGAGGAGGCACATGGTGTGGGAGACTTGCAGTGCTGGAGCACAGCTCTGAAAAAGATTCCCTCTTAATTATAATTCTTCCTAAGTAAGTAATTTTTACAGGTGAACTTCACATACGTTTGCTGCATTCCTGAAATCTTTTACAATATAGTTTTTTCTTCTCTTTTGCAATACAAAAAAAGATTCCTTCTACCCCGGCGGACTTACCCGGAAAGAATATCCCCTACCGATCAAACCTCCCTAAATTTAAATCAACCAGGTTGGAATTTGTATTTGTTTTCGATGACAGCCACCTAATCTGAATAGAAAATTGTAAACAGTACTAAACAGAACTGGCATCATGCTGCCAGGTGAATCATCATGCTGTCTCAGTCTGTGGAGCTGCACAATTTTGAAAGAGGTAAAACTCAGGGGAAATCTGAATTTGAAAAGTTACCTAATCTTGAAGGAAGGAAAAAAACCTCTTGTTTTACAAAAACTGTACAAAATCTCCGGTCTTGTATTCTGGAAAATAAGTGGCTTTCTACAAGAATGAAGGAAGGGAACCAATTTTACTCTTATACTCCAAAGATTCTGTGCCTGTAGATTAAAATGTGATTGATTTCTTAATATTTCATTTGCCAGGATGTTTGACAGACATGCCCAGATTCACATCATGTCTCCTTGAATGCTTTATTTCATGAGCACTTATCAGCAATTGCTGTCTGTAAAATGTATTAGGTATGCCTGTTAATACTCTGACAGTTAATAAGTTCTCAGTTGGTTCAGGAACTAGAAGTATTTGTTCATGTCTGAAGATTAATAATAGGTTAAGTTTGTCATTTAAAAGAAAAAGGAATCCTCCTCTCGCCAGTTTATTCCAACCTCCAAACGTAATTCACTCCTTGGTGTGTAATAGTTTTAAAGTTTTACTTTAAAGTATGATTTTAAAGAGTGTTTAGACTAGCAACTCCAGATTTTGGAAATTGCTGCAAAGGTTTAATAACTGAGTTAATTTAACCTAAATTTAGCAACTGATTGTGATTCAGATAGTAGCTGCACACCCTGCTGCTGTACACTATTTGGAAAAGTGGCATACCTGTAAGTGCCCCCAGAAAGTGGCACAAAACTTTACACTGGGTGAATTGATCTCTGGAAACACCCTTGCTGCAGCGGCTGAAAACCTGCTGGTACCTGAGCAAGGCTGCAGGTAGCTGCATGGCTCACTGACCCTGCTTGGCTGCAGCAAGGGGTTTTGTTGCATCCCTCTGGCCTTAGGTCTGGGTCATAAAAGTGGTGGTGTTGATGGCTGTTGGCTACCATATGCCGTCTGTGTGACCGAGTCGTAGGTAGTGGAGGCTGTTGTCGGTCAGTCGTGGTCTGCGGCTGAGGAGCAGGGAAACACGGGCACCATTTTGTCCTTTGTGTAATTCCTGAGATGGTTTACATGCACACACTTGCTTCCCTTGTGGCACAGAGCTGGAGATCTGTGATGTTGTTATAATTCATTAATGCTTGTTAAAGGAGACTCATAACCCAAGAACATCAATATTAAAAGCTACTTGTAAATTAGGTACTGCCTTGAGCAAGAGGAGCTTACCTCTACTCCAGGAGCTGTTATACGAGGAAAAGCTATCGCTAGACTTTTGTTTATCTCTTACCAAAAAATACAGGATTTTATACAACTCAGTGTGTTTTCAGCAAAAGCTGTGAAGAAGAAAGTTGGGGAAGAGTGACCTTCTAAAGCAGAGACAGTTTCTAGCCTATTAGCAGTAGATCTATAGAGGTTTAGGTCTTCCTTCTCCTGACAGTTGTTTGTACCAAATAAATTGTCTACGCTTTTTGCTACAGAACGAGGTGAAACCTCAGGAAACAGACTGAATTTGGGGGGGCAGGACAAGAAGTTTGGGCATAAAGAAAGTAGAGAGGGGATCTTTGACAATAGCAATGAAAAGGTTAATTGATCTCTCTTTGTAAAAGTGGTCATTGGTAAGATTGTGGCTTATCAATCTAATTTAAAATGATGTGTTTCATTTTAAAATGGCAGTGTTAAACAAGGGCGATCAGACATGAGTCTCATTCTGATGTCTGTTTATTGGGTGATGCATCTGTACTTCCTGTATCAATTTGCATATTTCATTTCAGTGAACAATTAACATTATAAAATCATTTTAATAAAAATCTGTGGACATGAGTGATTTGAGAACAAGTTGTGCCCAGTATAATGTAAATTAATTGTCAAGTGAAGTGTTCCCCAGGACCAGACCTTCTAATACTTCTGGTAATAAACAAGTGTCTATATGTAACTCATGACTCAAAGACAGCTCCGTGTACTTCCAGAAGTGGAGACAGTGAGCAGTTCCCCTTGGGATATTTCTGAGCAGGTGAGATGGAGCAGCTCTGGAAAGGAGGTGAAAGCTTTCTGCTCTCTATATGCAGTCCATACTCAAATGGAGGATCAGTGAGTTTAATGAAGTGTTTGATATGAATGAAAAGTAGCTAGATTCTTTTAGCCAGACATCTAACCCTCTTCAAAACTTTGTCACTTAATTTTTAATATCATCTGCCTCTGCACCCACTCTGCTGTTTGATGAGATGGCTCAACAGATTAATGTCCTTTCTAAATGTCCATATCCTGATTTCTACCCTTTATGTCCTGTTTTCCTTTTTGTTTCATCTCTGCTCTGGCTCTTTTCATCTCTCTCTGCTGTCTTAGTCTTCAAAACATGTCTCTCTTACCAACTGCTGCTCCCATCTTCTGTCAGATTGCTTGAACAAAACTAGTGGGAACAGCTTAACTCACCTCTGTCTGCTAACTGAAACTGTCTCTAAAGCTGAGTTTACTCCATATTCATTGACGGGGTAGATTATTAAACATAATTGTATAGAATTGTAATCCAGGAGACGTAAATTTATTCAGAAATCTGAAATCTTCTGACATTTAATGATATACTTATGTATTTAATTTTATTGTTCATCCCCCAATCAGTTTTTCTTTCTTCATGTTGTAAGCTGCTCATTTCGTTCTCATCTGTCCATTTACTTAGGATTCCTCATGTCAGCAATCTACTGTACTTAAAAACAGCCACCAGTGTTGTAACATTGCCTGTTGCCTTGGTAATACTGTCACATGGGTACTTCATGATTATCTGTGTCTGAGACTTGCATTGTTCATACTGTGCTGCCTCTGCTATATTTGATGGCAACCAGGAAGTTTTCTTTTGTTCTCAGCTTTGCCATTTTCTTCAGAAGAGTTTTTGAGGTCAGTAACATCTATACAAAATTGTGAAATTCTGTGTTGGGATCTTACTACTTTTCATTGCATTTCTCCCAAACTAAGTGACACAGAAAGAGGAATCCCCATTTAATTTTGCAATGTAGTTTTAAAGTTTGAAATCAGAAGTAATAGGGTGGGCTTGCACTGCTCATCCTGAGCTGATAGGAGAGGTATTCTTGTAGGAGAGGACCTCATAAGGTAGGCAGCACCCCACAATGAACGTATTTAACACTGTGTGTGCCGTAGATGTTGAATAGCTAGCAAAATTGTCTTTCTCTCCCAAAATAGCTTCCATCACCCCCAATATGCTTATGTCAGGGAATATCAGTACACAGCTTTCAAAAGTTATACCTGCCTGTTTATGTATTTAATCCATCTTTCAACTTCATATAGGCACTCTGCATATGTGTAGATAAATATAAAAGAAATAACCACTTGACCCAACACCTATGCCCATAACCTCCTTTCCAGAGTATCAGCACAGTCTGAGCTAAGGTGGAGGTCCTGTTCCCTGTTCGAAGGTGGCTTCACACTCTACACTTCACAGGTCTTTCCAGGATTACACTGAACCTGTTGGGTGCAAATTTATCATTCCAACATTGGTAGCATAAAAAAGAGGATCTGAGAGAAACCTGCTTTGAACTGCAACTTTCTGGTCTTTTCCTCTCTCTCAGTTTTTGTTAAAGTTGGTGCATTCTTCCTTATATGCTTCTAGGGAAACAAAGTATGGGTCTGGCAGTATCCAAAATTATCTCAGTTGCTTAATTGTTATGTCACATTGCGCATGACACAGCTTACTGCTTTCTGGAATTAAAATTACCATCAGTAGACTTTCAAACAGACTGGGTTCTCCAGGTGAGCTTAAGTCCTGAATGAATTATATTGGATGTATATAGTTAGCGTAAGCAAAAGTAGTCATTGAACTTAATCTGTGGGAGAAAAAGAAGGATATGAGTAAGGCTCCTAATTTGTACAGTAATACAAATGATAGCAGTAGCCTTTTGTGACTCATAACAAAATGAGTTATGACTTCAGGAACTGACTAAAAGCTGTGGCTCAGTCCCAGAGGTTCAAGTTTTCCCATCTCTGCATATCCTCACATCAAACCATCTTTAATCTTTTAGTATAAGTGATGGAAGAGTAAGTTGTGCAATTCTGTCATTTCAGAATGGAATGTACTTAATGATACCTTGACCTGTGATCTCTGGGACGGAAGAAAAATTAGGTTAATTATTAATTTATGTGTTTTTTCTTGAGAAGTGACCAAAAAAAAAAAATCTCTTTAAGTTGTTTAAATTATTTCCTTTTGAAAATACAGCCAGTGTTAAATGAAAGAAATAATTCAACCAATTGGTTTTCAATTTCTGATCAAAAGTAAATGCTAATGTGGATTGCTTTTGACTTATATAAGGAACGTGCAGCATTCAAATATCTACTCAGCTTTTTCGATTTGTTTTGTCATGCAAGATTGAGCAAACATTAAAATTTATTTTTATATTTAAAATATAATTTTACATATAACTATTTTTTTATTCTCAAATTTACAACTATTTTTTGCAGCTTTATTCTTCTATTCACAGTCTGGAAAAGAACTAGACATAATGTAGTTTTCACACAGGCAAAGCAAGCCTACTTACTGCTTTTTATTAAGATGTTTTAAAAATCTATCAAAACGCAAACTCTACATCCTTTTACAAATATTTCATTTTACTCAACAAAATACAAGGAATACTTGAGAATACCCACAGAGGCTAAAACTAGAAAAAATAGAGGTATTGAACAAGACTGTTAAGGTAGTATATCAGGTTAAAAAGACTTCTTTGGCAACAACAGAACATGCAAATATCAATGACCAAAAAAAAAAAAAACCTTAAAGAAAAGTTGTTCTTTAAGGAAGTACTGTAAGAAAAACATGTTATAGCTTTTAATTATGACAACGAATTACATTATTATTTGATGAACTATTTTCAGAATAGCATTTTCTAGGATGGTCACAGATGAACAAGGGAGTGTAGTAGCATAGTGACACACTAATATTTTAGGGGGGGTGGTTTTGGTTGCTTAGTATATTTTCTGACAACATTCTTGATTGGCAATGAGAGATCACAGTACACTCCACAACATTAACTTTATCTTAGTAGGGAAGTGTGCTTATATGATTTAATGGGCCTCTCAGCTAACCAGTCTGTACTGAGCAGATTGGGACCGCCTGGTAACCACAGATATTTTGAATGTGAAATAACAGAATGAGGAAACTACCCAGACAGTGGGTTAAATATTTTTCTTTCCCCTCTTGAAAAAGTCAATGTTCTTCTTTTGATTTCTTTCCCTAATCTTTTGCTTCCCTGTGTCGACCATTTAACACATTTATGATGTTATAAAGGCAATAGGCAACATCATTTAACCAGATAAGTTTGGACTAGTGCCACGTTCTCCGAGGGGTTCCAGATCAGCCTTACTGTCACAAGGTGTGCTTATGGATATTTAGTCAAAGCACATCTCACCTTTTTGTAATGAATTTTTATAATGCCATTTTTGTAATGAAAAGAAACAATCTTTATGGAAGCTAAATTTATGCATGGCATAGAACAGTCATGAAAGAACATGGAGAACATTCCTCTACTCAGTCCCTTCCCCTGAGAAGCTCACCACCTTTCCCCTTCTCTGCTGGTTGTGGAAATATTATTGTTCAGCTTCTGATTCTCCAGATCCTTTCCAGCTTTCTGACAGTAAACCCCTTATTTCTTGTGGTGTCTTGGTGAAGCCATCAGGGTAAGTCTTTTATGACCATAAGAAGCACCTTGTGAATCTCAGACATAACCTACACAAGAACATGTCAGAAAAGCCAGTGCATTGGCCAACAACACAGACAGTGGTTTATGTACATAATAAATGAAATCCTCCCTTTAGCAGTTGCTGCATATCATTTAACCCACAAAGCCACTAGCAATTGCAGGCTGGCTGTGCAACTCATGTCATAAGCTCTGCTTTGGAGAGGAATTTTATCATTTCTGTCTTCTGTTCATGCCATGGGTGGCTTTTTCTTCCAGCTATGAGTAACGAAGAATTTTCAACCTGTCTCATGTTCTGCCTTTGACAACTTAAGTTTCCTTGACCAGTAAGATGGGGGTGAAGATCTCATCTGAGCTTACTGAGAGTATTTGCAATTTTTTTTCTATCTATCTATCTCAGCTGCCATAGTTTTCCTTATCCAATTTAATTTAAGACAGGAAGGATTTGTTCTTTCCTTCATTTTTGGAGACGTACATTGTCATGTCTCACTTCAGGAAAAAATCTGGAAGGGTGAATACTCCATACGTTAGCAATGGCTGTGAGGAAGAAACATTTAGTCTTTTTTTTTTCCCTTCCTGTAAGCAAAATAAGCAAAACAAAATAAAAAACAGTCATCAAAATGAAGTGTATATTAATTTGAGTCATAACTGTCAAACAAACAAGTGGTTCTTTCCTCTTGATGATTGAAATAATTGACTTTGCTAAAATGAACATTCACATATAAGTGGTGATTGCTACTGGATGTTCAGTTCAATTATGGCCCTAAAGCAGGACACCTAGAGATAAAGTGAACTGGGTTTAATAGTCACTGTTTTCATCCCTCCCTCACCTCATCATGAGCGCAAGATAACAGAGAACTGGGGCACTATTTAATACATTTTTTTTTAATTTAAGTTTTGTGTTTGGAAACTTTTAGCAGCTCCTTTCTCCAAGGCCAGGGCTTTATGCTTTATAATGAGCTCAGAACAAAACTGAAACCTGTGCCCACACCTGTTGCAGATCTATTTAATATGTGATTTTTTTATATGCTTTGATTTCTTCTTCAGAGCCAGGTTTCACCTGTGATGATGTTTATCTCCTATTTAATTGAAAAAATATGTTGGGGACAGGAAAATGTAGCCCTGTGCTAACAGTCATTTCCAGAGGTCAACACTTTGTCCCAATGGCAAGGCATGTATCCTCCAGACACGAGGGTTGTTCGGGCTGGCGTTTTGGCACCTAGCAGAATTATCTAAGCTGAACAGATCAAAGGGTAGAAACTGAGCAAAGAGATTCTGCTATTGACCAACTGATGGATGGCCTCGCTTGCCTACAAAAAGCAGCCCTTCAGAGAGCAGGGCAGGAAAGTCATTCCAGTACAGTGTGAAAATCCGACAGCATTACGGAATGAATGGCCCTTTTACAGTCATGGGATCTAAAATAAAACCTACAGCTGTGCAGCCAGGAACTTTGCTGTATAGCAGCAAGAAACACAGGACAATTCAGGGCACTGTTCCATGCCAGGCTTAATCCAGTCTAACTGTGGACTCTCACCCGTATATCTCTCCTCCAAATAAATTAGTTTCCCATCGGATCAGTGAGTCATATTCCAGCAACACAGTGAATGACTAAATCTAATATGAGGAAAGGGTGAGGAATGTGTCAATGGCGTTAAGAGGGGAAAGGAGACAGAATTAAACCATCACTTTTGGCAGTGACACACAGTTTGATGAAATTAAGCACAACATAAAACTGTGCTTAAAGACAGCTTAGGTGGATTGGAGATATTTTAGAAAAAAAATAATTTGAAGCCTCTTGCTATGAGGAATAAGTAGTACAATGTGGTTTTGAGGTATTTGTACCAAGGAGAGAAACATTTTAGGATGTTTTTGTGAAGAATTAAGTCTCTGGAAAAATAAGAATATAACTATATCAGGCTAGAACTTTTATTTTTCCAGTTGGATTTTTACAAATGCCTGACCTGTTCAAGCAGTTTAGCTCTCATTTCCTATCAGTTTAGGCTGACCCTGGCATACATCTGCAACAGCTGTTTCTGAATTTTCTCAAACTGAGTTTACTAATGGTGAATATTAGCTCAATCCGGTTGTAAATAGGCTGAAGAACCAGCTCATACAATTTTTAATGTCCTGTCTGCAGTCCTTTTCTTCATCTTCCCCATTCATTGCTTTTTCCTGAAATTCTTGCTCTCTGACAGACCATCATTGTTTAATTCTTGTGCCATCTTTTTTTCATGGCAATGTAGGGTAGCAAGGCTTTTATAATTCTTTTTTTTTTTTTTTTTTTTTTTTCCTGCAGAGGGACAGCGCAATCCATTTGAGGCTCACATCCATCTGGTGCGGCACATACAGTATCTGACATTGGGGCAGGTTTATAAGCAGAGCACTGAGAGCAATTAGCATTTGAATTAAAGCTACCTGTGGATAACAACAGGTGATTACCCTATTTAACAGCTGTTAAGTGGTGTTACTTGCCAGCTATAGACCACAGACCGAGTGAATTGTATGCATACAAATGGGAGTTACTGTGCATACAAATGGACGACATTAATTAAATAATTTTTTTTTAAATTGCAATTTGATATGTAGGTGTTGGTTCAAAACAGGAAAGCGCTAGCAAAAGAAAAGTTTTTGGGAGTTTTTTAGAATGCAGGACAGCAACATCGTAAAGGTTTAAAAACTATGTTTTGGCAGTCAGTGTTTTGTTCCAGAAGCAGAAAAACAAAGCTTGCTATTTACACTGATTCAGCTTCTGGCAAAAAGAGAATATAGTAAGAAACTAAAGCACAGAAGATTATTTTCTCCTTCTGTTTTATCTCTGCATTTCCAACAAGGCTTAATCAACCCCAGTGTTCTTTGGAAAGTACAGCATTGTTCCTGCTGTACTTGCCTACTTGCTTCCTTGCATATGTGGGAGAAACTGCTTTGCTAACTCGCTCCCTTCTGTGCTGGGGGCGGATGAATGTCTTTTTTGAACATTTGCTTAGCATATGGCTGTGCAACATCCCCCTAAATCCATGTGGGGTCTGTACCACGGTTCTGCTTCACATATTGCTGCAGAATATCTTACTGAGTGTGGCTGCACCTTTTTCAGTAGACTTTCTCATTTGCTGAAAAGTTTTTCCTGTGAACCTCTTCTCCAAGAGCATGGATTTTCAATGACCTTTTTTAAGACCTCCCAAGGCATATGAAGGGAATCTCTCCTCTGAGAAAGGCTGATTAGATTTCTACTTTAAGTATTTGCTTGCACTCTAAAAACTAAATTTTATCAATGATGATTGGTCTCATTGCTACTCCAGAGCTGCCTGAGTTTTGTGTAAGTGCAACTGTCACAAATTACAGGATGAACTTAACTTTTTCCCTGTGGCATAATTATCCACTCAGTTAAAAAGCTCCCATGATTTGTGCATGTGTGCGTTTTCATTGAATTAGTATGAATAGAGACGTCCAATTCACATACATACAGATGAAGACATTCAGTGCTCACTTCCAGAGCACTGGAACGCAGGGTAAATACTACAGCTTAGAAGGGATGGTTGTTGATTTTTATTAATGACAGCTGCCTGATTAAAGCATTTACTGTACCATGTATTTAACTGAAATTAAATGCCCATTAACCTTTTGATGCTAGCCAATTGTATGCTACATCCAGCCAGAAAATTATTATACTGACAATCTTAGTTAACTAGAATTTGATGTGGGTCGGAACTGATCCCATCTGCTGTTAAGAGGCTCATAATGACTTAAAGAATTTTAAGTTAAAGCACCATACCCCTCAGTCATAGTTACATTGCAGAAGGCTTGGACTGTTCACAAATAAGCCCTATGCCATTGAAACAGTTATTTGAATAAAGTTCAATAAGGGTTGGATATATAAACACCTTCAAGTATGTCTTTTCTGTAGGGTTACCCAGGGATCATTATCTCAGTGACGGTAGCGCTCACCCATTCTTCTCCCCCAACCTTAGGCCAGAGACAAACTCCGTATTTGTGGGTAAGCTCTCTTTATACAGTAGAATATACATTGCTCGTCTTTTCTTTATCTTTTTGATGTCAAGCAGGAAATTATATATTCTTTGTAGATAGTTTCCTGTCACAAGTTCCTTGAAAAGTTGCAGAAACTTGCTGCCAACCAACCAGTATTTTCTAAAACCACCAGTCCTAAAATAGTGCCAAATTCTACATTGGTACAGACCCCTGTTTAGAATGTCCTAAGCTTTTGTGCTAGCCAAGCTTAAATAGCTTGCTTTATTTTAAAACTGCAGGATACCTACCACTGTGTGTACAGTATCCTTGCTATTAGCGGCTGGGCATCTTAACTTGTTTCAAGATTAACATGATAAGCAACGTGTATCTTTTTTCCTTTTGCATCCCGTGTTGGGTGATGGGTATCTTGGATGAACAGGAGGTCTCCTGGTGTAGGAAGAGAGGTATAATGAAAAGAGGTGGGTATACAGCACACGTAAGCCAGCTGAATGAGGGAGAGTGCAAGACATGCTGGCCCCATAGCTGAAAAAGAAAAGCCCCAGGAAAGCATTGCTAAAGGAGCTCTCCATGGAGAGCACGTGGCACATGGCAGTGCCTCCCCACAACACAGCGAGATCAGTTGAATTCATCTTGCCTTCCTGATGCCTTCTTCCTACTAATCTATATCTGACAGGATTATTTCACACAATACAAATCCAAATGTGTCTATTTAAAGATAACCAGCTAAAGTAAAAATATATAGAGAGCAAGCTGTAGATATTTTTTTAAAATTAAAAAAGAATAGTTTAAAGTGCAGAGGGGATAATGCAGAGAGGATAACAGTGTGTTCTTGACCAGTGACAGGCTTTAGCTCCAATATCTGATGAATCACAGTGTCTGAAGTGAGAATTTGGTGTTTCGGTGTAGACCTAAAGCTGTTGACAAAAACTCTTTTGTCTCTAAGTCATGAGACAAAGCAACTTTCAAATTCACTTTGCTATATAACAAAATTATTTGAAATCTTTTTAGGGGTATATGATTTTAACAATGTGACCGATAATAGCTCTTACAAAGATTGTAGTTTATGCAAACCACACATCCACATGACCTGCAAACATGCAAAATTGATTCATAAGTTCAGTTGTAACTTAATTATGACATTAAGCTGCAAAGGAAATTATAGTATGTTGTAAATATTTTTATTTGCTCTCTCTTTTTGTGTTTGGTAATGATGTACTGATCTGTCATGACCAAAATATAGAAAATGCAAATGCATGTTAACTAACAGATTACTAATATAGGAAAGAAATATGGCAATTGTGGTACTTTATTGGAGCCGCAAATCTTTTTTTTATTATTGTGGCTCGAAAACCTAATAAACAAAGGATGAAAGAAACTTCATTTAATTAAACTACTGCATTGTAATGCTAGCACTATTGATAGAATAGCTATTTAACAACACTGTAATGAATGTTCAATTGTCACAGCTTTGGAAAGTGTTATGCAGTGGTTTAATACGTTATTTCTTTTCTCATTGTTGCTTTTAAACACTGCTTAATATCAGTCATGTCTGTGTTCAGTTGTTTCCAATCTTTTACAGAAAAAAAGAATGCCACAACGTAGGTTTTCATTATTTAAAATGTACCATCCCAATCAGTTTAAATAGTGAGTAAAATAAACCTTATTAAGCCACTGTTTTTTTCAAAATGCTTATAATAAATAATTCTTGCAACAAATAAACTAAAATTTATTAGTAAATAATAAAGTAAATGCATCAGGCTGAGAAGGATTATGTGTTCCTTTCAGAATAGAGACACACTCTTCAACGTTCACATGCCCCAGGGTAATATTTAATTAACCCGCTCAGTTATAAATTAATGCAGACTTTTCTTCATCATAATAAAACCCATAGCAGAAAATGCCTCAGAAATTATCCTCTCTCAGACACTAGCTAATATTAATTTATCAGTTGTTTAAGCAGAAAACCATTGCAAATAGAGATGGTTAAGGGCTCAGGTGGCCCTGAGGATTTTTTTCATTTGCTCCTGGTATGTGTTATCAGGGACTTGTCAAGCAAGTCATCATCTTGTCCAAACTCACAGATTAGTTCTAGATAGATATTAGTGCTCAAGTCACATCTCTGCTACAAGTCCTTCCTTCCTTCCCCTTCTTTGCTTATTCTGCATGTGGTGCCCTACTCTTGCTCTGCCCAAATGTCCCCATCAGTGAGGTATTTGCTATTGATACCCATACTAGATATGGCCATCAATGCAGATCTTTCTTTGCCAAAAAAGCACAAGTTGGGGACATAAACCAACTATAAAACAGCCATTCAGTATATTTCTGACATGCAGGACTACACCAAAGTCATTGCCATCAATTATATTATCCTTTGAATAGTATGAGTTAGTCATGTCCACATGATACATAACTGTTGACTCATTATAGTAGGTTTATATGGGATGAGGTAGATAGAAAGAGAGGATCTCTCTCTTGTCCAACTATTACTTTCCTGAACTCCTCAGTGTCCACTGTTTAAATAAAAATCTAATCCAAACTGGGCAAAGTGCACTCGGTGTTCCCTGTTGAAACCTTCCAAAATCCTTAAACTATCAGCTTTTGTGGTTCACTGCCTACCTGAATGAATTATTTTCAACTGATTTGGCACATCTTCAAAGGAGCAGATGGTTCCATCTTTACTGCAAAAACAATAACTGCAGCAACAACAAAATAATCTGTAATTCTGCCTGTAACTCTTTAAATATAAGGGAGAGCTCGATGACCATCTTACATTCCTGACAATTATCTAAAGGAAGAAATATATTCCTCAAGAAAATCACATTATAATTTACTAAGCAAAGTATCGCATCCATGGAACAGTTTTCTGAGGTTGTGGAGAGACTAAACTGTTATGCATGAGTTTCTAATAGGACCTCCCCAGCAATACAGCAGCTGGGAAGAGAGAAATTATGAAAATATGATGTTGAGAGACTCCTTTATTGAAGCTAAAAATAAACTAATATATGTTACAAAGAAAAGCATAGAAGAAGAAAATGGGAACTCTTCTCAAAGAAGCACAAATAATGTGATTAGGAATATGCAGCAAAAGCATGAGAGATTTCAAATTTCAAATAGCCAAAAATTGTCCAGATTACTGCAGGGTTTTTTTAGCGAATGTTTTGTAATGGTCATGGTCTAGGAGTGCTTGTTATAAACCAGTATCCAGTGCCTTTTTGGAATGGGATTCTCCTGAATTTGCCTTTTAGTTTCTAATATTTCAGCATAGGAAAAGCAATATAACTGACAGCGTCATTTTCTTCAATTATTGAAAAAGAAGTCATCAGATATACAAGATTAACATTAGGGACAAAGCAATAAATCATGCTCATTGTATTAAATACATACTGTTTTGCAAGTTTTAAAAAAAAGTGACATTCATTAAAAAGAAAACCTTTCCCTGTACAGACTAGCTGTCAAATATTAATATGAAATCTGATTTTTTTTAATTTCTACTTTTAAATTCCAATTAATTTCTCCAGGATACTAGGTTATATTACAGAAGAGAGACTATCCTGCATACAAGACCTATACCAATGTCAGTCTTCTGTCTTTTATAGGCAATTCTAATTATTTGGAGTGTGCTACAGAAGAAATATTTGGGCAGCTACTTTAACTGAGGCAGTGCTTAAACATTTAGTTGCTGTGCCTTTGGATTTTCAGCTGTTCTTAGCCTATGCTGTCCATTCTGTTCAGCTGGTGAACAGGGTGGGGAGAGGATCCTGCTTAAAATCAATACGCTGAGGACTTAGTCTTCTGGTCATTTTTCAGCTAGATTTGCTTCCTGATCCAATTCATTGCATGGATCTGATGATGAGACTGCCACATGGGGGTAGGAATAAGTCCGTAATCTAGTGCTGCTACTGAGTAAACGCACATCAGGCTATGGCTGGCATGAACAAACGTGTTTGCTCCTGAGTCAGGGAGAGCCAGAGTCTGTGGAGGAAATCTCTGCTTGAGACCAATAGATGTGCATTTGCATTGACGGGAGCCCTGGGGAAATGGTCTAGATGTCGAGGTGGTTCTCTGGGGTAGATTATTCCTCCAAGCAGGCTGACAGGTCAGGCAATTCCTGCAGCCTGGCAACATTCTCAAGGAAGTACTTCTGTGGTAATGCGGTCTCTTTCCTCACTAAGGTACAGCTGGTATTTAACTGAGGGGTTCAAGGGCCCTGAACACCTGTCAGAGAGGGCGAACAGGTGAAATCCAGCTGTGGCCACAGTTGCTCTTACAATTCATGGATTATACTAAATCCTATGAGATGCTCCTTAGATTCGCTATAAAAGGCACTTTACTTCTAGGTTAACATGTTGCCCTCAGTCTGTAGCCTGGGTCCCTGCTTGGTGAGGGTTTCATTTTCTGTTTACACAACAGAAGCAATAACAAGGAAACATGGAAGCATCCTTAGGTTCTAAATAATTATACTTTGCTAAGTATACACAAAGAGCTTGACTGCACTCTCACCATTGATCTGACTGATTTCTAGCAGCTGCTTTACCCTGATGCATTGCGATCATTGTTAGAGTGCTTACAGGATATTTACAGGGGTATTTCTTTTTCCTATGTGATAAAAATGATGGTAAAATTAGCAACCAGCAAACAGCCTATGGCATGATTACAGACACAGGTAGTTTTTTGAAATATTTTGTGTGTTGAACAGAGTAATTTTATTTTGCTTAAGTGCTACTTAAATATTCCTTACATTCAAACATTCCTAGGGGAAAAAAGCCATTGTGTAAGAAAAAGGTTCAGGCTGTTCTTAGTGAGATCAATACAGCTCATCTGTTTACATGATTCTAAGTAGGATATGTTGGGTAAAATACTTTAGGGAAAAGTTCTTTTAGTGGATATTGAATGATAGGACTTCTTTTTTGTAATTAGTTCATATTTAATTACTATGTTGTGAGGCCTACATTTAAGCTTATTTGAAGAATTTATTTTTCTATGGTTTACTGAAGAAAGAACAAAAGCATTTAATGCACACGACTTGAGCAAAAAGGTTTTTCCAGCACCTAATAAATAAGGTGATGCCAAATGAAATGTCTTTTTTTTTCTCTTTTTATATTCAGTGGTTGACAGTTCTTAGGTTTTTTTATTCCGTATCTTCTATTTTCTGTCATTTTTCTCATGTCTCTAAATGAGTTGTAACCTTCAACCAATTTGTTGTCCATCAAAATCGGAAAACAGAGAAATCTCACCAATTGAAAATTTTTGATTTTCAGTGCTGCCTGTTCTGTCATTCTTAGTTCAGCCTCAAATTTAGGATCTCTCAGTGGGAGAAGATGGATCTTTGGTGAAGACTGACTGTCACAGCTTGACAGCACTTTATTACGTGCCTTAGTTTTATAGGCTTTCACGTTTCGTGTTTATTTAGCTGAAAATTGAAAATAAGTTGCAAATTTAAAACAAGTTGCAATCAGAGCTGTAGGACAGCTTTGTTGTGGACTGCTGCACATTTTAAACCATTTTTGCTAAATGATTTTTTTTTTTTCTTAAAAAGAACTTTGAACATTTGACCTAGCTGATAATTATGCTGATGGACTTGAGGCTGTAACTGCTTTGCTGAGAACACTGGAAAAATACACATGGAGAGTCAAACTGAACAGCAAAATGAGTCTGAAGTCATTCTGTCTATGGGATTTTGCTGAATCTCTGTGAAATGTGAATCTTTGACTGTGCTCAAAGATATCTTCACAGTCGTGTTCTTTGCAAAGAGGTTGCCTCTCTGAGAAGTTCGGCAATGCAGTGAGCTGTGCCTCAGAGCCAGAGGCTGGCAGCAGAAGCCACTGGGAATCAGCTGTGCAGGCACAAGGGTTTTCCATATTGCTTTGTATATAATCCATTCCCTCTAAAAAACTGTCGGGTTCAAGAGGCACAGTTCATAGCAAATGAGTATGGAGGAAACGATTTTACCTAGAAAGGCTTTGCATCAGCAGCAGAGTGAGGGAGAAGGGATGTATGCTGTGATGTGAAAATTCCTGCTGTGTCTTTGGATGATGCCAATATACACATCGCTTCTGCCTTTCGGTGGGATGGCATGGCTCTTCCCTTACTCTCAGTCTAGAGGGCTGTTCCCAAAGACCTAGTAGAGGCTTTGTTTAACTTGCATTTTCAGGCTGCTGTAGCCAGTATCTGTGGGCTAGCTTTTTAACGAAAGTGTCAGTCACTTAACGAGGGTGAATTCAATCAAACAGAGAAAGGTTCAAGAAAAGAAACAGACATGTAGATCTCTGAAATCATATAAAAATATATTTTTTTTAAGTGATCTTATGAAGTATTCTTTTTTTCTGTTCAAAGGTGGTGAGAACTTACTGTTGTAAGTGATCAGTGATAGCTCACCATTAAAAGAAAGGTCCAATAATTTTCTTCCTCTTTCTCTTACCTATTCCACAGCTCATAGTTCAAGTTGTACAGGCTTTTCAACGTCAAGGGTGCTTTCATGTCTTTAGCATGTTTCATAATGTAGGATTGTGTTCAGCTGGAAATCTTGGATAACTCAATTTGTTGTTTAGCCTTTTACATAGATATAAAATGGGACAATGACATGGCAGGTACATGGCAGGTACATTTTGAAGATTTATTGCTAATTATCTGCAAGAAGCTTTGGGAACCTCATATGAAGTTTATGTTTAACATTTACTGTGTTGCAGATTGCTGAAGGAACTAGAGGGGACTAGGCAGAAGTGTAAGAAGGTGGGAACTTTCTGTGATGGGTCCTGCTGCTTTACCTGCCTCTGTCTGCTTTGTGTCTTGCCTAATTAGCTTGTATTTAATCTCTTGGAGCAAAGGCTTCCCTACTACATGTTTGTCTATGACTAGCACAGTGAGATCCCGCTAGAGGATTGTGGGGTCTTTGCAGTTCCAACAGTGATAACTGGTTTCGGTGTCACGTGTCTTTTTTTTTTTTTTTAGTGAAAATGAGCAAATTAAAGACCATAACTGAGATGTTTACAGTTGCAACATGGTGAACAAACAGATAAGGTAATTTTACCCCTTCTGCTAGTTACCAAAGTAACACTGTAAACATCCTTTTAATTTAGTATAGTGCTGTGAAGGTTAAAGCTTAATTAAAATGCTGATATTAAAAAAAAATTAAAACCTGAAACAGCATAGAAAAATAGAAAGACATAATTATGGTCCAGTGAATACTTATCACTTGTTATGAAGCTCTGGAGAAGAGGTATTTTTTTCTCTCAGTTGAGAGTAATTTTATTCTGATCATAAATTTGAATGACCAGAACAACCTAAGATCATAGCTGTTTATAAATTAATAACCACAGTTGGAAAGAATGTGTTATTCTGCTCATAAAATACAGAATAGTAAGATTTTCTTTGCTGGTCCATTTCCTTAAAAAGTTCTCTTGCATACCTGTCAGGGAGAAAGAAGTTACGAAGACAAAAAAAATTACTGTATTCCAGTATTTCACATGGCTTGCATAGAAATTCAGCTATTTAATATTAAAAGATCTCTTACTTTCAAATTAATTAATAAATATACCCTATTGTGAATTTGGAAAGGGTCAGATTTTCAAGTGGTACTAACCGGCATAGTTTCCTTTTATCAACAGAGCTACACTAATTTGTACTGGGTGAAAAGATATGTGGAGGACTCAGTGTGATATAATTATTAGAAATTCCTCCAGGAATGAGATTTTTATCACTTTTGTTGGCTAGTTAAACATTTGTTACTTTTTCAGATTCATCGTAATGAATTTAAAATCATTGTGGAGAAACAATATGTTTGCCCAGTAGAAGGCAAACCAAGACACGAGACAATATTCTTTCACTGCAAAAATCAAAGTAGTAATCTCTTCTATGACAAAACATGAGTGCTAGAGAAAGAGTAGCTTCAGCTTGTTAGCTTTGTTGATAGCTGTCTTGGTAGTTTCTTCAAGAACTTAGCTGGCAAGATGCGATAGCTATTACCCGGGAGAAGTAACTCCAAAGACCACTGGACTAAAAATGCCCTTTTACTATCTTCCTCTCTTTATCTTGCTCAAGTGTTTTAAAACCATCTTTAACCGTATATCACACATTACTTCTGTGCACAGAATCATTAGTAAAATTACATTTATTACAATATCGTGATGACTACTGTTGATACAACTCAACCTGGTAGCTTAACCATGACTTCTTGCCCCAGGATGCTGTGGAAACTGAAAGGTTACTGGACTTCAAGGACAAGCTCGTGGAAATAAATCTACTGAGGTTGCTGAAACTTTTTCTGGCCTAGGATGTCTGTGAACTGCAAATGACTGGAGGCTGGGGGAGCACATGGGTGAAGTATTTCATCAAAGTTTGCCCCATTCTTAGACTCTTTCTTGATATCTTGTTTTGCCCATTGTTGGAGACAGGACATTACATTACCTGGAGCTTTGATCAGGTCCCATACAACACTCTTAGGTTACCAAACAATTCTGGCAAACAAAAATTTCAACTTTAAAAATATTGTCTTTCTTTTTCTAATCAAGATACAAATGAATTTCCTGGCTTCCAGGCTAGCATATATGTATGAGATCTCCACAGACCTACAACTCAGTTATTCCATGATACATTTCTGATTTTGTTAGCTAAGCTGTTAAGAAACCTCATGGTATAAATCTCTCTGGTGGTGTTCCTGCAAAATGTAAAAAAAACCCTTTTAGCCAGGCAGTACTGCAGGAAACTCCCACATCCACCAGCTTGGATCACTGTCTTTGAGGAACCATAGACTATGGGCACATGAAGAGCTATATAATTTAATATCATCCAGGAGCAAGTGCAGTTAAAAATTATAATTGCCATCTTTAGAAAAGTGAAGTATTTTTGTTCACAAAGAATTATTAGTGTCTAATATCTGCTTGCAGAAAAAAAGCCATGTACATTTATTCTAGAATGCCATTGTACATTTTACCCTGCCAGGGGCTCAGGCTATTTATGTTTTTGACTGCATCGTCTTCATTAAATTTAAAAAAAATATAAATTTCCATGGTAACCACTGCATCATACAACAAAGACATGTATATGCCACTTAGATCTTTAAAGAGGCAGAGTCTGGAATGAAATTATAGCCTGGATTTTTTTACAAAATAATATTCTTCTTAGTAAATGCTTGTTTTGTTGTTTTTTCAATAAATTCTAATTTTACATTAAACAGCAGCATATAAAATAGTGCATCTAAAATAGCATAGTTCTGTCATAAAACCGTTAACTTTATGAGAGCCATTCATGCAGATGAGATCACTGGGCTGTAAGAGAAGAGAGGGAATGGGTGTGAGACGGTGGTATTCTTTAGTTCTGTCTTTCTGTTATTTCCCCTAGACATAATTTTTCTATTTTTCAATTTTTATCACAGTACAATGATAAGGTCACAGTAAGGTCACAGTAGTCACACACACATATTTTTATATATATATATATAGTTACCATATATATATGGTTACATTTTCAAACTGATTTTTACAGGTGCTATCCTGTGAAAAAAAGTGGAGGCCATTCCATTTATCTCTGACTTTTTAATGAAGCTCCATATATTCATATGAGAGCATATAGCCCTTTCATAATGCTTCTCATTTTTCACCTTTCAGTTCACATGCAGCATCCCAGATCCCAGATCTGCACTGTGATCCATGCAGGTAAGCTGCGTTGCAGAGAACTGACATGGGAAAGCTTGGAGGCAGAGCCCTTACTGCTTTGCCTGGTGGCCGCTTTGGGCTCCAGTTCCTACCAGGGCTGTTAAACAGCACCAGAATGTCAGGGCTGAACATTCATGTCCTCTCATACAGCAGCATCAAACAGCTGGAGGTCTACGCTGGGTAGCATCAGTGGGTTATAAAATTATTTTTGTGGTTCAAAATAGATCTAAGGCAAAAAGCAAGTATCACATCTGAAGTCTGGGGAGAAGTCTGGCATTTCGATTTTGTCTCATGGATTCCAGTGAAATGCCTCTAGACTGAGGAGCTATGGACTGTGCCTGCCTGTGACTTTAGCATGTGGCTACAGGCCTTCTGGCATATTATGCAAAGTTTCTGGCAGAGGTTGCTTGTTGGTATACCCTGTTCATGTTGGAATCACTTTCCCACTGGAATAAGCAGAGTCTGAGACTCTCTCCCTCTCTCTGCACTCCGGAAATCCTTCATTTTTTGGCAAGCAGAGCTGCTTGCCAACATTTAGCCCTCAGCAATTTTTTATGATTGAGTTATAAAACCTGGAAATATGAGCTTATAATGAAAATGCCAGCACCACATTAAAAATAGCAGGAGCAGTGGGCACTGCTGTAATGATGTTCTTGCTTTGGTTTTAATCCCTTCTCCAAACCAGCTCTGCTTCCTGCAGCACTGGAAGTAAGAGATGTTCTCAGCACCTGATGCTCTGAACGCACTGCGTGTGGGTGTGTAGCGTGCAGACTCCCAGATGGGCTGCCTCAGCAAACAGCTGAATTTTGAGCTGTGCTACACCATTCCAAGAGGGAGAGAAGAGGCAATAAACAAAGGGATGGGATACAGCTATCATGGGATTAAATGCTTGCTTTCTGTAATCGATCTTGCACCTAGGAAATTCCAATAAATTTGACTTCTTGTTTACACCCATATACCCAATCAAATAAGGGAAGACCAGACTTCTGTTTTCTTGGGAAGGGGAAAGAGCTTTCCCTTTGCTCCTGGTGCCAGCAGCCTTGGGATTATTCTACATTCCTCTGCAGCGTTGTTTGCCTGTTGGGGTCATCTGGGTATGTCCCACTTTCCATCTATTGAAGAACCTTTTCAAACCTAATGGATGCAGTATAATCTCCCACAACAAAATACTTCCAACTAACTAAAATTTTTGGACTTACAATAGTGGCATCTGACTGAAGCTTAACAGCCTGGGACAGGATGGAGGCCAGAGCAGCCTCTGGTAATGGTGCCTTTGAGGGAGGGCACTTTGGAAATGCTGACAGCTTCACTTCACAGTTTATTCTGCTTCTCCCTTTACACCTCCCATTTCTCTCCTCCTTTCGTCTGCGTGTGCCTTCCTTCTGTCAGAAGCTTATCTGACTGAATACTGGAGTGGAAGATTAGGAAATGAGTAAATTAATGTTATTCAAATATCTGTTATAATAGAGTGTCACATAGCCAAACACAGGGTTGAGATTTCATCGCACTAGCCATTGATTCTAAATGTGCAGCAGATCACCATGTCCATCAAGGCAATCCTCTACAATTAGTCATTCTTGACCGAAAGTTATTATTATGATAGCCGCTAATGAATTACTTTTTGAAAGTCATTCTGGTGTCACAGTTCTGGGAGCTGCAAAAGTAAAGGCGAAGTTTACCATAATGAAACCGGAAGAGAATAGTGCAGTGAGGGGAAATAAAATACCCGTGGATTAAGCTAGATGACAAGTGGTAGTAAAAGTAAAATGAAGGAAGACTACAAATTGGAAGGAATGTTGAAAAGTTGAGACATAAACAAAGACAAGCCGTAGGGTGAGGAAAAAAAGGTAGTTACATTTCTTCAGCAAAACTTCCTAAAACTTTTAAAGTGCGGTGGGAATGGAAGGACCTGTGTGCACAATACACTGCTGCTTAGAGCCTTGGCTATACAATTTCTCCCAGCATTAGAAAAGTATTTTAAATGACCATTTACATTACTATGGCAACCATGTAGACTGGCCATTTCTTTGTTGTATTCACAAAATAAAAGAGCATAAAATCCCAGAACATTTTTCTGCATCTAGTGTAGCCCTATAACCCATCTGTGAATTAGTTCATGATGGTTACAATTAAGAGTTTGTCTCACTGGCCCTTGCCACTTGTCTATTCTACTTTTGTTTCTTTTCACCTGAAATATGTCCTTCAGAGGCAGGATCTCATTAATCACTGTCTTTCCCAGTAGTATAACTCTACTGATTTTCAGAGATTACCTGTAACATGTAAGCAACACATTGATGAATGAGCCCTTGAAATTCCATGTTTAATCTTTGTGGTAAAATACTATTTCTGTTAATATTGCAGTTTCTTCACTTTAGATAATTGCACCTTTCTTGATTGTCAGATACTCAGTGAAATAAGTGGGAAGAGGAGAATGACTGTAACTGAATCATTTGTGAAATGACATCCCCTTTTTCCTCCTCCTCCTCAATTACACCATCTTTATGACACAACATAGAGAAAAGGATGCTCTCCTATCCAGGCGAGATGAGCAAATTGATTGGCATAAGGCTGGCATTCACATCTCCAGTGAATGTATCTGAATGCTGAGCACTCTAACTAGAGCAAGCCCCAATCCCTATGTGGGATGGTCTTGCAAGTATTTTCAAAATAAATAAGAAAATATTGAACGTATCCTTTGAACTTGTATTAACGAGCAGTGGTTTTGGAACCAGCCAGCACGTTTTCTTTTGCTTAGGACCATGTTTCCTCTGGTCAGCCCATGCCCACAGTAGTAACTGGTGAAGTTGAAATGATTTTTTTGTTGTTGATATTATAACTTAAGAACAGCGTCGCATGTGCATACTTTTAAAAGATGGACCCCTTTCTATAAATGACATGTTTATATTTACACAGCTACTGAATCTTTTATATGCAATTTCTGTGAAAATGGTGTCTCCCTGACTGGTAGCCTGTCAGCTCCTATTGTATTCAATTAAAAAAGGGCAGTGCAAGCAAGTAAAAGCACTCTGGGTTTTTGCGATCTAATCTTTGTAAGAAAAGGAATTTGAGATGTGAGCAGTAATGCATTGTGGTACAGCAGTGCATAAGTAGTATTTTCTTGTTGTTCTTGTCCTGATTAGTTGCTTCAGTTGTAAGTGAGGTAACAGTTTAAAGAACTAACTCATTATATGGAATGACTCTGTCTGCTGTGATACTTAAAATCATCTGGTGACACTGGAGCTCAATGCATAAAATATTAGCTTGGTAAGTAACTCTCCCGCTGGATAGAGCCTTTTGCTTTCAGAAGTAAACCTAAGGATATGAGAAATCCGTCCTTGCATATAGTGTCTGATCCAGTGCCAGTGCCTAAGGATATCCTTGGAAAGATTCCCATCTTTAAACACGGGATCAGGGTCCATGGTGCAGTAGCTGAAGTGCTGAGGCTTGGATTGGCAGCAATAAAATATGGCATTACTGTTTTAAAGTAGGAAAATGGCTATAAGAACATAGGTTGACAGTGAAATACTGACAAGAAAAAGCAAGAGCTGTGTGAAGGCAGAAAAAGGGAATTTATAGAGAAAAAACTTGGGAATCATGAAGATTAAAATAATAGGTGTTTTTTCCAGTTTGTTCACATCTGTTGCAACATACATGTGAGAGTAAAACAGCATTTTTCTCCACTCAGATGGATAAATATTATACCTATTTCAAAGATGTGAAGGATAGGACACAGAAGTACATCACACAGTGATGTCGAGGGTAATTATTGTGGAATAGCCAAAGTACAAATGTTGAAACGTCCTGCACTAGCTCCCCAGGCTGGCATAATTAGGTGGCTGCAAGATCAGATGTCTTTTGCCCAGAATTATGGAATACGGTGGGAACTAGCAAGACAGCACATGATCTTGAAGACACACTCAGCAGGGAAGGAGACGATCCCTGCAGGAAAATGTAGTAGGTTTTTCAAAGTTTTTGTCCTTATATTTACCAGCCTGAAGACGACAGACTCCCCTAACTTACACCAGTAGAACAGTAAGCAAACTTGGAGCAGAGGTTTAGGTGATAAGGCCAAGATCATGTGTATTATTTTGTTAACTCATTAGGTAAAAAGGCTATCTTTCTGCTCTTATATTTGCACAATATTTTGTGCAATTAGCTTTTGATCCATGTATGCTTGTATCTCTGTAACTGTATCACAACTGAACAACAGCATGTTATTTAAACTGACATCAGAATTTATGAGGCCCTGGTGCCCAGTCATGTGCTTTGAAGAATAAAGCATGCATAAGCAAATTAACCAAACCAGCAACCTCTCTGGACACGCAGGAACTGGGATATTTTGCATTGTGTTGTAGCAATGCTAGAAGACAACAAAGGGACTGGTTTCTCTCCCAGAGCTATAGTGAATTTGATGGCATTGCACAGACTTGGACATATATTAAACAGAGCCATGTTTACTTGTGCTGCATAAGAATCACAGGGGGAAGCAAAATCAATGTTTTCCAAATGGAATAGAAAGAAGCCGTGAAGAAAAGAAATGGTATTTTCAAGCTTCTTTGAAAGGTAACACAAACAATGTACAGAGTAAAAAAATTCTTCGAAGAAAAAGCACTTGCCAATGTCTTCTTCACTCTATATTGACTTTGCTTTGGAGGGTTAAGGCATGGTAGGTCCTTGGTATTATTTTTAAAGGGGGGTGCATGGGTGAATAAATGGTCTTTGAAACTGATGTTTTGAATTGCAAGCTGCACAATGCATTTGTACCTCTTGACAGCAACAGAAGACATTCAGATCTTAGAGGGGCGCTGAGACGACACTGAGAGTGCATGATGCAGTGGCATAATGAAACAGAGATCAATGTTAAAATGAATGTAACACCACTGAGGAGTACACACAGATCAATACTCTTGTAAGCCATAGAGTATAATCCTGCTATATAGGTCTTGTTAGATAGTACAGTCAATTCTATGAAGACACATTTTTCTGCATTTCTTGAATGTACCTCTGACTTATGTGTCCCAAAGACTGTATTAAAATGTCCTTCCTTTAGAATGTAAAGGCTTGAATCTTTGGCTTCCCACTCATGCATGCTAAGGAAAATACACAGTGCTTAATAGTAAACTCACAATGCTCAAAAATGTGACATAGGAAGATAAGATGGACAGCCAGCAATGATCTGTGTTTCATTAAGTCTTTGAAATATTGTTTTATCCCTGTGTCCCCTTACTGCGTCCTCCTTTTCTTTAAGGAATATATTTTAAGCACAATTACTGAAAATGCATTCTCAAGGGAAAGGGGGATGTCAGTCTTGCAGCCCCCACTAATATTGTGCAAAGAACTTGCTTATGGTTATTTTCCACCTCCTGATTTTTAGAGCTTAAAACCATCAAAAAAAGATCAGAGAGTTTCTCTCCTTTCTTGATGCATGGATAGCCTTGGAAATAGAATGTGGTTACTAGTGTAGACTGAGGTGCTTGCTCTCTCTTATATATATGTGTGTGTGTGTATGTATGTATGTATATTCCGTAATAATTTCAGGTTATCCACATTTCTTCTCATGCCACTGCAAACTTAATGCCTCTGAGGATCCTCATGTTTTCAGTTTTATAGTTGGATGATTTGTAGGAACTGATGACAGTCAATCTGTAGTTAATGACTCCAGCATGCCAAGGCAAACTGTTTCCCATAAGGAAGTAGCCAACGTAAATGTAAGAGAATAATCAAAATTTATTTTCTCCTTGACAGGAAATTTAGCACTGGAAGAAGTGAAAATGATAGCAGCTTGAATCTGCCTTAAGTTGATCCATTGTACTGGTTCCAACATGTGCAAATAACAGACAAGCATTATTCAACAATGCAGGTGCTGTCAACTAGGCAGGGATCAGCAAGTGCATGAACCTGCACTGGCCGCAATTAACTGCAACTTGTTACTGTTGTCCTGCATGCATTTGATGCTCAGTGTCATTGAACCTTCATTTTTTGTGTCTCAAGTTTGCCAACCTACGATAGCACTGCCCAGAATGTATATTGCTGGCTGGTTTGATATTGTAAAACATTTTTTCTTAGAAAGGAGCTGATTGAGGAGTGAATGGGTCTATGGACCTTGCAGATAGAGTGGCATCTAGCCCTGTGCCTTGGAAGACCGTGTGCCTGTGGTACTGTAGCTACACAAACCAGTGCTTGTGACTATTGTTTCCTTAATTCATCTTGCCTTTCACTGCCTGAAATGGTAATTCATTCCAGTTATTTTCTGCCCATTGATATGTGTAGTATTGCTGTACTTGCTACAGGTCAATGACAGAGGGATGTTCCAGGTCTGGCAAATGTTTTAGAGCAACGTTGGCTGCCAAAACACTCATATAGAGTCAGATTTACACTGCACTCCAACTTTCATCTTTCGATCCTGCAAGGGCATGGGAGGCATCAGAAGCACATTCTATCATGTGTCTCATGGAAACCTGGTACCTTATCATGGACAGAGCAGTGGGAGTTGCACTCCCCATTCTTATTCTAGCCTGTTTTAAGCTCCAGGTTTCCTTGAGGGACACATATCCTTCTCAAACCCATAGAACGAGCAGGTCCTTGATTTCTTTTCAGCTGCAGACCTGACTGCCACTCTCCATAGAAAGAGGAGTATATCTCAGCTTCTAATTTTCATCTGTCTTCTCCTTTTCCCTAATACAGGCATTTATATTTTTCCTTGTAATTTCCAAAGGAAGCTGTTTTTACCCGTGTCCTTGATAAGATGACTTTATTTCGAATTTCTTTTTCATAGGAAATATTCATATTTTTTTAGAGTGGAGAACAGCTAAGCCAAATAAAAATAAATTAATAAATACATAATTACAGTGTTGCTTCAGGGAAAAGTTTCTAGGCATAATCTAATAACAATGACTGGAGATACCATTAGCATTGTGTGTTGATTCCAAATCCCTTGGGATAGTCTAATAATTAAGCTTGTGTTTTCCAGTCCCTTTTGGCCTTGATAGCTATTATGATCATTAAGTGTAACCTGCCATAGACTCTGGTTTCTAAATGCCTTTGTGAATCCAAGACCATGTCTGTGTCCCCTTGTAAGGGTACTAGGTTGATGAGAAAAAAAAATATTCTCATTAGTCCCTCAAGACGCTGTTCTCTCTCCCATTCCAAAGCTCTCCTTTCCTTCCAGGTATCTACAGCCGGCAACTTTTCACAGCTCTTTCTGAGCTTCAGTTAATCTTTATTCTTTCTGACACTATGGCAGCTCTAAAATGCCATTGCACTTGCCTGCATTTATCATCCTCTTTTTCAGTGTTTGTGATTGACCCCATCCACTTAAGTCTTGGCTATGTGGCTGCTGAGCTGAAAGAAACAGAGTAATCACCACTGCGAAGGCCACTCTTAAGTAGATGCTCTTCATGATGCAGCTCTGGCTTCAGAAAGTTCGGTGTTATCAGAAAACCTTCAGCCCTAGTTTCTTCTAGAATGTTGCAAACATTTCTTCTGCTTCCATGGGAAAAAGCAAAAACTCGTTAAAGGGGTTGTTCCCTGTCATACTAATTGGCAATGCTGGCAGTAGATATGCAGCTGCAAGTAAAGGAACTCACTTTCTCTGTTGCAGAGAGAAGCATTGCAAAAGCAATACATAAACAAAGCAAGGCACAAGCTTTCGACTAATTTGTCACTCCTTGCTGAACTTGTCTGAAATTTATTGCCAGTTAGACAACATTTCTCTCTGTTTACTGATTTGATTGAAAGGATGATTTATCAAGGCTCAACATCACATTTAACGCTGCACTCTGGTCCGAAGGGTAATGAGTTGTAGACACGTCTCATTCTTCCCCACGTGACTGTGAGCTTGCACAGCAAGGTTAGTATTTGCAGGTGTTGGTGTGACACATGGGCAGTTCTGCTGGGGAGGGGGTTGTTCACACTGGCTTCAGGATCAGCCCACTCCTTGCCCCTCCGAGCAGGAGAGGACGTATATTGTTTACAAGGAGGTTTCAGATAGCTGCACAAAGACAAAAAGGGAGCGTAGATGAGAGAGAGGGGGTGGAATGGAACATGGCAATGGGAATGACAATGAAAATGGCGAGACAATAAAAGGATTAAAAATACCAGAAAGTGAAACAACAGCTTATTGTTGTCACTGCTGTTATCCCTACTGTTGCTTCGTAGTGTGGCTTAACGTTGTTTGACATCATCTTGGCTGACTACTATAACACAGTCCCCTCACAATACAGTGGAAACTAATGCCTTCTGTCTGAGTGTATATTTGTTTTGGTTATGGTGAGTTTTTCTTAAGCAGCCCTGGTATTTGTTTCAATCAGAACAATACCCATCGTCTCACATTAATTTACAGAGTCATAACTAGCAGTATTTCTTTTCAGCATAAAGAGTGCATTGGAACAAATGCCACTATTTATCAACTGTAATGCAGTTCTTTATAAAGGTCTTATGTGAGCAAAGAATAAAAATGCAATGATAGTCTCACAATAAATATCCTAAATCCTTTATTGCCTATTTATGGTGTAATCTCTCTACAGTTGTACAATATATGACTGTTTAGAAAAACCTCCAGACTACAGTTATATGGTTTATTTACCAGGAGATGGCAATGGTGATCTACTGCAGTATTAACTTATATACAAGGCCCATATAATTCTTCTGCAACACCACAAACTTCAGTATGAATGAAACCAAAGTATTCCAATACTGGTTTTGCCTTCCTTATTTCTGACTTGTTTCAGTTGCCGCTATTCATTGTAAAGAAAGTATTTTTTTTCTCTCATTTTTGATTGAAATTGCTGTCACTACATTTTTTTAAGATGTCTAAATACAATCATACTGGTATTCTGGAAAACAGAATATTATCTAAAAAATATTGAATTAGATATGCCATGTGTCAGAAAAATCAAATGATTGATGAAAGTAAAAGCTTAAAAAATGCATTTAGTTTTACAGTATCAAAATTGAACTTGAGTAGTTAATGAAAAATAAATTCTAGATTATGCTATTAAAAATCATGTTATAATTTTCTATTAAGCTGCTTGAAGTATGGTCTTAAAATATGTAGATGCCAACTGTTTTACAGAACCTGAAATTTACTGTGGTCTGCAATGTTGTCTGAGTTGTCACGTTACCTTAACCTATAGTAAGGTGTGCATCATTCTTACATGAATTAGTGCAGCATTGGTGTTCCCATGTAGAAGATCACTGCCATAAGCAGTGGAAGTAAAAATCTGGCTTCTTATAGGATTGTTCTATGTATCTTTATATCCTTCTCCACCTGACTACCTATTTGTTACTTTTCTCCCCAGAAAGCTTGTACAAGTTGACAAATTGGTTTGTGCATGTTTACTAGATATTTGGCAGTTTTCAAACAGAAGAAATAACTGGTGAGTCTTACTTGCATTTCACCAGTAGGGCAATGTATATGGTTGCTCTCCTCTCCCCAGCTATATCCCTGAGTGAGCTGGGGACACTGCTGGCTAGCTAACCCTGCTCTGAAGAGGATCTGGGGTCTGTGTAGAGCAGTTACCATCTTTTACCAGGGAACTACTCCCATGGTTGGCTTTTCCTTTGGTATTCTGAGATACACAGTCCATGTCTTACAACTGTCAGCATGTGGCTCTCACTTAGGAAGGTTATCCATCCTCAAGTTAAATAAATGCTTTAACTGCATCTGCTCTTTGCAACATTAAATGCCAACATTATTGCCTTTCCACTGCTATTATTTTAGTGTTCCCAAAAAAACCAGCCGGGACAGTAGAAGTTTGAGGCTGTGAGAGGAGCATGGAATAGGTAAGGAGCGCTTACCTGTAACAACAGATGATAGGAGGGAAAAAAACATTGTTTTACTTATGTGAAGGTCTCAATTTTCTACTGTTTCAATTGCATTTAGTTTTCTAAAGCCTTTCTTCACCACGGTGTCTACCTTTCTACTGCTACAATATCTTTCCTTTCCTTCCTTTGTTCTGCATTAAGTGGTACTCACTCAAACCCCATCTGTACAAGGAAGAAACAGCAAATTTAGAGCATACACACAGAACTTCCCTTTATGCTGTTCTCTCCACACTTTTATATCAGACAGCTTCTGTGTTGGGGTCCACCTGCTCAGCACTCACGATATACTTTCTAGGGGAATGGCTATCTCCACCTAATCAGTAACAAGAGATACCTATGTACACAACAGTAATCACACATTACACATCTGCAACATCTTCTTTCCTCTCAGAGATCCCACAGGGTACAATGGAAAGAGAGAGTTAAGAAAGACCTTTGTCTTTTTTTTCCAATAAGGAAATTGATCCATGGAGTAAAATGAACTGACCAAGTGAAAGCAGCAGAAGAAATAGAGAGTAGGGTTTAGAGTCTGTTGGCTGCTTGTGCCTTGCTGTATCAGCCAAACTGCTTCTCCTTCCCTTTCAGATTTTTTTACCTCTTTACATTCCTCTAGAAAACAGCACAACGTTGATCAATACATTCAGCGCCACCATCTTCCCTGGGCATTGGGGCAGCCACATGTTTCACCTTATGGCAAGGTTCTCCAGCAGCTTCAACATCTAACAGGGCTGTGAATCACTCTGGTGGTGTTCATGTCTCTTCAAAGGATGATTTTTCAGAAAGGGCAAAATGATGTTCAGACTGACAGTTGCTCACACAAAATGTCTTGTCTTCTCTGTTGGATCTCTTGCTGTGAATACCACATTCATGTCAGCCGTGTGGAGGGAGGAATTGAGAGTTTTGCTTTTCCTATCACTTATTTAGCACCTGCTCCTTTCTCCCTTGTCTTACCGACTTAGATCGTGCTTACGCTCCAGTACGAAGTAGAGATATGAATGTTAGCTTGAAATGAATTAGCTCAACCACTTACTTTACTTTGCTAAAATCTGTCCTGTAAACATACCAGACTGTAGGCTCTTGAGAGGGTGTCTATTTACAGCCTTGTTTTTACATTGCTTAGTACAACAGAACCAAAGCAGAGAGGCTCTGGATGCCACCGTAGTGCAGATAATTTTCACAGTGACCCAGAGGGAGAAGCAAGGCCAGACTCAGAGGTTAGCAGTTCATAATGGGTAAAGAGAAGTTTAAATTTCTGAATTATAAAGTTGTAAAAAAGATTCAAAGGGAAGTAAGGGCATCCTCAGCCCACTCTTTGATAGTACAATACATAAAAAACAGATTTTGTAGGAGTATAATAAAAGATTGTATAGGAGTATAATAAACCCCAGACACCAGTCTGAAAAATTCATTAGTTTCTGCCATGACTAAAATAAGCACTGTCTATGAAAACTACTTTGCAATGGTAATGAAAAGCGAGTGGAAAAGCAAGTGTTAGCACCAGTGCTGCGACGTGAAATAATTTCTGTATACTCAGATCCGTCATTGTGAACAATGTTGTTGATTATAAACCACATCAAATTCCCAGTCCCCCAAAACATGTATTTTATTTTGCAGTTTTTCTAGTAATTATGAAATCAACAGAATACTATCAAGTTTTACCACAATTAAGCTAAATATATACTTAAATGATGTAACGTACTCGGTAATTGTAATATGTCTGTAACAGTAACTTCCTTCCCAGGAACAATTGGCAATATTTCTTGAGCATTTTTCAGGGGTGGCATCTAATGATAATGATGATGCTCAGCTGTCTCATAATTTTATAATTTAAAAGGTACTTGGATGCAATTTAGAATCAAGATTTGACCTTCAGAGCTTCATTTCTTGTAAGTTGATGAGAGAAGTCTCCTAGATTTGAATGGATTTTATGTCCCCTTCAGTGTATGTGGGTTTGTTGGAAGAGATGGTGATACAGACTTATGGCAGTGCGAGCAGTTCTCTGAAAACAGATCTATATCTAGTCACTAGTGAGATAGTGTCTACTTGTAAAGCTATTACCATGTCATTGTGCTGAAGACCTTTGGGCTCAAGGAAAACAAAATGCTTGTCTTAGGCCCTCAGTGAGAGAACGGCCGCATGGTATTTTGCTTCAAGCAATTGCCACTTCTCAGGGCAGAAGGTCTGGCCAGAGTGTTGTGTCTGTGGTGGGCCTGGGAGGCAGGAGTTTTATTCTAGTACTTTTCTCAGATTTTGTCAGATGCATACATAGCTCAAGAGATGGCTCAATATTCTCCACCAAACTGGGAATGTCTCTGCTTTGGCAGTTTTGTCTTCCTGCAGCCAGAGAGCTAATCAGTCACTGCCATTCTGGCCACCAGAACTGAGCGTATACTCCAAATTTATGTTAACAGATCCTGAAATAAAAGCCCTAACTCAGTTTGTAAGAAAAGGCAAGACAAGCTCATTTGTACTTGTACCATTAACTTAACATTTATTTATATATATTTGTTCAGAAAAATAAAAAGCAGGTAGGAAACAGAAACCTTACTATTTAATATTAGGTAGCCAGTGACACAATTGTAGACTCAAGAATAGCAAGTGGCCACTAATGTAATGATAAAATTGGTTCACAAATAATTCATTGCCTAGAACGTCTTACATCAAGTGTTTGCATCCCTTTACTATCCAATATTAAATTGGATAAACCTTTGCTGTACAATAATTTATTTATAGATGCATAATTTTGAACAATGAACACATGAATTTAAAAATTAGATAGATTGGTTATACTTTTCCATACTGCTCAGAGTTGGCTGTCAAAGGTCAGTGGGAGATTCCCACCAGTTTCATTAGGGCTTTTGAAAATCTCATCCTTCACTGGTTATTTGTAGATAGAGCTAATGCTTCTTACCTGTTTTTGAATATCCCATTTCATTTCCATTTGACCTTGCTTACTCTGTATGATACCATTTGCCTGAGAGGTAGTTTTCTGTCTAATTGAATAGTAACTTTTTAATAATTTGGTTCAATAATCGACTTTTTTTTGGGGGGGTCAGTGAAAGGCAAAGATCAGACAAAGCAAAGACAGATCACATCTATTTCAAATACTGTTTGGCTAACTATAGGTAGAAATTATGATCAGTATTGCATAAAGAAACTATTATGACCATATTTTAAATGGTGTTTCTTTACTGAAATAGATAGAATTGACAAGTAAATGAGCTTATATAAAAGAATGTAGAGTTTTTAAAGTTTTTAGTTTTATGAATGTAATGAGCCAGATATTTTTAATGTTAAGTAATATGTAAGTTGATATCTTTTGGAATGTGCGATAACATGTTTGAATTCCTTCTAGAATACAAAATTGTCACCAGAATTTTAAAAGCAGCTCTCGCAGGCCCAAAACCATTGGAAAATAAAACTTGGGGAAAAGTGCACTAAAAGGAAAACAAGTGTTTCCTCGAAGGCTTTTAAACAACAGTAAAGAAAAGCAAAAGCATTTAATCTTTCACTTTTTTTTTGTGTAGTCTGAAAGCATAACATCCTCCTATCTATCTCTCAGTTTGTGGATATAGAAAGCATATTTGCCTTTTGCCTTTTTCCTGCTAAAATCAGCCAGTGCAGTTAGATGGTGGGTGAAGCTACCTGGGTATATGATATGGCGAATGTAACACCATGAAACCTTTTGTTTTCTCTTCTCTTTAGAAGACAGCAAGTTCTCTGTTCTCAAGATTGTCTTCATGAAACTGTCCATGGGATGACTACGTTAAAGAAACAGGGAGAAAAGGTAATTACAAGAGAAAGTGAATTGCTAGCCATATGCAGATGTACGTTTATCATAGTGGATATGTATTTTTCATTACCTACATGAGATAAAGTTTTCTCAGCTTAACTGCATGAAAGGGATTGTTTTTATGTCTGTTGAAAGATTTCTATTTTCATTGGACTTTCTGATTAGCCTGTTACCCTCCCTGGGTGGTTAGTTACTAATGCTTTTCTATATCAATAGCTCATCTGTCATACCCTGTGCATGTCCAAGCACCTCTCCCTTGATCACGGGTAGACAGCCTATTTTTTGCCAACTACTGGCACGCACAGTCAAAGCTGAGGCTCAGATTTTTATGTCTCCACCGTTACAAAACTTCAGTGTAAACACAGCCTAGGTTTTAAACCAGCTAGAGCAACACTGAGTTCAGCATAGGTTAACCTCCTTGTTTTTTCAGCTTTCTGAATGAATTTTGCAGCTTGAACTGTGTGCTCTGTGCTTCTGAAGACAGACTGCTGCCATTGCCCAATGTGACTGGTTTACATATTGTTTGGCTACATCCCCATTGTACCACAGGCACACACTGCTGTACAGACACAGTCTAAGAAATGGCATATTGAGAGTACAAATACCCATAATTATGATTAACAGACTTTTTGAAGACTTAATGATCAATTTTGGTGACTACCTTTCATGGACCTGTCTAAAACTAGTTTTGTGCTATACTTTCAAAAAAACTCCACCCAGATCCACAATATAATTCTTTTTCCTATCTACTTATCTCACTTTCCATTGTCATGAAATGAGAGCAGAAATCCAGGCCCTATTTCACGCAGCTTAATAGACTTGATAGATAATATTGTTGAAGAAAAATCTTAACATATTGCATCTGTAGTAGAAAGGATTTAGGAAGGCAGAACTTGGGACTTTTAAATCTTTCTCCATTGGACATAATTAAACATTAACCAATTTTGCTAGTGTAACAGAATTTTTATAGGCTGCTATGAAGCCCTGATTCCTTTGTCAGGATGTATGCTAGACAAAAGACTGCACTTCGCTTTGCGTGAAGAACCCAACCAACATAAGCTGGGGCTGCCCTAGACAAACCACATGAGTTTGTGCTGTGCTGTCCCTCATAGGGGAATATTTCTCTCATGAACCAAATTGGCTTTACTCTTTTATCCAGTTGCTTTACAATAGAGATTACTCTGTGTAAGTAGCAAGTAAACAAAGTGAGCCTCTTCCTTCACTGTCCTGCACGATATATAGCTACCAATATATCTGTAAACTTTAAAATTATATCACCAGGATAAACAGAAATTTTTGTTATTGTACCATTTTATAGGCGCAGAGACAAGTAGCTGACAATTTCTGGTGAATTTATTTTCATCTTCCTTGGGAACAGTAAGCTAGCTGGAGTGTGTTCAGAAACACTGAGCCACTCACTCAGAGAGGGGGTTTCTGCCTGTTACATTCTATGTTAAGATACCAACTTGGGCTGCAAGAGTCTCTACACCATTTTCTGCTCTGCCTTTCTCAGAGCAGGATTTTTCAATCCAAGGAGTCACCATTTAGTCAGAGCAGAGACTAGGCCTGTCACATCCAACACCACGGTATTGATTGCCCCATATGTATAGTTCCCATCTTCCTCACAAGAGTTTTTTAGAAATAGCAAAATAAGAGAAAATTTTGAGGAAAGAGAATCTCGGTGGGAACAGTCTACTTCAATTTTACCGACAGCTTAAACAAGTGTAGATGTCAATATGAGGGGTAAGTCAGTGAAGAACCAACCCGTATGTGCTCTTAGTCAACTGGGAGAAGTCAGGGGTAGGTCTTGAAAAATCAAAAGGACAAGATGGGTCTAATACATTTGCATTTAGCATGACCGCCTAACTGTAAAATAAAGGGAATTCCTAAAGGAAACATTTTTTGTCACATAAACATTGAGCCACTGCAAAAAAATCTGGCAAGGCTGAGGATCTGGCTCCCCAGACTAACATTAGAATACCATGAGTAATGTCAAGAGGCAGCAATGGGGCTGTCAGATACTGCTACTGTCAGTACCCTACTACTGCAAATATCCATGAGTTTTACTACTTTGCAGAAACTGTCAATGGATATTTTAATCCATAAGTGCAGAAAACACAACTATTTTACCATATAATCATTGAAGCTAATCTCTCTTTGACAAGGTCATTATTTACACTACTTCCCTTGTAAACTCCCATATGCACATACAGAATAAGGCTCTGAAGCTTAATCTTTCCAATGCTGAAAATGAGACTTTTATGCAAACTGATAAAAGTTCTTTGTTTGATTTATCTGTAAACCAAAATAGTCTGGTAGTTTGCCTTGAAGTTAAAAGAACAAACATACTCTGTCAAATCCTGTGTATTCCTTTTTATGTATTTTGTCATTTCCCCTCTATTAACTCTGTCCTAAGGTTGAAAAGAAGAGTGCACTCTAGCTTCCATTCAGATATTGTACTTTAGCTTTGACTTTTTTGGTTGCAGCTTGTTAAATTTATTGACTATAAGCCCCTTGAGCTATTGAAAAGTATGTGGCTTACATTGTATATCTTTTGAAAGACACTACCGGTAGCCTGTTTTAATATGTTTACTCTCTCCAGATACAATTTGTCTTACATATTCATTGGTTTTTAGTGCCAGGACCAGTTTCTTCGTTGTAGCTATTGTTTGGAAGTCTTGCACAGATATTAAGGCTTAGAAATTTTTCAGTGCTGCTCAAGGGATCTGAGTGTCAAATGAAATAATGAGTGGGAATTTGGGCACTGAAAACCCCTAAGCAGCTGGCTTTGGAGATCTCAATTAAAAAAATAAAGGAAAATAATTTGAGATGGCATGAAAGACACTTTGAGAAGTCTAGGGTGTTTTATATGTACAAATAGAGCTGGCCAAAGAGTAGTGCTTTCCATTCATTGACAATTACATTTTGTTTTAATTTCAAGATTTCATATAGCCTGAAAGTCAGAGAAAATTTCATTTGTGAAACACTAGCACACGGAGCCGGGAAAACAAAATATGTTCCCCTGCATACTGCAGCTGCTTTTTCTAGTGGTGGAGCTGACCAGAATACTGATTTCATTAGGCGAGGGCTTGGGATAGAAAGGATCTCTTTTCAGATTAGAGTCAAGGCTTTCAGGTTCTCAGTTTCACGGGACAGAGTCCAAAAGGCTTGCGAGCAATGGGTGCTTATGCTTGCAGGCTTTGGGATCTTGAGGGCTCTGGCTCCCGGAGCTCACCTGTCAGGCTGGTCTGGAGTGTGGGAACAGGGTGTTGTGTATCCTGTAGTGCTGACTCTCGCTAACAGGAATCCCAGTCCTCCCTCATGACCTGATGTAGAGGTGCGCTTCAGAATATATTCTGTTCTGCAGCACAGACGTGGGCATGTTGGCTACTGATGCTAACTTTGAAGCTAACCGGGTAGGATACCTACAGCAGCATAGATTTAAAAGTGCAGACAAAGTACAGAAAGCTGTGGATTGGGAATCCCACCTGGGTACTTTCAGATTTATGCTGCTATAGGTATCCTGCCTAGTTAGCTTAAAAGTTAGCCGGAATATATCTACATCAGTAGCCAACATGCCAAAATCCATTGTGCATCTGTGACAGAACTTGGGCTTCTGTTCAGATCATCTGCATCCCACTCCAGATGCAATCACTCGATGTTTGATCCTGAGAGAGAAATCTGAAGTGGCATTATTTTCATCTCTAAAAAATCCATACCGAAATCAAACTCCTTTCTCTCTGGGAAAGCCATGAGAGCAACCCTGAAACTCCAGGAATGGAACTCTGCCTCCAGCGAGGCACAGGTGAGATCTCTGTGCGCTGCAGTCCATGCTCCGTGCCATTACCAGCTTGGTGCCAGGCTTCCAGTTATTCCACCCAGATTCTTGTATATTCAGAATCTATTTTTGCCAGGAACATCTGTGGCCCCAACAAGTACAGAAAAAGAAAGACAATTTGGTCAATGTTTCACATGGCAAACACTACTAATTGCATTTTGACTTTCAGTGAAAAAAAGGGGGACGTCATGGTGACCCTAGCCCCACTTACTGGCTTAGACCCTCTATGGCCCCAGCATCAACATGGGGGTGATATGTACTTACAGGCAAGCCAGGAGAACCTAAAATATTTCCATGTCATTGCTTCATAGCACCTTAAAGCTTTCACAGGCAGAGAAGTTGCAACTGTTAATGAAATAAATGTGTTTTAAGTTACATTTGCTCTATATAGGGAGTATGTGTTGTGGAAGAGGGGTATATTTTTGGCTTGTAGTGTACATGTCAAACAAATACAATTATCTATTTCTGAATCTTTATAGCCCCCATCATCATAATTAGCTTAAGTGAAGCTGTATTTAGCTTGCATATAGCTTCAATTTGCTGCAAAGTAAATCACCAAATAAATCAATAATTTACAACCTAGCAAACAGTGCAGACTTTTCCAAAAGAAAAAAAAACAAACAACTCATTATGCCTGGGCATTTCTGAATGCAGCACAACTCCTTGCCTAGCTTCTCTGAGCTAGATGTGACATTTTCCAACACCAGACTTTTCATTCAAGCAAGGAGGAAACGTAGAACCAAACAAATAATGACACGAAATGAAGCTTTGATTAGGAGTCTGTGAATAATGATCCTTTTCACATATTCAGCATCTAGGATGTTTAACATGTTTTACATTTTGAATGTATCAAGTGAGTTCTGACGATTAGATTTTGGTATTGAGAGAAACACACTTTATTAGAGAGGGAGCTTGTCAGGGCTTGGTGCCAATCGGCTGCATCTAGTTATGCTGCAAACACATCCAACACCCTCATTCGGAGAAGTGCAAGAGGGAACATGTTTCATATTTTCCTCTTTCCTGCTCTGTTTTCCTACAAATTCATAAGAGGAAAGTGCTAGTTCTCTCTTGGTTCCTACGGTAATAAAAAAAAAGCCAAAAAACTTTTCTATGGCATGAGTAAATCACAGGTTTACATTGTTGAAAATTACTATTAGGTTTGGATGCTTTTGTACAAGTTACTACTATGAAGACTGTATGTCGTGGTTTAACCCCAGTCGGCCACCAAGCCCCACACAGCTGCTCGCTCACCCTCCCCCCCCGGTGGGATGGAGGAGAGAATCGGAAGAGAAAAAGTAAGAAAACTCGTGGGTTGAAATAAGAACAGTTTAATAAGTGAAATAAAATAAAATAAATAATAAAAATAATGATAATAAATTGTAATGAAAAGGAAAACAACGAAAGAGCGAGAGGAACAAAACCCAGGAGAAACAAGTGATGCAATTGCTCACCACCCGCCAACTGACGCCCAGACAGTCCCCGAGCAGTGATCACTGCCCCCCAGCCATCTCCCCCCAGCTTATATACCGAGCATGACGTCACATGATGTGGAATATCCCTTTGGCCAGTTTGGGTCATCAGCCGTCCTGACTGTGCCCCCTCCTGGCTTCTTGTGCACCTCCTCACTGGCAGAGTATGGGAATCTGAAAAGTCCTTGACTTGGTATAAACACTGCTTAGCATCAACTAAAACATCAGTATGTTATCACATTATTCTCATGCTAAATCCAAAACACAGCACTGTACCAGCTACTAGGAAGAAAATTAACTCTATCCCAGCCGAAACCAGGACACTGTATTAATTGGCTGCATCTCTTAAGTGGTGGTAGGTAATATTCAGTGAATTCAAAAGATGGAAAAAAGTAATTTTTGTATAAGTTAAATTAGTTCGTTTTTTTTATTGCCAGGAATGTAACAGGGACCAAAAACATAGCAAAAGTCTAAAACTTGGAGATATTTTGAATAAACAGAACATCCACAAGTGAATTATTTAGAATGAGTTTGAGGGCCAGGGGCTGTTAATCCCAATTTCAGAAAGGAATAAAACTCCCTCATGTTTCACAGCATGAGCCAAATATTTTCCTGATGAATATTGGAAAGGCATTTTAACTATAGCCATTTAATTCCATGTTTTTCATGCGGATTTTGCATCTTCCTCTAGAAGATCTAGTTCTGGCTAGCAACAGAGATTAATTATTGGGAAGAGATGAACCACTACCCTGCTATGTCCCTTCCTTTGCAGGAAGGCTATTACAATGGCTTCCGCACATTACTGGTTGGTATCCTTTGTGTAACTCTCAACGTATTTGTTGCAAACAACTACTTAGCATATGTCTGGGATACTATTACATTTATCGTGAAGTCACATGTGGTATTACAGTAATTATTGTGCTTTTAGCATATAAATATTTTACAGTGTATCAATGTAAAAATATATCAATATATACATGTGTATAAGCAATGAAAAGGTATCCTTTAGAATACAACACATGGTTTAATTACCTATTTATGCACCAAATGTTAACATGCAAAAAATAGTAGTTGCATGCAACCTCCCTAAGTCTGAAGTAGGAATAAACCATATATCAGAAGCTGAAAATTCTACTCTTAGATTAAAATTGCACTTTATTTCTATAGCTAGAGATGTTCGTATTTCATTAAATATAAAGGCTTTCCTGTTTCTCAACATTTCAGAAAAGAAATTACTATTGCGTTTGGTTTGGAATGAATGAATATAATCTCACATCTTTTGTTTGCATCACTGTGCAATGTGCCATTTTCTCAAATGAAAGCTCGGTGTATTCGCAGAGCAGACGGCAGAAGTATGTATGATTACCTCACCATTTCTTTGTACCCAGCATAGATGGAGGTGAATTAGAACTCATCAGCAGGAGGGGGTTTTGCTTTCTTCCTAAACAAATGATCAAAGAATCCCAGAGCATGGTTTAAACTATTCAGACTGAAAATAGACTGAATTTTTTCTGCCTGATTCCAGTAAATACTTGTGTATTACTTATAGTGAGATTCTTTCAGGAGAGATGCTGGAAATTGTAAACACCCATGTAGAAGATAATGCTCAGTAACCAACCTCAGGCCTTTCATACGGTAGAAAGCTTTACTGAGTAGGACTGTGAGAAAATAGCTGCGTTGACAAAAGCCCAGGTATAGATACAGTTATACAGGCAAAAGCATCTATTTGCCAATACGTTTTCATTCTGTTTAGAGGTCTATAGTAAGATGTGTTTACCTATATAGCTGCTTTCCATGCCACCTTTGCAGTGTGCGCCAGTGCAGCTCTACCTGCAGACAAAGCATTTTAAATATGAACAAGGTGAAAGTTGGCTAATGAATTATACTGCATGTCTTGGAGCATTAAAGTTTGGTGTTCCTTATCGCTCCTGGGATGGAGGTTACTGATACTGAAAGATTTAGTTCCTGATTCCGCAATTTTAATTCATGTTGTGTACATGACACTAAGCCACGTCATTAGATTACACCGTTTAAAGCTGACCAGAGCAAAGAGAGCTTGAAGAAAGTGAAAGGAAACAGATGGAGCCACCTTGGTGCTGGTAGCAGGCAGTGTAGAGCAAGCTGCTCTGAACTCTCAATGAAACCAGATTTAGGTACATGCAATATTCGGCTTCATGCCTGCTGTGTACCAGCCCTTTGTTTAACCGGGGCCTAGGCCTCCTGAGTGGCATTGCCTGCATGGGAGGTGGACAGGAGACACAGCAGACAGTCGTTCCTGGTTTCTGCTGACTGTTATGGTCAGCTTGACACTTTCCAGAGTTTTATGCCAGAAATCTGTTCCCTGAAAAAATTTTGGGCAGCTCTAATTAAAAAGTGATAGCTTAACGCTTCCCAAGACCCTGCTTTCAATTGCAGAGGTATTATCTTGCTGATGGCAATAGGTGCTATTGTCTGCCACGGTTCACTGAAACACTCATTTCCAGTGGAAATACACTGGTTCAGACAAAACTTTTGCCAGAAAGCATTCCTCTCCTTTAGCATGCGATATAAGGGCAGAGATGTGAAAATAAACAAGAACTCAGTGACTAGGGCTACTCTTCTAGAAAGCCAAGCACTGATTCAAGTCTTTGGTGTGACTTGAACAGAGCAGGAATGCGAGCCTCCACCTCCTGCCTTCTCGTCATCTTCCTCTCCACTGGACTCTTGGCTGTTTTAGGACGGGTAATACCTTATTCTCCTTTTTTTTTTTTTTTTTTGAGGGGTGAGAGTTATTGGCAACTTCCTACAAAACAGGAGTATTTTTTATCTTAAATAACTGCTGCATTCAGGAAATTCTGCTGTCTCATGGTGGCAACCTCATTCATGTGTTTTATTAGAAATATGCCTCTTCTCTGTGTCACTTCTGCACTGTAATGGGTATTTCGATGTGACACATCATAACAAAATTTATTGCTACTTTTTGCAGCTGTGTCAAGCTGGAAGCTCCTGTTTGACATATGTTTCTGTGGAATTAGCTGGATTGTGCAGCAAAAGGTTTTATGTTTGCGCTCAGTGTAGCAGGGAAGGTAAAGGTTATCACCACCATAGGATGCGGGGAGGAGTGGTCACTCCTCCGAGCTGCCTCTGTAGCTGTACTGATGGTGTTTGGTGAAGCAAATCTGCTGCAAATTACAGCGTGTGGTTATAGATCAATTTATGCTCCTGCCTGCTGCCAACAACGTGCTGTGCACGAATGGAGCTAACTTGGTAAACATGCACTCTAGTAACAGAAAATAACGAAGTGTTGTTGAAAGGAATAATTAATTAATGTTTGTAAAGCACTTAGAAACTGAAAAGCACCTTATTAGTGCTAAGTGTTCAGGGGCCTAGCTTTCTCATCCGAAGTTAAAGTTGTCATCTTTCTTAGTCTTTAACTGAACAAAACTTTAAGGGTATAAAGCCTTTGTATCTAATGTCCTCAGTCAGGTGGTTTTGTGCTTGGCAGTCATTAAGATGCAGTAAGTAAACAAGAAGAAACTATAAATGACATGAATCAGCTCATTTCCACTGAGGCCAGCAGAATCAAGTTGATTTACATTAGCTGAAGATCAACAACGGAGAATCCAAAGCATAGCTCCTCTTGCCTTATCGGGCTCAGTCAGAGCTGGTGACTGGTTTATTCACTGCAGCTCCCAGCTTTCGAGCCCAGCTGCCAGGAATGAATACAAAACTGTGTCAGGGCACAGGCCTCCCTGCACAGGGAGGCAGACAAATTGTATGGCTCAGATTTGCTATCTGGGGCAGCCAGCATGCTAAATGAACAGCTTCTTGGTGCTAGAGAGCAGGAATCCTATTTATCAGGTGTGCTACACGGGGCTGAAAGGTGACACCTATGTCTGACCCCAGTTTGAGAGCTCAGGGACATGGAGGATAAGCATCTGTGCCTTTACTTTCAAAGAGCCTTGGCTCCTTCAAAAAACCCCCAATTCTTCATGATGCAGGGGTCACCAACTGAAGTGTGGATTTACTTGGGAGGCTAAAAGAGCTATGAGCCACCCAGAAGAGAACCATCTGGGGAGACGTGAATGATCCAGGCAATGTAATACAGTCACACAGCCCCAGCCAGCCCTCCACTCACAATACCGTGGTGTGTGACGTTGCATCTTCTCTGCAGTCATCTAAAGGCTGATCTGCTCCTCCAGAAAGTTTGCAGTCCACAGTCAATATTCTTATCTGCCTAAGAGGGTGTTAATCCATATTTCACTCTCTCTAAATAATACCTAAATCTTAGACATTGTGGGAGCAGAAGGGGGAGGAGGGGGGAGACAATCTTGTGGAAAACAGGGCACTGCAGAAAAGAGTTTAAGACTAATTGGCCAGAGAGCACAGGAAAAAACATTGCACTGGCCTGTCCATCAGGGCACGCACTTTCAAGATTATCATACGCCTTTACCAGACAAGTTCCCTTTCTTCAGCCAGAAATTTTGTCAGGCTAAATTTGATGATGTTGGGCATCTGTTCTATATTTATAAATGTCCAACACCTCAGTAGCTCATGCTGATCTTCCAGATTAATCTAAATCCTGATGATGTGCCCACTTCAACTGTATGGCACATGAGCAGTATGCCCAAGTATACATCACATGTAGTCACTGGCAGTAGTGCTGGGAGAGCGAATCCAGTCTTTGATCTCTTAGGTGTTTCTTCTCACAGGAGATCAGTGGCTTTTTTTTCCTGCTGGATTAATTGCCAGAGTAAGAAAGGTTATCTGCCAAACAAATCCAATTATTCAGCCCTTGCTGGTCTTGAATAAAGCTCCATGGTTGATAAAGGGTCACAGTTAGAGAGAATTAAAATAAGCCATCAGGACAACAGATAGACTCTGTTTTTTCAGTCTCTGCTCCAGCCTAGGGCAGAGTATGTTTGGCTCACTTGAGTTGTAGTGCTGGAACACACTGTGCCAGAATACCTTTTCATGACATTTTTGGAAGAGCTGAGTGTTACTAATATTGGTTAATAGTTATCTTTGTAATTAGCCATCTGTTATAGATGCATTTATTGAATCTGAGAGGGGCCAGAACCCTTGCACGTCCTCCTTGCTCCTAACTTTGCTTGAGTTCACCATAGGGAGCTTTGTACAAAATCCATAAAGAACAAAAAAAGTGCTTCTTTGAAAGAGCAGTTCTTCAAAATAAAATTGTAGTTGCACTATAAATGGCAAAAGTCATAATAATTTGTCTTTTCTTGACTTCAAGAGCACAGGCTTTGGAGCACTTGAGAATCTTTTTGGAGGTTGGAGTAGGAAACTGAGAGGTCTCTCAGAGGTCCAGGCAAGACTTTGTGGAGCTGCTGACTTGAGACACAGAATTGGTAGTACTCACTCATAGACCCACTGCCCTTGATGATCCTATATTGTCTAATATACCTTGTAAAGGTCATCAAAACTCATATTGGAGACATTTCAAATCAATCAAAAGTAGACTGAGCTTATGAAATGGGACAGTTAAACTGCAGTTACTTTCTACTCCGTAGTTATTTGAATGCATATCAGAAACTACTGAAAGAAGTAGGCAAGTGTTTAAATTGTGCTAGATTCCTAAATGTTGGAATAATAGCCTCCCCTAATCCTATTTATAGGCAAACACAAACACTTTCATCTTTGTGTGTAATCTCTTGTCCTCTCAAATTTACATATATTACAGACATCGATATATACACACACAAACACACACATATGTATTTTATCATATTAGGTTTTCAGTCTTTTCTGTGATCTCATGAAAAATTGTTATGCTCTGTATAGATCCTAGTCACCTCCTGTCCTACATATCCACAGCGGTGGGAAGGAAAAGTCCGTATCAAATCCTTAGACACCCTGTGTCTATTGTCAGCAAAATTAACCAAGCTAAGAAATTAAAGAGAGCCAAAGGCTTTATTTCTATAGGTTTCTGAATCCAGAGGCCAGAGCTGATGTGGGTTGGGTGAAATACTCAGAGAATCCAGCACAGGTAAATGACCCAACAGAAAGTTCCACAGGTGTCAAGGCAGAAGGTGAATGTATGATAATCAATTCTTTCTCCTGGAATACGCCGCTAATTGACTTGGCGGCAGTATCATTACCATGATTCATAGGCTCATAGATTTTAGACCAGAAGCAACGACTATGATAATCTGGTCCTACTGTCTGCATAGCAAAGACCACAGAACCTCACCCAGTGGTTGCTGCATCAGCCCTCTAATTTCTGCTTGAATTGTGGTGTTTTTTTCAAAAAGCCATCCAACGCTTATTAAAAGACGATGTGATAGAAAACCTACCGGGTACTTGGGTAAGTAGTTCTAAAGGTAATTTTTTCTTTGAAATTCGCAGCTTATTTTTGGTATCATATTTACATTGATATTTCCATAGGATTTTTTTTTTTTTCGTCTAAATGTACCCCAGAAACATTAAGAAAACTCTCAAACAAATGATTGATTTTTTTTTTTTTTTTTCTGGAGAGAAAGGTATGGGCAGAGTTTATGGTAATCTTCTTATTGCATTAGTAATATTTTTAATAGATCATTGAAGCTTTATCTCCTTTTTTCCTTCTTTCTATCCTTGCATCCCCCACCAAAAAAAAAAAAAAAAAGAGAAAATAAAAAAAGGGGGAGAGGTTGCAGAGAAAATTCACAAGGAAACTGAGGAATTTTAAAATATGCAGAATTGTTCCTGGACACATCTAATGGTAGGCAGACACTGACATTCCTGTAATCCTGGACAAAATGTGTGGAGTTTTTTTTGTTTTATGATCCCACCTGTTCCCTCCAACACATCTCTCTCCTTGTTCCCTAATATTTCCCCTGAGTCTAATTTATTTGATTTGTAGAACATGTGAGGATTGCTTAGGTAGATCATATCAATGACAACACAGTGTTGTGGCTTAACCCGGCAGGCAGCTAAACACCACACAGCCGTTCACTCACCCCCCTCTCCCTCCAGTGGGATGGGGGAGAGAATCGGGAAAAAAAAAGTAAAATTTGTGGGTTGAGATAAAGACAGTTTAATAGGACAGAAAAGGAAGGGAAAATAATAATCATAATAGTGATAAAAGTATATACAAAATAAGTGATTCACAATGCAATTGCTCACCACCTGCCGACCAATGCCCAGACAATTCCGGAGCAGTGGTCACCGCCCCCCGGCTAACTCCCCCCAGTTTATATACTGAGCATGACGTCACACGGTATGGAATGTCCCTTTGGCCAGTTTGGGTCAGCTGTCCTGGCTGTGCCCCCTCCCAGATTCTTGCTGGCAGGGCATGAGAAGCTGAAAAGTCCTTGACTAGTGTAAGCACTGCTTAGCAACAACTAAAACATCGGTGTGTTATCAACATTGTTCTCATCCTAAATCCCAAACACAGCACTGTACCAGCTACTAGGAAGAAAATTAACTCTATCCCAGCTGAAACCAGGACAGTATCCACCCCTTATTCTATACCATCTACGTCATGCTCAGGTCCCACACTTTCCAATATATCCCAATTAATCACCACCACTCTTCCTGTCTTTTGATATATACACACAGATACCATTCCCTTAGTTTATGGGCCGTCCCTACAAAATGTTCATTGAATTCATTTAGTCCATGACTTTGAGCTCCATCTGTCAGAACAGTCTTTCAGGGCAGGAGAGATGGTGTGTGGTGTTGCACTGTTGTGTGCTGAAGCTAGTTTTGGTCCCATCACCGCTGCACTTGTCCGGTTCTATCATTGCTGCACTTTGCTCGGTTTCATCAAAGTTCATTCTTCATTAATCTAGGTGATTCTTACATAATACTATTGATATGGCATATAGCCACCATAGAAGTGATGATATACAGTATTATATAGCAATTAACATATTACAATTTAATTCATTGGCTATTCTTACCCAAAATCAAATCCCCTTGAGGTACACATCGGACTTCCCCATCCTCCTGCATCACCCACCGAGTGCACCCAGGTCCTTGAGCAGAAGCAATCCCACAGATGGCTGGAAACATATCCTGTACCCCATGCCACCACCCGGAACACTATCCTGGGCCTTGAAAAGCAAGTCCTATGGTGACATGGCACCCCAGAAAGAATTGAGTCAGACAACGGGACTCATTTCCGAAACAACCTCATAGACACCTGGGCCAAAGAGCACGGCATTGAGTGGGTGTATCACATCATCCCCTGTCATGCACCAGCCTCTAAGAAAATTGAACAACACAATGGACTGTTAAAGACTCCACTGAGAGCAATGGGTGGCAGGACGTTCAAACATTGAGATACACATTTAGCAAAGGCCACTACACGAGGGGATCTGCCAATCGAGCTGGCCCTGCCCAGTCAGAACTTTTACGTACTGTAGAAGGGGATAAAGTCCCTGTGGTGACACAAACAACTGGACAGGACATCACACTGCTTTTTTGGAAGGGTAGAATTTGCCTTTTTTACAGGCAATATTTCCACAAGTCAGCAGTGCTACAGGAGCTGTACCCACTCCCCACTCCATAATCAAAGTCAGATATTCTGAGACAAACGCTTACCATTCTTTGCTCCTCTGAGTATCCTTTTATCCCACAGAATAATTTAATTGATTTAAACAGAAACTAAAGTATCCAAAAATTAACCAAAATCTGATACACCTTTTGGCATTGACCAAATCCGTATCCTGTGAAGGTAGTGTCAAAACATCCATTGATTGTACCTGAATAAACCTCTTGTTGAAGTAAGTGATGCTGTCTGTGAAATTGCTACGAATTACTTATGATATATTTATAGTACTTATAATAAAAGTTCATCAAAACCTGAGACTTTTCAAATCAGAGGTAGACTCAGTGCATGAAATGGAACAGTTCGGCTCTCAAGTATAGTTATGATCCAGGTATCCAAATGAGCCAGTAGTAATAATGATGTTATTTCCTCATTATCTTATGATCATATCATGTATCTGTCTGATCTGTGAGTAAAGTATTAACTGCCATGCACTTTCAGGAGCTGGGAGAAAACATGGTGAGTTCCCAAAGGTGCAAGTGGACTTGTTTGTATTTATAAGTAAGTCAACAACAAGCTGATGTGATTAAACAGTTACTCCATCAGTGACTTGGCCCTGTTCTTTTCTCCATCTGGTAGGTAGGCAGGCAGATTAAATTTATGCCATGTGTTTATTTTTCTTGTAACAAAATGAGTTGCGTTTATATTTCTAGTCACTATGAGGTGGTAACAACCTTACAAAATATATTGATTCACATTAAAAAATTAGGAGTTAGCAGGAACACAACGACATGCCACCCAATGCACAATATTTTATTTAAAAGAAATGGCAGTACACCATATTTTTTATTAAAAAAGCTCAATTACAGACCTTAAAGAAAATTAAATTTATAGTTGAGTCTCAGAGTTTTGAAGCTACCAGTTTTTTCCTGGAAGTGACTTTGAAATGAGTTTTGGGAAATAATTTTAGTATTGACTTGGGCCATAATGGTTGGCTGTTGCTTTTTTGTATAAGATTGATTAAATTACTCTGAACAAGCTCCAAGCCCATGTCCTTCCTCTGAGGCCAATTGTGAATATGACCATAATACACTCTCTAAAAAATATTTCAGAAAGAAAATAATCTCTAAACCTGGAAGCATGTCATTGCGCTGTTATAAGAATAAGCAAATGAATTTGGTTCCTTGTCTCAACATACATCACTTCTTTCTTTTATACCACACAGTTTCTCTGGTTTTAAAAGGCTGGGGTTATTTGCTAGGTTTCTTCTATACACTGCAATAAGAGAGAATTTTGACTATGTCTTAAAGAAAGAACTAGCTAAGTAATAAGTGTATTGGCAGTAATAAGAATTGGCAGTTGTACTGCTGATTTCAGCCTTTATCTGCCTCTCTAAAATGTGGGACCCCGCTAGTTATTTCTTCATACTTCAGTAAACTCAAGTGAAATCAGGGCCACATTATACCAGGCTCTATACAAGCACATGGGAATGAATGCTCTTAATCTAAAAAACCTTTGAAAATAAATGCCAAATATGCAAAGAGTCCGTAAACAGAGAGGTGAAAGGACTTATCCACAGCTGCTGAATGTGCCTGGGCTGGATACAGAAGCAGAACCCAGGTCTTCAAAGACCCATGCCAGTGTCCTATCCAGTGAGCTCTGCTGCTTCTTGGTTGCCTGAGTTGAGATAGCTCCCAAAACACTGGCTGGTCTCAGTTTTTATAAAAAGTATGGTACGTACTTCAAAAGACAAAATTAAAAGCGAGTAAGACATATCCCCAGGAAGCCACCAAGAGGTGACTGGTGCATGTCTCCCACAAAGCCAGAAGCAAGGCAGTCAGCAAGAAACCGTAAAAGAATAGGAAGAAGAGGAAGAAAACAGTAGAAGTTTTGGGAGGAATTTAGCATGAGCAGCTGCACAGAAATTGTCTTGAACAGTGACATGCACTCTGCAGTTATGATACAGAGAAAAATCAACAGCTTGGGCTACAACCTTCCAAAGGACAGCTTGCTGCAGTTCCCAAATCTCCTGAGTTCTCATCTGAGATGGAATAGGTGAGTTGGGGAGCAAAACTCCACTGATAAAATCTGGTTCAATAAGGGTAAAGAGATTGCTGGGGAGCATGAGCCTATGATACTGTTAGGAAGGATTTCTATTTCCTTGGCATTAGTTTCCATGCTAGGAGGTCCTGCACTGATTCTTCAGGTTGTAAGATCTGGGCAAGTTTTGGTTGACAGGCAGATGAGGTTGGCTTGCAAAGGTTGTGATTTTCTGTTCTTCCTGTTCTTAAATGTCTTTAACTCCTGCTGACAAGAGTAATCTAGCTCCTCAGAGGTCTTAAGTAAACAGGAATCCTGCAGGGTACAGGTTAACCTAGCACTAAAAGAGTGGGTAGCTGCAACATTCTGTAATTATTTCCATGAACTCTCTCTATCCAGTTCTTTGTTGTTCAAGGCAAAAATGTTTGGGTACCAACTCATGGAAGGAAGGGCCAAAATGTCTCCTACATTCCCTACTCTGCAGGTGGTCTTCTTTAGATCTTCAGGTTAGAAAGAAAACTAGTTTGCTCCTAAAATTGATCAAAGCACAAGGGATGATTTAGTTGAATGAATGTGGAAAGAAGTGACAGCCTGCATCAGATTTTTATTGTTATTATTTATTTATTTATCTGTGTTGAGTTTCTACCTTGGGTAGAGAGAAAAATCTTAAAATTTACTGCCTCACATTTGAGCTGTAATATACGCTTTTCTTTCTTCCTTCCCCCCCCCCCCCCCCCCTTTGCTTTCTGGTTTCTTTGAGCTTCAGAAAAGACAAGAAATTGTCTCCTGGTAAATATGCTGGTTCATTTTGTATTAATTTGAATTCCTTACTGATAAACTGAATTTACTGCTGCCCCACAAACAAGGTAGATATGAATGATCCCTCCTGAACTTGCTTTCTTGATGAAATTTTAAATGTAGTTTGTTATAAATGGAATCTCAGTTAAAGCAATAATTAATATTTCAGTCTGTTTAAAATAACACTTTAATTATCTGTAGTAATTCTAAGAATTGAAGAATATCCCTTCAAGTATTACAGTGTAATTTTAGATGTTCTGCTTAAATACCTAAATTCACATTATTCACTAATATTTCCTCCTCAATGGGGTGCCATTCAAGCTCTGGGTGGTGTTAACATATTTTTTAAACTACAAAAATGGAGAAGATACAAAATAAAGGAAAAAGAAGCAGTCAATTGAACTCTTAATTTATCAGCCAATATCTCACTTTACATCGTTTGAATGGTCTTATAGCAAAGCATGCACCTAAAAAAGGACAGCAGTTTCTCTGAAAAGCTGATGTCCCAAATGGTTATGGTAGAAGCAGGTGAACGTACAAGGAGAATCCTGGACATAAGGCACCGAAGCTCCAGTTGACCAAGGAGAAGAAAATAAACACCATGCAAACAGTGGGCCAAATACCTCTATATCATAGTTTAAGTCAAGTCTACATATGCTGTTGGACAGAGCTGAGAACAGAATTAGTTTTAGCCACTATATCTTTCCCCCATCCTTTCACAGGACAGAGGTGGAAACGGCAAGCAGAACTTACCAGGTTCAAGAAGGTGACTTTGAAAACAATTCATAGTGAGTGAACATACTTTAAAGCAAAAACAATTCTGTTTGCTTCAGGTAAGGCATGGGCAGTCTCATTGCCAGTGCTGAAGGTGATTTGTATTCAGAAAATAGCCTCATTTTCTTTGCCTTGTGTCTTGTGCAGAGGCTGTCGCTGTATATGCACTGTGAAGTTTATGGCTATGGGGGTTTTCTAACTGTAAGCATCTCTGACACCCCAGTTGCACTGTTGCTTTCTCTAGTTCAACAGCAGATCTTTCTTCAGTAGGTGGTGTGAAAAGAACTGTTTACAATTCTTCTTGGCCTCACTTTCTTTCTGCAGATTCTGACTTAATTAGACTCATTAACAAGACCAAGTGACATATTTTCTATAGGAAAAGCTTTGAGATGAGACAAAATTGTTATATCTTGTTCAAAACCTCCTGTCAGGAGAAACTTGACCAACACAGGGAGGCTTCCAAGAAATAGTTTGGTCCCCAAACTCTTTTTGGAGAGAAGGAGGTTTCTTTTTGCAAAACATATTGTTGTGTTTTTGTTAAAAAATATCTGCTTTGCTTTCTAAACTGTACTTTGCCCACAAATATTGCTGTGAAGAAACCCTTTTATTATGGTCAGGTCTGCTCTACAGTGGTCCAGATAGAAAAGACAGATGCTTCAATGACATTCTTTAGATGTATTTTTTGGTTACTGGGGAGCCATATAAATAGAGACAGTGCAATATGCAGCATCCTTTGCTCAGAGCCTGTGCCTGCTGTGGGAGATGACCCAGCTCTGTGACTATGAAAAGACAACAGCAAAGCAAAAGGAATAGAAATAAGAGGAGGAAAGAGGATAAATGTAGGCAAGAAATGCTCAGGAGAGGCGTTTCTAGTTCCTTAAGGGATTTCCAGCCCACAGTCTGTAGAAAATTTTCATCCACATCCAAACAGGGCAGAAACTCCTTTCAGGAGCTGTCATCACTAACCTGTAAGCAGCTGGCATCAGCAGCACTCTCCAGGCTGCACCAGAGACTGGGATCAGACACTTAAATAACACACAAACCCTTAATTTGAGGAAGGACCCACGGAAGGCTCCCAGGTAATATACTGAATACCTTGTATTTTAGTGCATCTGGCAATGCCCTGGTAATGAACTGTATATAGCACACATAACATGAAATATCAACATGTACAGCATAAATAATGCTTGGACCTCTCTCTTGAAGCAAGAAGCATATAAAAGATAGCAGTTTAATTTCTGGTTAAATTATAGCCTTTTCCTGGGCAGAAAAAGTAAGCAAGTGTATTTCAGATGGCAGCTGTGAATGTGTCCTATGCTTTTATTCTTTTTTGCCATGTAGTCATTCATTCTTCAACCTTTCCCCATAACATCCTATTATTTTATTTCCCTAGGCAAAAATCTGTAATCCTAGCCAGAGTCACTCCCTGGAATTCTCTTTTCTCTTCAGAATTTTCCTGTTTCTGGACAACTTCTTCCCAATCTCACTTTTTGTTTTATAACCAACAGCATGCCATTCAGTTGGAGTTGGAGCTGGGCAAAACCAAGGTTGCAAAGAATACTCATTTCACACTTAACTGATGTGTTGGAAAAGATTAATTAACAAGGACCATGAAGTTGCTCAGCCAAACAGCCACTGTATAAACCACTGAGACACCCAGGAGAGGTTTTTAAAAAATTCTACCAAAAGCTATGGATATTTGCAAATGAATGGCAGCTGGGTTGTCAACCCTGTATTTTTTCATTAAGACCGAAATACCTAAATGCTATCTGTAGCCTTTGAATGCCTTCTGCCTTAACACTCATTGGTTATGACAACTACTAAAACAGATCTGTGCTTAATGTTTTGCTCCAAAATCTACCTTAAGTATCCAATTATGAGAGCCCATAGGAATTATGTTCTTTAATTTGTTTAGATCTAAAGATGGATGCCATTTTCATTTCCATCACTGAGGGTACAGGCTTTCCAGTCTTTAGTCAACGCCACTATTAAATATACAAATCAGACATTTTTGAAAAATTTAAAAAAATCCACCCTGTAATGTTAACTCAAGCACTTTTTGAATCTAATACTGTCTGCTTGACTTTATTAACTGTGACTGCAAATGCCTTAAAATATGTCAGCGGAGTTACTTTGTTATTGTGGTTAACAGCATTACATGGGATTCAGCATCTAAATCTCTCAACCTTTATTGTGTGTCAGAAGTGTGGGAAAGAATGGCTGGAGAGAATTGGGTGGAGCTTATCATTGTAGGAGGGTGGATGCAATCATAATTCTTGTGTCTTGTCCTTAGCAGGGATGAGAGAGGTTTTGTAGGCTGAGTCATGAAAAAGAAAGAAGAATAGGCTTTGTTTGACTATTATGGCAAGTGTCAAACCTGATGAATAATGTAGATAATTTTTTGGACATTTGAAGTGGAGAATAATGTATGATTAATGTCAGTTCCACTGCTTAGCTTCCTTGGTGCTCTGTACAAGTGCCACGGTGTTTTTCAGAAGTAAAAAAATGGTACAGAACTATGTCTTGAGCAAGGACTGGCTTACAGTTTTTATCTGCTGTTTGTTTTTAAAACTCATTTTAAGTACCTTGTAAGCAAAATAAACATGTTGCAATCTTCAGTCTTTTGGGGTAGGTCTGTCCTCAGTTGCATCTTTAAATACTTAATGGAGTATAGATTAAAAACATACATGGTTATATACTCTCAATATCGCAAGTGTCATTGTCCCTTAGAAATGTTTGTTGGTTTTACCTCAGGATGATTACATTCACTGTTTTCACCTTAGGTTATAGGTTGCAAGGTATGCTTTAATCTGTGTATGTGATCACAGAATAATTGGAAAGGCCTCAAGAACAGAGTTAGTCCAATCATCTTGTTTTGAGAAAGGACTCAGAATACTTTGATTAACCTCAATTGATGTTTGTTTAACCTTGTGTTTACCTCAAATTAAAGAAACTGCACCCAGCATGTATTTTCTTGGTGAGCAGTGAGGAGATGGGATCTCGAGGCATCCGTACCTCCATTGGGTACTCTCATCTGCTGCTGTGGCACACACACATCTTCCATCTTCCCAGCACAGTCTCACCTGGGAAATGCTGGAGGTACCAGCGTTAAGGTGAGTGGGAGCTGGAAGGGCCAAAGCCTCTTCTCTTGGCTCCACTTGTTCTTCTCTGTGTATATGCAGAAATTATTTATAGATTCTTCCAAGATAAAACTGTACGATCTCATCAAATTATTGTATTAAAAACTCAAGATTAAAAATAATTTTTTGTGTCAGACTTCCTTTGGCTTTTCCCTTCTTCTGGTCTGATATGGACACCAGGGAGCCACCCCATCACTGCCACATGGCTTTCCTGGACAGAGGAGCCCTCTATCCCATCATACATATTCCATATTTCGTCTATTCATCGATTCGATAACCATGAAAATGTTTGCTAATTTTCAACCATAAACTTTTCAAAAACCACAGCGATATTGCCTTTTCTTTCCTCCAGTACAGGTGGTGGTACTCAGAAGACAGTGACTAATTTTAACAACTTTCATGTACCAGCAAGCAGTGCTCATGCCTGCTCCCAACACCAGCCCTCATCTGTCTGCCTGGCTCTGTCTCCTTCTCTCTTCTCTCTCTCTCTCACTCTCTGTTTCTTTGTCTCTGTGTTTCTGTCTCTCTTGCTCTCTTTTTTAAAAATTAAAATCTCCAATTTATTCTTTCTTTACTCAGAGATGTTTGTTAAGACTCCTGTTGTTCTTGATGCCTCTCAACTCCTGCCAATTTACCTACATTTTTTTTTCAAAATACAATAGTCCTGAATAAAGTTCTCTGGGTCAGAATTCATCAGTGCCAAGTACCAAAGAATAATTACTTCCCATGTTTCATATATGACATTGCTGTTAACGTATAGCCAGATGAGATTTGCACTTCTGCCACAACGCTACACTATTGACAGGAACTTTAGCTCAGGTCTTCTCTTGTGATACTGTATAGTACATTGCCACTTGCCCACTTTGAATGTCATCTCATTGAATCTTGACCATCTTTCCAATTTATCAGGATCATTTTGAATCTTAATTCTGGCTTCAAGAATGCTGTTGCCCTTGATAGTTTAATGTACACTGCAAATTTTACATGAGTAGAGTCTTCCATCATTTAAGTTAATGAAAGCACTGACAGACCTCTGTCTGAAATACCTTCCTAGCTTTAGAGCAAAGTATTAAACCTTCTAGGAAAGTGTATTTTCAGCCACTTTGGTAGTATTGTTGATTAGTGCTAGTACATATTTTCTCACCTTGCTTATATGGATGCTATATAGCTTTACCAGGGCAAATATAGATGCCCCCTTCTGCATCTATTGTCCACTAAGCAATTATTCTGTCACAGAACATATTGAGGCTTTTGTGGTTTTTTTTTTACTTCAGGTGCTCAGGAGTAAAATATTTTAACAAAATCACAGCGTATTTTTGTTCCAAAGTTTCCTCTCTAATTTCTGTGCCACGGTTGCAGCAAATAAGATGGAGGGCTTGAGGATTTTATTATTGTGCCACTGTAGGTGACTGTAGATATGAACAAAAAAAATTTTCAAAGTGTCTGTATAACCATCCACAGAATAGGTTTAATGCATTCATTCAGGCTGGTTTTCTGAGAATTAATTTACTCTTTGTATATTTGAGAGTCTCACATGAAAAGGTATTTTTATCGTGATCTTTAATACAGTAATTTGAGGACATCATAAAGATTTACTTTGGAAGGAATTATAATTAATTTCTGCATATACAGAACGTATCATTCCACAAGCCTAAAATTTATGTCTATTTGTCCTCTATAATGTTTCATGAAGGAGAGAGTAAAATACGTGAAATCACATAGCAATAGGGTCTTTTGGTCTCTTCTCTCCCTGCCTTGTGACTGCTAATAAAAAATTTTCAGTGGAAAACCTGTGAAGAAGGGAAAAAAGCCCAGGTCTATTTAAAAAGCAAGAATTTCATTATGAAAAAATTCTGGATTCCATACACTGTGTTAAACTTCCTTTTGTCCTTTCCATGTTAATTTATATTCTACCCTGTCCTAGATACGAGAACTTTTCCTCAAACTGTCTTCAATAATACAGAACATTGTTCAAGGGAAGATTTTTCTTCTTTCTTTCTGTTGAATATATGATGAAAAAGTTGAATAACCCTCAAGCAAATGAATTTTAAGGAAAATCTTATGGGGCTGGGAGGAACAAGCCCTGGAATGACTGCTGAGTCACTTCCTCCTACCATGCAAGGCGTCTTCAGGAACCCAGAAAGCTTGTCAAAGTCAAAACCATGCTTCACTGGTATAGCACATCTATCTGGGATATCATCAGAAGGCTTCCTGACAAATATTTGGGGGGAAGACAAGATAATTAAGGAACTGACTTTAGAATGTGAGCTGTTAACTTGTGCACTGAGCTCAGTGGAGCAGGCAACTTGTAAATGTCACCGTCAAACCAGATATTTATTAGTTTGAACTGACACACTAACTTCCCAGTAAGTAGTGAGAAAATATTCCCTATCACTTAAGACATTTAAAACTGCAGCAGATTGAACACAGCCTGAAAAAATATTCTCTTGAGCTGAATGTTCTTATGGCAGTGAGGGGAGTGATGAGATGAACAGTTTCCATATTTCCCTTCTGCTTTTGTCCCCCTACTTTCCTGCCACCACCTCCAAGATGCTATGAGTTTTTTCTACAATCAAAATTGTTTCCAGAGTGCTATAGGGTAAGTAAGTGGGCAACTCGACTTATACAGTAATGAGTACATGGAGAATTGGATGACCTAGTGGCCAGAGTACAAAATAATGGGAACACTTTTTAAAGAAAAATATTGACTTTTTCCCCCTCCTTGCTTACCAGCTGCAGACTGTGCTGTGGGAGAAACCAATCACAGACTCATTCCCAAACCGTCCAGATGAAAAACACCTGTAGGCTACTTTGCTTATTGCCATAACTCTCTGGAATTGCTTCCTGCCATATATTTGAGTACTATATTCAGGCTAATTTGCCATAACTTTCCACCAGAAACCTATTCCATACCCCGATAAATCTCATCTCTACCTCTTCCCGCAACTCCTGTCCTGAAAAACTCAGTCCATATTTTCCTTTGTCCATTTTCATTCTGAATCAGAGGTGCTGCCTGAAATATTTAAAGGCTAAGGACCTCAGCAGGCACTGCAGAATGCTGTCCAGGCTTTCCCTGTCATCTTCTTTGCTCTGTGGAGGATCTGGCATTGTAATAAAAATTCCAGACAGGCAAGCAACAATGATCCATATGACAGGACTATCTCCTACCTTTATGTCCTGGAGATAAGGACCTTTTTACCTACAACTCGGGAAAGTATTATATAACAAGCATGGAAGGAGAAGTGCCTTATAACACTGTTGGTTCTACCACACTGAATTAAAGAAATACCTTCATAGAATATAGAGAAGAAACATAATTTTAAAATAACCATCCCAAAGGTATGATCCATTCAGGCACATAGACCTACTCTTGGGCCAAGAGGACGTTGAAATGTTTCAGGCTCCATTCTGCAACACAGAACCCAACACAGACTCATTTACCCCACTTCTTGGGTGTTGTGCTTATGTAGTGTCATTGCACAGTACACTGTCTTGATCCCGGGAAGTTTGTATAAGGCTGATGTGGGCGTATGTATACAATGCACTGTGACGACCTCAGAGGAGGTGATCCCAGCTCTAAAGTAGGACATGGCCTGATGAACATCATTCTCCAGGTGCTCAGCATTCCCATAAGGTACTATGTATTACCATATCATCCATTTGTGAATTGTGAATGCTCATACCTGATTCTGTAAATGCTTGCTCACCTGTTTGACCTTGCCCATGACACCTCACTTAGCCCCCATTGAAACCAGTTTCTGTTCTTTACAGGGGAACTGAATCAAACTCAACTGGAAGATAAAAGGAAATTCAGATGCAAAGCTATTGAGGATAGGAGCATAAAAGTCCTAGGTTAGAAGATAGTTTGGAGTTTTCTCTTCCATTTCAACATTAATTGTGTATTGAAAGTAAAATATTTTGCCATTCTCATCCAGATCTTTAAGATAGTGTTAGTGTAGTTCATCAGCTAATTTTTGAATACTATAGCCTTAATACAGGTACTGAATCCTGCCTTTACATCTTTTAGCAGGAATCCTTGTAACTGTCACTAAAATATAAAGAAAGAACTATTTCCCTGAGCAAGTGGTGATGAAGGTGTGCTGTGCTGGAAAAACAATACTCTCTGTGTGTGTATTATCACTTTTGAGCTCTCTCTTGGTTATGTCTCTTTATTCCACACAAGCATGGTATTAGTAGCCTGGAGCAATCTCTGTGTGCCCTTTCAATCAGAAAAAAGTTTTGATTTGTATACTTATATAGCACAGGCCAAGCCAAAGTGAGAATTTATTTCCTGAAGAAAACAGATTTAATGTGAAAGGTGATCCTCAAAAGTTTCACTGTTTCAGTTGCCTTGGATAAGCACCAAGAAATGTAGCTGCTTATTCAAGTGGGTCTACCATGCATCTGCTAGCTGCAAAGTCATGGACGGCAGGGAGGAAGCGTTCTGTACACAGGTCCCTTTCTTCAAGGCCAGCGTACATATTAGAAATATTAAAGTAGGATTAATACGATAACCATCAAACCCACACTTTCAGTACCTCACTCTGCATTGCTTCGTGGTCCAGAAGTCTGCCCAGCTCAGAGCCTTCAGATCCTGCCCCTCAATAGTTAATGTTTCCTCCACCTACCTTAGACTTTGCAATCCTCCAATTCTGATATCCCCAGACCCTTCTGAACTTCATTGTGTGCATAGGGAAAAAAAAAAAAAAGAAAAAAAACAATGTTAACAAAATATTCACCAGTCTTTTAGAACACTAAAAAAAATTATGGCAACAAAAATGTTTATCACAAAGTTAAGATCCATCTTCAGTTCTCCTGCTTATACATTTGTTCTTAATCTTAATTAATATAATTCCTGAACCTTGAAATGAGTGCAAGAATAGACAGAGGACACAGTGAGTAAGTAGCATGGTCATCAGCTTATTGTTTGGAGTGCTAAGAGCTGCCTAAAAGGATGCTGTGCTGAGAATACTCTCCAACATGAAAAAGAGACCCACAGGAAAACAGCTATTATCTCAAGTAATCTTCAGCAAAGAGGATGTGTCTATGAAATAACTTTTGGAGACCTTTGGTAATTTGATACCTCAACCTCTGGTCACCAAGCTACTAGATCAGAAAAGAAATGTTCATAAGCCCTTTTGAAATACCATTCTTCCACAACAGCAGTGCACTAAAATGTATGGTATATGGCAAACGAAGGATGGATTAGTACTCATGACCTAATGATTATATAAACAAAAGAGGGGAAAAACATTGCACCACCTTTCTGTAAGTTTCATTTATCCATGGAATAACAATTGCATTCATATTTGCATTTCCATTATACAAAATAGCCTACCTTCTGACTTATCAGCACAATGGTATTGTTTTATTTATTTAAGCTGCATGGTTTGCTTTTCACGGTATGACCAGCTAGTAGAAAAATAGGATTCAATAATGTGAACATTTCACAGTAAATAAATTGCATTAATACAACAATATAAAAGTGTGCTCAGCAGTTTCTCTAGGACAAGGTCTGTTCTAGAACTACACACGCAGCTTTCTAAGCACTCACTTGGAGAACTATGAAGGTTACATCTCTTTATGAGAAATAATACAAAAATTTGTTATAGGATTTCCACTTAGGATTTTGTTTACTCACTTCTCCCCATTGAAAAGAGTTACATGTTTAATTGGCTGTTTTCAAGCAGAATATTTCTGTGACTCTATTTCTTGCTCATATTCACTATGACAGGCTTCTGTGTAAAATCTTGCAGTGACTAAGGACTACACAAGGAATAGAAAAGGACAGCCATTAACTGAATTCGAAAGTCACTCCATGCAGAGATCACCCCACCCTCCCCCAAAAGGATTCAGAAAGGTTCTATTGGTATTAGATATTTTGACCTGATTGCCTGGCAGATTTAGCATCCTCTGTGCAGAATTCCATCTCTTCTGTGGGTTGGTATAGAGGATAAATGTTCTTTGCTCCATTTCTCTGAGCTGTCAGAGACCATGGTCCTCCCCTCCTCCTTCTTTGGCCTTCTCTGGTTATAGGATATCCACAGCCTCTCTTAAGAAAACCCTTTTAGTAGTTTGCTATGGAAGCAATCAGCAAAACCTCTGCTTCTACATCCTAAGCAGATCCTATTCAAAGAACGTACACTAAATCTCTATTCAATAGTCTTGTCACCTTTCCTACTGATGAACCGTTTACAAAGGAGTTACAAACATCTGAAAATAAATGAGGAGACACTCAGCTGGTGTCATGACCGTTGTTCCTTATGTCAAATGATATGAATTGACAACAACTGTACCGTATGGCTCTGAATTTGTTATAATGAAGTCAATGGCAGGGCCTTGTGGCAAGTAAGCACTTCCATAATGTGTTCCTTTGACTTCATATCTTCTCTGTCTCTCATGCAGTGCTTCCAATCCATGGCCCAGTTTGACACCAGACAGTAATTTCTTGTATTTTGCTGGCAATAAATACCATCTGTGCAAAAACCATGCTATTCAGTAATGATAATGTCCATCAGAGAGAGCCAGTGCATTATTTTGCTGGCACTCAAACTTGTTTGGCCTTTGCAAGACAATGAATTTTTTGTATATTGCTTAAAGAATTATTTTAGCATTTTGTTTGAGTTTCATAGAAACCCTGGATTCTTTCAGTATGAATGGAAAATCATTGTTGAAGGAAAGAACACAGTGAGGTCATGTATTAGTTTGAAGGATAACAAAAACAAAATGAAAATAAAAACACTTGCCTGCTTTTAATGCTCCTAGTTGTCCTCTTTCTCCTTGAGTCCTTTGTAACGACTGCAATCTTTTTATTTCTGATCCAGTATCAAGGAAAAAGAAAAGCCTCTTGAAAATATAGTGCTTGAATATGGATAAGCATGTATTTTTCTTCCAAAATTGCTTAACTATTTGCATGTTCATAAAAATACCTCAAATACTTAAGTTAGAAAAAAAAATGGTTGTGTTTTTACCTTTTTGTATTATTCATTATTGCAATGGGGTAGTTTAGGATGGTGAAACCAAATGGCCCAAGTGCTCCAGGTCTGTTGGCATATTCCTGGTTTGATGTTTCTGACATCTGTAGCTGCAGAGTGTTTGAGCAGTAATAGTGGGCATCAGACTTGGCCACTTATCCTGGGACTCTTGGAAGAAGTTCCTCCATTGCGAGACTGGTCACCTTCTGCTCACATAGTCCTGAAGACTTCATGTGCCTGTCCTCAACCACGTTTCATCTGCAGTATTGCAACCTGTGGGTCTGTCAGGAATAAAATTACAGAAGGCGGCGCAATGAGTTTCCAGAACTTTATGGCCTTTGATAGGGTCAGAAGTAGCATGCAAATATGTTTACAGTTATGTTTTTGTCCTGTTTGTCACTGTTCTGCTTTCCATGATATAGCTATAATGGATATGCACTGTCCCAAAAGAAAAAGTGTTCTAGAAACAACTTGATAGATTTATTGTGTCTCACGTGTTCCCCAGTTTCGTGTCTAAACTCGCTATGAACTTATACACATAAAATATTGCCTATACTTATGTATAAGTTTAACAGTAATTTATTATGAAGCATTCATGCTGACCTCTTTTTTAATAGATAATGCTTTTCATGATTGAATCTGTAAAATAATTAACATTTAAGTCAAGCCACTTCTGTCTTTTTTGAGAAGATATTTCTGCATGCTTACCTAAGCAACTGGAGCATGGAGCCATAACAAAAATCTGTAGCAGAAAGTGATGGAAAGCAATTTTATATTTTATCTCTCAATAAAAAAAGCATATATACATGCCACAACCCTCCACTGACAAGCTCCCATTGTTCTTTCTTTAGAGATACGCTTGGCATGGAGTACATCCAGGGTGAAATAAATAAATAAATAGAATGAAAAATACTGTTGCTATATTTGTATTTATCATTAGCACGACAGCTAGAGCCTGCATTCTCTGCTGATTACAATTAATATGAAAGGGTAGAAATTATAACAAACAAAAAATTTTTTGCACATTACGCATGAGCATCAAGCTGATTTTATTCTAATGTTCCACGACATCCACACAATAGTCAGAAAGCTTGAAACAATTAAGCATAATAAAGATCTAAATATGTAATTTTTCTTTTTAAGGCACTGTTAAATTATAACCTTAAAAATGGTGGAATTTCATGGGTGTCACTCTTTGTTGTTCATAAAGAAAATGAGGAATTTACGTATCTAGTTTTAATTATACGTGATCTTTTAGTCTATTTTTATGCATATTCATCACCTCTTCTGCAAGGGAGAAATGCAGTTTAAATGTCTTTAAACACCATTTCAGTCAAAGCAGAATGGGTGCTTGAGTAGACCCTTCAGCTGTGTAAGGGATTTAAGACCAGCACCCCCTGGGCTGGCCTGGCTCTCCTTCCATTAATGCTACTGGAATTGTGATAAGTATCCCCAGGTGAGGATCTGGCCTCCGGTTTTTGAGCAAGAAGTAGCTAGAACACAGCAAAAGTTTTAAAGCATTCACTCTGAAAATTTGAGACTGTCTGCAACAAACACTTTTTTTTTCCCTGTCACAGTATCCTGTCTGATAACTCTTCTGCTGACAGTAAACTAAATATTGAACACCCCTTCAAGGGATTTGCCTTTTTACTTCTGAGCTTTTCAAAGAAACTGATAAAATGTCTAATTATTTGAATAATCAAGGCAATGAATATTTGATCACTAACATCAAAGATGCAGACATAATTCAAGAGTTGAGGTATGTGCTTAATATTGCATTACTCATAACACGAAGAAAATTATAATTTCCTTGAAAATATGTTTGTTAAAGGTATTTTTCCTCTGCCTTTTGGAACGGTGGAATGGAGAAATATTGGGAATTAATTTGGATATATTTATTTAATTATCCACAACTTGTCATTGTGTCATTTGACAAGCCGTTGGATAAAACAAATCATTGGTTGATTAAGGAAAATAACCTCAAATTTGGACACACATCTTCACAGTGCCAGTAATGGCCTGAAGTCTGACTAGACATGGTGATTAATATTAGTTGCTGCACAAGCATGGAGACTGGATTATCCGTTCAGTGTCAATGAAGTAATTTTATTTCTGTTTTCAAGTGAGATGCACTGACAAGCGAGTATGGGACATTATCATTGCCACTACCTGGGAGTTTCTGCTTACCTTTCTCTTCCCAACATCTGGAAGATGTGCCAATTTAGTCCTAATCCCCGTTTCCCATTTCATCCCTCAAGGCTCAGCGTCACAGCTAGCACTGATCATTAACAAATACACTTCGACTTTCACATGACCTAATGCTCAAGCTGGAGCTAGCCGGAAAACAAAACAACCATTTCTTTTTTAGTATTTCAAACACATCTTAAGCAGTTCAGGGACCTTCCATCGTGAGCAGTTGCTACCTAGAGAGACACTGTCAACTTTATAAAGCCCTGTGCATTTACCTGCCCTGACAAGTTGTTCGTATCAAGATGCCATGTTAATTTGGTTGCAGATAATGAAAATTATTAACTACTATCTATCAAGATACAGAGAACTGCAAAGGCAGAAAGGTCACCTAATTGAGCCTGAACTGATCTAGGAATGCGGGTTTGGCCCCTTCATTCTCTTCCCCTCTGCAGTCCCTGGAATAAATCTTCATTACAAAAGACCAAACACAGGCTCGCTCACTCAGTTATCTCTAAGCACAGTGTTTCAGGACTGGGTTTGCCATGCAGATCCCTTTGCTCATGCAGAATAGTACATAGTAAGCGCAACATTGCACAGAGATAGCCACGCAACGTACCGTGAGGTCAAAATCCAATTCACAATCCCCCTTTATGTCCATTTAATCAGTTTCTCATTCATTTTACTGTGTGTATTCCTACTGATTATATCTCTAGTCATGCATCTCCCACTCACTTTTCCTCTCCTTTGTTAATTAGTTTATGAATACACTGAGCATGACTCCAAGCTCCATTTATTTGCAAAAATATTATGTATTTTTAGCATTCTATTTGAACTTTTTCTGGGCTGAATATCCTCACTGTGCAGTATCTCAGGTGTCTGAATGATCGCCGATGCTCTTTAGTGAACTATAGACATCCTGCTCATTCATCTAAGTAACTGCCTACCACGTACCCCATCACTTCTAGTGCACAGCAATAATATTTGGGCTTTCTACTTTCTTCAAGCAATATAGCAATATTTCAACCTATATACTAATCCAGATCCGCAGGCAGAAAATACATCTAGGCAGCTGCATTTATGTAAAGATATTTATAGGGTATGTTATCACAATACTCCATTATTTAGTAGAGTTGGTTGTAAAATAAGAAAAATATAAAAAATGTGTAATATTTTAAGTTCTGACTCTAGAAGCTTTTTTTAATGGTTACATATTATATAAACCTCCCATTTGGATCTCCTGTTTGCTAGCAAACCTGATTTCTTTACAATTTTTTTAATCAGAGATTGAAGATTTTCTAGACTAAAAAAAAAAACACAACAACTTTTTTATTTAAAAGTGACTTGTGTTCACTTTGTTCAAATAAATTTTAACTGAAATGGAAATTCATAAACACCCCCCCCCCAAAGGTAAATCTTCCCAAGGCTTCTACAAACGTACAGCTAGACAAAGAAAGCAAGCTAATAACCTCATTGCTCTTAGGGAAATTAGTACAGTGGCATGTGACAGTGTCATTTGGCCACCACATCCACTCACTAACCTTACCCAAAACTGAATGAGAAAGAAGGAAAAAGGCCACCTGTGTTATGTCGACCTCATTGTCAATTAAAAGAATGAAATATTGTAGGGTTTTCATCTCTATTATTATATCTATAATGAATAAATGATCCAAGTGGAAGGATAAAGATATGGGATAATGGATATAAGACCCCATCTACAAGAAGGGCCGGAAGGAGGATCCGGGGAACTACAGGCCTGTCAGCCTGACCTCGGTGCCGGGGAAGATGATGGAGCGGTTCATCTTGAGGGCGCTCACAAGGCATGAGCGGGACAACCAGGGGATCTGGCCTAGCCAGCACGGATTCATGAGAGGCAGGTCCTGCCTGACCAACCTGATCTCCTTCTATGACCAGGTGACCCGCCTAGTGGATGAGGGAAAGGCTGTGGATGTGGTCTACCTGGACTTCAGCAAGGCCTTTGACACTGTCTCCCACAGCATTCTCCTAGAGAAGCTGGCGGCTCACGGCTTAGACAGGTGTACTCTGCGCTGGGTCAAAAAATGGCTGGACGGCCGGGCCCAGAGAGTTGTGGTGAATGGAGTTCAACCCAGTTGGCGGCCGGTCACGAGCGGTGTTCCCCAGGGCTCAGTTTTGGGGCTGGTCTTGTTCAATATCTTTATCAATGATCTGGATGAGGGGATCGAGTGCACCCTCGGTAAGTTTGCAGACGACACCAAGTTGGGCGGGAGTGTTGATCTGCTCGAGGGTAGGAAGGCTCTGCAGAGGGACCTGGACAGGCTGGATCGATGGGCCCAGGCCAACTGTATGAGATTCAACAAGGCCAAGTGCCGGGTCCTGCACTTCGGCCACAACAACCCCATGCAGTGCTACAGGCTTGGGGAAGAGTGGCTGGAAAGCTGCCCAGCAGAGAAGGACCTGGGGGTGCTGGTTGACAGCCGGCTTAACATGAGCCGGCAGTGTGCCCAGGTGGCCAAGAAGGCCAATGGCATCCTGGCCTGTATCAGAAACAGTGTGGCCAGCAGGAGTAGGGAAGTGATCGTGCCCCTGTACTCGGCACTGGTGAGGCCGCACCTCGAATACTGTGTTCAGTTTTGGGCCCCTCACTACAAGACAGACATTGAGGTGCTGGAGCGTGTCCAGAGAAGGGCAACGAGGCTGGTGAGGGGTCTGGAGAACAAGTCTTCTGAGGAGCGGCTGAGGGAACTGGGGTTGTTTAGGCTGGAGAAAAGGAGGCTGAGGGGAGACCTCATCGCTCTCTACAACTCCCTGAAAGGAGGTTGTAGCAAGGTGGGTGTTGGTCTCTTCTCCCAAGTAACTAGCGATAGGACAAGAGGAAATGGCCTCAAGTTGCGGCAGGGGAGGTTTAGATTGGATGTGAGGAAAAATTTCTTTACTGAAAGAGTGGTGAAACGTTGGAACAGGCTGCCCAGGGAAGTGGTGGAGTCCCCATCCCTGGAGGTATTTAAAAAACGAGTAGATGAGGCACTTAGGGACATGGTTTAGTGGACATGGTGGTGTTGGGTTGACGGTTGGACTCGATGATCTTAGAGGTCTTTTCCAACCTTAATGATTCTATGATTCTATATTAAAGGAGGATTATTTACCCAAAGAACTCTCCAATTTCTTGATGGTAGAATTCTTCACTGGAAAAAAAAAAAAACCCTACATCTGAGGAACAATAGCTCAAATTGCAGATATTCATTAGCAGAGACAAAACTTGCTTTAAAAAAGGCAACACAACCACTATTATAATTTCTACTGTTACGAAATTGTTGCAAATTGTACTTGTGCCTGGACCACCACTTGGAGATCAAGGACCAACTATAATAAGAAATTATCTCTTAAAAAGAAGAGGCCACATTCTAAGGAATGCCTAAAATAGAAATGGGCAGTCCAGACAAAGTGTGCAGACAGCTATTGTAGGGGAGCAAGAGCAACGCTGTAGCTTCTTACAGTGTGTTGTTGCGGCTGTTCTCTTTTGTCTTACCATACATTAAAAGTACCTTTTTTTCCCTGTCTATGCCAGCATTGCCACAACAGTAGCTCAGTGACAGTCCTTACGGTGTGATCCAGCAGCTTCCTTTGGACGCCACAGTGCCAGAAGTCCACTGATGGTGGGAGGGAGAGTGGTGGTGGTGAGAGAATTAACAAACTACAGCATTAAAAACCCCAAAAAACCCCTAGACATAGAATTTGAAGCACTAACATGAGAAAAAAAGAAATTCAAGATTGTATAGACATAACTTGGCTAAAACATGAGGCAGGGAAAGCAGCCAGTAGATATTTTAAGGATGTGTTTGCATGGGAAATACTTAGAACTGAAATACACAGAAAAGAGCTATGAAGCATTGTGTAAACAGGAGAGAGGAAATCAAGTGAAAATTTAAAAAAATTATTTGACAGCAAGTGCTGTGTGGTTGCTGTGTTATGGTTTCCCAAGGGAAACAGTCAAACCTGTTTCACTGGAAACACTAAAACACAAAACAAGCTGGACAAAAGCACAAGAAAATGTACTGCAGAGGAAGTGTAGTAGTCAGAGGTGGCGCATGAGAGCATTTCCATCCCTGAATTACCTGTTTTCTGGCTGGTGTTTCACTGTGATCCTTTTTTCCCCCTCTGGAACCACTAACCTCCCACCGCACAGCGATCCCAAGCCATGGTGCACGCCTCCAAAGACCTGCTTGGGAGACTGATGACACCGTAACCTACCAGTCTGTGTCATTCAGCACTGACATTTGTGTCCAGAGTACTGCCTCTAGAAAGAGCCAGCAACTGGGGTCACATCCTGCTATCACAAAAGAAATAGCCAGATATTAACTGCTCTATGAAAAGACATAAAAACATCATCCAATCTTGAAAGAGTGTGATAATTTCCCTGGTCTATTTTTATAATTGAATAGAAAGATCTTCTTTAACATTTCACATAGATTATTAGAGAACACTTAATTTACGCTGTTAAGTAGTGCCTTAAAATACCTTTACAGGAGTCTTCAAAATGACAAACACCTGTCTTATCACTCACTCCAAGAATAGGTTTCCACCACAGACCATGATAACAAAATGATAATTTGTGAGGTTCTGAAAAAAGTAGGAACTAGTAAAAATCATCACATAATTGACTTTTTAATATCCCAAGATCACTGTCGCTTAATAGGGCTGAGACTTTGAGATGAGAATGAAATTAAAGCATAAATCCCTGGAAGAGATTTTCATGAGCCTAACATGCAATTATTAGGTTAAAAAAAAATCAGCTTTCAGGTTCTAAATGTCTCTCTGTCAATAAAAATGCAAGGAGAGAATGTAAGCATACACTATTAGAAACAAGAGCAGCTCAGCAGTGGAGGTGTCTAGGAAATTGAAAACTCTGATAATGTTCAAGGTCCAAAATTGTTCCATCCAGCATTGCAGTTTTACAAAAAGGCCTCAAATTAGAAAATTGCTGGCACAGCCAAATTTTGCTCTATGATGGTATGGAAGGAGCAAAACGTGTTTTTAAGGTGCTTTCCAAAATCCTGGGCAGCTCAGACAGACTTTGAAAGAACTTCCCAGTGATTTCACAGCTCTGCAGACCTGAGACACCTCAGCCGGCCCCAGAGGAATGGCCAAAAAGTCTGTCAGCTTTCAGGTTCTCAATGCAAGGGAAACAGCACTACGCAAAAAAAAAAAAAAAATCAGTGATGTAAAAATCCTAAAACCTAAAAAAAAAATGGTGAGCATCCCCCCCTGACGCACACACAGCCACACACAGAAGGTCAGGTTTCAGAGGGTGAGGGCTCTGCCAGCCACCCTTTGCAGAGGTGACCTGCAGGCAGGGCTGCCCACAGGCTTTAGGAAACTCCTTGCTGAGGTGCCTCACGGAAGAAGCTGCCTCAGAGCCAGAAGCGCTTCAAAGCCTTTCCCAGGGCTAACAGATTCTCCCCTTTCTAGAAGGCAGTCTAGATGCTTAATGAATCATGGCTCAGACCCGTGTTTCCAGGTGCAAGGATGTTTTTCATGAGATATTTCTGGGAAATAGGAGGGTGGGTTTTTTCAACAGAAGACTATTTTGTCTGATGAGGTCTGACCAGCCTGTTTGCTCTCTCATTTCTAGAGGAGTGAGCTTAACACTGGCGATTTTTTTTTAGAAGTTAACTTTAAAAAAAATATTAAATCAAGCTTCTACTTAAAAAAAAAATAAGAAATTACATAGCTAAGAACAACATGATCAGTTGTGTAAAAATGTGAGAAATTTTCTGACAGCAAGTCCCCTAGAAGTCTATGCACCACGGCAGGGAAAGGGGCTCTCACTGCAGCCACTGTGGCTCCAGCGTGGCAAGACAGAGCTCCTGCGGCTTCACCAGTTTATGTGCATAGCAAAACCTGGGCAGGAGACACACAATTGTTTGATGCCTCACTGTTGTGTTTGGCCTGGACTGCCAGTCTAAGTCAGAGTAACCTGGATGTTACTGTACTGACTGGTAGGTCCAGAGGTGCGAATTGCAGCAAAAGCTACTCAGTCTGCAGAGGTAAAAAGCTATTTCTGGCCCAAATGTCTCTTCCCGTGATGGTCCATGAACACCTGCTCAGCAAGTGAACTGCAGAGTTCACTGATGTCTTCAGGCTTTGGATCACATTTATGCAGCTGATAAGCAGAAATTTGATCTCTAGATACTTGTCTGTTCAAACTACACAGATACCGCAAAGTGGGATGCCATAGTTTCAATTACTTTTCTTAAATTGCACGTGTGTAAGAGAGGGAGCAAATAAAATAGACTGAACTGCTGTTATTCAGGAGACACCCTGCGAACCAGGAAGCTACAGAAAGACTAAATGTGACAGGGACTCCCTGGAGGGCTTTGCAGGAGTTAGGGAGAAGGGGACTTTTTTTCCCCCAGCACATCTGAAAGTGATAATCTGAGGCAACAAAGGAATAGCGTTTGTTTAATAAAAGGTAATTTTATTTTAATTCATCTGAGAAAGGAACTGGAGAGCTATTTAAAGCACAGTGGAACATTATACAAATAATACTTCCTTGGACAACAAAGAGAAAGTAAAGCATGTCTAACGTGAGAGAGGAAATTGCTAGAGAAGCTCAGATAATACTGTAGTCTTTTGTTGACTTTTTTAATAGTGACTACAATTGTAGAACAGGTCTATGTGCTATGAATAGATGTTGTGAATAAAATTCAGGTACCCTGCTAGTCAATTTTTCTTACTAATATATATACATCCCAGAAAACGTTCATCTGTGTGGCAAGTAGTATTTAATCCATGTACTTTATACAGCTGATGGAATTACAACAGGGATTCATTACAGGTACACTCACACATGCAATGCAGCATTTGGTATCCCTGACTGTCATCAGGCACCTAACATTAGCAGTCTAACAGTGGGTCAGCCGGAGGAAGGATGAAGCCAAAGCCCAGCTGGAGAAGAGTGTTGGCACAGAGGTTGCAGGAATCTGTGATCTGAACCCCGCAGCTGGAGAGCCACCTATGCTACAGGGTTCTCTCTCAGCTTGGAAAAGTGGATGTGGAGCAGAATCTCACAGGTTTTGGTCTTTCCATAATGAAACAGGGGAAGCAGATCCCATGTAACATCAGAAACAATACTTAGCAACATATTTACCTAATGTTTGCGTGTTAATGCCACATAAGACTGGCTTCAGATGGCTTCAGCAACCTTTGGTTCAGCTGATAGTCTGAGTAATGTTTCTGCTTAGTTGTTATTGTGCTCAAAGACCTTCATTCTTGCAAGAATCACAGAATCATAGAATCATTAAGGTTGGAAAAGACCTCTAAGATCATCGAGTCCAACCGTCGAACCAACACCACCATGTCCACTAAACCATGTCCCTAAGTGCCTCATCTACTCGTCTTTTAAATACCTCCAGGGATGGGGACTCCACCACTTCCCTGGGCAGCCTGGTCCAATGTTTAACCACTCTTTCAGTAAGGAAATTTTTCCTTACATCCAATCTAAACCTCCCCTGGCGCAACTTGAGGCCATTTCCTCTTGTCCTATCGCTTGTTACTTGGGAGAAGAGACCGACACCCACCTCACTACAACCTCCTTTCAGGTAGTTGTAGAGAGCGATGGGGTCTCCCCTCAGCCTCCTTTTCTCCAGGCTGAACAACCCCAGTTCCCTCAGCCGCTCCTCAGAAGACTTGTTCTCCAGACCCCTCACCAGCCTCGTTGCCCTTCTCTGGACATGCTCTAAAACCTCAACGTCCTTCTTCTAGTGAGGGGCCCAACAAGAAACAACTGGGCAGTCTCATGTTGTACCATTCCCAAACAGAAGAGGAAACACACCAATCTTTCTTAACGTGACTTAACTGTGAATTTATTTCATTGTGCTGGATTCAGCCTAAGTAACTATTTTTATTTCCTATTTGGCTGAGTTACTGCTTAATCTGAGCTGAAACCTAAGAAACCAAAGGTGTGAGATGAGGTTTTTAAAAACATTATTTCGGAGAAGGAGTCTGACTGAAAATAACCCCCTGCCTTGGTTTAGCAGAGTCACGTTTGGAGAACTGCCCTTCTTATCTAAGCTTTACCAGGAGGCAAGACGGAGCAGTTGCTGAATGCTGCTCCTTGGAAAACCACACAAGTATTTCAAGTAGAATTTCTAATAGTTGATACCTTAAGGTAATGAAAAGACTTTTGAAGCGCCTTTTTTTTTTTTCTTTTCTTTTTATACCTTTTCTTTTCCTAAGGTCCTTTCTTTTCTATGATAGTTTGTTAAAAATATACAGAGAGGTCCTCAGAATAAATCTGCAAAGCTTAGCTGACTTCAGTGGGTTCCTGACAATTGAAGTGAGTTGAATTTCTAGCCTTGTAATTTAGAGCATTAGAACAGCCACGTCAGGTCTGGTCTAGGCCATTAGCCACTCTCCAGTAGTGACCAGTAGTATATACCTACGGAAAAATATAAGACATTTTGACTGAGGCAGAGATTATATTTTCTAAGTCCTCAATGGATTTTTTTTTTTCTTCCATCAGTTTGGCTGCTGGTCTTTTTACCTCAAATATATTTCTGGCTCATAGCCATGAATTCGACTAGATGTTTAACTAACGAGTTTAACTAAACTAACAGTTTAACTAGATGTTGGAAAATTATCTCCTGATTGTTTTGAACCTGTTACCTAATCAGTCCATTTGTTGTCCCCTAGTTCTATTTTGAGAAACAACGAACAATTTTCTCTATTAACTTCTTCATTTATGATTGCACAGACCTGTGTCGTATCAACTTCAGTTATCTCTTTTCTAGCTGTAGGCTTGCCTGGTTTATTTTCTTGACAAAGAAGCTATTCAATATATTTGCTCATCCTTCTCCCTGACTTGAGTTCTTTTATTTCCTGTTTCAAGATAAGAACAGATCTAAATAAATACTACCCAGAGACCCCTTAATTTCTTTGAAGACTGCAGTGATTTTTTTAATAATGCTGTGTAAAAATGGCATATGTGAAATACAGAGAAATTTGTTGGAGACTTCCAGCACTGAAGATTAAGTAAATATGATTTTACTCGGTATACTAAATCTGCTGATGAAGCAGCTAAGTTCTCATCAGCGGCAGTTACAGTAACTAGCTTGCCTGCTTTTCTCATGCTGGGGATAATTCTGCCTTGGAGATGTTACTTGTTGATATCTTTTTTCCAAGACAGATGTTTAAGCTGATACTTCCTTACATGACAAGAGTGAAAATAGACCTAACATCAGTTACATTTGATGGAAACCCCCTAACATCAATAGAACCAGTACAGACCCCAAGTCTTTCATCTTACCTCTCAGACAGTAGTTTGGCAGCCCTATATATCATAATGTAAGAATAATTGCTTATTACTTTTCTCCTGTAACATACAAGCATTGTGTAATTCAGCATTAATGTCTGACAACCCAGCTGTCATCTTTCCAAAAATACTTGCTGTCTAACTACTATAGCTGCTACTGGTTCTACTGCAAACCAAAGGAAGAGATCTGCTCCAGGGCATTTTGACAGGGTGTTACCTTTTGAAAAGACAGATGTTTGTGCTGGAACTGATGGTTTTAAAGCTTATGCACATGTTTCAATAAATAAGTGCTAAATTACTTGCCAGGTTCTGAGTTAAAGTTCAGGCTAGGATGTCTTCTAGAGAAATATGTCAGTGACACACAAAACTAAGAGCAGCATGTTCACAAAAAAAGTTTCAAATCACTTTTTAAACAACATGGAAAGCCAAGAAGCTCTGGCTTTAAGGCTTACGTATGTGAAAGGACACTGAGAATGTATGAATTAGATGGAGTTGCCATTCTCTGCCCTTCTCCGTTTCATTTCCCAAGAGAAATACTTCAGAGGGAGGGCAAATAATTCCTCACCTTATAAGGGATTTTATTATTTGAAGTAGTATGATAGTCCTTATTGACCCAACTGTGATTTGTAAGCTGATGATGAAATTAATTTGGCCTTTGGTATAACCACAATTAACTTCTCCAGAAGAGAGGTGATACGATGTCTTGCGGTAAAAAACATCTCTTTGCAAGGAGCAGCACAGGGCCTTCCGTGTTGGTTGAGGCTTCAATAGACTTACGTCAGGCTGAAGTGGTTTGTCTGCCTCCAGCTGGTCCTCTTCGAGGGGTGGAATTTCACCTTGGAGGACAAATTATGGAAATTCGTTCGCATCAGAATGGCTGACTATTATCTGATGTGGGAGTTTAATCCCTCGTTCAGATTCCAGATAATGGACCGAACAAAGAACTGGATGATGACACTGATTGAACAGTGTTTAATATTCTTTGTTTATAAAGTCTGGTTAACCTGTTACCACTAAATGAATATGTGTGTTGCATCTGTGTGTACTTTAGACTCTGTCTTGTATTAATAAATGGAAGTAAGATAAACTACTTGAGCTTTAAAACTACTTACAAGGAAATACATGAAACACTCCCCTCCCTCTTTTAATCTGGTAATTACTTATTGAATGAAAGGGTGGGGAGGAGGAAAGAGAAAAGAAAAGCAAAACAGGGATCCCAATTTTTTTAAAATTCTGAAAGTCAGTCTTCTGCCATTAAATTACCAGAACACCAATCTGAGGACTCTAATTCTAGGAAACTTGCTCAGTAGTATCCCTTAAAGTCATTCTGGGATTACAGATAAGCAAACATAAGACAAATAATTCAGAGAATTAATATGAAATGTGAGTAGGCAGTTGAATAAAAGAAAAGTACAATGCCATTTATATAACTAAATACATGTATGTATGTATTTATATGTATGAATATACATACAAAAACCTTATGAAACTTCAAATTTGCAAGCTGTTCTGTACAAAGATTTTATATCTATATAATTTAGTTCTTGGGACAAAAAAAGACCACTTTAAGTGGAACAGCTTCGCAAGTTAGAACCTAACAGTATTTCTCCTTATACCAACTGGTCCATCCTGTTCAGTTAACCACATACTTAATATTAAGTTTGGACAATATGAAAATAAAATGAATGAAAAAAGCACAGTTGTCTGATGCTGGAGTTTTGATACAATCTGGTTCTGTCTGCCTTGTTAGGAGCTGGAGAGGGTCATGGGCATTGGCAGCTGCTCATTGATTCCAGATACTGGAAGAAAATTTTGTTGGAACAATTTTGATTTTCTTTGCCAAAATAAGAATTTTCCATATGAAAATTACATTTCTCCTTCCCCTTGTCTTTGAATTACATTCCTCCCACCATACTTCCTGCCCCAGCTGGAAAACCTGAAGCAAAGACTCCTTAGCTGCTGGCTTGGAGGCTCCTGCAAATGTTATCTTCTATGCACATGCCAAGGGCTACACACTTCTTACATGCTGCTTTAGGCTTTTTCATAACTGTTTGTGGCACATATTTGCAAGGGAGCAAGGCATCAGCAGCAGATAGTTAGCAGGGCGGTAGAGCAACTATTAGTAGATCAAGTTTTTACTTCCTCCTTTTCCTCTGACCAGCTATTCAAAGCAGTATGAAAAGCTGCAAGTATTCACTGGGGAGGAAAAAAAAAAAAAAGAGGAAAAAATTGAAGCATTTCAACATTAAAACACTTTGACTTCTTTCTTTATTAAAAAAAAAAATCATTTAAAAATGCCCTGTATATTTTTTTCAGAGCTCATACTGGATTAAAGTGAAGGAAAAAAATGAAATAAAGTATAGTTATTTCATTGGATTAGATGGGCACCTTTGAAGCAATTCTTACTAGTTTCCCCACTTACGGCACATGGCCTTGCTTGCAAAATTCTCCCCAAGTGTGTGAAGCAGATTCCTTTTGTATGAGCCCGAACTGGAGGATGCACACTGAGACCACACAACGCACTCCACTCAGTAAGGGGTCTACATGATCAGACCAGAGCTAATGCAGAGTAAGCCCCAAACATGCAGGATACAGACCTCCGCACCAACTGTTCTGCTCTATAGATTCACTCCTATTGCAATACAGTCCCTGGCAATGAGACAAGCCAGGTCTCGCCTGTGCTGTCCCGTGGGCAGGGATTACCTCCAGCTATGTGTTTGCAGAGGCCAAGCACCGCAGTGGAAGCCATGGATGCACAGCTGCTGTACAAACACAAACATTAAAGAGAAGAGCCCCTGCATTTGTTTGTCTTTGAAATTTGAACAGTAGTGACATTTTGACAGAACAATAGCTTTTGAATTTCTTTAGGGCAACCTAGTAATGTAGCTGTATATCAATGGGTTTGCTAGCAGCTGGAGATATTTTAAAATGTACCCTCTTACTTTTGTTAAGAAAGAATTGGCCTGTAGCCCCTGCAGCATTGCAGAGATTTGAGATAATCTTGGAGAAGATATGTGCTTGCTTTGCACATATGTTCTAATTTCAGAATAAACTGCAGCAGGTGATGTACTCTCCAGCTCCATTCCTCCCTTTTTTCTGAGGATTTGGCTCTCTTAGTGGGTATCTGATGGTACACTGAAGAAGGATGTGTATCTTAGGAATGACAAGTACCAGGTGGCTTGTCCCAAACAATAGCTATATGCAGGTTATACATATGCAGGGTCGCTGTAAAAATGACAGGCTCAAGAAGAATCAAACACACTGCATATGCAATTCAGACTCCTTCGCTTGCCCTCCATTGCAGCGCAGAGGATACACAGACTTCCACTGCTCGTGAGGGAATTTCTGCTGAGCCTGGCGCTCTCAGAGGCAGCCTCCATAACTTCTCTGCAGGCAGCTTGCTGTGCAGGCTGTGTGTGTGTGCCGCTTTCCATTGCCTTCTCCAGGGAACCTTACAGCATCTTCAGGGAGGATGAGTGACAGTGCCCCAACAGTAATTCTTAATTATTTTCCAACTTTGACAATTAATAACGAATAAGTTCTATCTAATCAAATGGGATTTCAAGTCCATGATCTAAACTCAATTTATTGTACTTTCATAAGAGCAATTTTTTCCTTTTCCTTTCCCTGAAGGCACCCTCTTCCTTGAATTCCTGGAGGTGAAGATTAAGCTGACAGATGGTATCGGTAGAAGAATGATTATGAGTTTTAAAAACCTTGATATTTTGGCTTAGTACACCATTTTTCATGCAAATACTGACATGGATATTAGCATCCAATTAAGAAAGTATAAACTATGCCATTCTGTTACAGTTTACATTACAATCATTTAATGTTTCATTAAAAATACTATGAAAGACTGCTCTGAAGGGGATAAAAATCAATGATGTATACGTCACTTCTGCTGCTTTGCTGTTCTGGTACTATGTGGTAGTGAAAATGGGCTATATATCTCTTTAAATTACTCTGTTAACCTGAGTGAGTTGCTGCTCCCATTTTTGGGTCCTATCCTTACCAAAAGGATCAATTTACATCATACCTGCTGTTAAGGTAGTGTTAGTAAGGTACTTAAGTGTTGACTCTTCTGGAATTTCCCTCTATATGTCTTCACAGAATATTTCCACGTGGTTAAGGTTGAAAGTCTTGTGATGAACCTGGACTGATTTATTTCTATAGGTTAGGTTATGTCTAAATGTATACCACTTGTTAGTTTGACAAAGACTGTCAGTGATATGTGCTAACCAGTGATTTAAACACCAAAACCAACTTATGTCCTACATGAAAATGTTTGTAGATGTCCTCTCTTAATTCCAGTGCATCAGAGTGAGAAAATAAGGAAATAAATTCCACTCAGAGAAGTCTGAGGAACAGTCATGGGTAGGTAGAAAGAAAATCAAAGCCAATCAGACATTTACTTGTGGTCATGGTGGTGGCTGTTGATGACATTTCTTGGTAGCACGGTTTTCTTCACTTTTGTGTAATGTTTGTGCTGTCTCTGGAAGGGAAAACAACTTTTAAGTTAAAGAATTAGTACTTAAAAACTTCAAGTCTAGTTTTTTGGCCAAAGAAAAGAGACCACTGTTACTTCATGCTACCCTTCCTCTGCAAAAAAGAGATTTCCCTGTCTTTTGTAGTATAGAGGCTCTTGTGATGTATAGCAGTGGCTAAGGAAAAGGAGAGACTGTGAAATATCCAGGGACCTGCAACCCAGGCAGGGAATCCATGGGCAAGAACAAATGCATTAAGCACACTAACATAGACATATAGATGACACTATTGCAACATTTCTAAATTATTTTTGTTGTCAACATTTTCAGAAAAGGCAAGATTAGCAAATATCAAGGTTTGGGTTTTGTTTTGTTTTGTTTTCCCTGGGAAAACCCATTTTCTCAGCACTTCCATTGAAAGTTACACTCTCTGGTATTAGAAGTAATGCTGTGACATTTTAGTATCACTACATTCACATCACTTCTTAAAAATAGGGAATAAATGGAAGGAAATTTCCCAGTCTCACACTGATGTGAAGTCAAATATGAAATAGCCTATGTTTATTGTAATAACTTCAAAATCTTTCATTTGATTTGAGTATTTCTCCCTGTAAACAGTATTACCTAGTTATCTTAAAATTAAAATCAAATTCATGCTTTGGAATGTCTTTAAAAAGTTTTCTAATGAAATGTCTTGATAATTTTGAAATATTTTCCGAAGTGTTTTTAAGTCAAAAAACGTCAAGACACTATTTTTCATAAATGTCAGGTTTTTAATATGCTAGATTTTGTTATTTTAATGAAGAAAGGTGTAATTCAAAAGGTCTTGACCAACTATAGGTATATTAATTTACCTCTTTCTCATAGACAGACAAAAGGTATAAATCTCCTCCTTCTCATCGCATCTATTGTCAGTTAAAAAACCATAATAAGGACAATTATTCAAGTCTCATGAAATGCTGTTTGCATGAGAAACTTTTAAAAATTTGGACATGCAGCCACATTATTTAGTAAATTAGTTAAGTGTTACGTGATGGATAAACCAGGGGCAAGCTAGTACACGCTGTTAAACACAGACAATAAAATAATGCAACTTAACCTTTTCATCACAGACTGCACTAACTGACATTAGTTTACATGTTCCTCAAGTTGAGAACAAGCACTTGGACAAGTGGCAGGAGCTGACTTACCAAACTGTAATTTGATGAGCTTAACAAGCCTGCAATTTCTAGGCTAAGAAATCCATGACACCTCTCCTTGTTTCCTGTTTTCTTCCCTTCTATGAAAAGTGGACATCGATCCTGACTCCCTGTCTCCTGCAGCTTCTGACATACTGTAAAGCAACTGTTGGATATAGGAAGGATGACTAACTTGTACAGATCAGTCTGTAAAAATGATAGCAGAGGTTATGAGTGGTGAAAAAGAAACAGCAGTGCCATCCAAACAATGTTGCACCGTAAATAGCAATGGCTGGGTTGCAAGTATTGCTTGCAGGTTGTCTTCTTTATTCAGAGGTATCAAAACCTCCAGTGGGCAATTCATCACCTCTCTAATCCTATTAGCAGTAATGGAAAAAAAACAAGCCATTTTCCACAAATCGTCATTAGCTCTCTTTAAATTCATATAGCATCCAAGATTAGAGTGCAACCTTAGTCAAGAACGACTGGCTGTTAGTCGACCAAAAAATCCAACCATGTGTTAGAGAGGCATAGCCAATTCTAGTTCTAAAGCACAAGGACAACAGAATATCAGAGTTAAGTTTTTTATTTGGAGAAGTTGAAGCTTATTTGTTTTATTTTATTTGCACATGGGTCGGTAACAAGACTGTACTTTGAGTTCATGCTATGAAGGTAAGCTTCACAGTAACTCCTGATAGCCATTAGCTTTGTCTCTGATATCAAAAGCTACTTGTAAATGGTTTAAGATTTGAAACACTAATATAATAACCAGTAGCCCGGCGGATTTGGCAAACCCCTCTTGTAAAATTTTCAGAGACTGATGTACATTTTTATGGTTGATATAGAGGGTAGGAAAAAGTGTGATTTCATGCAATGGCTAAAAGCTAATGCTAGACAAATTCAAATTCAAAGGAGTATATTACAGACAGGTAGCCAGCAGGACAATTTACCTAGGGAAGCAACGGATACTTACACACCTAAAATCCCTATAGGGGTTACTCATTTCATTCCAAGAGCAAATATTTTAAATCTTCTCTTCCAAAAAGTCAAAATACTGTCATCTCAAAAAGAATAAAAAGCCAGAACATTTTTTCTTAAGTGAAATATTTTGACATCTTTTTGCAACGTTACTTCAGGCTTTTTACCAGGTCCCACGATGTACTGTGCTCACATCATTCCAGGAGGAGCCATGTGGGAACATAGCATGGACAATGTCAAACAACACCGCTACCTACTCTGTAGAAAATGAAGAATTTGGGGATTCATGCTATAACATTTAGGGCCTCCTGTGGTTTTTATTCATCAAATATAAGTCAGCGGTCTTACAATATCATTTAGTCCTAAGTGACCTGTTCTTTTCTGGAGGGATTCAACCATACAGGATACAGACAGGGACTATTGTTCAGTTTGGAGGTAAGGATGTAAGTGAATAGTCTGCTGGATCAGCCCAGCACTGAGAGGTAGAGGTGAGCAATGAATGAAAACTTCTAGTGTCTGTTCACAGATGTGCCTGCCATTTATCTCACACTGTATTCTGGCAAACAAAACTCAAGGGAGTATACATTAAAGAATACTCAGACTAATGATCTGCAGAGATTCTTATGTTAATGTTACCTTTTTATACTAAAATTATGCTTTTAGCTAAATGCCTTTTTGGTTCCCTTCCTGGGCACCTAAATGAATAGAAGGGTGATGGCACTTTCATTATTTTAGGAACATATTTACACCTCAATGAAAGACCTCGGGGGGGGGGGGGGGGGGGGGGGGCACAAAAGACAGAGATGCAAGTGCTTAAACTAATAGAAAAATGTTTTGTGGATTGCATAAGAAACAAAAACATAAACCGCTCACCACGCTATCATCTTAATCTTAAAGAAAAAAAATCCAAACAGTAATGAGTTTTATAAAACAGCAGTCAAACTTCATCCTATCATTGTACCATACAGTCTGTTTCTGTAAGTTATGAGGAAGAAACCTGCAGTGAAGTTTCTTGTACAACCAGAAACTGAGGAGTTTGTTTCCATCTGTGAAATCTTACTGTTTTCTTTTCTGACAAATATCATCTCCTAAAACAATGACTGACTAGTCTTCAAATACATACAGACATCAACAACCTTGAGACATCAATGTATTTAAAAATCTGGGGCTCTCTGATCTTAACCATTTTAAAGGCATGCAATTTTAAGGAAAATTTAAATAAGGTTTAGCCACTGAGGTATATTAAATTTACTTTAATAAATTTATGGAGTGACCATACTGGTCTTGTAGTCTTCTGGACAGTTCTTAGGTCAGTAACCAGCAAGATGCAATGTCTAAAGTCTACCAGAGGAATACAGTAAGATTTTTCCTTTCAGATGGCCCTTATATTGGCCAAATATTACCAATTTGGCATTTGGTAATAGGAAAAAAACATACAAAAAAGGAAAACTGGGGATGAAATCTGAAGTCAAAATATAAAGCAATGCAAAACACTGAAATATACCAGCATTTGATCCAAGAAGCCTACAGAATTAGCATAGTGAGCATATGTTCATGTTCAAAGATAACAGACATTTTTGATAACCCTCCCTAAACTTAGTTCATCTCTGATTTACATATTTAAATGTTCGTTTTTTGAATTACTTAAATCAGGGTCACCTTCATCATTTGTACAGAATTATACGCACAGCTTTCATTTATATAAATGTTTAACTACAAATATTGCACCTCAAATTTTGCACAGTAAATCTGTATCAAATTGCTCATTTTCTTATCCAGTAATTTTTGTAATGTATAATTATATTTTCTTTTCCTGCATATCTGTCAAAACTCCGTCTGCATAAATGATACTTGAATCTCATTCCTCCACATCTGAGTTCACTAATTGTTGGATCTCTTTTCTCTCTCCCCCATAATCTTCTCTTTTAAACTCCTCAGCAAAGTCCATCCTGGACAGGAGCAATCTAGCTAGTTTAAAGTTTTTATCAGAACTCTCATATTTCCATGAATAATTTGGGAACATCGTAATTCTTCTAGCACAAGCCATTTCTGCTACACATTTCTGACTAGCTCAGGTATTAGCCATGACTAAAGACCATTTGGTCTGGACAGACCAGTAGGGTGATCTAACAGCATAAATCCCATAATTCTATTAAAAGCATTGGTAAATGCCAAAAATGCCCAATCACAAAATTATCTTAAAACATTGTGGAAGCTTCTTGAAAATGCAGGTGTCTCTTTTTTCTTGTTATGTATGGTACTCACAAGAACCATGGTATTCATGGGAACCACATAGGAACATTCACAATTTTACCTATAAAGAACAAATTTTAAAAGTCATGCCTTCCTAAGCAGCTAATTGTGGTTAGCTGTGATAAATAACCAAGGCCTAAATACATTTTGCTAAACATAACATTTAAGCTGTGACCATTTCTGTCTGGTATTTGGCTAAAACACAAAGCTATATTTCCAAGCTGGCCTTTGCTGTAGCCACATTTCTATCCAGAACTAGCTAGCCCTTCTGGCTCACTCACATCTCCAGCTGCACTACTGACTTGGAGGATAACACGAGACTGGAAGCAGGGCCTGACAATGCTCTGTACATATTTAAATCCTTCTTGTAACTGATGGGAAAAGCATCTTCTCCCTTTAGATTTTTGTTTTCTTTGCTAAAGTGAGCCCTGATTAGGCTCTTAAAGTAAAATTCCACATCAAGATGTCACAGATACTCTTATTAGGATGGATAGATCTCATGGCATTTGTATGAGAAAAAGCTGGACATCTAATCAGGTCCAGTTTGGAGCTCTACTTGAATTCCACATGTAATTATCCTCTGCAAGCCAGGGAAACTTGCAAAAGGCACTACTGTAGCTTTTTACAACAGGTTACGTGCTTGCATTTTATATATGAATCTCTAAAGATACTTCAGGGCAATGCTGGAGAAGCAAACTGCATTAGTTGTCGTGCCAGTACATATGCAATTTCCATGGCTTCAAACAATGTTTTCTCTTTATTGGGAAGTTTTAAAAATCCTGCGTCCATTTTTACACTTTGGCTTCACTATTAAAAGCAAACAAAATATAGTGTGCAGTGTTAGAAAGTATGCATTAGCTCTGTTATCATTCATGCTCTTGGTTTACTAAGTCCCTAAGGTCATTTGTCAATGTTACAAAGCACGCACAGTGAGTGCAGCCAACCATGCCATTCAATGTGCTGAATGCTGTGTATACCTGTGTTCCTAGAAAGGCTTGGGGCAGTGGATGAGCTCATTATGACTATAGGGTTAGATAAGCATTTTGAGGCTTTTTGCTGTTTTCATACTCAATCCTTTGCACTGGCTGCCGGAGGCACTTCTATACTGCCAGGAGTGAATGGGGATTAATTTGATTCTTTCCCACTATGAATATTACAAAAATATACCAAAGTATCTCCAAGTATTGTGATACTAACTGCACCTTCTGTACACGGAATAACTGGGTTTACAGAAGAATAAAATTATCCCGCAATTCCATTCACTAGAGCTCCTGGTCCCCCCACTAGCAGAGCTACTGCCATTGAATTTCTTCACCTCACAATAAAAACTGCAGCAAAAAGTGCTTGGGAACTAGTAGGTCTCACTCCTGTAATCTGTTCCCTTCTCTCAGACCAATCCCCTCACTCACTCCAGTCTCAGGACTCTCTTCTCTTTCACTTGCCCTTAACACCATGTTCTCTATTACCCACCTCATTCCCTCCAAAAGGTAGAAGTCGCACGTGGGGCTGTTCTCACCCTGAGATGAGAGCAGACGTGCCGTCCAGAGGAGAGCAGCACTGTGGACCACTGCAGGACAGTTCACCCAAGAAAAGCCGCTTTAGCTGCAAGGAGAGGGAGAAGCAGAGACAAAGGCACATCAGGGCAGGAAGAGCACAAGGTCCGTACTCGGTTGCCTGTGAAGGTGCATGTGCAGGTTCCAGATTATAAGGCACAGCTACCAGAGAAGGAAATCTTTTACATCAGGGTGTATTGAACAACATTATATGTTCATCAGTTCTACAAGCAATGGTTTGAGAAGACACCACCATTAAAACAAGAGGTTTAGACTCAAATGAATGCTGTACATTTTAGAAGTTGCACCAGTGAGATAGGCTCAAAGTACTGCACTAAGAATGGGTTAAAATTTAACCTGTACAACAATGGTTAGGACTTCATGGGACTCTGATATTCTGATATAAACCCTTTCTCCCTGTATACTTATTTTCTCAGTCCTTAAGAAAGAGACTAGCAAATATTTGGGGTAAAACAACATAGAAACAATGTTTTGCTTTTACTACCAAAACTGAAAAATGAATACTATCTAAAAAGGAGTAAATATTCTCTTTCAAATGTAATATTTAGTTGATTTCTACCAAATGGAATGAATCATTTATCAATGCAGTGGTTTCAGTGCTGAAGAAAATAATACCTTGTTTTTATGAATGACATACCACTCAGTGGATTAAAAAAGCCCACTAGGCTGGCAGTGTGGATGAAGGCCAGACATAATTATTTATTTTCTATATATATGTTTATTAACATTTGTGAAAAATAAAATGCTGCTACTCCAGGCCTGTATGTACATAGAAAGTTTATTTTCTTATGATAACTATTCATTATTTACAGTAAATAAAACATCCTGTGCTTTATGTAAAACAAGCATTTCCAGCTCTGTAAAGAGAAAACTTAAAAAGTAGCAGTCATGAATGGTTTCCCATTACAAAATCTTCCTTCACTTTAGACACATACAAAACCCCTCCAGCCCCCACCAAGAAAAGAAAAAAAGGCTGAAGTATTAAATTATTGTTAGGCCTAGTTACCACTTGCAATTTATGACAAAGCTTTCATCATACCATTGCAGGCCATCCCTAGGTCTGCCAATCTGCAGATGACTGTCTTCAGTGTTGTATGAAAAGGATGGTATAATATAGATCGTGGCATGAATCTTTCTTTGTTATCTGGAAATGTGGTGAAGTGAAAGATCTTAGTAAGTGATCATAGGTCCTATAAACAAATTTGGCATACACCCCAAGGAAAATAAGTTTCAGGTTTAATCCTTAATGAATTGACCTTTACTAAATCAATTATTAAAATTAGTTAATCCTTTGAAATAATATTATTATGGAACTTAGCTTTCCATCAGTTTGGAAACTAAGCATTTTATACTCAAATTGGGTAGCTCCTGTTTCCTATAGCAGTAGTAATGGAGAAAGTCAGACAAATATACCTAGGATTGTATGGAAATGCCTGGAAAGCATTAGTCTAGTAATGTCAATCAGTTGCTTCAGCTCTTCTTAAAATCAATTTATTAAAAATTAAAATTGGGAAATTGAAACTATATCTATAACTTAGACTTGCTAAAAACTCTCCTATGGAACCTTCTAGAGCTACAGAATTTAAGGCAGCAAATATAATTGTGGATGCCATAACATATCATAAATGAAAGGACACTAAAAGCAATGATAGAAAGGATCCCTAGTAAAACCTTACTGAAATGCATTCAGTGAATTAAAAAAACAAACCAAAACAACCACAACATAAAATGCATAACAACCATACTTGAGTCCTGGATAATGACCTTCTCAGATTGCCATTAAACTATGGCACAGTAATACAGCACATAAAGTTACAGATTTTTTTTTGTAATCTCAACTACAATAAAAATATGCCCAAGTTTCCTATGTTCATATAAAAGAAAAACATGATTTTTAAAACAAAGACCTATATTTGAGTTCCTCTTTTTCAGGAAGGCTTCAAATCTTAGAAGTGTAAAATAAAAAAAAAAAATCTCAGAACAAAGAGAGCTGCCTTTTATTTGTTTCCTTATTCACTTATGTCCAAAAGCCTACTGACGTTTCATTCATCTGCATCAAATTAAGTTCGGGTGGGAGGCTGCATTTATTTGCTTTCTTTTCTCCTAGGAAAGCTGACCTGGTTATTAAACTTGTCTCTATGGCAAAAACTTAAAATATAACTTCCTTGGTGCTGCTATTTTCCCAAGGCGTTCACAAATTGCACAGTTCTACTTTCCTAGGTTGTCAAAATCTGCCTATATGAAAGCCCTAAATGGAAATGTGAAGTTAAAGAAAAACCTTTCTAGCTATGAAATAGCTAGAAAACCATAGCCACGCTATGACGACTAATTTAACTTACTGTTTAATCTGACAAATAAGCTAATATTTATTGACTAGCTAGTCATTAAATTGTCAAATAATTGTGTATTGGGCTTAACTAGTTTAGTTGCCTTCATTTATTTACTAGTCTTCCTTTATCTCCAAGAGTACATCATACTCATCATCTTTTATCTTCTAAATATCAGACAGTTTGATATTTGCCTGGTGCCACCCTATGTTCAGTATATAGTTTTATTACAGAAGGATGAAATGGGTTTTGCAAATATAAAATCTCCCGGGTCGCCTTCAGATAAACATAATACTTAAATGCAAGAGTTATTATAATGAAACTGATAATTATAACATACACAAAAGAAAATGTGGAGGATGGAAAAGGAGTGCACTGCACCAGAGTCGTATATATTAGCCGCAACAGGACTAAAAGGTTAATTCTTGTCTCAGTAAATTCAATGGCGGATTTGCCAGAGCAAGCTGACGAACAGGCAGCTACTTTCCTGACACACTAGTTCTTCTATAAACACTAACAGTTGGACTAACTTCAAAGCTGGCTTTTTTAAGCCTTAAATATATATTTATGCAAACAGCCACCATTTCCTGCACTAGGTGGGAAATACTGCAAATGCTGGTCAGTTGAAAAAATAGTGAAAGCTCTTGCAGTTACCCCAGCAACAAAGACTCCTTCCAGCAGGCATTTGATGTAGCTTTCACGTCTCATTGTTGCTGTATTTCCATGTTTTGAGGTTCCAGCGAAGTGATCAAAATATGTGTATTTCTTTACTTAAAACCAAACCAAACCAACAAACAAAAAACAAAAAAAGAAAGGACCTAATATATTGAATATTTTGCATTCACAGCAAATTATGATTCATGATGTTCCTCACTTGTTTTGTTCATTATTTGGGTTCTGAAAAGTAGGTATGCTGCTGCCTCAGTAATATTTACAGCACATGGTAAAACAGAATTCTCTATGACAAAAATCCGTTTTTTTTTTACTTGCTTGTTTGTTTTTAAGCACAATATTGCTCTTCAGTTAGGCTGCATAATAAAAGTGTGTATAATAATAGCAGCTTCTTGGTTGTGTTCTTTATACCACTGACATTTAGAAAATGAATTTCAAATAGCATAATGGTTTCATAGACTGTTTTCAATAATAGTAGATGGTCACAGTCTCACTCCTAGATAGTATTTCTAGAGCGCCTTTTTTTTCCTAGAAAGACTTTGTAAGGGTTAATAAGAGATACATTAATTAGAAGATTATATCAATTGGAGTATGTGCTTAAATGTCTTGAAAGTAAACTACCATTTGTTAAGAAGTGGTTATTATTATTGTCCAGTAAATCTCTTGATGAAGGAGAAATGAAAGCTGTGGAGTCTGGGTATATGACAATTGTAAAGTGGTTTATTTACACATATATGTACCAGCCAAAGGCCATGGGTGATCAGATGGCTTATAGAGCATGTCCTCAGTCTACCATAGGGTTTTAGATGACAGAAAGAAATTTTGCCCTGAGAATTGTTTCTGATCATGAACCCTGACCCAGCATCAAGTCTCAGGCTGTTCACTTAGAATTTTGCATGACAAAACAAGATTAAAAAATATTTTTCCAAGGTTGTGCATTTTGCTAGCTTGATCAGGAAAAATAACAGACTGTGTAAAAGTGATAATTTCTTGAAACACAGCATGAGTATTTTCATCATCTGTAAAAGGGGTGAGATCAATAGTTAATTACCTCATGAGGCAGTTGGGAGAACTGCCTAGCGACTCCATGTAAAGGGCTACTGATCAGTTAAAGAGAGATCAAATTCTGTTCTTGTTTAAGATGTGTCAACGCCTCAATATGAAGGTGTGACTTGTGCAACCAAGCATGCCAAACACCTCCCCTGGGCAATGAAAACAGTGGTTAAGAAGTAACACTTCGGTATGGCCTTGCACAATTTCACGAAAGGTGCGAAGCGTGAGGCATGTACGTGGTGTTAAGCCCCACTCCAGTCTGCGCTGCAGCGTCGGTGCTACCATTATGCAGCCTGCCTGGGCTGCTGCTGATAGAGGTGCCACGAGTTTACTCAGACTACTGTTGTAACTTCATTCTGCTGCCAGGACTTACCTTTAAATGACTTCTGGAATTATTCCAGATATATCACAGTGTAATGCACATAAGAATTGGAAACAAAGCATTTACTGAACTACATGGTTTGTATACTACTTTGTGTCCACAGACTAAATGAATCATTTCTTATCTGCTAAAAAATGTTTAGTATGTCTCGGATGCTATATATACAGCAAAGTAAGACACTATTTGACAAAATGAAGCTTCGGCTTCTAAAATATCAAAATATTTATATGTATCATATTTATATACATTTCGAATGTCTTATCTTCCTTCTTTGAAATTATGTTTTGTATTTGCAGTTGAATCATTATGCTAAATTCTCCTTGGCACACAAACTCATATCTTTTTACAAGTCAGTTGGCTGCTTTATAGTGCATCACTGCATTTGGAAAACCACAGCTGGTGAGAACTGGCACATCATGGAAAAATACAGAGAATATCAGATATTTTAAGTTCTGAAGTGGGCAGCTAGGGAAGGACAGTGGAGAACCCTTGTCAAACAAAAAGTGCATATGCAGAAATTACTCTGTGCCAAGGAACTCTGGATACCTCAAGAATGCTGCCTGCAGACAGTATACTTTAAACTCCCCGTAATAAAGCAGTCTGAAATACGGTCACAACTGAAGAAAGGTCTCACCTTGGCATGCAGTGATCATACTTCTGCCCTCTGTTCAACTAAAGTCACTGTGAAAGCTTCAGGGCACTTCCAAGACACACGGCACACTTACGGGCACGTTCCATGTGCACTGGTGGGCACTGATAGTCTCAGTGCGTTTCATAACAGATGGAAATTGCAGCATGTAACATCTAACAAAAGATACAGTGGAGTTACCAGTGCATCGAAAACCTGAAACAAGTGACAAAGCAAAAAATGAGCCAAACTGGTCAGAAGCTCAAAAGCTGAAACAAAGAAGGTAGGCATTAGGTCTGCATTGTAAGAAATCAGTATTCTCTGTTGCTATTTCTTAGTGACAATTATCTGTTGAGCCACACTTGGAACAGAGGTCTGAAAATATAAAACGTGGTGGAAAAAAGAAAATACCATCTATAGTCCTGGCTGTGAATACTTCTGGTCCTGTTCTTCCTACAGCCAGCAGTGACACTACCATCTCTAGACGGCAAATGTCATCACTCTAGCAATGCAGCCTAGAAAGACTAGGCTAGTCGTATCTATGTGAGAAGTATTATAAGACCAAGAGCTCAATTCATTTATCATTTCTGGAGAAGAAGCTTCATTCGCACTACACCTGATAATCACTCTGCAGATCCACACAAGGACACATTATCATTGTACCTCCTGGAATTCAGCCTCCTTCACCAGCAACTTAAGGTTTGAAGCCACTAGGATTTATGATGATGCCTCAATGAATTTTTTGTCTGAATTTATTTTAAAAAGATCTCTCTTTGACATTGCTAAGCAGTAAAGTTTCATTACTATTAAAACTTCATTACTATTAAAGGTAAATTGCAGTGTGCCCAGGTGGCCAAGAAGGCCAATAGCATCCTGGCTTGTATCAGAAATAGTGTGGCCAGCAGGAGTAGGGAAGCGATCGTCCCCTTGTACTCGGCACTGGTGAGATCACACCTCAAATACTGTGTTCAGTTTTGGACCCCTCACTACAAGAAGGACATTGAGGTGCTGGAGCGTGTCCAGAGAAGGGCAACGAGGCTGGTGAGGGGTCTGGAGAACAAGTCTTCTGAGGAGCGGCTGAGGGAACTGGGGTTGTTTAGCCTGGAGAAAAGGAGGCTGAGGGGAGACCTCATCACTCTCTACAACTCCCTGAAAGGAGGTTGTAGCAAGGTGGGTATCAGTCTCTTCTCCCAAGTAACTAGCGATAGGATGAGAGGAAATGGCCTCAAGTTGCGCCAGGGGAGGTTTAGATTGGAAATGAGGAAAAATCTCTTCACCGAAAGGGTTGTCAAGCCCTGGAACAGGCTGCCCAGGGAAGTCTGCCCGTGGAGTCACCATCCCTGGAGGTATTTGAGACGCGTAGATGTGCTGCTTAGGGACATGGTTTAGTGGTGGACTTGGCAGTGTTATGTTAACGGTTGGACTTGATGATCTTAGAGGTCTTTTCCAACCTAAATGATTCTACGATTCTATAATCTCATTTAACTTTAGATATTTACAAAAAATAGCTGCCTCCATCTGAACTAGTTTTCTGGGTTCCTACTGTAGTCAACAGAAATCTAGCTGATTCATTCAGTGTGCTCTAGGGTACTATTCATCTGCCCAAATGCAGGCACCTCCTTTAGGATCATGTGAAATACTTTAAACAGCACTGGCTAGATTTTTTTTATTTGGTATAACAAAAATATATTATATTTTGGTATAATAATAATCTAGATCACTTGCATATGCCTATGTTATATTCCTTATATAGTCACCTGAATCCCATCCTAAAGGACCAATACATTTCAAGTACAGATTAGAATACTTTATGGACATCCACAGGTAGAAAAAATACCTGTTTACATAACTTGATGCTTTAGGTCATAAGCCAGCCACCTTAGGGGCAAGTAATGGCCTCCAAAGAAACAATACCCTTAACTGCCTCTGACAGAGCTTGTAACAGCTTTTTACAGACACCAGGGTAAGGACACTGGACTGGCTGTTTAGATATAGTCATGTTTTGTCCCGTTGACTGCACAGAGCGTTTTAATATGGAAAGCCATTCCTTCAATGGAAAAGGCCCTGAAAATAGAAACATTCATGTGGACTATTCATTTTTAGAACAGCTAATCATAAATGATCCTTAAACAATGAATACTAAATAAGAGTTATTATTAATAATGAATAATAAGAATGAATTATAATGGTGAGTTTATTAGGCTATCAATAATTAACAGGGATTTGCCATTTATTGTAAATACTGTTGCTGTTTCTGTTGCAACTTTGGATGGCGCAATTTATATGGTAATTTTATATGAAACAGCACCAATTACAGCATGGTTATTACAATAGAGTAGAAGCAAATGATGACTTTATCAGTTTTGTTAACTTTTTCATTTTATTCATTGTTAGCACAGCCTGCAATGTAAACATGATGTAGTGAAAGGAATAAAGAAGTTTTGTGCAAGTCTAATAACTCTGGCTACGAATCTAACTTCCCCCAGGCAATCACACGGCAGAAATAAATACAATGGGGCAGAAATAAAAGCAGGCAGGTCAGCATTAGGATGGAGTAGAAAGAAGGGTATCAGGGTTTGTTAACTATAAATGCCTGCTAAAAGTGCCACTGAAAGGCTGGAGAGGCAGAGTAACATCACCACGGAGAATAACAGCAGCCATGACCATAGAGGGACAGAGCAGGACAGGATCCCTCCATATGAGCCAATCATTTAGGTAATGCCAGAGCTGGATTTAACAGCAGTGTGGCTGAAGATATACATGCACACAGCCTCACATCTCCTACAGCACATGATCCAGACAGCACTGTCAGTGGGTGTAGGGCAGTGGTACTGTGTATCTTTTAAGCTCGTTGATTCAGAGCCTGTTTGAACTTGTGCTATCAACAGAAATACAAAACTATCAGATTATGGGAAAAGCTAACCAGGAGGATGACGACTTTCACAGCAGGAAAATTCAGCATAACCACCTTGTATTGGAGTATAGCTTCTATTAAAGTCTAAGTCTGTATTTTTCTGGAGAAATAGTCTGCAATATGTGATCACTACCCCTTTGGAAAAAAAATAGTTTTCCTTGTAACAGTGAAGATCTTGCATTTCAACTGTATCTATGAAAAAACAAAATATTATTGAATGAACATATACAGGAGTTATATTGACTGGCATAAAAAACATACTAAAACCCTGAAATGTGATTTAAAATAAAGGACTTGGAAATATTTAAACATTCCAAAGGTTGGGAAATTTGCCATGTACATCAGTAATCTGTCTGAATGTTAATGTTACAGACTGCAGCAAATTTCAAAGGAAAAGCATTTCCAATATGTGTTCCAAACACAATAATTTGTGAATTAAATTGAAGGTATATGATAAGCAGGTAGAATACATATGATCTAGTAAAAAAAAAAAAAAACAAACCACAGACAACTGATTTTTTATTCATTGTCTTACTTCAAGAGAATTGCCACTAATCTGTCCACGTTTAACAGAGTCTTGATAATTTTAGGAAACAAAGCCCATCTTTTAACATATTTAAAATAATTCTACAATCTTGTCAGAACCTGCAACTTTGATATTAATAATCAGTGTTTTCAGAAATGCCTTAGATGAACCTGCATGGCACATAGATGGCAAGTAATTTACATGAGAAAAATGAGAACTGGCCCATCTATGGATCCCTAGAGGGTGCCATGACCCATTAGCAGAGGAAAGGCGACCTTTACTGAATAATAATTGAGAACTATCACTAAGATAATTACAAAACCAATTGACTGCCAGAAGGCCTAGACCTTGGATCCTCAATTTATATAGCAACTGCTTATGATCTGCAGAGAAAAAAAAGTGCGCTTAGGGTTCACAAACACCATAACCTCAACATCTGCCCGCCATCTAAAGATAATGATCTGGTATTAATTCATTTGAACAGAGCAGTCATTGCAGAGGTAGACTGCATCACAAATCAGACACTTAACATAACCTGAAGTTATCGTGTTTTTGTCCAGCCTGTATTAACAAGCGGAATAGCATAAGGTAAATTAAACTGTTGCAGGTCACAACATGAAAATGAATTAACTTAATTCTCTTTAACAGAGAGCATGATTGCAATTCTGCACTGGATGTTGTACTGGTAAACATGATAAAAGCTTTTTTTAAAAGTGTTTTGCAAAATGCTCTTATCACATTTCCTAATGCATACACCTTCAACAGCTTTTTCAGATTCCTTCCTCTACAGGAAGGAGGAGAGAGAAGTTATTGGCCTTTGAACGAGAACTTTTTAATGTGTGGGGTTTTTTGTTGTTTGTTTGCTTTCCACAGAGGAGGTTCTGGGAACAAAACTATTAATGGGTATCTGTTGTAAGATACCACTAGTCCTCTGTGGGTGAAATCTTGGACAGCACTAAAAATGAATGAAAAATTCCCCTGAGCTACTCCCATGTCTTCAGCAGGGATATGATATCTAGGAAATACAGCCAGCATGCCATATGTGTTGCTGATTGGATTTCCAAAATTATCCTTCCTTACATTTGAAGGATATTTTGAAGAAAATTTCAAAAGCAGAATGATCTAACGACTTAGTGCCAAGTTTCACACCTGGGAACTGATATTTAGGAATGTAGAACATCAGAAATACCCAGCATGCTAAAAAATCATAGCTAGCCTTCCTCCTTAAGAAGGAAACAGCTGAAATTACTGTGACAAAAATGCCATGGATAAAATGTTCTTTTACCTAAAACCTGCTTCTTGATTTTTAACTCCACTACTGAGTCCCATAGTTGGGATTCTTTGAGGACTCTCCACTAAAAGGAGTGTTACAGGTAGTCATTCTTCAAGGGAGACAATTTAAGTTGCAGCATGAAATTTATATAAAATTCAATTCACATTTGAGACCTGTAGTAAAAAAGAGCTGCCAACACTGACAGAAATGCTAATAGAGACAATTTCTTACCCAAGAAGTACCTATATAATAGGATGTGGTGGAAAGAGAAGATAATGCATTCAATTTACAACAAGATGCACAAGCTAGGATTCAAATTCATGAAGAGTTAAAAAAATTAACTGCACTCTCAGGTGAATGATTTACCCCCAGATTCAAACGTGCAAGCCAACTGGGACCTGAGGACATTGTGACTCTTGCACTGAACGTCAGGCATCCCAACAGCTGGTGGTCAGACCCACCACTTGGTGGACAGCCAGCCAAATATGAGCCAGCAGCGTGCCCAAGAAGGCCAATGGCATCCTGGCTTGTATCAGAAATAGTGTGGCCAGCAGGACTAGGGAAGCGATCGTCCCTTTGTACTCGGCACTGGTGAGATCACACCTCAAATACTGTGTTCCGTTTTGGGCCCCTCACTACAAGACAGACATTGAGGTGCTGGAGCGTGTCCAGAGAAGGGCAACGAGGCTGGTGAAGGGTTTAGAGAACAAGTCTTATGAGGAGCGGCTGAGGGAACTGGGGTTGTTTAGCCTGGAGAAAAGGAGGCTGAGGGGAGACCTCATCACTCTCTACAACTCCCTGAAAGGAGGTTGTAGCAAGGTGGGTGTTGGTCTCTTCTCCCAAGTAACTAGCGATAGGATGAGAGGAAATGGCCTCAAGTTGCGCCAGGGGAGGTTTAGATTGGAAATGAGGAAAAATCTCTTCACCGAAAGGGTTGTCAAGCATTGGAACAGGCTGCCCAGGGAAGCAGTGGAGTTACCATCCCTGGAGGCATTTAAGAGACATGTAGATGTGCTGCTTAGGGACATGGTATAGTGGTGGACTTGGCAGTGTTAGGTTAACGGTTGGACTTGATGACTTGGTTGACTTAAAGGTTCTATCCAACCTAAATGATTCTGTGAGTCTATGATTCTAAAACGGATTGGGTCGGGCTTGAAAGTTTAGATCAATCAGGAGTGATAGGTTTGTTTTGTTTTGTGGTTTTTTTTTTTTTGAACTCTGTCTTCCAAGGGGAAGTTTTTTGGGGGAAGTAAAAGCACTGCTGACCTTTCTGCGGGAAATCCCTCCGCTTCCCATTGTCCTGGCTGCAACAAAATCTAGATCAAAAGCAAGGAGGACATGAAGATAGGGCTGATAGCAATATTGACCATGAAAAGGTCTTTACAGATAGACAGGAGTTAGGAAAAGCCAATTGTCAACAATCTGCCCATATTCTAGTTTGGATTAACCAAAACATTGCATTCTCAACACCTGTCATGATAGCTTAGACAGGAAAGTTTTATGTTGGTATACTTCATTTATTTACAAAGACCATAGCTCAGAAGACAGCATAATTTTCTTAAAAATCTTTAACAATTTATTCCAGTGAACAGTCTACAGCCACAGTCATTTATTATATTTTTCTTCCGACCTGATATTAATAAAATCTGAAAAAAAAACCCTGAATGACTATATCTTCTGGGAGAAAGGACTTCAGTGGCAATCAGAAATAGGAAAAAGATAAATACCCAATGAGACAAAGTGAATCAAAACAAAAAGTGCTTGAAAGAGTGGAATCACTTGCACTCTGGTAGTAAGAGTTCAGGAAGATGAATACAGCAAGGCATAACAAGGAAGAGTGGGGTCAGGCAGAGCAGGTGCACACATTTTTGTATTAAATCAGTGATGCAGCAGCAGCTGACACTCTTCTCAGAACATAATCCTCTAAGTTCCTTGATAGGGCATTTTGGACATGGTTAGTGTATGGTTTAACCCCACCCAACCAATTCTGAACACTCTCAGTGTCATACATCTGATACAATCTCAGTGCAATTTCTGACTTGCTCAGACAGAACATGGAAACTTTGAATCAAAATATGCACAGTGTCCTTGGGATCAAAGAAGCGCCTTGCTCTGAGAGTGGAGCTATTGCAACTGTCTGGTGGCAGCTTCTAACCAGTGCTTTGTGGGGAATCCATCCATGGAGAATTACACTAAAGACAGTCCATTCTTTGTGGATTACACCTTTGTGCTGTAATGCATCCTAGGAAGGTTTTCTTTTTAAAATTTTCTGGCAATCACCCTATTTCCATCAATAATCCCTGCGATATACCATGTTTTCAAGCAGTCTTTCCTCAAGAGATTTAAGCTGTAGGATGGCACTTATGCAGCTTTTGAATGTTGTAATTGTAGTAGAGATCAACAAAATTGGATGCTGTTCTGTCATCCTTGACTGGGCTCCTGGTGCTAATCAGGAATTGGAAATTGCACTTTCAGATGGATTTAGAGACATATAGTATACGACAATTCAGCAAGCAGTAAAGAACATTGTTTTGAATTCTTAAAGGTTAGTGATGCAAGCTGCAGTGACTGAAATTTTTTGAGCCCTGAAAGAAAACCAATTAGGTATAGGAAACAAACACATTCCAGTAATGTAATCTGTATTTTCATACATTTAAGGCCAGGAGAAGAGATTAGTTCATCTACACTGAGTTTTTGTTTCACAGATACTTACATTCCATCCAATTACCTCTGATACTGAGGCCCCATTACTTGTGTTCAGCCAAAGAAATAACTTTCAGAAAGTAGATAGACTGTATCTGAAAGCCTCCAGAGATGACATCTACCACTTTCTACCACAATGTAGCCTGTTCCGAAGTTTAATTACCATCTCTGTGAAACAAAGAGAAAAAAAGCAACAGCATGTGCTTTATTTCTAATTTGAAATTGCCTTGCTTTAGGTCCTGGCTACTGGTTCTTGCTACATGTTTCTTTGGTAGATTAAAGAGCACTGTAATATTTCATATTTTCCTCGCAGAAAGGTGTTTACACAGGCTTAACTTTCTTTTTTATAAGCTCAACAGAAATCTCCCACTGGAATGCATTTTCTCCGCCCTCCAAAACCTTCTTGTACCTCTACTTTGTACATATCCCATTTTTTTTCTGAAGCACAGATAGCAGGAACATTCCTAATATTCTATTACTCATCTGTAATAGAGACTTTAAAATCACCATACTACTTTAAATTCTGTTTCTATCCAGAACCTTAGTGGAATCTTTACCATAATGAAAACTGAGTTAAGTTTTGCCATTGAAATCATAAGGGAAAAGAGATGAGGCATTAAATGCAAGCAAATGTACTGAAAGAAGCAAAAATAATAGGTCAGATTTAGAGCCCAATAGGCTAACCGACAGAGCGAGCTGTATAAGCAACTCACATGTTACAATTTTTTTCCATAGTACCAGAAAAAAGCATTGACTTCTTACATAAAAAGCATGCATAGATTGCCAACAAATCATATTTTTGAAAGATCTAGAAAGAGAGGAGGAAAAAGACAACTCAGTTTAACTTATTAGAGCAATGATGGAACTTTGGTTTTGCATTTGCTATTATGGTAATGATGGTATCTTTCTAATATCCCAAGTGTTGAATGGATGACTAAATAAATATACTGTTCTCCAACAGCCTAGTATAGACTTTGAAGGTGACCACAGCACTGACAATCAATTAATCATTTACTAATACCTATTAAAAACATGAACAGTTCAGCTTTTCCTCCTGCTAGTCACCATAAATGGTTAAAATGTAAAATTACTAGGAGGAAAGATAGGGTATTCATAGAAGTGCAGCAAATTCAGAAGCTTATGAAATCACTGCTTAATTTTAATGGAATACAGCTAATTAAATAAACATCATATAAACACAAAAAACAATGCAGGTTACAAATCTTGTTAGCTATGAATATGCTTACATGTTTGTTAAGATGACCTTGGTTTGTATGACATAAACTGGACACCAGATGGACAACAGCCTGAGGGAATTATTTTTTTCTGCAAAAGTACCAATATTCAAGTTAATTTTCATACTTACAGTCTCTTGTTCTCCTTCTTATGAATTTATACTGGCATAAATTTTCCTTTATTTTTCATAATCGCCTTGCTCCTTGAGCATCCTTATGCTTATTGGTTTGTTATGTTGGTCTCTATCTGTGCAATGATCTGTGTTTCTATGATTTCCATGGATTTATTATTCTTAAAAGAATCAGCTTTAGTTCTGCAACTTTCATGCTTCAATTCTGTTAGAAATCTTAAATATCTATATATATTTCTTATGGATTATCAGTCACAGTCCACAATTTTAATTCTGATGTTATAAAAAATAAAGTGATGTCCGTCATGCAAATGTGTCACTTACTTATAAAATATTTTTAAAAGATCCGTAGTCTATTTTTATAACCTATAACTGCACTTGTAGCTAAGCACAGATGCCAGTCAAAGACTTGAATGCTTGGTTTTATTCCTAGCATGGCAAATAATATAATTGTTTAGGTGAAAGCAAACTGGGCCAAATCTAGCATCTCCCCAAATCTGACTCAGATTAAACAAACAAACAAACAAACCCAACAGAACAAACCCATAAGAATTAGGAATCACTTCAGGCTGCATTCAGAACACAATCAAAGTTCAAACAACATTACCTCACAGACAAGCTGGTGCTATGAGATGCTTTATTTGGTGAAAATAATTTTCTGCACATCCAAATACACAGAGCCTACATGAGTGTAGCCCAAGAATCTTTTGTAAGCTAGTAAGAACTGGAAGAAGCTGAAGGTGAGGAAATGGAAGTTTTAGCAATAGCATAGATACAGTATGAAATATACCCTTTCATTTAAGATAATAAAATCATGTTAAAAAAAATATATACTGAAAAAAGATGGCTAAAAAGGCAACAGAAGCTCTGGCAATACCAAGTAATGTGCAAATTTAATTTGTTCATTTGTTCAGGTGTACAGTAAAAGAAAGGATCATCACCATGCCAGCCCTAGGGCAACAGTCTCATTCTTCTCAGGGTGCTTTGGAAACCTGTTTCCATGAAGAAACTGTGACTCACTTTGTCATTGGAATTTTTATGCCTTTGCTGTATAAAAATACTGATTTCAGTGATTGTTCATATGACAGTCTGAGCTTTTTGAAATCAATCTTTTCTTATGAAATCCAATAACAGCCTTCCCCAGTGGGCATATTTAATTTTACTAAATCCCACATCAGTTGAAGCTTATTTCTGTCCACATACAAAACCTCACAAAGACAAATTTCTTATTTTGTGTTCTGATTTGTGCATTGAGACCATGTCTCTCCTTTGACAAAAGAAGTGAAAACATAAGTAGGGTGTGTCAGCAAGTTCCTTTCTTTTTTCTTTTTTTCTTCATTAAATTGACCCCAAAACTGCCTGAGCACTATAACAGCTTGTAGGGATTCAGTCAATAAAACCTGAACTAAACAGTTAATTCATATTAAGTACTGAGAAAGAATGTATACATTTCAAAAACACCAATACAAAGCATCTGCAAGCTCCTATGTTTTTGTGGTTTGTTTGCACATCTGCAGAGGGTATTCAAGTGCTGAGATGAGGTTCTGTACTTGCTCAGGGAAGCGCTCTCCTGCACGCATTCATATTTCTGGGGAATAAAATACACGTTCACATAGTGGTGGACCTATCAACGCTGAGTAACCTGCACTCAACAGTTGGAGGGCCATGGGTCTGAACTATAAAGATGGAGAAACCACTGGCAATTAATGTTTGTCCTTAAGCTATAGCTGAGGCAAATATAACCTTGTATCATCATACTTCCCAGGTACTGTAACAGCAGAAGGAATCACCTACCACTGGCTCACAGTGCAATGGGTTCCCACCTCTTTCTGTTTTCCCCTGCCTTCTGCACCACTGAACAGCCCTGAGTTAAAGGCTGATCATGCAGGAGCTTGCTTTTTCTCTAGGAGACCCCTAGTTGCAGCTAGTCTTTGTCCAGTTTATGGCAAAAAGAGACATCTATAGGGTGCAATACCTCCAACAACTAAAAAAAGCAATAATTAGATGTTTTTATTTCCATTTCAAATTATATGTATTGGGATCAGACTGTGGTATTGGTTACCATTTGGTTTCTGTAAGAATGCAGTTGGAAGGTAGTTAATATTGACTGATTTTTTTCAGTAACTTCTCATTTCACAGTTTCTGAGCATGAAATCAAGCCATTATGCAAAATAAAAGATCTGATGATAAAACCCGCTTAAAACAGCCTTCTGTCTTATACAAGCAACTGTTGAAATTAATTAAAATAAACAACCCAACTTTGACAGAGCAAGTTGGCAGCCTCTCAAATTCTGGTTCTAGCATGCACAACCAGAAGTAGATTTCAGAGACCTGCTTTGCTGTTTGGATGCAGCAGTCAGTCCCTAGTACCAACATGAGGTAGAAAGCACCAGGCTTGATGCTCTTATGATGGGATTTAACATGAAAGGAAAACTGTCAGGTACTTCTTGTTGCTATGAAACCATTGACATTTTCTGTTGGAAAATAATTTGTCCTTAGTATAGTACTAAATCAGAAAGTAAGCAAATGGTATGTCTGCAATATTGAGGACACTAATTAGTTTTGAATGGAAGATAACACTACCTGAGCAGACCACTTTATGCTAGTCATGACTGGAAAAGCTTAATGTTGCATCTCTTATAGTAGTCTAACAGCAATACTGTCTCTAAGATGGCCACTCTGGGGCACAAACTCCACGTGCAGTAAAGCTGCCTACCTTGCATCCGTGCCATTTTTCACCAAATAAGAATCTGGCCCAGAAATATTACTAAGCACCACCATGTAAATTATGCAGTAGTGAAACACCGACTCCAATGAACTTACAAGCACCCAGCTAGGTGAGATTGCGAGGTTTCTCAGAAATACTTTGGGTCCACTACTGCTTGCTACTTCACCAGCAGGAAAGGAGCAGGGTGACAGGTAAATGAGGGCAGGAAGCTGAGCAGAGCCTTCGGTTCAGACAGGAATGTTTCTGGGACTGAGCTGAGGAAGCTTCGTTCCAAGTTCTCCCTAAAGCCAATACCATCAGCATAGAAATGGCTTTCAAAAAGAATTTTGACAGTCCAGCATGAGGACAATCACTCCCCTAACAAAAGTATTATTTTATTTGTATATTCCTCTATAATAAGCCAATAATTTCCATACAACCAGCAATTCAGGTCACAGACTTGAGTGTAAGAATGATCCTTTCCCGAAATTAGTTATTGGCTGCTTGGGTCTCAGAGCAAAATCAAGTGACAGAGGTAATCAGGATAAACAATTAGATATTAAGATTTCCTGTGAGCAACAAGGTAGCAAGATGTGTTTGGACATTAAGAACTGCACAGCTGAAGGATATCATTGGGTCATAAATATAACAGGACAGCATGATTTTGAAAGCTTTCTTGTTTTTATATGAATAATAATATAGTATGTTCTTTTGTATTTCTTTCCTTTGTGCATTGAATTTGGTGTGTATACTTCCACATGAATAATGCAATATAGCAAAATTGATGGCACAGTTCTTTTGTTAAAGCAGTTAGGAAATGAGAAAACAAAATCTACAAGGAAAAGTTACGAAAAAAACAACATTTCTCTAACAATAAAAAGATGAAGTTGCCTGGCCATTTACATGTGTCTCCTGTGTCATGAATATTAGATCAGATTCTTTTTATTAATCCATTGATAGTTCTGTAAGGCAACTCATTTTTGATAAACTCTGTCAGGACTGCTGTAAATACAAAAAAGATTTATGAATTAATTTTCATATGTAAATGACAAAATCCTCTGATACATTTGAAATATCTGCCTTGCAGTTAAAATAGAGATATATGTGCATGCATGCATACATATTAATTTAACATTCAGATCAGCCTGTTCTTTCAGAACATAGCTTAATGTCAACTGCCTTTTTCTGTAGAAAGAACAGTAAACTACGAAGATAATTGGCATTGAGGGCATATTACAAATGAAAGAAATGGACAATCTGTGATCTGGGAAGCGTGCTGGACTAAAGGTGTAGTGGGTTTTATTTCAAAAGGATTTTTGTCTTCAAGTATCAATGGGTTGCATATATTCCAGTGTGCAGTAAAAACACAGATATCTACAACTTGTTACTATTATTACTTGAATTGTCTTTATAGCTACAAGTCCCAGTCATGAAACTACTAGGCTAAACATAGCACAAAAAGCATAAGCTCTAAATAAGTCTGCATTTGAAGCATATGTGGGTAATTCACCACAGCCCTGAATATCTCTGTAAAGCCAAAAGTACCACTAAGCTCTACATTTTCTGGCAGCAGTCAATCACAGAGCTGGTTCAACCCCTCCATTTCCTTTCCTTTGCCAGTGAGACAGTGACTGCAATGGGCCTGCCAGGGCTGTCACTGCCATACAGCCAGCACATGCTGAAAAGGCAATGAGCTGCAATCAAATTTTTCACTTCCCTTGTACCACAGTGGTGACCCGCATACCAGTGCATCCACGCTAACACTCCAGAAGCACAGCATCTCCCTCTTGCTCTGCATCTTCTAGGCATTTTACAAAGGAAACTCGGAATCATTCTTTTTATTTTACAGATGGGAAAACCAAGGTACAAAAATGTGTAGTGACTTGCTCCAGAAGGATAAATGCCTATTCTTTTTAATAGACCATTAGCTAATATAATACAAGTTTGCATAGCCCCTTGACATGAGCAGTTTTAGGTTCTACAAGTGAAAGACAGAATTAAGCAGTTCATTGCTAGACAGAAAATGATGCAGGTACAATACCCATGAGGTTTAGTTCTGGATTATCTTCTTCCAATCAATTTATTTGTATGGCATTTTGTTGTATGCTCTGTTTATGGTGTGCTATTTGATGTAGTGTGTAAGATCTCTGGAGCAGGGGCTGTAAAGTGTGGTATCAGCCACAGTAACTAGTGATTAATTCATAAGAATCACAGATTAAAAAAAATATGTAATATCTTGTGAGAAGAAATAAAACAGATTGAACTTCATAATCTGCTGTGTTCTTAATCCTCATCATGTGGGACCTGAATAACTTCCAAAAGCACAGGAAGCAATTTAGCTACCCTTTCTGATCTGTAGTGTGTCCTCACATTCTCTACAGAAGGACACACTTTGTGCTGCGAAGTATTTTGTTCTGACAGTGTTTTGACTTAGTTTTAATATGCCTATAACCTATTGCTTCATGTAGAGGGGTCAAGTTGAATGCCATCATGGTAATGGGATTTGTAATTCTTAAAGGATCTTATTCCATAGTTTGAAACTGAGCTTCACAATGCTCCTGCTTAGCAACCTGCAGTCATATACTAGAAAGTCTAGTAATACCAAAGAGTGATGCAAACCAACTTGATCTGCACCTAATTCGGGGGTTACACATTTACACAGTGTAAATAACACTAACACCCCTGTTATGTTCTACTGAGGATCAGAAATACTCTTGTACATGAAGAGAAAGCAATAGATACAATTAATGAAAAATTTTCTTAAATAAGCAAGCCAATATAAAAACTAATAGTTGAGGAAAACTTTTTCCCATTCAAATACTGTTTAGTTATACTAATTAAATTCAAGTATACTTCTTTTCTATACAAACTTGATATTTTATGTTTACTTGACTGTATCCTGAAGCCAGACTATAAATCCATCAATAAAAGCATTTGTCATGTGTTTACAAAATACACACCCTAAGCTTATTAGGATTACACTAATGCCTTTTAAGGTTATACAGAAATGTGGCATGTGTAGGCAGAGGCATATTGACAATCCATGTCTGGGAGCATTAAAAATAAATAAGTAAGGGAAAAGATAAGTACAGAGAAGGATTTTGTATGCCCAAGTTCATGCAGCATATCAGGGACCTGATCTGTCCTCCACTATCCTATATAGTGAACCATGCATTATCTCTTAGTACTAACAACACAAACAAGTATATCATTATGACTTCTCATTATAGTCTCAGTGAGACTTTGCCAACTGTGATTTCACATTCTTTTGATCTGAAATATATTAGCTTACTTTCTTTTAGTTGTAAAGCATGTTTTACTGACATTATAGATCTCCTGTTTATTTATTTACCTCCTTATTCATTTACTTATGTTACTATTTTTCATGTTAGTTTGACTTACATTAATAATTTTACTATAAAATTGTTCAACGCCATTGTACCAAATCCTTCCTGTCAAAACCTACTCTTGCAGTTGGTTTTGAAAACTGGGTAAGAAAATATTAGTTCAAATCAAAACAATCCATAATGCAAAAGACATAAAAAACTAGTAAAGTATATTTTATCTTAATTGCTAGACCAAGATGATGAGGCTTGCAAAATCATAACCTCTTAACAGGCATTAATAAGGAAAACTACCAATGCATAAAACAAATAATGAAATACACATTGATACATCAGTGACTTTGTGTTATCAGAAAAAATGTTACAGGTTTATAAGGAAAAAAAAAATATGAGAAAAAATAGAAAAACTATAACCAATTAGAATTATTTGAATAAAACTTAGTTTCTTATTTTCATAATATTGAAATATTTCTATATTAGCAGCCAACCAAGAAATCAGCCACATATTTTGTCAATGTCAACGAAACTATGTGGGCTATCTTCTGGTTTAGTCAACCTCAAAATGCGGCCCACCATCAACTTCAGCAGGACTCTGACAATATATTTCACAGGTGATTAAACTCAACATGTGCAATATCCTTAGGACATTATATTACCTGCAAGCAATGTCTAAGAGATGGAAGAAGAAGTAGTAAAGGCTCTAATAAGAGCTGAGCAGAGTGGGCATTCACTACATCTCGCTTAAGAAAGTAGTTTCATTCTGTGTTTCACTACAATGTTAAGAAATACACAAAAAAGCTCATTGTTGTATTACAAAATGTATCTGTCCTCTGTTCATAACGTTATTTCTTTTGATGCTGAAGGAGGTCTAAAAGGAGCACAGAGATAGAAAGGGCAGGGAGAGCTAGAACACTTCTATTAACCTATTAACTCACAACCCCTGAGGGCTTGTTCATCATGGTGCCTATCAAAGTGTCAGTCTTTTCTATTACCTTTTCCTTCAGAAGATGTCTGTCTATCATTGTCATGCTCTTCTAGTAGGATTATCCATCATTTTGAGTGAAGTCAAATCATTCATTTTCATGGTTTTCTCCGTTAGTGAGTCAGGAAGGAAAAAAAGTGTTTTATTCAACAAAAGAAAAATGATGGAGTTGCCCTCTTAATCATTTTCTTTTATTACTTAATCCAAAAGGTTGGGAGGAGGCTCTGCAGTTTATTATACCTGCAGTCACCGACACCATTATATTTCAAGGTGTTGCAATACGTCCTGCTTTTCAGCAGCTTATAAAACTAGCCATAAACATTAACTCCAGGCAAGAGTTTGTCATACTGTACTCATGGCTCTTGATTCAGAGCACTGGTTGACTCATATGGTTAGTACGGTAGTACCCCTTCCAGGTTTCCAGTTCACACTTGAGGTAGGCTGAGATAACTAGAAATCACAATGGGTTGTTGTGATGAACTGCAGCCTTGCCCTGCTTGCTGCTGGAGCAAGCGTGCACTGAGATATTGTAGATTTTGCTAGGGATTTTACAAATGCCAGTTCTGACTAAATGTTAGGCTCAGAGCATCTTGATCTACATTATTATGTAGATCATTATTATGGTATCAATTATGTCTTGTGAGTAGCAAGACTACACAGGACACACTCTACTTCGCAATAAAATTTGCAAAATTAAACACTGAAAGCAAAATAATAATATCGTTAACCCTCATCAGCTTCAGTCATAAAATAAGGTGAATAGAACAATACTAGGTGAATCTTCTAGAAGTTTGGACACAATATAATTGTTTTTGACTGCTCACTGTCCTAACACACTTTTCATTATCCCCATAGCTACTAAAGTTACCAGAAAAATCTCCATAATGAAATAAGTAGATGTTTCAGAAAATGTATTAAATAAGGCAAAAAGCCCAAATTGCACCCTATTCCATGTTAATGCCCTGTAAAAGTCACCCTCCAGCTCTTGAGAATTTACAAAGTTAAGTGGCTTGGGTAAAGCAAAAATTATGAAGTTTGCCTTTTTTTTGAATGTGTCTTTTTGGATTATTCCAGGTTGAATAAATCCTCATCGGTTCTTTTTTTCCTATGAGTATCTTCATGTTGATGCTCTGATCACAAGAAACTGAGCTCCTATTGCCAGTATTCCTTCACCGACGAGCACTAAGTTTACATCTTCTTTTCCTCATATCTACCATGGCTGCCTATTTTCTTAAAAATTTTAGCAGCTTAATAACTTTGAGATTACCTCTCCCATGTTAGATTTGGTAAAAACTGGCTGCAAGTTCAGAATTTATTAGCCATAGGTAGGCAAGCAGGTTAAAACAAATTAAAAATAGTCATGGGTAAAATACTTAAAGTGGGGTGATAATTGCAGTTGCTGTAATCACAGGAAAACGATAGAGTATTATAGCAAGGAAGAAAACATCAGAAAAGTGTGACACAGTAAGGATAAACTCATCCTAAATTCAGTCTTGTGAATGCCTTGTAGTAGCATACTCTAGTACGGGGGCAAATGCCTTCTATCACGGTCTGATCAAAAAACTAATGAAGTAAATGGGAATCATTCTTTCGACTTCACTAGGATTTGGATTAGGCTGTTGGGGAGAGAAAGACATGCTAGATAAGTCTACATCATCACACTCCCAGCCAGCTGAGCACAAGTCAGCTCTAGAGCAGAGCCACAGTCAGTATGGCACAGAGCCCAAGCTAATAGGGCCTGCGGAAAGGCAGAGTATATTATCTCCAGCTCAGAATTGTACTGCTGCAGCCATAAGGCCCCTGGCCAGCTTGGCACTTCAACCAAATAAACATCACATCTGCCTGGCAAAGTGCTCAAACATCTGCCTGAAAAATCCCACATAAACACACCCATTTGCCAAGCAGTTACAATCGTGGCATATTTCTTACAATCTAAAATGTGGCTGCACTACAAAAGCCCCTAAATATTTGTACAGAACTAGAGCTCAAGAAATAATTACTTGGCTAATTCTTGATAGTCTGGAGATGATGTCTTATTACTCTACAATGTCAATTGCTCGAGTACCACTAAAGATGACACTTCAGAAACATTGAGTGTCTTCTCACAATCACACTCCCAAGAGCCGTATTTGTCAGCGATGTCTGTAAGTGGTTTCAGGATAATTGTGCTAACCTAGTAAAACCGTATGTCAAATTCCACAGAACCCTTGAAAATCAACTGGCACGTTTAAAATGCAAAATTAGGATCTTCGGATTGATACTTGTACTTTTCACCTTTGCAGGTTCCCTTCCCTGACCAAGAATGTGTATATTCAATATGACAGATGTTCATTCTGCAGCATTATTAAAGTACCCATAACGATTCTTATTTTGAAGGTGTTGATTATACAGGCTGCGGTCTCAGAGTCCTGGTCCCTTCACATTCCTCTCAGTGGATGGTAAGGAGGTTCCTTTTTCTACAGATATCCACTGGTACCTGAAGGGATCCATCCCATGTTTTTGAACCTGATGAACACCATAAATCTGCAGTTTAGTACCAGGTATTTTCCAGGAGGAAGACCATAGATTTCCGTCTGGCTTCTGGAATATGCTTTTATTTTCTATTGATCTATCAACTGCAAATTTTTGTCTTGGTAATTGGATATTTGAACATCAATATGCTAATCCAGACTGGGTCTTAGTTAATTTTTCTCTCCAGTGCATAATATGGTCTTCCAATATGAATTCAGTTAAAGGATTCTGAGTTAATACACACATTCCGAAGAATCCCTAAATATTCAGGAGTCTATTGTAGAGTTTGTTCTCCACAATCCTCCTTTGCTAATAATTATTTTATTTTTTTTTTCCCCCTAGATTGTGGGAACATTTGGAATGCTTCCTTTGAGGTTTTCAAAATTCTTTATGTTTTCCTTACTTTTACCCACCTAGATCTCAGTAATATTTACATAGTAAAACGTTCACCAAATTCATTATCCAGTTTTGATATTACAATCAAGGACAATAAGGCAAAACGCTACAGAAGTTAGGTTAAATACACCTACATTCACTCAGCAGGTGAACCATGCCCCTGACAAGCAGCAGAAAGTGAAGATTTACCTAAATTCTCCAAAATTATTGCCAATCCTGCCGAAAAAAGTGTAATTCCCAGCTCCAACTTCGGGTTGACAATCTGAGAAACAGGGTTCTACCACAAGGTACTAGGATCTGGCCTGCTCTTAGGTAATATATTAACAAAATTCATGAGAGTAGTAATTTGTGCTCACTGATATGCAAAAAAGCAGAAACAATGTGGGATAAATGCTAGGTGAAGTGTTAGTATATATATATCCAACCTGGCCCACATACAGAAAGTTCCAGTGTCTGTGCATAGGATTTTCCCACGGTTCTGGTTCCAGCCTCTGCACGCTTAGGGACAGCTCAGATCTATCCACAATTACCTTACATGCATGACACGCGCAACAAAATCCATTTTACTCTTGACCTTTAACCTCACATAACGAAAGATGCACCAGCTCTTCTAGGAATATTATTTTGAATTTTTCTTGCCAGTAAAGTAGTAGATATTGGACTGCAACTGGGATAAATGTTAGGCAATTCTTCCCAAACATTTTCACATGTGCTGTTCAGTTCTCTTTAAAATGGCGGGGGGGGAAATCTTAAGAAAAGCTGCCTTGAGTCAGGGTCATGTATTAGGCCTCACATTTGGAGGACACCAAGTCTACCCTGCAGCGCTATGATTCTGCGGCACTTTCAGAAAATCAACTGCTCATCAAAAAGGAATTCCCTTCTGCAGCCACAGCAAAACAGAAAAGTGTTATGCATGGATTTACCAGCCACAAGTCCCACATATGAAGATCACAGATAGTACAGTTCCAATCAAACATAGGTGTTCCGGGTATTTGCTGCTACAGAGAAAATCAAAACTCATATTAAAATAGGCAAAAAAGGCCGACAAGGAAAGTATTAAACTCAAGCAAAACCAGCAATAGTGATACAAATGGATGAGGGCTCTGATTTTCTGGATTAATTCAGTGGTTTCTATAACCCAGGAAAAATGTTGCAATTTATGAATAGCTTCAAAAGGCACTCTCTCTATAAAGAAAACTAGTGTTTTTTAACTACAGTTCATAAAGACAAGGGACTATATTCATTCACTCATCTTTTGAAACCACTGGTTAGAGTGAGAGCAGGGATGGATATGGCCAGAAGAGTCTAAGTAATTTAAATAATAAAAGAAATCAAGACTTACTTCCCCTAAGCAGAAAAGTCTTTTCCTCTGTGATGCCTCTTATTCTAAGTGCAGATTCAGTCAAGTTCATGAACAACAGGTGGCTTAAATAGCAAACTTTTTCTTTAATTGTTAGTACAAACTCAGTGGTTCACTGCCAGAAATTTAATTACAATTAGAGACACTAAACATCAGTGGAACATCATTTTTGTTCTTTGCTTTTCTAAACAGATCTAATAAAGCAAGCAGAACCTCTATTTTACAAATATGCCTAAAACTGAGTTTGCCCCTTAGGCCTGATCAAAAAATAAGGAGACATGATCTCCTCTCTCACCACCATCTCACCCCATCCATCAAAAGGACTAGATTAAAAAATGGAAATCAGAGGAAACACTGCTCTGAGCCATAAGCCTCGTTCTCTTATACCCTGCCTTAGGTGACACAGGGCCGTGTATATACCTCTTCTTCAGGTCTCACAAAACATAGTGGCCTCTGTAGAAACTGATGTCCTCATGGATGGGTCTCAGAGAGGGAGAAGGAAATGTTTTCTCCTGCCTTTAATTTATCAGCCCAAGAAGCAGCAATCAGGATACAGCACCAGCACAAGTAAATTTCTAGTGCTTATGTAAACAAGAGTAACAATTATTGAACGGGCTGTAAAGAGTTTATAAAAGCACAATCAGAACAATTTAATGCCTGATCTGGCATGCAGCATGCGGTATCAGTACACACTTATCACTGCACACCTGAGCAACCACTCTCCCAGCTTTGACAAATTACCCTTCACTAAGCAGTAACAACATTTGACCTAGTCATGCTGACAATGGGGGTTGGAAAAGTATGCCCCGGGGAGTGTCAGCTTCCGAGTAGACTGTGAAAATTCTCTATAAAAATTAAGGTGGGGGGGAGACCTCTGCAAGAATTGTGTTCCTTCAGCTTCTCCAAAGCAAATTAGAGCTCTTGGTCCTTGCCTTCAAGGGAGTTTTGCTCTTCTGTTTCAAAGTTCCCCTGTATTAGTTTCAAAAGTGTAGTTCTTTGAAGAAGGCTCTAAAACAGTGCCCTTTTTAAAGCGAAAATATAAAGCTCTATATTAAATTATTTTCAACCAAAAACCCATCTTAGCGTGGTCTTTTCCTCCTCACTGCCACATTCTACTTTCTCCTTAATTGTATCTGGTTTTATTTCTTTTACCCTACTTTAAACTATTTTATTTCTAGAGTGTTGTTATATAGAAATCCTAGTTATATTTTACTGTCGTTCATTTTTACTACATTATATAACACTCTACAAAATCATTTTATACAACACTTGGGTGTATCTATGTATAATACTTAGATTACGTTTTCCCTCTCATTTTGTATTCAGCCTTCAGCACTGCGGAATGCACAGTGATTGTCAATGGGAGGATTTCCAGTGACTAAACTGAGAGCTGGATAATGCCTTTCACTGCTGGATATGAGCTTTACTTTGGTATTTTACCCAACTCTACTGAATTTAATTTAAAACAAACAAACAACAAACAAACTCCCTCTACTCTTCAAGTAAGGTGTTATTTTTCTTTTTAAAAGAATAGATTTACTTTCTCTGTTGTTAATGTTGTACTGATGGCAAGGGAGGGTTAAAAAAAAAGCCTCCTTTCCTCCCACCACCCTCCCACGCATTTTGTAATCAGGTAGCAACAATTGTAAATTTCTGTCATTTTTCATGTAACAAAAGATAACATCCTAGAACAGCAAATTCTGGGAACCATTTAGTTAGTTTCAGTTGTGATAGCTCTTGGTTTTAATTTTGGAGACCTCCAGTTTAATTATCATTGACAAACAAGGCCTGTTCTTTTTGATTACTACATAATGCATGTCTGTAGAAAAATCTGTGTATCTGTATGTATGCACTGATGGGTGTGTGCATGCACTGACATATTTTTATGCACATCCATTTATATATTTTTATCCTAGTCTCACACAAATTTAAAATGTTTATATTGTGTTATTTCTTCTTTTCACTTGTTCAAAAAAGCAGTAAAAAAAGTTGCCAAAATAGTTTACCATAAAAGGAGGTGATGCAATAACTACAGTAATCACCTAAGTTGGGACTAGCTTTTTAACAAATAAAAAAGTAGATTTTTTTCAGACTTCTCCACTACTATAAGTATGGCTTACAGCTAAGAACCTTTTCTAGCTGTCAGACTTCAACCTGTTATTTGCTACTGTGGAGAATTTTTCTGTCAGCCTCCCAGTGTACTTTTCAGGGGGCTACTAAAGGAAGGTGGAATGGGAGGTGTCGTGGTTTAACCCCAGCTGGCAACTCAGCACCACACAGCCACTCGCTCACTCCCCCCACAATGAGATGGGGGAGAGAATCAGAAGAGTAAAAGTGAGAAAACTCGTGGGTTGAGATAAAGGCAGTTTCATAAGTAAAGCAAAAGCCACGCACGCAACCAAAGCAAAACAAGGAATTCATTCACTACTTCCCATGGGCAGGCAGGTGTTCAGCCATCTCCAGGAAAGCAGGGCTCCATCACGTGTAACGGTTACTTGGGAAGACAAACACCATCGCTCCGAACGTCCCCCCCTTCCTTCTTCCTCCCCCCAGCTTTATATGCTGAGCATGACGTCATATGGTATGGAATATCCCTTTGGCCAGTTGGGGTCAGCTGTCCCGGCTGTGTCCCCTCCCAGATACTTGTGCACCCCCAGCCTACTGTTTCCAGGACAAATCCAAAACATAGCCCCATACTAGCTACTATAAAGAAAATTACTCTACCCCAACCAAAACCAGCACAAGAGGTAAGACAGATCCTTACCTTTGTAAAATAAGCTATTTTTCATAATTCTAAAATAAAAATTCACCCTAGGATAGACACTTAATTGTCTCCATCTCAACTACAGTTGAAAATTATGCAGCTGTGTGCCAGCAATACCCTTTTTTTTTTTTTAAGGTCACTGTAAAAAAAAAGATTCATGGACTTGATACACAAAGACTCACAAAAATCCTGATATATGCACTTTTTTGGTGGTGACAAGCCAGCTGTGACTGCAGCAACAAAAGTGAATATAGAAGGTGGAGAGTAAGGGTAGATCTGCTTCCTGTGATCAGAAGGACCGAGCCACTATCAGAACAAAAGAAAGAACTAGCTGCAGTCTAACCTCAGAGTGTCAAATCATATTGTACAAAGAGTATGTATTTGTATGGAAGAATTGTATATGGCCTAGGAGTGGTGTGGGAAAAAATAAACAAACACCTGGATTTGACAACTTGCAAGGACATGGCAGGAGGGAAAGGATCAGTAACAGATGGTCTTTGCACTGATGAGCTGGTGGTGGGAGCAACATCTAGGTGTGCTAGAGCTGAAATATAGCTACTGTGCACAGATAGACCAGAGGGGAAAAAAAAAAAGTGTGTCTAATGGTCTTTGCCTTTTCTTCTTCTTCCAATCAACCCCTATATTTCACACATACTATTCACAACAGCAAAACCTTCTGCTGTAGCTCAACAGGTAAAAAAGAAAAAAAAAAAGTCCCTACATAAACTAATCAATAGAGAAGTAACACTGCTGTGACTAGACCTCTATGCCACCACACAGCACACAGCAAACACAGAGGCACTGCACAGGAACATCTGTGTCTTTCGCAACACTTTACACTGGGAGGGGCAAGAAGCAGCTCCGCTAACAGAGCGGGGCTCTGGGCATGCTTAGCTTTTTGCTTCTTGAAACAGGGACCTCTGTAGCCATAAGAGAGATCACTTTCTGCCTTGCAATCGTGCAGGGTCAGATGAGGATAACTCACTCATATCCATTAGTACTCTCCTACTTCAAGGACTGCTAGAGAAAACAACTAGACCAGGTTTAAAGCAAGATACTAGAGTGGGTCCTGTGCATCCACTGGGGTTTAGCCTACAAACTAAATACAAAACACTGCAAAGGGGAAAAATAAAGAGTTAAAAATCAAAACCTTATGCCTTGAACAAACCTTACAGATAAAAAGCAGGCAGCTTTATTTTGGATAATAATAAACCCCCATTCCTTCATTAACCTTTATTCTGTTTTTATTAGCAGTCTTGGTACCATGACTCTGAGCTGAGCCCAGCAGGCTGCCCAGGCAATGACATTTCAGAGATTGGCAAAGCAGCACAGTCCATGTCAGTTTAACGCTATCTTGAGTTTTTGGTCATTGACAGCAGGAAGAAAGCTGGCCAGTTCCTTTTGTACTTTTGAGAGGGACCTGAGCAAAAAAGGTAGTGGGGGGGGCGAGGGCGGCAGGGAGATAAGGAACTTGATTAGAAAGAGAAAACAGACTGAAAAATATTCCATTGACATTTTGATAATCTGGGAAGCAGACAACACATCTTAGGCAAAACATTAGATTATACAGTCTCAGTGTGGAGACTATAGGAAAATAAGTTAGAAGTTTTTAGATGCTACATCTTCCTCTTTTTATGAGGGACATTAGAAAAGACTGTGATAGGTTATTTTAGACACAGATAGGCATAGGACAGGAAAGGACCACAAGAATTCTTTCAGTTCATCCCTTTGCCTCAAGACTAGATTGATCATTAAATACCATCTTTTTACTAGTCTATCTATATAATGGTTGGTTCTCACCGGTGAACCTACCATGAAGAATACTCACCTGTCTTTAAAGTGTATATGCCAAACTACAGAGATCTTTCTATTCCACAGGAGACAAATGGTCTATCAGAAGACTCCAGGGAGATTAAACATGTAATCTCTGGTTTGGGGTTCTGATAGAAATAACTCTACAGTAATAAATATTACATTTGTGCTTCAGAAACAAGAAGTCGATCCCAAGTAAGAACCACATACTGCAAACGAGACAATCCCTGGTGCTTGCAGTTTACAGTCAAGACTAGGGAGAAAAGGCTGAGTGGAAAACAGGACTCTCTTCTTCACCAAAGGTCTCATCTCAGGTATACAAATTTAGGAACTTCACATGAACAAGCAAGAAATCTGTGGCAAAGTCAAGAACTCAATTCAGATCTCACCAAGTTCCAGGACAGCGACTTCCTTAATACTAGTGTATAAATGAATAATAAAAAACACTCTGTAGGGATTTTTCATATAAAGATTAAATCAGAGCTATTATGGCTGGAAATACATCTATCAAGACAAGCTGTGGTGCCTGTTGTCTGCAACATGAAAAACACTAACTACATTTTAAAGTATTAAGAATATTAAGTTAATTTGGACTACCATTATGTCCTATAAACTCACTACAGTAAAAAGAAAAAAAAGGGGGAGGGGGAAGAAAAAAGGAAAAGATTAATTCAGTCAAATCCAGTGATAACAGAAAAAGACATTTTCTCCCTTATGGCTCTATTTAAAGTTCACCAGGTCTTGCTTATGGAAGAGAAAGAATATGTGATGATGAAGCCAAGGTGGATGACACTGCCAATAGTAAGATCAAAATGAAAAGTGTGGTGAAAATATATCATCAATGATCTATAAGCATTTAGATTAAAAAAAAAATAATAGACAGACATAAACTTGCAAGGTTGAATTTAAAAAAGTCATTCATATAATACATAATTTGAAGACTGAGTAGTAGCCATGTCATTTTCCAAACACATTTGCACTATGAATAGAAAATTATTGCTTTTAACAGAATTAATTGTGTTGCATTGCATTTTAATTGATAGTCCAGTAGTATGGCTGGTTTTCCTTTTTTTCCATAACACAATTGCTTAAGCAGATGCAAGTTAAGCTCAGTTCTTTTGATTAGCAAAAGCTATTGCCTCCAGTGTTAACTAATTGCTTTCTTGTAATGCTGAGAAGGAAGCATATGTCTTTGTATATAAGTGTTCTAGCTTAATTAATGCTCTAAGTGAATTTTCAGTATGTTTTCAGAAAATACTATGGAAATAATGTATTTTCCAGCTACAGAATTTACAGATATTTGATATATCATAAATGGTTTGGACCTAAGAAGGGTTCTTATAGCACTGTTGCCCTAGGACAGAGTGAACCCATGAAAAGATTTTCTGCATGAGGTCACACTCCAAAAAATATCTGCAAGAAATGAGACAAAACATAGGTCAAAACTTTTAAAAGGGAGTCTTAGTAAACTGTTAAATTTATATGCCTGTTGCATAGGTACTATTTTCCAAAGATTTTCAGCAACTGCTGAATGATAGCTGTGGCAGGCACATTAGTAAGATAAACAGATATGTCCTTAACTGCTCTGACAGTGAGTACAATTAACTGCCTGGAGAAAAGAAAAGAGAATTGTTACTTTGATAACACTGTTTATTAAGCCTGGGTTGATGCAGCCTCAGAAATCCCCCACTAGTATGTTGACTCAACGACAGGGACTCAGTCTGCATTTAATAGGTTGGAAATGGAGAAGGGTAACTGAATTATTCTCATTTCTTGTTTATTTCCCACAACATTTCAACAGGAGTGTTGTACTGTATTAAAAATAATAGCCTCTAAGGTTAGGTATGAACTGGTGGCCCTGGGAGCAAGCACCTCCAGGCTGAAGAGCCTGAACATGCACCATAGCTACCACTGACTCAATGCAAGATCCAATACTGCATCAGTCTTTGCTGTACCTTGTTTTTGGGGGGACAAATTCTGTATGTGAACCAGGAAGGTGTTGGAATGAGCAGGTCCCAATTCTGAACAACCTAAGTACCAGGACTGTAAAGTGTGCTGCAGCCTGCACCTAATTTAATCTAGAAGCAACATGACAGACAGTCTGGACTTAGGCTATTCTCTACCCAATGCTCAGCATATTGAGTCCACTGAATCTCAACCAGGATTTATTAAGTCAGAAGGCAGGGCTGGCCATAAGATTTTTCCACTGTTTTTTCCCTGCATAAGAAAAGAAAGAAAAAATGAATATAATGCCTCATTGGTTAAAAGGCTTATATGCCAGTATTAGAGGGAATTGTTCTGTCAGTGATTTTACTCTGCTTGAAGAGAAAAGCATGTGTTCATCCCAGACTCTTTAAGCTCTCTATTTTCTCTTATCATTCAAAGGATATTTCTTTTTAAGGTTTATTTGCAGTTCACCAATAATTTTTCCTTGCATCAGAAAGGATGACTGCACTTCTACAGAATGAGAAACATTCTTCTCAGAAGGAAAACAGATTTCATTTCCACCTTCTCCTTCAAAATTCAGAGATGGAAATGCAGAATTGCTTTTCCTGAGAGTTGTCTAATGGGGAGTAAGGATGTAAATGAAGAGCCACATCTCTTAATTGTCCTGAACATGCCAGCTACAACTCCATTTTCTAATCTGATACCCAAATTAGAGCCTTCTAGAAGCCATGTTGTGATAACACTTCCTCCTTTCCTGTGGGCTAAGCAAGATATCATATACCAGCAAACTGCTGGACCAGTGCTTCAGAGATAAACAAAAAGGCTACCAAAAGCCACTTCATCCTGTTAGGCTATGCTGATAATCAAGGTGGTCATAATTACTGTATTCCTTCTTTATACTACCTTAATTTGTCTTTTTATTGTATTTTTCCTTCTTGTACTAGATCACATCTCCTCTAGGATGAATGCTACCTGCTCAGTCTTGTCTCAGCAGAACAGAAGTTGGTCCTCAATGAGGACTTGGGACTATGAAGCTTCAGGAAGCAGCATATTTTTAGAGACAAATGCTTTAGAAAAGGCAACAGTTTCAGTATAAATGAAGAACTGACAGCTGATACAGGGAGAAAAGCCTGTAAAAAACCAGAAGACACTTGAGAGCAGTTCAAATGAAGAACCAGCACCAGCATACAGACCCTGACCCAAACTCTTGTGACATTGACAATGATACTCCTGTCATCACCAGGCCGTGGACAAAGAGTGCAGAAGACACAGCTGGATTCAATAAGGCTGTAAAGCCTCTTAGAAATACTTCTTATGGCAGGAAAGAAACAAAAAAATCAACATTATTAACAATTGATTAGGGGTTGTAAGGTTTATACAGAAAGCCCACATACATGGGCACATTTCTTACTTCTTGTCTTTGACACTTTATATTGCCTTTCATACATCAATAAATCCCTCCTGTATACACATAAAAATCACTGAAATCATTACAAGAATCTTTAAATAGACTGAAACCTCTGCTGAGCTGTTAAGGCAGAAATAACAATGGAAGCTCTTACTTTTGCTAGATAAAGCAAACCATCCGTTTGTAGGAAAAGGCACCTTCACTTTATAAGAAGAGAGGACAACGAGAGAAAGGAGCAAATGCAACTTGTCTGAGAACCCAGAACATGTGCACAGGATGTGGTTAGCCCCATCTGAACACAAAATACTACTTAGCACTGCAGTACACAGTCTTTTCTCAATTTAAAACTACAGGACAAACAGGCTGAATTGTAAGAGTCCATAGTGACAATACACTTGATGTGCAATACAGAACAAATAGAGGAGCATGAAATAAATATTCCAATTACTAACTAAGAGAAGCAAAAGGCAGTCTGAAAAGATAGATTTTCCTTAATCATTCTTCTTTGAGTGATTTTTGACCAAGTTGCCTAACTTGTTACGTAGAGCATCCTTTCCCTCAAACTTCCTATCTTTAGGGAGAAAAAAAAGTTTTGTACTCAAATTCTGAAACCAGGATGTCAGTTGCTGTCATTTCTCTTGGTTTCTAAACCTGCCTGCTTTTGTAAATATTTCATGGTTAGGTTTGAACAAGCCTCTCCTAACTCTAGACCAGCTTCATGAGCCAGAGTTCTGTAAATCTTCCCTAATGTGTTGTTTTTTTTTTTTTTTTCAATGAAAACATTAATGCCAATGGCTTGCATGTCACCAATTTCTACAAGAAAGATGAATGTGTTTGGTCCCTTGTGTTGCTCCACCTAACTGAAAGGTAGAGACCAGTTGCAACAGTTTTCAAATGACATCTGCTTGTTCTTCTTTATTGCTGATGGGACTAGAGGTCTGTTTTGTCAAGGCACACTACCTCAGTTCCTCCAGCCTACTCCTCTGCCACTGCCTGTGCTTTGTATTTGAGGTATTGAGTTAAATAAATGTTGTTTTGCCATTTGTAAGTCCTCTTGAAAGTGTTCAATCTGCAGCAGGAGCAAGGCATTTACCTGTCTTGATCTTGTGTGGGATAGTCTCCAAGCTGACAGACGGTGCCGTCTCATTCATCTGCTCTGTTGACAGCTCCTGGGAGAAGGGTGCGTGGATGGAGTACTTCAGCCCATTAAGTGGCCAACAAAAAGCTGCACCAATTTATTTACTGCTTTAAGCATATAAAAGCTACAGAGTTAGACTCAGGGTCTCTCTAAATGCTATCCCATGAAAATACGAGAAGAGCACAGTCAACGGGAACCCTTGGGAGTGCTCTTTACACACTGCTGTATGACCCACCTGTTTATCTACTAACAATCTGTGTGTTTCTACAGTAAGCACAACATCAATCTTTTTATGGGGCATAAGAGACTTCTCTGGTGCATCTACAGACTTAGCTACAGTCCACCTCTCTGTTTTTCCGGAGATACATAAGGCACAAATGATGGATTCAGCACAAGGAGTATCAGCTGACAAAGAAACCTCTGTTTCCAGAAAGATTCCTCCAGACAAAATCCTGCATATAAAAACCCATTACAAAAAATATACTTTGTGGAAATTTTCTTTGTGTGTGCTCAAGGATAGAGAGTACTTCACCATGTGAAAACAATACTGCAGTTCGTGTATATATTTGTATATATCAAGTTGTGATATCCCAAAGCCCTTGAGTCCGGAGTTCCTGTTCCACTAAAAAGAACAAAAACAATTAACCTTAATGAATCTGTGGCTTCTAACTCACTTATACAAATGGTCTTGAAAATCCAATTGCCAAAACATGATATAATACAAATGATAAAGGTTTCAAAGAGTTATCTCCAAATCAGAAGTCAACACTTGTGCTACCCAAACCACAGTTGATAGTTACGGAAATGCAACTGCAAGCACTCAATTTGAGAGGAAGGGGAAGAGAAGTATACTGTTTTGGATTCTGAAAGAACAATAGTTATTTATGTAAATTTGCACTGCAGTTATTATTTTTAAACATTATCATACACTTGTCCCATATTTACTACTGCTTACTGCCTTTAGAGATTTCAGTAACTGAGTTGTTCTTATAAAATATAACTTTAACTTTTTTTTTAACTCTAAAATAAGTGAATGAATGACAGAGGAATATGCTTATGTTGGTAGAATACACTGTTGTTCATTTCACCAAAGCATCTATTTATAGTGCTAGCAGAGACTAAGTAAACGAGATCGAAGAATGGAGAATGCTTACACCTCTTGTAACTAATTTCCAAGTAAGCTTCATGTTAGAAGCTGGGTTTCCAGGGAAATGAGCATCCTACCACAATACCAGGTAATTTTTCTTGTTTCAGATGGAATGTTTACAAAATATATAGTTATAAATACAAATTATGTAAGTTACAAAATATATATAAATACGTCTGTGCATGTTATTTTAGGAGCCAATGAAATTCTGTAGCTCAGATTATATTCAACACAGACACAGAAAATATTTCAGTAAATAAAGTAAACTTAAAGCTTCCTGTGTACAAAATTGCTCTCGTCTAAAAGTCACCCATTCCTGTACAAGACCATACAACAAGATAAGTTACATCTCAAAAGATACTGCTATGTAGCAAATGCTCCTGCACAGAGCCACATTTTAAAACAGAAGCAGTAATAATTCTGTAAGTACCTTACAGTTATGCACAACCTTCCAGACCCATTTCCCTTACTGTCACAAAGGACCATATTGTACGCAATCTATAAATATCTTCTAAACACAGTGAAAAGACAGCCTCAGCCCATTATTTACTAAGATATTCCTCTCCTTGGGGAAGAGGAACAAGACAACAGTCACTCATAGGAGGAGGAAAATGCAACTGCTAAGGAAAGGAAATAAAGGCAGAGATTATACCTCTGGTAAGAAAATCCCTAGCAGGAGACTACTAGTAATAGAGAATGCAATGGAAGATAGTTAGTAGAAGCTAAACTGTGCAAATTCAGATTAAAATACTTACAAATATTTAAGCAAATCCATAATGATTAGAAAATGCAGTCTGTGAATATGGTGGGTAAGCCTATTTGCAGTTTCTGAGAAATCTTTGAATTACCTGGTACTGATGAACAAAGTTAGAAGCTCAAGATCTCTGTATAGCCTTTGGCGAGAGGGAAGAACTTCAAGGAGTGAAAAGCGAAGCTTATACCACAGAGGGGAAAAAACCAACTCTTTAAAGCCAAACCTGGCTTATCTTCTCCTAAAAGACATCAGACACAATGGACTGAAAGCAAATATTACCGGGTGAGATCCTGCAACCTCCAGTAAGCAGGAGATCTGACTAACCTGTCCTATCAGCCTTCTCTGGCCTTAACATCTGTGTGTGCATGAATTTACCAATTTAGCAGTAACAATAACTCTCCTTTAAAAAGTCTCTGTGGAACATTTTAATTAGTTTGGTCTTATGGCTTGTCTAAAATGCTTCTGATAGCACAGCGTACAATAAAGCAGTGTTATGAATGCCTAAAAATATAAAATCTAATTATGGTAGCTGTGCAACTGGAGTAATGAGAAGCGAGTGTGACTGATAAGAAGTGAGACGGCAGGCTAACAAGCTGAACCTCTGTAGTTCAAAGGACTAATGGAGGTCTAAACGAAACACCTGTGGTATTGCTTGGAGGAAGATATGTGGACCAGGAAATGCAAACATACAGCATTTAAAGAGATATGGTATGAACTGAATACACAGCAATGCTAATTACTAGAGCAGGCACTTAGCATATGGATAAAATAAATAGCTAATAATAACGTACAAGACTGAAGATGATTGCTAAGAGAAATACACCTGATGTAGTGAACAAGAAATTACCTGCTGTAGATTAGAGAAAGTTGTGACTCCAGTTCTTTGGATTCATGCTGCTGGACAGTCAGACCTCACTGAATGCTACATGGTCACTACTACACAGTGTTGTCTCTGAGTAGTTATTATTCTGCCTGAGCAATTGCACTTGCAACACGCTGAGTGGCCGGTGAGACAGAGCCACCAGTATCAGACAGGGAAAGAGAAGTCAAAGCAGACGTCCTCTGGTATGAATGAGAAAGAGGAACAGAGGGACACAACTGATGATTTTGCCTTCCTTTGCTGTAAAGAACATATACTATCAAATCAGCTAATGCATCCACAGCTGCAACATGCTCCCTTCTAGACTGTCAGCATCTGATCTAACGCTTTGCGGAAATTCTTGCCACGAACCAAGACTATTACCCAGTGAAATACCAATGCATTTTCTGTATTTCACGGGACTTTCCCAAGGTCATTAATTACTGACCAATTTATACCCTGTGAGAAACAATAAAATCATAGTTTTTAGTAATAAATATATGGCTCTACTGCAAACCAGAATTGCTGTAGAAGAAAGCAGCACTACATCATACAGAAGATGGCAACAGCACAGCAATGTTCCCACCATACATGTGCTTCCACCAGCACATCACATCAAGTTGTATGTGGTTGCATGTCTGGGCCTAAGCAGGACACCACATAGCTTTACCCTCCTTTCCACCCTTGCATTGCTTCTGTGGGGTTACAGTACAGAAGTGAGGGGAACTCTTTTCTATGTACATACAGCACAGGGAGGGAGGGAATGAAACGTGCACGAGCTACCATTTAATGCTTGATGAGCTTTTCTTTGCTCATTTTCTTCAAGTTGCATTAACAATAATGTTTTTTCCTGTTTTTACTGGTCTCCTTAAATATTTCTCACAAGTTATATAATCAATAAACAGTCCATATATATTTTTTTAATTCTCAGTTTGCAATGCTGAAGATCTTAACCCTATCAAGTATCAAAGCTGTAGAGCAAGTCCTATTTAACAATATTCAGTAACTTACTTTCTTACCCTTCTGCCTCCACACTAGTATTTTTAGCTCAGTGATGATTTTCCAATCTGTCTAAGTTGTCATCCAAGACATGGGGAATACCAGAAATGGTACATTTTGATTTGACAGTACCACAGACTGTTTTTTAAAAATAACAAAGGAAAAGACTTTACAGCATTGTTTGAAAATACTAAATTTCCATAGGGGTCAACAGAGGTGCTTCTCATATGCAATTTATTCACTAACAAGTTTCATGGGTTTTATGAGACTATTCACCTTCCTGGTTAATAGAAAATCTGTACTTACCATGGCAACCCCTATACCAGATGGTCATACAGTAACACTCTTGAAATATACCATAGATTTATTCAGTCTTCATAATTAATCTGGTCATAAATGTCACTGTAACTTGTCATTAAACTTTCCCCTCTAGCAACTCTGGTAGTTGTTTGATCCTTCCTGCTTCTCTGTCAAACTCTTCCCTGTGCACAGCTGCAGTGTTCTGCACGCTATCTTTTCTCAAATCTGTCACCTGCTGGGTGTATAAATCCTCAGTGATGCAGCATACATAATGGGTGATCTAATGACGACAAGCAGTTTCACACACACCAACTGGTAATAGTAGCGGTGACCACTTTAAGAGAACACTGATAACCAAGTGGAAGTCAGGATGGAAGAAAAGGGAAAATCTTGAATTATTTGTCTGTTTCTCACGTGACTCCTCGGATTTCATTTCAGTTTCACTAGCTGACAGTGAGAGATGCTGCCTTTGTGAATAAGAGGGATCTGTCGCACTAACAGCATTTGAAAGGAATGCCCTGTGCAAAGTGAATTAACGAGACATGGTAGAACCCTGATTTCATCAACTCCTGTCTGTCATGAATCTCCCAGTGTATTGTAGGTCTAATTCTTTCTGCCTTGCACCTTGCATTACTAATCTGCATCTGTGCAATATGGGTGTAAAATGCTACGACATAAAAATGAGTAATGTATTTACATCCACTGCAGAGAGGGAAAAATGCCAACAGAATGGGATACATTGGGACCTCAGAACTAGCACGTATGTTGAACACATTTTTTGTAAGCTAGAAAAAGCAATACATCCAGCCGGAGGTGACATTTTGCTAAGGGTGAAAGTTAAGTCAGTACAAAGAAGGGTGACAAAATATTTAAAACTGTCTGAATGAACTAGGAGCTTAATGAATAGTTTATGCAATTCATATAAGAAAAAATGTAAGGTAATGGGACTGGAGCAAAACACACAAAAATTGAATATATTTTTAATAAAAGCACATGCTGCAAAACACTGAATTATATGCGCTCGCAGCCCAGAAAGCCAATCATATCCTGGGCTGCATCAAAAGCAGCGTGGCCAGCAGGTCGAGGGAGGTGATTCTGCCCCTCTACTCTGCTCTGGTGAGACCCCACCTGGGGTACTGCGTCCAGCTCTGCAGCCCTCAGCACAAGAAAGACACGGACCTGTTGGAGCGGGTCCAGAGGAGGGCCATGAAAATGATCAGGAGGATGGAACACCTCTCCTATGAAGAAAGGCTGAGAGAGTTGGGGTTGTTCAGCCTAGAGAAGAGAAGGCTTTGGGAAAACCTTCTTGCAGCCCATCAGTACTTAAAGGGGGCTTATAAAAAAGATGGCGGCAAACCTTTTAGCAGGGCCTGTTGCGACAGGACAAGGGGGAATGGCTTTCAACTAAAGGGGGGTAGATTTAGACTAGATATAAGGAAGACATTTTTTACGCTGAGGGTGGTGAAGCACTGGCACAGGTTGCCCAGAGAGGTGGTGGATGCCCCATCCCTGGAAACATTCCAGGTCAGGTTGGAGGGGGCTCTGAGCAACCTGATCTAGTTGAAGATGTCCCTACCCACGGCAGGGGGGTTGGACTAGATGACCTTTAGAGGTCCCTTCCATCCCAAACTATTCTATGATTCTAAGATGAGGAGGTTTTGGTGGGTAGCACCCTAAAAGCTTCTGAACTGTATGTAGTACATTAAAACCTTCCAAACAGTATGTAGCAAAAGTAAAACAGATTTCGTCTGCATAACCAGGGGTAATGATTAAAGTCTAGACTACTAGAAGTATATAAGCTATCAGCAAACTCTCATCCAAAATGTTAGATTCATCACATCTGATTCTCTTCTACATTATTTTAAATTTACAGCAGTGTCACATTATCGATTGCAGTACAACTATACTGGAGCCAAGCCAGAGCAATTCAGGAGAGAATCACGCTCATCATTTGCACCGTACCCTTTCTACAGACAACTCAAAGCTAGTACATCAAATCCTTATATTAACTAGTAGCAAGATTTTTAAATATGCAAAATTTTAAATTTCCTTTACTGTATTTAGACTAGGAGTTGTGAAACCGCCCTAAGTTCACAGAATCGAAAAGAAAGACACTTTTCAATGACAGAAAAGAACAAATTTCCCAGCTGCAAAGCCTTGTCTTTGTTTGGATCTTATAATTTAAGGAATCATTTTCTAAAATTGCCTCTTGTACAGTAAAATGACAATGATTAGGCTTGCTATCTTCCAGTCTCCTGCTGTGCAAGACATGCACTCAGTGGGCCCGGGATACAAAAGTAGCTGCTTTACAAATAATAACACAGCTTAACTATCATTTAATAGCTTCAAAAACATCATAGTAGTTACGAACCCTTTGGAATGAGGACAACTAATTTCAGCATCTCAGTTGTTGTCATGTTTAATCACTTTCTAATGCTGGTGGCAGTTTTGGTTTGTTTCTTTGTTTTTAATTGCTGGAAATTTTTAATTCCTGGTTCAAACAACTTAATTTCACAGTTTTCAGATTAATCAGTGATCACTTGAGGGGGAAAAAATGATTGAAGTTAATCAGAATGTAGCGTGGAGAATCAATGTAATATTGCAGAAAAACATTTCCGATTCTTCCTGAACAATGTGGCTTTAAACTGTAACACTTTAAGGTAATATTGGGAGAATTGTCTGGGTACATGACTTTCAGGGATTCTTTGTTTAATCTACAGAGCTGATCTTCACTGCCAGAACTAAGGATATGTCAGCTCCAGGGCTGGTGTGCTTAAAGGGGTGGGAAAATGACTCCCTCACTAGAACAAAAGACATCTACTGGCTTGAAGGTTTCGTTTACACACCAGGAAAGTTTGTCTGCCCATCTCCTCCGAGTACCTTGTGCAGTAAGGTCTCCTTTTAGAAATATTAAAATAAGGTACATATATATTATTTTGGTGAAGAAATTCTGAAAAAAACCTGTTAGCAGGAATTCAAACACAACATGAGAATGTGAGCTACTTCAGAGAAAAAAAAAGAAAAAAAGAAAGCTGTGAAGAGATCCTATTCTGTTCTGTTTTCCACTCAGAATCACTACTTGCACATACAGCTGACAATACCTTGATCATAACACTAAGACCACTGATGTTGAGAGATGTGTTGCCAGAGGGGTCTGCGGTACCCAGCCTGCCCAGGCACCCCGCAGCAGCACAGCTGAGGGTGCGGACGGCTGCAGATCTACCTGCACTGAAACAGAAGGGAGAGCACTGCGTACTGCCGTCACCAGCACACACCGTCTGTTCAGATTGATGAAAGCAATGTTGAGAGCTTTAGAAACTTTCAGAAATAAAAACTCTAGGCTTCAGTAAGTCAGGCAGTCAAACCAATGGGGTTTCTTTCACCCCCTATTTGAATGCAGATCAGGCGTTTGACCCAACAAATATTTGTGATTTCCTGTTTCCTACACGCTGAGGAATCCAGTGCTTCCTACCCCATTAACTGAGGCTGTGTTTAGTAAATATCTATCCAACAGCTAGGAAGGGGGATTTATCAGGATCATTCATTCATCTCCTTGGCATTTCTTCAATCACAGCATTTTACCACTGCCTTTTTAATTTACTGTCTCCTTAAGTAAAGAAGAAAATAAAAGACATTTTCTTGTGGTTTTAGAATAGTAGTTTAATAATTACTATAAGTAATAAAAATTTATTTTTATTTTAAATAAAATCTTACCTGGGCTTATTTGCAGGACTACCTCTGAATTCAAGGCCTATCCAGCCATTATTTGGACACCAGACAATAAATTCCCCATTCTAAAATTCTATGTATGTGCAGGACCTTTAAATGAGCTATAATCCAACCAGCAACAAAAATAATCATAAATCACTTCTGTGAACACAAAAATACTGAGAACATCTGGCAAGGTCCAGAAACTAACAGATCCAGTTCTCAGACTAACCCCTTCCAACACAGGTAAAGCATCCCTACTCCTATAATTAAAAGATATTGAGTGCCCCCCTGACTTCTCACACCATTAGTCTCCATCAGCCTATCCACCAGCAGCAGTCCTTTTTCAATGTTTTAATACTGCTATTAAACAAGATTATCTATATAAATGCAGTCTTTGTTCAAACATCACCAAATACAGTAGCAGGTTCAGCAAGGCAGTAATGCATATGAGACATTGACTCATTTTAAATTATTTTTTGTTAGATAACTTAGCACAGAATCCTCAGCAGGCCCTTTTCCAAATAAATTTCTGCATTGAAACATACCTGGGGATGCTTAAACTCATAACTAGAGCATTCCATGTAACAGAGGGAAGCGTGAAGATGTTTAATGTTTTATTTAGTCTGAAATGAGTTGTATCACATACAGCTACAGTGACATCAACATCTTTGATTCTTATCTCTCTTTCAATGGCTATAAACTGGTTCATTTCTAACTATTTACTCTGATTTGATATTTATCTGATCCAGGTCAGAATCTGGCCTAGTGAGGTTGTATGAAAAGTAAAGCAAACAGAATTTGCACCTGACCAGTCTCTCTCTCTCATAACACTGTAAATATGCTTATATTTAGTCAATATATTTTATATTCCTGTAATTTTAATTCATAATATTAGTTTGTCATTGTCATTTCTAGCAGCTTCTCCCCCAAAATGCCTTAGCTATTTTGACACTATTATACTGTCATTGTCTTGATGCACTCTTGCATCTTATGCTATAAGTTTTATAAAACATGAGGCAAATTGTTGTGACTTGATACTGAGAAAAACCTGAAAGCATCAAAACATGTGCAAGGAATTAACTCTATTATGGAAAATAAAAGCTGTTACCCATTACTCCAGAATTACCTGTATCCCTGAACTAGAAAAATCCAGCGTATCTAGCCCAGTTAGGGGAAAAAAAACCCAGAGTATCTAGGATACAAGGTAGAATTCTGCATCTCTAGTTAGTTCCCAATTCATTTCTGAGCTTACGTATGCTCAAGGGAGTATTTCAGTCTTAAAGCATAATTCACTGAAGACACAGGAGATAAAAGAAGCTAAAAGAACATTTTGATGGAATATTTCTCAAAGGGAAAATTCGATTTTGAAGGTCTCTTTTCAAGCCTTCTTTAAACCTTTAGGTCCTATGCATTGTGCTTTTCCGTATTTTTTTTTCCCCATTTGACTTTCACTCCTGTTTTTACAGGATGTGAACTCTCTTGAGCACTTCAGATCTGCCTTCTTTATCCTTTTTAAGCTGAGGGCTTTAAAACTCTAGAAAGTAAAAAATAAAAATAAAAAATCTGGAAATAGACAGCGGAACAAAAGAGGCCACAGGGTGTCTTGAGGAAGGTGGGAAAAAAAGACAACTATAGAAGAAAGAGAAAAGTGATAATTCCAAGAGAAGTGTGCAGTTACCCACCATCTTCATCATCCAAAACCAAAGTACTTAAGAGTAACATTCAGACAAACCATGCCTCTGAAGTTGTTTGGATAGTGAATATATTTTTATAGACCCTTAAAGTCTTTCTGGTATTCCATCTTCTGTGCCTCCAGACCACAGGTATCTATACAACTTCCAAACAAAAAAAAAAAAAATCTAATCCTTTATTGTCATTCACATTTTCAAACTGATCTGTGGTAGTTTTTAGCTTTCTGCTTACATCCCACATTTCCACTACATAAGCACTAAAACAATTATTTAAAAATGAACTGGTCTAGAAATAGTTCTCATAGTCCAAAGCAGGACAGCGACATTTTTCATACAGGTGGATAATTACGCAAGAACCGCCATATCCACCTAGTTAGTTAGGAGACTAACCTGAACTGGGTCCCACGTCCCTGTGTTTTCGGTATCTGTCTCGCTGGGACTCTGAGTCTGGGTTCCCTAGCTCACACTCCTCCATTTTAGTTGGAAATCCAGAAGCCCTAGTTTTACCCAGATGTTGGATTTTGGCTCTCAGCTCCACGGTAAGAAGCTTGCAAACCCAGAGAACTTTGTTACAAAAAGAAGTACTCCAGAATTGCAGCCCCCATGCTGTGCAGCCAAGAGCATGCCTTGAGGGTACGCAGCCCCTCCCTTCAGTCAAGGTTGTTGGATTTTCAGGATATCCTTTCCTCCAAGGGTCAAGGACTCCTGTTTCATGTGGAAACAAACAAACAACAAGAAAAAGGAACAAGGGAACATTGGTATTTGAGGATTTTTGAAATTTTATTCCCAAATAGTCTTTTCAAAATACTATCCCTTCTCATAGAACTTATACTTTTTAGAAGCTTTAGTTAAAATTGAATAAAATTAAAAAACTTTAAGGTTCAAAATAATTTGTTACCAGACATCAACTCTTTCTGCTCTTCAGCAATCAGTTTCACGGCAGGTTACTGATACACTGGCTTGATTAAGCTAATGATGAAATGTAGATAGTTTCTTTTTTAGCCTGTATACTTAACTGTAGAAGAAACATGTGATAGCTGTAAATTATTTATTATTTGGAGGGGAGGGGATGGCAATCAGTAACTGCAGTTTGTACAGATTATCCTTCCTCTGCTTTGCTAAGGTCTGATGCAAGGAATATTTGATTACTTTGTCACTGACAGATGCTTTTCAAACCTGCCTGTGCAAAATCTATGCAAGACTCATTATGCTTGAAACAGTGCATAAGATCTAACAGATCAGCTTTAGGACCACAGCATGAGTAAACTAGCATAGGTCTTTCCTTGTAAGGGTAAAGCAGACTTTCAAAATAAGAATATTCAGCAGTAGTGGCCAACAGTTTAAGTAATCTCTTCTTGCAAACAGACGAATATCAAACAAGGCACAGATATAACAGGAACGTAATGGTAGAAATTGTAGAAAACCTGTTTCTTTCTCCTTTACAAATTTTGACTTGTCAGCAAATACCAGAAAACCGAAAATTTTTGCACATCCCTCACACTGATGCACAAACGCCACTGCTCATCCTTACAGGACTCCATGTCCCTCCATACTTTACCAGACTGAATGTTTGGACAGCTGTCCATACCCTGAAAGGTAGGACCACCTTGCCGCTTAGTAAATCACAGTAATGCAACGTGGAAAAGATTCCCTGGCTGAGGAAGACAATGAAAGCAGCAGCACTCAGTCTGCAACTCCCATGTAGCAGCTTTTGGGTGTGAAAAAGTTCTTCCTTTTAATCTTAGAATGAATTTACTTCTTAGAAAACAGACTGTGTGACATACCCAATTTTAATTCCCAAGTTTTCAGATGAAACAGCTAATGGAAAATTCTGGACTAATTCCGCTAAGCTGTTGTATAGCTCAGTGGCATACTTCCACATGTTCATAAATAATGATTGCTACCATCTTACTAACCCAAGAGGAAAAGGACAGATAAGTCACAAGGAGATCCAGGTTCATTTCCAAATTCCGCCAAAAATTTCTATACCTGCATCTCCATTTACCCATTAATGACTTAATTATTCTAAATTACATAATTATATCTGTTCATTATTTTTTGTTCAGCACAGTACCACTAAAAGAAAGCCTTGTTTGCTTATTTAGAAGAATAGCTTAAAAAGTTTAATTGCCTACAGCAATTAGATCTGGAGGTCTTTCAGATAGCATATGACTTGCATTCTTAGACAACAGTGACATTTTTCTCAAATAATGGAAATCTGAATGAATTTATATGTTATAAACCAAAATATTTCCTGTCACTGTCTGGAATAATATAAGTAAATTAGGGTTACAGTTCCAGATCATGTGCACAAGAATCCATAAATAAATAAACCTGGTAAAAAAAAATTTCTAACTAACTAATTTATTTCCAGTGGAAAATAATGTTTCAACACACATTCACACGTTAATTACCAAGAATATTGCAATTTTTAAAGAATACCAAGAGAGTGCTGAAATTCACATATTTTCATTATTACATTTTCTAAATGGAGAGTCCTCGGGTTCAAAACTGGTTTACTTCTTGAAATTTTAATAAGTTTATCCTTAAAATATCTAGCACCCCACAATATTTTTGTATTAACAGTTTGGAAGAAGAGTCAAAATTTTCATGAGAATTTCAGGCTGAAATCATAAACATACAGAATTGAAACCTTTTTGCAGCCAATTGCACCAGTGCATTTCAAGAGAAATTAAAAATAGATTTCAGACTCAAAATATATAGAAGATTAAATGAGCAGATGAAAAGTGAAGCACAAGTGCCATTCCTCCGTTTTCTCCTGATATACAGAGCAGGGGCATGAGACTGGTCAAAAAGTTTCTTGTGATTTTCTCCTCCCATATCTGCTAGAAGCAGTGCCCCACTGCAGAACAGGAAGAATCACATTCCGCGTCTTCCTGACCCACTTTTCTGGGTTTTTTTGAGATTATGCCAATTTTTTCAATGTAAAATACTGGGGGATGAGGGAAAGAGAAAGAAAACAAGCCCTTCTACTTCAATGCAATGCTTTCAGGGAACTGTAGCATGAATATTTCATGCCACAGTCTCATCTATATGCTCAGCTTCCTAGCTGACACTATAGTTTCCATGATGTCCTTATGAAAAAGGGAAATGCAGAGCACAAATATAAAGCCTCATGGATTTACTTGGTCAAAGTACTGCATAAGAAAATCTACCTGTGAATTAAGTTTACAAAAGGAAATGAAGACAAAGAATCTCAGCAACATTTAAAAAAAAAAACAAACACCAAACACACACACACACCCTCCCCCCCAAAAAAAACCCCAACCCTCCAGCATATTCAGTTTTGGATGAAAACTAGACTTTTAGAGATTTGACTTTTTAAAAGAAAAAAATCTTTATGAAAAATTATAGAAAAATAACTAACCAACAGGACTTTCAGATTAACAATTCTGATGAACAGCCTTTCTTAAGTAGTGCCCCTACACACTTTTTCTGTTCTGTATAAAGCAGAGATTGATCTTGGATAACACGGACAGAAGTGAACTTTGACCTGACTGAATCAAATTCTATCTAGTACATACAAAAATTAATATATTCCATTTCATTAATAAGGAATACAACTAGGCTAAATAATATAAAAATATTAACCAGCAAACACATCCATGTATATACTGCAGAGCTCTGACCAAAAGTATAATATTAACTTGGGTTTAATTAACACACACTAATGCTTGTATCTGTCTGATTTTTCACAGGAAGCATTGCAGAATATCATTAATGTTCCAAAAATAGGTGCAAGTTCAGAACACCATTATCTTGAAGAATTTAATTGGTCTAACTATACTATGACGTACAGCAAAATGCCATTTTTAGAATAAGTTTAAGAATAAAGACTCTCTTTCTAAAGATAATTATAGATATTTAAAGGTGAAGCAAAGGGAAGCAGAGATAACACCTGTAATAGAATAAAAGATCCCTATTGGTATATTTTACACACAGTAATCATCAAACAAAATGAATTCTCAATAAATGGTTAATGGAAAGAAAAAGCACCTTATAAATTTTGTTAGGAAAGCTGAACATTCTTATCATACATGCTTCATCGTAGCAATTAACATGATAGTCTTGATCTGACCCTGAAGCTAGTGGGACATATCCTTAAAATAAAGCTTGCTGCCACTAAGATGAGCAGTGCAAATACAACCATATAACGTCCCATACCCTCTGTCTGCTTTTGCCTCTGATGTGTCAGGAGAAGAGATTTGGGGCTGCTCTATGTTATACCGACTTCTCCTGAGAAAATTATTGTACCCAAGACTGTCAAGCCTTGATCTTGCCAAGCCATACCCAACACCAGAGTGAGGATTTTACACATAGCCCTGTTCTACATCCAGCTAGTGAAAACACATGACTACTCATTTCAAACTTGTCTGAAACAATATTTTTGCCTCAGTAGTGAAGTAGCAACGTCTGCATCAGAATTTCCCACCAGACATTTTATACCCATTCTTTTTTCAAAATATTTTAAGCCACTCAAGTGCCTGTAAAATGGATTGTCCTTGAGAGGTGAAACTGGATATGTAAGCATGGTGCGGTAATGGAAACACAGAGGTACCAGTCTATACTATAAGATAAAGACACTATTCCTGTAGCACTGTATTCAGTCTATACAAATTTTGCTGACAAATTGGAAAAATCAAGGAAAGTTCTTCTGTAGTATCATATATAAGGTATAAGTGAGAAGTGAGTGGATTCACGATCACAAAGTGTTGTTTAGGCAAAGTCAGAACAAAATTCAGATTTTGAAAACATAAGCCTTTTATATTTAGATGTAAATACATATTTTGTGTGGATAATTAACTATTAAATTGGGCATACAGGGATGCTTCATCATTTGATGTCTTGAAAATCTTTTCTAGCTCAATTAAAAATTATGGGCTTGATAAAAGAACCACTTATCATATTCTACTGGTTTATGCTAAGCAGGTTGTCATGCCAGATTATTTTAGAAGAGCATCTGTCATTTAAGTCTATCAAAACCTCTGTGTCCACAACATACATAATCAACACAGCTTCAGTGAAATATTCTCATATTGCCATATGGATTCTAGAAAGCACCCACTGCAGTGTTGCACCTGATGCTTGACACTGTGAACCCATATTCGGTTGACCTTGGGGTTTCATTTTGTCAAGAACAGAGTTTGACTCACTGACATGAAATAAGACAAGTAACCATCCTGAAACTAAAAGCAATATAGGTGCCCCCTTTGCCTCCCCCCACCCACCTCTGCTGAACGTAATTACGGTGAGCCTTTCCAGATAACCTTAGTATACAGTAAAAAGAACAAGATGTCTTAAAAAAAAAACCAAAACACCTTTCTGAAAAGATCTGTAAATCCCTGGGGCTTTTTGGTTTACAAATGCTTTGATTTATTGAAAGTTATACACATTTACCTGCAAAAGTTCATATTAGAGCTCCAAGTAAGCTTAGGTCAAGCTGCTTTGGAAGAGATTTGGACTCAAGTGAACCAGCCTTTTGGCCTGCCAAAGATGAAGATATTCAGCATTGTCATTTCCCCAGCAGGTCTGGGATCAGCAACGAGTGGAGAAACAGTGCCATTCCTGCCTTAACGTCTTTCGACAGCAACAGGCAACTCAGCGGCTGAGAATTCCAGGTGCTAGGACAGCTCACTAAAACAAAGACATCTTTCTGAACAAATGCTTTCAGTAGAACAAGAGGGAAAAGAAAACACAACCAACAACAAAATGTCTTAAACAAGCAAAAAGCCAGCTCACAGGCTTTAGCAAGACCAAAGTATCCAAATCTCACCTGGATGGGTGCACACAAGAGCAGAGAAAAAAAACCCAACTCCTACACTTAGGGACTGAATAACTAGCATTATGCGCTTATTGATTAAAAGCAAAGGACAGCTTGTGCTAACTGTCATGAGAGCTCTTCAAAGAACTTTGTTTTCACAAGAAGCATGCAAAAGGCTGAGATGAAAGGGAGAATGGGCACAGAAGGACCCAAACATTTACCGTACAAACCCAGAAATCACAAAACCAGCCTCTGACCAGTATTTTATCTTTAGAAAATTCCAAGAATCACTTTAAGTGCCTAATTATGTCTTCTGTTGATTGCTCAGGTCATTAAATAAAGTACTGTGTGCCAGATAAAACTGCCTTCAACACATCACTCCTATGAGATAAGAGAAAAGGAAATGCCTAGAAAGGGAACTGCAGCATACTGTACAGTTTGAGAAACAAAGGAAAACAGTCTTCAAAAGGGATAAAAATGAAACTGACATTCAAGAAAAAGTCATTATTAATTGTCCGAACTACCAGATCTTTAGTGACCATTTGACAAGCTGTTATACCAGAAGAGGTCACAAAGCACGTCATTGGGAAGTTGTGTGTTATTATCTTTATTCAGCAGGTGGTGAAGCTGACACACAGCGAGGTGAAGCAATTTGTGTGCGTTTGCAGTGCAGGTCAATGGCAGGGTGAGGTACAGACCCTGGACTCCCACACCACAGCACTTTTCAGGGACGCTGTGCACACTTTTTGCTAAAATGCTGACCCCATAAAACACTGATGACAGCTAGGAGTCCCCAGTGAACCACAACCAGTTTATGCGATCTCAGACAAAAATGTTTTTTCCCAAAAACCTGAAGTCTCAATCTATCAGTTGCACCCAAAAAAGCACATGGAGATGAGCTAGTTTTCACATTAGCTCAGTAACTGCATTACAATCACCCAAATTGCACCAATGTTTTTGTTAGATATGGTTTCAGCTCCATATTCAGATCTAAGCTGCTTAATAATATTGTAACACGGTAACCCACTACTGTGTTACATACCACAACTAAGAATAAAAAAAGCTTTAAAAATATTATATAACTATAGTCTCACTAGACAGCTTTAGAGAATGCAGAAGGAAAACACACGTGAAAGGACAGCACTTTTTGTTGTAAATTATCTGATTACAGCTCCGCTATAAATCTGGGAGCTGTACACAGTTTTCCTGATAAATATACCTGGAAACAGTCAGAAGAAAGCTGTACAGTGCCTTGCATCATATCTTACTATCAGTTACTAAAACAAGAGGCCATTCTGACAATGAGCTGGCTGAAGCTGAGATACTGTAGCTCATTATCCCACAGAAGTCTCCTGACTTACCTTCAAGACGTGCACAGTGTCATAGGGCATGTTGGAAATGATTTGTGCCACAGCAGTGTGGTGTGTTTTACAAGGGACAGTCAAGGACTCAGGTAGAACACCAGCAAGAACTTGCTTTGATGTGTTGTCAGTTTAGATGAAGTTAAGGACATGTACAGGTTATGAAAAAAGTGCAATTATCCCATGGGGATTTTATTCTACCCTGTGAGAAGATGTGTAATTAGATTCTTGCTACGTCTGACTACACTTTTGGAACTTTCCAATTTAGGTTTGATTACCTGATGATTAACAAAATTTCAAATTTCAGTTCTGATCCTCCTCCATATGTTGTAAGTAGGAAGAGTTTTGATGACTGTAGAAGAACCTCAGCTCTTCCTGAGAAGAGGCAATCACTCAACAGGAGTAGAAAAGCGATGCTATTCATGCCCCACACTGAAAGCAGCAGTACAGGAACTGTCGGGATCGTGATCACCCCTGTCCATAACCTCTCTTTAGTCTGCAAATGGGCTAGACTACTTGGAGCTCTAAAATATGCTTCTAATATTCTGCTAGTAGATGCTTCTCCCTGCACTCTGGAGATGCTCAGGAGATACAAGCCTTCCCTCAACATTCTTTCCACTACCTACGTCCCACCCTGTAACATAAAAGCATACCGAAGAGGAAAGCAGCTACAGCCCTGCATCCAGATGAGCCATAGACTTCAGAGAATGAGATCGCTGCTCTAAGTAGTGGCCTTCAGGGCACCCTTATGCATGCCACATCAGGAAAGTGATAAACTAGCCCAACAGCAGACAGTTGAAAAATCAGCCTAAGATAACTCACAGCACCAACCACTACACAACCCTCATTAAATTCACACAGTCAAGGCTGGCTAGGGAGCACCAAAGGATTTAATGCACAGTAAAGGACATATTCCAATCCATAAATACATAAGACAAATGAAAAAAAGACAGTCCGGTTAAGGCAGGATGTGCAGAGTGCTGGAGAAAAGATGGTAAAAAAAAACCTAAATGAGTTTTCAGCAGAATTTGAAAGGGAAAATGGTAGATAGACAGAGAGTAGACAGGAGAAATACTGAGAGATAATGGTTAATATCAAGGCCTCAAAAGAGTAAGAAAGACTCAAGGGAGCATAAAATGCAAACAGGTGAAATTTACCTGATTTTTGGTCCTTACTCTTTGTAAATAATGGAAAACAACATGAATTTGACATAGAGGGAAGCAGATTGTGCACTAGTACTTTAGATGGACAGAAGAAAGACGAGGCAAATCACTGTGCTTTCTATCTATCCAATGGTGTTACACTGTTAGAAATGTGAGAAAAGGAGCATTTAGTACACTAGAATGAAATAAAGAATCTAAATTTTCACCAGTAAAAGAAAGCACTGGAAAGGTTGGATGAAACGCAGGGAGATAAAATGGTTCGTCTTTCTTTAAAGAATGCACTAAATAGAACTGAGAACTTCCTGTCTCTTATAATCTGTTTTTCTTGTAAAATAACTGAAACAATTCACTACCCTTGGGTAAGCCTTGGTTTTTACTATGAAATTCCTTTATACATTGTATACACACATACACTTATATGCTCATAAGAAACCCTCTTCTTCTATCCATTAACAGTATTTTTATTTATATATGAGAAAGCCCAGTAGTTGCATGTAAGAGGTGGTCTGAATCATGCATTGCTCTTCTGAACTATGATGCTGTCATAACTGCAAATAATTTAGGCACTAGAATGGGCAGTTTGAAATGCCTGCTAACCAGCATCTACCAAAGCCTCAAATCCTCCCTTGTCACCCAGAGCCTGGCTGCAAGGCTCAATGCAGAGCTAAGTGTATCTCCAGCCAAAGTCAGGGAAAATTAAGGCCTCACTGTGCTGTGAAGGTTTGCTGAGAAGGGCAAGAGATCATTCCTTCTTTAAAAAAAACATTACTTAACGTTGGCTGCTGTGACTGTTTTAAAATTTGTTACTTGATCACTGCGGATGAGAACTATATAAAAAAAACCCTTTCAACACAGAATATGGAGCACAAGCAACAACTTTTTGGTCATTACCAGAGGTTAAATTTAGATTACCGAGAGACATCATTATTTTATTATTATATTATTATTTCCACCCCATAATGTTTACAAGGTTCCTGCAAATGATGCCAGACTTCTACGTGAGCCACCTACATCCCAACAGAGATTTGAAACATGAAGAATGGGAATGGAGCATGACTGTGACTTTTACTTTGTGCGCGGGGTAACTGATGTGGAAGAAGCATGTAACAACAAAAGAATGATATTCTCACTTTACCAACTGTCAAAGTATTTGCTAAGGAACACACAGATGGACATAAGCATCTAGAAACATCTCTGAAACTCACTACGTTTGGAATTGCAATGTAGCATAAGTTAAACAACAAAAAAACCAAAACAACAAAAGGCAAATCCTCCCCAGCACATTGCCTCTTTCAGAAGACTGGTACTCATTATGTTGTGCCTTCTGTGCTCAAATGCAGAACCTGAAAAAGCTATTTAATGTGTAAAGAAAGAAAAAGGGACTAAGTTTTTCAGCTTAAAGATGCTGAATATATCATTTGCTATTAGAGCTAATGAGGATTTCAGCTAGGTTTGGCCCCTACAGGATTTTCTGGAATTTGCCAAAATGAACAAACAACAATATATATTAATGAACAACCCCAAAGGCTTGGGTGAGATGCATAGCTCAAATGCACATGGAATAGCACCACTGTAAATCATTCGTATTGTGTGTAACACAGTTTTAGGTGGCCAATGGATGTTTTAACGTATTTTAGCTGTGTCTGTGCCACAATTCTACACTAAAAAAAAAACCAGAAACCTTTAGCTGAAGGACAGATTGCTGTACCTGCACCCCTTAAAGTCACAGTAGCAAGCACCCTAGTGCTCCTCCCTGCAACAGGAGAGAGGCAGCAGCATGGCTGCTTTGACTCTGTGTAAGCACTGCTCAGCAATAACGAAAACATTCCTGTATCATCAATCCTGTTTTCAGCACAAATCCAAAACATAGCCCCATACTAGCTACTATGAATAAAATTAACTTTATCCCAGCCAAAACCAGCACAGCAGGCAACTAGATAACTTGGAAGTAAATAATGGAAATCAATCCCATGATACTCCTTTAAAAAAAAAAAAAAATCTTTAAAAAGACACCTATTTTGCATAATACCATGGGAAAAAATTATGTTCCACTGCTGCCCCCTTATTTTCATATGATCAACTGGAGTTTTTTATTCTAGGGAAGGGAACAGAAGAAGGAGGCAACTGATTGGTTAGTAATTTACATATCTATATTTCTTTTATACTGCAAGTATGTTCCATTTGTTCTGAAAATATGTAATGATCTAAAATGGGGACAATTTTAATGAATTGGGTTCATAATATTTCATATCTTGCTGCCAGACTTTTAGTCAATCAAACTAATGTTATAAAGGAACAGCCAACAGCCAATTTTGACATCCTTTAAACAGGTCAGTTATAAGCCAATTAGCTCTACTACTTGGTCTCCAAGGTCTGAATAAAATATAGCCCATTTTGATTAGAAGCACTACTTCCACCAGTGTGCACATGTCTAAAATAGACTGCAAAAATACTTAAAGCCCCACGGAATTGTTAAAGAAAGTCTCGATCCTATTGAAGTCAATTACTGTAATACAATTTCTCCTGACTTCTCACAGATTACAAGAGCTCCTAGATTCACACAGTGTCATTCCAGTTTTATTGGATAGCAGAAACACCAAGTGCTGCATTCATCAGAGCCCTTCCATCTGCTAAATACAACTTTTGTGCAACGTAAGATAAATTGAAGGCATCAATCCTGAATTCCAGCAAAATTCCTGGTGAACTAACTTCAACAGAAGGAAATCACTCAGAATTACATTTATATGCATCAGACATTAATTCCTCCTGTTTATTTTAACACAAGTTTCACATTATTAATAACTGTCAGATCCTCCTTGAATTTGGATGGTTTAACGAGAAATGCAGTTATCAAATTATTTCAAGAATGAATTTCACATTAACTTAAACTTATTCATTAATATTTTTAATTAGTCAATAAATGTTTTTTCTTGTTAATCATGTAATTTTTAAGAGCTGAGAAAAATATGGATGTTTTATTTCTCAAGCATTTCCTGCTTTTCATTGCTTAAAAAATGAGTGGGGTTTTTTTTTCATTATTTGCCCTCTCCCCCCCAGTAAGATATAAACATCTTCTTTGGAACCATACTCATGAATAGGAAGTGCTAGACAATTCTTGTTTTATATGTAGTCACACATATCTCTTGCTAAAATATTCTCATTCACTGCAATATATACCTAATGTAGACAGTGAACTTCAGAACAGCAGATCTCATTAAAAAAAAAAACAACCCACAAAACTGAAAAAAAAAAACAAACAAAAAAACCCACCAACACAAAGCCCAAAATCTCCAGCATCATGCAGAGAACATGTCTTACTTTATTGGAGAATCTCCAAATTGGGCAAGATCCTTAGAAATCAAAATGCCTCTGAAAACTTACTTGTATCTTCCTTTCATTATAATTCTAATACACTAAAAAGACTTGGCATGCAACCTCTTTTCTGGGCAACAGGCTCTCTCACTGGCAATATTTGGCTACCCATCCCCTACTATCAGGCTTACCTAATCCTGAAAGCTGTAACAAATGGCTAGGAAGTAGTACTATTTGTCTACAGATAACCATAACTCTTTACAATAGCATCCTCTCCACTTAACTAAAGGGACAACCAGAAATAGCATTTTTCAAATCATCCAATAGGTCAGAAACTGAGCTTGAAACTAGACTATAATCTCCTGTGTGCTTGTGCAAGCGCCTTGTGCACCAGGCAGCACATCTGCCAAGCTTCTAGATATATCCAGAATCAAAAGATGATCAAATGGAATAGTGCTGCAAGGATCTTGCAGAAAGAGAAAATTTTATGAGACAGTAGTGTTAATTTAGACACAGAAGCCTATCATAAAAACCTCATTAGCTCATGAATTAAGAAAATAAGATTTTTCTAAAACATATTATATATTTCGGGACTTCCTGCACTCGGCCTAGCATGGCATTGGGAAGAATCAAACCTTGCATGAGTAGACATCTTGGCGGCTTTTTGCACCAGTTCTGAATTCTACCACTCAACCAGAAAGAGCCAGTAAAGCACTCAACAGCAGAGCCCTGTCTCCTCAGGTCTCAGTATGGTTCACTTGAAAACTGAATGCATTCTAACTTCAAACTAAATTCAGTGGTTATCTTTTGTTTGTTTTGTGCATGCAACACGTAGGCAATAAATGAGAAATTTTTGGTTTTCTTTGGTGCAAGCCAAAAGGATTTTGTCAACATTTTCCAAAGGGAAGTGTGGGAGGGGAGGAAGAAGACGTAATTGCTGAGCAGGAACAATACATTATCAATACAAGTCCAAAATAAAAAAGATTATGAAAAAAAATTAATTATTTGGAAACAGTTTGCAATACTTGTTTAACATATGGTATATACATGGAGATCAGTTACACTCCTCCTTTTGTGATAACTTATAAAATAAAGATCCTGTTTGTCTTGTCTAACAAACCATACCCATCCCACAGGATCTTTATTAAAAGTAAACATGTATGTGTGGAAAAAGAACTTTTTTATCCCACCCCTTAAATCATTATATAATCTTCCTGCATCATGTGTCAAATTCACAAAAAACATAAGTTATTGAAACTACACCAGCAACAAATCCAGCCTGGTATTCTTCACCATGTTTGCTACTGTAATCACGTAGTCAATGAAAAAATTAAGGGGGGAGAGGGGGGCAGGGAAAGATGCACAGCTAATAATCCAAGGGCACAAGTAGCAGCAACTCCAGGATTCAAAACCATCTAGAACTGCCAAAAACACACATTTAACAAGACTTATGAAAAGATAGAGGGGGCCTGACACTCAGCTATTGTGAATGGCACAACGTACGTGAAGCCAGATGGCTTCTAGCCAGGTTGGCCTGGCCAAATGCACAAAGAGCTAGCATGACTCAGAACCCAACCTAAGAGGATTTCATTGACAGAAACTGGAATGAAGATCATATGAAACAGCAAGAATGTAATATTGAGGGTTGTAAAATTTACTCATGCTTGGGAATGTAAATAAGCTCTACTAGGGTAATTTAAAACAAAGATATAGCTGTTTCATTCTGTGAATACAGAAATACTGAAACCTTTTATCAAGGAAGCAAGACTATAACTTCCTTGATTTAATGGTTAATTATACTGCAGCTAATTATTAAAACTCCTGATAACTGATGCAGCAGAAGCAACTGTATCTGCCTTCTGAAAATGCAAATGTGCCATAAACATTTTCTGTAATGTACTACTTTTTCAATTTTCAGATGATTGCCTGTCCTACGTCTGTTACCCTTCTGCATTTCCGCTGAGGTTTAATTAGAGTTGAAGTTTGTCTTGATTTGCTGATTAAACATCATAAGCAATTTAAAAGAAAGGGTCATAATTTTAAATATGCAGGAAACCACATTTAACTTACTTCACAAAACATAGCATTAAATCAAGTCATGTATTTTTTAAGAGAAAAGTTCTGATCATTTCGAAGTATAAATTAATTCTTTACATAAGCCTGGAAAAATCTGAGCTATTCTTGAAAATGAACCAAGGGAGCAAAGGGTATGTAGACTACAGAAGGACATATATGTAATTTGCAGTCAAAGCTGCGTGTACTGTAATAGGTGCATAATGGATGGAATCACTCAAAGTTGTTCACACAGGGATGGTCATTATTTCCATCCCAGAAGTACTCACTTCAGAAACATATCCTGCCTGTCTACACCGGCACCTTTGGTCTACAGTACTTATTTACCTTGAAGATAAAACCAAAATCACTTGCAAGCTTATCAATATAGATATAAAGGTACACATATTCTAACCCCTCTCCCCCACTACAGAAATGTAAGAAATGTCCACAGTGTGTTTTTTCAGTCTGCAGGAGAATTTTTTGACATCTTACTAAATGCTTCTTGTTAGGGTGAGAGCAAGGGAGCTGTGGAGTTGGATACTTAATACAGGTGTCTTTTTTCCAAAAGGTTATTCATTAAAGAGAAGTAGCTGCTACCTAAATATTTATACATTTTTCATTGAAGAATCTTTCATAAACCGTTGTTTACTTTTTCTTACCAATAACTGTTATAGCATCATTTCATTAGTTAATCAACTTTTCTCTACTCAGACACACACAATAGACATTGTGATCGCTGGTGACTGGGCTAATACAGAAAAAACAATCTTCGTAGAATCAGAGATATGGTAGAAATGGAAATATTTTACACACAAATAAACTGACATGCTTAGAGAATGACAGAGCATTCAAAATTTACTACATCAAATTAGACACCCAGTTCCCCTTCCTACTAAGAGTTATGCAAATGTTTAAGTGAACAGCACTAATCAGTGTAAAATTAGATATCTTTAGCTTTTGCAGAACTGGGGTTGTGCTCCATAGTTACACAATTACATAAATTACTTGCTTTTTGACAGTCCTCAAGTCACTTATTTAAGTATCTGAATGTAGCTACAGGCACATAAGTTTGAAAGTGTGATAATAGATTATCTAAGGCCAGACAGTGAATCAATGGCTATGCTAGAAGAGGAAACCAGGAATCCCAAGTACCTTTTGAAAGACAAGGTGACACTGCTCAGTGTGGAAAAAAATTATTCCATTTGCAACCTATACAAATATAAATCAGTTCTGCCCCCCAAACTGTGATTCTCCCCTTGAAATAATCATAAACACACTGTGTATTCCTTTACCTTCATTCTTACAGAGGTAGGTGTGGAGGGATTAAAAGCACAAAACCCCAAATTCAAAACATTTTTTACTAGGATTAAATCACTAATTGCTTGCACTCTTCTTGTAGTGGTCCTAATTACATTGTAAATAAGACTATGTACAGTATCAGCTGAATTACTTAAACAGTTTAATTACCCTGAAAAATGCTTATAAATAAAAAGTTTATGGGAAGCTAACAAAGTCACCGTGTAATTAGTGTAGAAAGTTAAAGTCTAAAGTTGTGCCAAAATTACCCCCCACATGGAAAATTTCACATTTAGAATAAATTGCTTGTAAAATTTCTTGGGTGTCAAGGTAAAGGCAGAATATGAACTACTTTTTAAAGAGCAGAACTGCAGAGAAGCTATTTTTAAGAGTTCAGTCCCTCTTTCCCCACCACTGCAACAATTATTCCCCCAGCAGGCATCAACGGGACTAAAAAACCAGAGAGCTGGGAACTAGATGGTAGGGAACCTAACAGCTTCAAGGACCCTAAAATCTACCTTCATATCATGCTGAAAAATTTGTCAAAGATTCAACTGGTTTCCACAGTTTCAGTTTCAACAAACCTTCATTTTAAATAGAGACATAGGCCTTCAGAAAATTTCCAGCCAGTTTAACAGTAGCTGCTTCTTGCTTTTTAGGTAGAATATAAAGTCACTTTAAGAACAGTTAAAACTGCTGTAGCTCTTCATCATCAGCTGGTGCAATGTGAACTGTGAAGTGGTAAAACCTGGTCACTGCCTGTGGCTGAGCTGTGAACTTCCATGAGAACTTGGTGACTATTTCTTTTGGGGGATGAAGAAAAGGGAAAAAGGGAAGAAATTATTTTCTCCTTCTGAATATCCCAAATGTTTCTAGCCCGCTTTGGGTCTGAAATTACGTATTCTCAAGTCAGACCCATGACCCCACAATTTTGGCACCTGTGATTCCTGACAGTGTCTGGTCCACCCACTACCAAGAAACATTTCTGGATGGGGAAAATAAGGCTTACACAAGATGCCAAAGGACCATTTTTGGCAATCAAAGAACATCTCAAAGTAAGTGGAACAACGGTGATTTTTACATAATGCTGAAACATCACTTCTTTTTTGTGTGTTACATTATGTATTTTCATTGCTATCTGATTACAGCAAGAGATTGGTAAGCAAACTAAATACCAAGTCTTTAAAGAATTCAGTAGGCTTTCTATACATCCCAGGAGAGATGTGGAAAATAATGCTTCACCTTCTAGAAAACTTAATGTAGTCTGTAAGGTAGGACATTTGAGGTACAATCTCTGCATTACAAAATAGCACATTTGCACATTAGGCATCACCACTGATACAGCAAGTAGCCTCAAGGTTAAACAACCTGCTGATGCTAAGAGTTGAAGCAATGGTTATGAATTACACCTGGAGATAAGCGGCGCTTCCCCAGAAATGAACTGATGACCCTCACAAACACAAAGCACTGAAATAAATCAATTACTGACTAATAATAATGTTTCTGCAATTCCTAACCTTCACCAAATCCATAATGGATAAATTTTCATCTCATGAAATCAATGAACAAGGAAACACCTCCTAAGTTTTCTTAGAAGTTATGTCTCTTACCACCTTTGGAAAGTCTAGGCAGACCAATTAAAAACAGTGCACAGTGTTAATCAGTGCCTAACCAGGAGCAAAGAGAACATCATCCTTCTTAGCTGGGAATAAAAATCCTGAAAGTCTGAGGTGGCAGAAATGTAAATGCACACTAAAAATGGTGTGACTTACACATAAAGGGCTTAGAAAGAAGTTAAAGTTGTATTAAATTAGGGACCGAATCATACATGAGATAAACCATTGTAATTTCACTGACTTAGTGGAAGTAAGTGTCCACTTCAGCCACCCTTTAGGCTCTCATCACACTTCATTGCTTACCCATAATTTAGTGCCAGCCATGAGACTGTAACTGCAGGGGTGTTTTTTCTGCTTCTCAGTAAAGCTGTACATGCCTTAGAGGTGACTAAGATGGTACCTTAAGGGAAAGAACAGACAGACGCTGCTTTTTCTCAGACGCTTTACAAGACAGTTACAGCCTGGGCACTGTAACTGATCTTTTTATTTAGGCTCAATGGGAACACCAATAACAGAAAACATGCATATCATATTCCAGAATCCATACCAGCAGCCTGAGAGATCCACATGCACGCTGAATTTAGCCATTTTAAGTGTGCTACTTTCCAATTTAAAGCAGTGCCAAACAAAATGGATGGCTTGGTTTTGAACACTGTTCCCCTTAAGAGATTTGTCAGGTTTGGACTGTATATCATGCCCTCAGAATACACTGGGACTCCCACTGATGTAAGCTGCATGTGCAAACTGAAGGCAACTCATGGTCCTGTGAGATAAACTGCTTGCTCTTTTATATTCTGCAGCATATAATTTGAAAAAGCAATCTGCTTTGCATACTGGAATTCAAAACTGCAGTGTCCATAACGAGTTGGATATTTTAATCACATCTCGCTCCTAATCTTACTTATGTTCCATACTATCAGAAGTCCTGTTTAAGTGATTCTACTTTGATAATAGCCAAGCTTCCTGACCTCAGATGTCGGATATTGAAGTCATTACATAGCTGAAAGCTCCAAGACACTTACCAGGTAATTCAGAAAGCCCAGGGGAAAAGGAGATTTGGGTGATGACACTGGCTCATGTGGGAACCTGCCAATCTCCAGAAGAACATAAAAATGCAGGCAGAGCTGGGCCTTTAAGGCAAACCAGAGCATTTGCAGTCCTTGTAAGCCCTAAAAAAAAAAAAAAAAAAAAAAAAAAAAAAAAAAAAAAAAGATCCTCATTGCCAATAACATGATGTAGTTGCCAACAGAGGACTGTGCTAGATGCAGCCATCCAACTAACTGCACTGGAATTGCTTGAGAGTAGTCATCTGCCCCACTCCACAGGAGCACACCCACAAGACTGACAATAGAAGACATAGACAGTAAAGAAAAGGAAGTATGAATACATCTTTCATCCTGTTAATTCCAGTAGATATCTGTGGAAATCTGAGGCTAAATTTGATAATAATATAAAGACTACCTTCTATATACTAGACAGAAATCTAAGGTCTTAACTCATACATTTGTTTTTTTGGAAGTGGCTTTATGCGGTCTCAGGAGATTACAGCATTTAAATGTGGTACATTTAGCTTTACAACTAAAAGTCAGACCAGGTCATGCCCATAGAGCCCAGTTTTCAGAAAACAGGTATTCAGCAATTCCAGTAAATGAGGCATAGTTCAAAGTACCAGATCCCAGCGATCGGTCGTCACATCAGGAAATCCTGGTCTAAATATTCATCTAGGCAACTATGGGTCTGTTCCATTATGATTCAGTATCTGGTGCCTTTTCCATCCAGCATAAGGAGTGTTCAAAATCTCACATAAGTCAAATAAGTTTCGAATGATTTAGGAACTGGGGAGAAAAACTTGAGTGACTTGGGGGTGGTGGGTTTTTTTAAATGTAATGACTACAATTGCCACTTATCCTCTAGATCTCCCATTCAAATCCAAAGTCAAGTCATACCACGAGCTTCTATGAGGTGGGCTCCGACCTACACATATCTTAAGTACCAGACATCTTAAACAGCAACACGATTTCACGAACAGCAAGAATCCAGATAAATTTACATTAACTTCAGATAAAAGCCTTTTATAAACCAAACGCCAGTACTTATGGGATTTGTTCATCGCCGTTGCCAGAATGTCCTGTAACATGCACCCTGACTCTGGCTGTGCAAGCTAAATTTGCTGTGATTAGTAGGGCTGAAAGAAAAACGACTGCACTAATATTCAAGCTGTTTGAAGAGAGGTTTACTGCCCCCAAAAGAATAATTTAATTATAACACACCATTTTCTTTAGATCTACATATAAAAGAGTTAGTTTGCTTAAGCATGCACCAATGGGGCTAATGGATAAAGGTTTTTATTAGGGATGTGCCAAATGGTTCAATAGTTATTTGAATACTGTAGAGACCTCTCAAACATGTAGCTTTGGTGCGCAATAATTCTGTTCAATTAATAGGTTTATTTCCTTCACAGATATTCTTTTAGAAGTGCTCCATCATCCATGCAGTGCTGTTCAGAGACATGTTGTAAATACTTTCTCTTTACTGGTAGGTTCTAAGGACACGATGCTGTTCTTTCACACTGCTGTACTTGATACAGGAAGAAAGTTGCAGACAAATACATAAAAAATGCTGTACCAAATTCTCTTTGGACCCGAGTTAATTGGTGATAATCATTTTGTTGCAACCAATGGAATCACATCAGCTTTAAAACAACCTCTAGCACTCTTCTCTCCATTTTGGCATGGAGCTCTATATGGCAGAAGGTGGCACACCCAGCATCCTTTCCAGCATTTGTTACCGGAGACAGCCATTAATACGACTCTAAATCTCCTAGAGTAAATGCAGGTCTGGTATCTGTGCACTATTGCTGAAACTGCATACCTCCACATACCTATTAATTTGAAGTTTTAATAACTGACAGTAATGCAAAAAAAAAAAAAAAAGGCAGTAAAGACCCTTGGCCTCTGCCACAAAGGCTTCTGCTAAGAGGCACCATGTCTGATGTAGCTGATACAAGCACGCAGACTGCAGCCCCACTGCAAGACATAAATATAACCAGCAGAACTGCATTTTCATTCATTACAGTTTTCCTGATTTATGGGCTAGGCGAGATACTGGTTTTTGCACAGCTATGTTCAAGCTGGGATCAGTTTTTAGGGTGTAGTATCTCAAAAGAAGTTGAAATCAAGCTTGATGAAGATATTGCTGTTATCATAGACCAGGACATAAGTGATTCAGATGAGAAATTTCTCCAGACCATTGTTGACATTATAGCTGGCCAAGCTGAGTTAGCAATGCCATTAATAAGAATATTTGAGGTTTGCATAATGCTTTTCATCATCAATACAAGCACACCTTGCTACATTGACAAAAAAAAGATATCCCCAGCAAAATTCATATCCGAAGGAACACTGCAGAGTTCAAGAGATCTGATATGGGAACGCTTGAACAAAGGCAAAGTCAGGAGCAGAACCTCATCTCTTCCCAGGGCCCCTGCATAATTAAAAGAGTGTAAGGGGAAAAGGGGGCAGGGTTTTCAATAGGATACAAATGCATAAAGGATGCAGGAGATTTGCATTTAAGTGTGTCAGACTTTGGAGTCAAATTTCAGTGGCCATCTTTTCTAACCTTCGTACTCATTTTTCCCTCAAGTTTCTGGATCAATTTCTGTTACCCGTTCAATATTACTCATGTATCTTCAAATAGAATTTTTCAGTATAATCTAGAACAAATTAGTGAAGTCCAGCCTGACAAAAGACGCAAAGAGTTGGCTTGCAGGGGACACTTTTTCATAAACATTCTCTTAACTTCTCATTTGAAGGCTGATCCAGAAATCCTTGGATTAACTAGAATCCGAATCAGATCATTCCCCTTGCAGTTTCATTTCCAATGTAGCTCTCCCAGACCAGCCAGCTCCTCTAACTATGCTTCTTAAGGCACCTCTTAAAACAAAGGAATCCTTTCAAACACCAATCAAATTGCAAAAGACTGCTCTCATAAATCCATTTAGTCTCTTTTGAAATGTAGAAGCTTATACAAACAAAGGGAAAACAAAACAGCAGAGAGTCAGCCACAGATGGGGGCGGGGGGAAGCTATTCAGCAATTTCCATGATTAGTTTAGTGGTCTCAAGGCACGTGTTTTAGCAAACCAGGAGCAAGCAAAACTGCAAAAATGAATACCCAACTGCATAAATTCCAAGAATTCTAAAAGCAAATAAGCATATTTTGATCTCATTTGTAAGTTAGCTCTGTTCAATAGTCCTTAAAAGGACTTCTAGAGAATTTTATTCAATTATTCGCATACTTTCAAGACAGTATGATTACACCGTGATTTAAGACCTCCCAGGGACTTTCCAGCAGTGATGAGTCAGAGGACAGCACTCTCTCTACTGCTGTTGAAAAGCCTACCTTTCCATTAGTCTTGACTCGACTCCTCCTTGAAAGGACAGAGGAACTGGAAGAAAAGCTGCTTCTAATCACAAACAAAAGCCTCTATAGTATGGAAACCACCACCCGCTCCCTTCATCCCCCTGGCTGTAAGATAAGTTTACTGTGTCTCTGTTCAGAGATCTTTAGAGATCTCCTTGAATGCCATATCTCCCTTTAGCTGCTACCTTTCTTGCTTCTGGATCTCAACTTTCTTTTTTTTTTTTCTTTGCTTTTTAATTACAGTTGCTTCCCGGTAAGCTAATGAAGCACCAAACTTTCCTAAGCTACATGAAAAGACTAGCTGTGAAGCACCCACTGGCCTAAACTGCCCAGCAAAGAAAATGAGGCGCTGTTAAATAAATGTACCTGAGCTGCATCTCTCCCAGGAGCAGGAAATACTGGATAGCAATATTACATATCACACCTATTGCATTATCTGGCTATTTCATGAGAGTTTCCCTCAAACAAGGAAACAAAGAAACATCAGGATCCCTGAACATTCCTGTATGTTTTCCAGTTTAATTTCTGAATCTCTCTTTCAAATTATAAAACAAACATCTGCTACTTATTTGTTTCATGTCCAGTTACCTCTATGTGGACGTAAAGAAATATGTAACACCTGGCATATCCAAGAAATCAAGATGTCTTTCTTCACCAAAACCAGACATGTTACAGCAAGGCACAGCAAAGTCCAATGCACACATTAACAGACATCACGGTAGTAAAACCGTTCTCCGAACGGTCCCCTCTGTGCTGCCTGTTGTTTCAGCCAATTGTTTCTGAACCTTCTTCCTTTAGTTCCTCTTTTCCTTCAATCTGATCTCGTTGTGCAACTCCACTGAAAGGGCTGCGAAAAAAATTACAGACCTAATATGACCATTGCCATCCAGCTGTTAGCTGTCCTTGAACGGTCTCTTTCTTTGCCCCTAACCTTTACCCAGACGGTTTATTTGAACGGTAGAAAGCAGCAAGTTTGTACAACGACTAGCCTTTGTTAGATGATCTTAAGGTCCACATCTTCAAAAGCATTTAAATGCCTATCTCCCATTGGAAAAAAGGAGTCTGGTAACTAAATATTTATGCAAAGCTGTCTCTAGGCATTATGTATTAAACTGCTTTGCCTGTACAAAGACATATTAAACCTTTATGTAAAAACATTTTTCCTATTCAAAGGGAGCTTAGTTGAACTTATACTACTTGAGCATTATCTGCTGAGAGTTTAACATTGCTAAGTTACCTTTGTAATAATTTTTCTTAGCCTTTAATAAATGGAGTTGCAAATGAATATGTGAAAGGCTGTATGAATAGCCCAACGTGTATAACAGACAATATGAACACCTGGATAATAGAAAGGTTTGAGATCCCCTCCAGGAAAATTGTTCTAGCTCATTAATCACATACATCATGACTCCACTATTATTATCTTTAATTACAAAAAGAAAATGAAAAATCATAAACTTGAGAATAAATATTTCTAAAGTTAAAAATCTATGGAGTCCCATATCAACACTCCTGTGCCTTCCTTTGCCTTTCTGTTTTCTGGCTGTATGATCACCTAGCCAGCAAGTATCTCATTTACAGCAATGTACTGTAGTTATTGCCACTGATACAGATGCTGTGATGCCCTATGGCATCCCGCTTACAGGAAGGGGACTCTGAATTTTCATGATGCTCCGTGCTCACATTTTTCCCTCTTGAGATGCATTGGCAGCATTTTTTATACGATATTGTGGAGCACACTTGTAATATTCTTCAACAATTAACAACATAAAGGAAATGATGTATACACCTCTAGCTAGCTAAAGTCAATACCTCCATTCCGGTGTTTTGGGTTTGTTTGTTTTTCCCCTCCTGTTATTCCTCACTTCTCCATTTCTGAGTGTTGGGGTTTTTTCTCTTGCTACTAGCACAACAACAAAAAGTGGTGAGGACAGAAGTCATGATTACAAAAGACCATAAACATTACAACGTTTACATGGTGACATTTTTACAATGGCCAAATTATTACCTAATGACATCTCCAGAGCTTCCAGAGGTTAGACTAGTCAGGGTCATGAGGCAGTTTTTGCTTTCTATGGCTACCCAGGGTAGAAAAAGTCCATAAGGGAGGCACCTTGCTTTTTCTCTGGCAATGAATTTAGCAACTTGAGATGGAGGAAAAAGTATACAAGTTCCTGAGACTGAAAGTAATCATCAGTGTTTGATACTTCTGAAATTGTTTTCCTAAATTACGTGATGAGAAGACATAGATACGGCTTTGTCCCATTTACCCTTCCTAGTAAGGATCTCTTATTTCCTAAACAAGGGCATCATATTTAAACAGAGCAACACTTTCAGCAGTTGGAATTGAATACCATTTAATTCATTGACCTTTACAGATTTTAAAATAACCTTGAATGTTGTCTTGCATTAGCTTTCATTATTATTCAATTGCACCTGATGAGCTGTCAGTAATTTCCACTTCTGGTTGCTATTGTTTCTTGTGGAACAAACACCTTCTCATATCTACAGGGCAAGCTATATATGGAAAAGTGTACAAAAAGCTCCCCGCTAAAATTCAGATAAAAACATGTCAGTACAGTGGATGTCTAGGGCATTGGTCAGACCAGCATCTCATTCACCCACGCTCAATACAATTTACACAAATTTCTGCTAATTTTTCCTCATGCCACCCTATATTTTTAAGAGCATTTATTTAATCAGAGATGGATTTTCTACATACATGACAGAATTCAGCTACGTGCTTCTGGAAAAAAACCAGCTGAAAGTTACTAGAACTCAAATTCTTTTAAGGGTTATCATTTTCAGAAAGACATACAAAACAGGTTTGCTCTTTGTCAACATTTGTATGGGTAACACCTGTTTCCTCACCTTCCATTCTACTTAAACTTGCACCACAGCATGTCAAAGTAAGTTTACTCTATGAATGAGTGAAATATGTTGCTCTGATCTACTTGTTAGCCACTTAAATACCTTCAAGGATCAAGGACTAAGCAAACTGACTATTTTTAAAAACATAACACAATGTAAGAATGTCCATTATTCTAATTCCATCAATACTCACTATGATTTACAAAACACGTGTGTCTCAAACTAATGGTAACTCCCCTCCAATGGTAATTCCCACCCAGATATCCCATCTCTCTCGACAGGTGTTCAAATACATAAGTGCCTGGAAGGCAGCAAAGCCTGGCCCAATTGAAATGTGATTAGCAACAAGCAGTCTCAAAGTCTTTCTTAGGATCCTTCCCAGTGGTTGCCCACACACACAGAGAAGCAGGACTGGGGCAGTGAAGCCCCAGTACTTCGCTACTTACAAGCCTTGCAATATGATACGAGGGAAGTCATAGGCTTTTAATTAGATTTGGAACTGTTACAACTTCTATGAGGCACAGTCATCTTTTTTGAGTCAACTGGACTCTTTGTGGAGAAATATGTGATAGCAGAATGTAGCTTCATGGATGTGAATCCATTCACAACTGCATTTGAAATCCTTGATGAACGGTGTGATAAATATATTTTAAAAAGAAAAAAGAATAAATGCAAACAATGCTGGCTTTTTCCATTCCTTGTTTTTTGTTTGTAATTTTTAAGTAAGAGGAAAAGGCAGAAAGCACTGGTTTTGCTTGATTTGATAATATATGTTGCAAGGATGAGGGAAGAGAAGCAATGATGGTTTCAAAGTCATATTTACTTCCCTGATGGAAACAAAGTAAAGTAAACGCAAGTAAATAGGTCTCCTCTACCAACAGATAGTCTGATACTATGTTCTGACTTCAATAAGACTCTTGCAAACAACCCTAATGGTCTGCACTAAAACCTTAACAGATCCCTCAGGTATTGATTAGTCTTCAATCAGCAAAGATATTTTTTGGTTTACCCACATTCTCAAAGAGGAGAACTTCAAATGTAAGTAAACATTCCTTTCTATAAACTGCTTGGTATTAATAATTCATTACACTGCCATCAGTGACCTAATAATTCTTCTCTAACTCTTATTGTGATGATGTGAAGCTAGTAATAAAAACTTTCTGCCTGCCAACAGTACTCAGAAAAATAATTATGCCTCTTTTATACCTCCTTTCTGCACAGTACCCAGGTATTTGCTTCAATATTCCATGTGGGGAGAAATCCACATCTTTTTGCTTATATCTGGCCTGGAAGAGAACACACAATAGCCAGGTAGGAGAAGGCCTTTCTGAGAAAGCCGCTTTCCTATGCTTGAATAATGGTCACACTGGAGTGCAAAGATATTCTGTTCTTTGCAGCTACAAAATAAATTGGGAAAAAAACGTTTCATTAGAATATGAACTCTTTAAACTGATGCCAGTTGCACTGAAGAGCCATCTTTGCCCCACTAATTTTAGTACTATGTCAAACATTCATAGAATCATAGAATAGTTTGGGTTGGAAGGGACCTTTAAAGGTCATCTAGTCCAAATACACATTTCTACTATACTTCTTAAATTGCACAATCAAGACTGGTAGAAACTAGCAACAAAGCAAACAGGTCATATAACATTATTTAAATGCTTTGCCAGGTACAATTCAGGCTTACGCTATCCAAAGGACAATTTACCACATTTTGCCCAACAGCCCCATTTCTAGATTCTGTCAGCAATTCAAGCCTATCTAATTCCAAACTGTACTATTTGTTCATTCTGCAAACATAATATTACTGTTTTCATAAATAGGTGTTTATGTTTCATTTATGTTTAATTTGAAGAAGTTTTTAGAATATTCTCCAGGTAATATCCAGGCCCTAGTTTACTGGTATAGAGAGTAATATTCCAGCTGAACATCTAGAAGTCATGTAACTAAGGACACTTGTAATTCTACCAAAGTTTCAAAAATTACATCGCACCTAAGAGTTTCTATGTTAGGAATGGTTAAATACTGTCCATGTGACAATAAAAGCAATTTAAGGCTACAGATCTGTCGTGGTTTAACCCCGGCCAGCAACTAAGCACCACACAGCCGCTCGCTCACTCCCCCCACAATGAGATGGGAGAGAGAATCAGAAGAGTAAAAGTGAGAAAACTCGTGGGTTGAGATAAAGGCAGTTTCATAAGTAAAGCAAAAGCCACGCACGCAACCAAAGCAAAACAAGGAATTCATTCACTACTTCCCATGGGCAGGCAGGTGTTCAGCCATCTCCAGGAAAGCAGGGCTCCATCACGTGTAATGGTTACTTGGGAAGACAAACGCCATCACCCCAAACATCCCCCCCTTCCTTTTTCTTCCCCCAGCTTTATATGCTGAGCATGATGTCACATGGTCTGGGATATCCTTTTGGTCAGTTGGGGTCAGCTGTCCCAGCTGTGTCCCCTCCCAGCTTCTTGTGCACCCCCAGCCTACTGGCTGGTGGGGTGGTGTGAGAAGCAGAAAAGGCCTTGACTGTGTGTAAGCACTGCTCAGCAGTAACTAAAACATCCCTGTGTTATCAACACTGTTTCCAGCACAAATCCAAAACATAGTCCCATACTAGCTACCATGAAGAAAATTAACTCTATCCCAGCCAAAACCAGCACAAGATCTGTCTTTCTTGGAAAGTATTTTGTATGATGCAGTTGCATACATGCGTATCAAGTCTATTTTGATAAGGCACAGGAAGCATGGAAATACAGGTGAATGCCTTCCCTCATGTCTGCTGCTATCTTTTCCTCACTTTCTATGCAACACTTCAAAAATGTGTGTGTGTAAGGCTCTATTCACAAAGCTATATTTTGACAGAGCTAACATACAAAGGAGCATAATGCTAGAAAACTCATCTAGCTTGTGCTTCATCTGAGACTTCAGCTCATCTATATGCTAATTCAAACTGGATGCAAGCCGGATTCTTCTGAAGACTGTGCTCTTAATATCCTTTTAACACATAATTTAATATTATGATTTGGGGACAGACAGTAAAAGTTAGTGCGTTGTGTTGTTCTGTAAATCTGTTGATTGCTTCTTTCAGGGATGCTGCATCAAGCATTGGCTTTTCAGCAAGGTCTGTCAGTTTGTTCTGGCTCATTGTGCCACTTTGCTGCACATGCAACACTGAAGAGCATTAAATAACACTTCACAGATGTTAATATAGAATAATAAATGACATGATACAAAGGTATAAGGAAGTTTCTATTTTTATACTGGCAACTGAACCACTTATCACTGAAATGCCATTATTTGCATGTGAAACTTACTCTCTAACACTTGCTATAACTATTGACTTCCAGACCCCTGTAGCATAGGAAAAGAAAGAAAAAAAAAAAAACCACAAAAAAACACACCACCACAAATTTGTGAACTGAACTCTATTATCATTATAAATGAGTCCAAAATACGGGAAGTATTTTACTCCACATTAAAAAAAAAAAGGGAAGAAGCCATTAGTTTTTAAATTCACTTCATGATAGAAAGTTGATACAAAGAGATGCTCTTTAGGGCTTCATTTTTTTAGATTACATTTTCCTTGCAGTGATAACCTACACTGGCTTTTATCAAAGGTTTCTTGTGGAGTTAAATTTTGTGGGGTTTTTTTAATTATTTTTTGTGCTTTAAAAGCATAATTATTTACAGGAAAACATTCATCACACAGTTCAGATTGGATTTTACTTGAAACACTTTTTTAGTTAAAATTCCTAAAAATAATCCAAAAGCTTTCTTATTTTTCAACAAAATCCTACTCCTCATGATACCAAATGGCAAGTTGAGAAGAGCTAAGGGAGTGACTCTGCATTCATATATGTTTACAATAACATAAAGAATTTTACAACCACAAAAAAAACCCGCTACTCACCAATACAAATAATTTGACTTATTTCATGGAAATTCTCAAAGTCAAATTTGACCAACAAGTTGGTCACAACCAACTCAGTGCGGTTATAAGATACTTTATTAAAAATCCTGAGCAGTGAATAATCTTGAACAACAGGAAAAAAAATTTTAAATCATCAATATTCATACATCTCTTACCTTGAGGATAGCATCCTCTAATGAAATGCAAGGAGGCCACAAACAGCTACCCAGTACACCTGCCTCTCTTCTAGACAATCTTTTTAATAATCTCGAATTCCTTTGATCTGTTAACTCCCAGCACAGACCTTTTAGGAAAAAAAAAATTCATAACTTGGTCGGACTCTGGGGCTAGAATCATCCCAACCAGTAGGTCAGAATCATCTCTTGACCATACTGAAGTGTTCTCTCTGTGAGTGACAAATCATGTGAAGCCATTATTTTCCCTTACTGCCTAGCTGCTAGCAACTCCAGTGTTTTGACAGGTAAACATCCCAATAAGCACATTGTACATAAATACTGTATTCAGAAGTTATATAGAGTAGATACACAAAGGTCACCCCCTGTCTGTCTTACCTATATGCAACAAAATGTGGTTTATAAATGCTTGATCTATATTGGTGTGGTGACACACAATAGGAAAAGTCGTCAGAATTGGTTCATCTGGACAGCAGGCTGTTCTGAGGGACATACAGCTCACGCAGGCTGAAATCCTGGGAGTCATACACATGAAACCAGGCATAAAATGCTCACAAGGGCCATTGGCGTAAGAAGTACAAACATAAACCAAGAGTAATGGAAAGGAGAGAAATTACTTTATAACATCCAGGGCCCAAACTGCTTTGAAAATAAAAACATAAAATACCCTTATGATTTAATTAGTATACTCAAATTATTTTCGTAGTATCTCAATCTGCATTTAAATGGTTCAAAGATGGAAAAAAGCACAACCATTTTAATGAACTTATTTAGTTTTACCAGTTTCTGATAGCATAAAATCTCAAGTTCAACATGTATATCATAATAACTTTTCATAAATGAAATCAAGCTTGAAATCCCTACATAATGAAAAGTACAATAAATAACTCATTAAAAGGTGATAGACAAAGGAATTTATACGTATTTTGACTGTTCTTATACTATCTAACAATCTGTATCTACTGTATATCTCAGGAAACTAAACTCAGTTAAGCTATAACAAACACTGATATTACTATAACCTGTTTCTTTCTCCAGCAACAATAGAGTAATGCACACAGCACATTGAAGGATCAGACCCCTTTTTGCACATAGCCTCAAATAACCTGTAGCAAACCCCAAACTGTAGAAACTATCAGCTGCCATCCCCACTGCTTGGGGCCAATGCTGATGGGTACCATCAGTTAATAGCATTTCGAGGTGGTAAGCCAACATCAGTGCATCTGCATTTACATCCTGCAATGCTTGACAGAGATTCATGTACAGAACTTAAACTGATACTAATTACAAATTAAGAGTTCATGCAAGTTTGAGGAAATCAAAGAAGAGGTTTCCAATTACTCCAAAACCCTGCATGGATTTCTGTATCCAAGGAAATAGGTGGTTTGAAGTTAATGAGTTAATGTCTTGGTTGCTTAAATCCTAAAAGGGTGGTAGAAAACATTTGAGCAAAACTCTTCAAAAGCATAGAAAGTTACTACATAAGTCAGAAGGCCAGGACATAATACCTGCAGTAGTAACAAGATGTAATCAATCACGATGATTTTTGTTGCTATTTCACATTACCTCTTCTGTTAGAATATGGTTTCAGGCACATTTTGGTTGCTTTAGAGAACCTGACTGACACAGTTAGAACTTTCCTGAGAGGATCAGTCAATAACACTGATCCCTAACTACTGTTGGGGCAACTAGCTGTTGTCAATTGCTAATGTTAACATACAAGTCTTCTCATCAAAGCAAAAGTATCAAAAGAATATTCAGGCTCAAGTATGACAATGAGTTAAAAGGCTGATGGCAAAAAAGTCAACCTCTTCTTCCACCAAGGGGGGATAGCCCTGTAGGTTAAACAAAGTAAATGCTATTTTTTTTTGAGCTAAGGATAAAAATTAGCAGGCCTCAAATATGCATATCTGGTAGGGAGCTTTACTAGACTGGAATGAGCATAGTTCAGTATAAGCCTGAAGCTGGCTACTGGTACCACCAGGTTAAATCACTGTTGCAAAATACAGCACATGTGAGAACTACCCACGAGGAATTTCAATGTGTACTGCAGTTAGCCAAAGGGGCACCTGACAGAAAAGTCTAAACACCGAATCACAGACATTGACTAATTGCCAATATGCAAAATGTAGCGGTTACTGGCTAATGAGCACTATATAATCAATTTAAATACTACATTAGCAGAAAAAGAAAGTTAAAGAGTTTTCACATACTAGTTATTTCCTTCTCATGGCATTTCGTGAATGTGAATCTGAAAGATAAATTCTTGAAAATATCCACGAAGGTTGAAATCCATAATCTGCCAGAAACAAAAAAAGTCAATATTAAAGACTACATATACCAAATGAATTATACATAAGGAAAGGAAAGTCAAATGTTGGGTTCAATGCATGGGACAAGCCTTCAGGCCAGTATAAACTCATACAGCAAAAGTTTTTTTGTACAGAGAAAGGCAGATATTCTAATAACTCTTTAAAATAATTTTACCATAGGCATTTGTAGCCAATCCATCTAATTAAAAAAATTTCAAGACGACCTTTCAACTATATTATTGCTCATGGCTTGCTTACAGCAGAATGCCCTTCAGATTAAGGAATGGTTAGAGTTAAAGGAATAAGACCATTCACAAACACAGTTAATTGGGAGAAAGAAAGAGATATTCTGGAACAGTTCCTTGCATAGATAAATATTCTTTCAAATTGTTGATGGTGGATGTCCCACTACAGGATCAGCCTCTCCCCTTCTTACTTTCTTTTTGACAGCTCTATCAAACTAGTAGAGGCACAGTGAGACATTAGAGGTTAAAGTGTCAAAAACACACTCATGTTACGTGGCTGACTACCTCATCACCCAGAGCAGGCAGTACTCTTCTAGGAGAGCTGACATCCCAACAAAAATACTAGCAGGGAGGAAAAAACAAGTTAACCCAACGAAAGCAGAGACTGATTAGATAAAACAGGTTAAAGGATTTAAAAGGCCAGGGAGAAACAACTGCCACTAAACCCCTGTGAAGAGATCACCCCAAAATGAAGAGAGGCAGGCACATACCGCAGTGTTTTTGGTTTTGGAACTTCACCTGCTATTTGCAGAGTGGATTTGAGATACCACCTTCTCTCCTTCTCCAAAACCCCCCGTTTCCATTACCCAAGCTATCCCAAATCTTCCAAGCACAGAGATTCACGCCTCCATCATTTCCGAGACAAGCTGCTAAACTACAAAGGGACGTCACATTTTGGCTTCATCTGGCCTGAGACATAGTGACTATGAAGCAGTGGAAGAAAGCACATCACACTGGTCTCTGTTGCAGGGATTTCCCATGTGATACTGCATACAATACAATATCCACACCTACACATGGAAGCTCAGTTAATTGGCCCAAGTTAATATATTGCTTTGAATTGTTTTCTAGAAGACATCTTGCCAAATTCATTGACCCTCCCCCCAGATAATTAACAGTAGTATATTCAGAAAATATGTCATCAATGTGTTTATATTCCCACCTAGGTATTTTTTTCTGGAAGACAAGCTTTTCAGGATGGAGGAGAGGGACTGTTCTGAGGCAGTAAACAACAGAATTATTCACTCCCACATTTACTGTAGTGCTATTATAGCAATTGGTATACTCAATAAAAATTGTTAGCATTAGAGAAATGTGAAGGGAATCAATGAAGCCAAAATAATCAGATCATTAAATAAATCCTGCCTAACAGATATAAGTTTACCAAATTGAAAAGCCCACAGAATTTGTTATAAAAAATCCGATATATACACAAAGTTATAAGTAATGATCCTGTGATATTTCCTAGTCAAAGCAGAAGAAAGGGAAAAGAATAAGATTCCACTGTCTACATTATCCAGATTTGTTTATGAAGACACAGTAACATTTTAAGTGCAAGCACTGTTCAAAGTTAGTCAAAAAACTACCTACACCTTGGAAGAAAATTCAAGAGTCAAACAGAATGCAGTAATACTAAAGCACAGACTATAAATAGAAGAATACTAACAAAAACTAGAAGGACTTCCCATAGCAGAGAGTAATTTTTTCTCTAAGCCCTTCTCATATCAAAGTTAAATTCAACTCTACATTTGAGAAGGTGACGGAGTTGGCAAAAGCAGATGCACTGCATCTTCACAGGAATCTTGCAGAGCAGGCAACGTGAAGCTAGTAGACACATTAAAATGAAGAATAGATCTCAGCTTCAAAGGAAAGAGAATCACTCTCAGATTTACAATAATACTGTCATCTAACAACCATATTTAAAGACGACAACATAAAAGGAATCAAAATACATTTCTTGAAGTATAATGGGCTTTATTCCTTTAGCCCTGGATGTGGCAAAAAATTGAAATATAAGAGGCAAATGACATGAAGCTTTCACTAGCTTGGGGAAGGTGGTCCACCAGTTTTAAAAACTTTTCTCTGGCTGAGAATATTTAAGCTATGCATTTATCAAAGTAACTCTGAACATAGCTTAGAGTCCATGGAGTTTGCTTCAAACAGAATAGACACTTTTAAGCTGCCAGTGGACCGTGTTGCTTATCTACACGAGGACTCACTACAAAGCCCAAGAGAGCACTGCTGTTACCTCCCACATGAGTGCAGCTGATTAAGCATGTCCTTGACAGAAATTGTCTGTGTAAGTGACTTTTAGCTTCCAGGAACTTAACCAAACTAAGAAGTCATCCTACAGGCAACAGGGTAGGACAAAGAAATGATAGTTCTTTGAATTTTCTTCAACTCTAACTCTTCAAGAGAGGTTTGGTAACCCCAGGGAACAAAAACATTAAGTCATCTTAAGTTGCCCTCATCTACAGTGCCCTTCTCATCTTGTTTCTCCTGGAGTCACAGGTTGATATAACCATACCAGAAAGATAGGAAGCATCCACTGGCATGTAGTTTATCCTTTTCTTTCCTCCTTTTTAGCAAATGCATTGCAAGGTGGGCTGTGACACACTTTAGGAGTAACAGAGGATCAAGGACTATTGTATTAAGATGTGAATTGACTACAGGCACACAGGATCTTCTGTGACTATTGTAACAATGTCACGAGCACTGCCTATGTCTAAATGGCTCAGATAAGAGCTATTTTCAGAGTTTTTTATTATTATTGTGTTTTGTCCTGGATCACACTAGGGAGATGCTTATTTTAAGCACCTGATACTTTATTCAACCTGGTTTAAAGTGGTTATTTTGAATGCATTTTTCCCCCACTTACTTTTTAATCATAAGCTACTTCCTTCACTCCAGCCCAAATCTAAGGGATATGAAGAAATGTAGTTCCAGTTACCTTGGTATGAATAGCTACTTTGAACATCCGAAGATTGCAGACTAGTCAAAAGACATATTTTGACTACCACCCTGCATGTGGCCAAAGGCTGAAAAGTCTTTCAATTTATGCAGCCTAACAGCCAACATACAAGAAATAAAACTCAAAACTGAACAAATTAGCAAGAAGTATGTCAAACCACTAAAGTGAACATTTTAATTAAAAAGTTAAACTGCTGGCTGACTTGATCTGATCTTGAATTTTTGGTTTGCCAGTTCATTCAACAGGGACATTTTTAGATACTTTTACATCTCTATGTGGGTTAGAAAACTGCTTTCTTAAATCATCGAGGCATCTGATCTATCAAATCTAATATAGGACCACCTTTGTTGCAAACCTATGTCAGAAAGCACAAGACTATTTGGGGAACTGAAATTTTGTTAGCTGTTGTTTTAATCCTATGTGTGCAAATTGCACTCACCAAATTTAAGCCATTTCAGTGGTGACTGCTTTTGCTACACTGGTCTTATTGTCACAGTTCTATGTAGCAGATGTACTGCAATTATCCCTAATGCCTAATGTGTGTCCCTTTATGTCCCAAGTGTTTTTTAATTTAATGGAACTATTTTTGAAATCATGTTTAAGCTCATGTGTCAATTTGAAAAGCGTGCCTTTTTTTTTTTTTTTTAAATCAAACACAAAATGGAGGCTAAGGACAGATTTGATACAGCTTCTCAGCAGATAATGGAGGTTTCACATAAAAATCTCACTAAAAAGTTTGACTTACTGTTGTGGGATTTTAAATTTTTTTTTTTTCCTTACTCTGTCCATGTCAATTCCAGTTAATTTCTTTACACTTAATCTTGAGAAATTATTTGTGTGAAAGCGCATAAAGTCTCCCTAGGTATGAGGGGATTAATGCTTTCATTGATACTTTCCAATTAAAATACTGCAGAACCTACACCAAATGCAGTAAAATCAGAGAATTGCACTAGTAGAAATGGGCAGTACACAAGTCTGGCAGTTCTTAGGTAAAGCACCATTTAAATTCAGTTGTAAAGTTTTGAACAGTAAAGCCTTGTTTATCCCTGATATAACAGAAATCAGGTTGAATTGTATTCTGAAACAAAGAAACAAATGATACACAGACTGTTTTAATTATGAACAAAGTTCATAATGCTAAGAAATTGTAATCTGAAAAGGTTATAGGCTTTTTCTGCATTAGAAAAGAAAAACAAGAAATGTAGTAATTTTTATCAAGATCAGAATTTTCAAAAATCTCAAAAGTTTACATAATCATATATCAATGCACATAAATGAAAGATCATGTGCAGTCATTTATATGTGAATTTCTGCATTTGTTTAATTAGCATGGAGCTATTCTACTGCATTCCAGAAAGCAGTTATGTTTTCATGGAAAATTTAGTGTTTCTTCAATGCAGTTGACTGCTGGAACTAAATATATAAAAGTGGCATGCTTGTCACCACAGTGCAAAACAAAAAATGCGGCTTCCTACCTTCCCAGTGCTTGATACTCAATACCTAATTTAGGCCTTAATATTCCAGTTTGTAGTCAGAGTGTCTATTTGAGCAATTGTGCAGCAAATCATTGAGAAAAAACATTTCTTCCATATGCATAGTCTTGGCCACCAGAGGTCAACAATTAGTATACAGATCTATTATTAATTTTAATTAATTTCTAGAAATAATATTTGTGAATACGAGTATTCACAATTTATAAGCTGATATTTAAATTCTGTGAAGTAGCCCATTTGACATACATCATAAATTACACAGTACATTTCTAGTTCATGAGTGGAAGAGCATGTGACTTAGAACAGATTGTGTGAAATGCCATATATACCAATTTGAAATTCTCCCTCTATTAATATTTCTAGCTCATGAGTGGAAGAGCATGTGACTTAGAACAGATTGTGTGAAATGCCATATATACCAATTTGAAATTCTCCCTCTATTAATATTCCCTAATTATTTAAAACTTGCTGCATATGAATTTCCCTGCCAGCAAAATCATGGAACATATGCAAAAAGTAAAAACAAAGAAGGTGATAGCAAAACCTTTTGAAATTCAAATCATTATTTGTGAAGAGAGAAAAAAAATAAAAATCACAGTATTCAACTGCCCTATAGATGTAGGCAAGGAAAAAGGGAGGGAGGATGATGACTTGCACTGTCTGAGAGACATGCAGTGGCTTCAGAGTTGACACATATTGAGTCACAATCAGAAGTAAGTTTGTCATTCCCAGTCTCTTTCCTAACGTCATAAAATTGCTGTTTCTTCCTACTACATGCACACAGATATCCAACAGATATTGGAACACAGATATCCAATTATTGCTAATTGGTTTTGGTTTTCCATGCATATTTAACACAAACTTATTTATACAGGGCAATCAACTCCCTTCAGGTATGCCTAAATTTTCAGTAGCATTCATATTACATATCATTAATTTTAAATCTGTAACATGCATTGCAAATATCCTGGGACGATATAAAACTCAGCCTATCTGATGAAAAGTAAAAAAAAAAAAAAAAATTTATATGTTTCTGTAAGCATTTAAACATGCACTTGCTCTTTTCCACCAAAATAATTCCATTATGAATGCTTAGGATTGTGTGGACAGATGCATCAGCCAAAACCCATCAGAGAAACAAAACAGGCAGCAATAAACGAGCAGAGGTACTATGCTATGGCCTAAAACGTGCCACAGAAATAAACTATGACAAACTATGACACATAGAAGTTTTTGCACAAAATTATATCTTCACTTGTATTCCCACAAATGTTTTGCATGAACACACATCTAAGTCTTCACATTATAAATGCTTTTTGATAAATATGTGCAAGAGTCTATAAAGGGATGCAGCACACAATGCAAAGGTAACATGCAGTCGTGATTTCATTTGATTGTGACAATAGGTCTTAAGTCATCAGTGGGAAGGCCGTAGGCGATGCTGGATTTACAACAGATTCTCACACAATTTCAGTTGCACCTGTACTCGCTGCCTTCACTGTGTGGCAGAGAGGATAACTGCATTCTGTCTCTCCACATTTGGAAGGGACAGTACAGCCATTTGAATGCACTTTCGTGCACTTTTTATACTTCATTGTACAAAGCCTACTGAACACTTCTGTGCTACATACGAGAGGCAGAACCTCTCTGCACTGTTCCCCCTGCAGCACTTCAGAACAAATTGGAAAACAGGATAGTTGACCAAAACATTGGGATTCAATTCCTGCATTTAACAGCTAATACATTTCCTTTGGTCACTGTTTATTCTTCTAATGTGTACTTATTGATATGCCCTCTAGAAATATTTCATTATTCTACTCCAGAAATCTAAATCAACTGATAGCTGTACTCATCCAACAGTACAAATGAGCACTAGAAATCCAGTGGCTAGAGAGTTTCCGATAGCAGCATTTACCCAATTAGCCATCAACTCACCGTTTTGAAAAAGATTAGAGAATGTGCAATTCCCTGCCTGTATTAAACTACTGAAATCTCTAGGAGAGTGCTGGGAGATTAAATGATGGTATCAGCCTTTCACCATAGATGGTAAAACTAAAACTTGAAGAAGTGCAAAGCCAGTGTTAAGCCACTGCGCACTCCCCAAAACTGACCTGCCTTACCCAACACACCTTCCCTCCAGGTGGCTTTGGGGCAGTGCTGCATGACCCCCCAAACAAGCAGCCGAAGCTATTCCTTTCTCTTCCATGAGGACCTCTTTCAATACAGAAAACTCAGACCACCGGCAAGTCAAATTACAGTAAAACAAACCACCCCCTACTCTCCTCTTTGTCATGCAGCATTGGCTCCCTCTCTTGCAGTCTCACTTACCCAGGAAGGTCTAGTCCCTGACGGGTGGTGCTGCCCACCCTGGGGCCCACCCTGCCCCTGCCCGACCAGCCCAGCCTCAACACCCCAGGCACTTCACCCCCACGGACTTTACCCCCACAAGAGCATGCCCAGCTGCTCCCGGGAAAAGCTCCTTCCCACTGCCTTGCAGAAAGGGCAGCCGAGACAACAGACTGCAGGCAGCTTTCTCTGTGCCACCTGACTTTATTTACTCTTTCAAACGTGCAACCCAATAGCCATATTAAACTTCAGAAAAACCAATTAGGCCCTCTGTCACATGGCATAAATCAGAAGTCATGCCATATAAAGAAATGCTATGAAATCAGCAGAGAGGACAAAGGCAGAGGCAAACTCAAAGGTAGCAGCTGCGCTGGCCACCTGAAAACACCATTTTAACTTTGTTTATGCTCAGCTATAAACTTGGCTACCTCTGAGAAATGTTGGCTCAATATGCAAATGTCAGTGCTTTCCACTCCCCAGTTCCTTTTGGTGTATGTTCTCCACATACAAGCAGGTACCTGTGCATTTAACTCACATAATGCAAATTAGTCCTTGCAAGTGAAGTGGCTTATTCGGAAAAAATATCATTTGAAACTATAGTCCTATGCAGCCTGCAGATGTAAGGCACAATATATTTTTATTTTCATGTTCTTAAAGATAAGCATGACGATTCGCAGAATTAACCCTTTTTCCAGTCTGTAATCCACTGGTATCATACTCAGAAAATACTTCCATCATAAAAAGCCCCACATTTATTGCTTTCTAGGGGGAACACAATAGTTTGTCTGAAGAACAACAGTTTCTTAATTATTCCACCATTTATCATCTATGTAGCACATTCCCCTCCCTTGTGGTCAATAGCACTGTCACGGAGACCCAGCTTAATTAAGTAGATATTGATGGTCTTTTTGTTTAAATTGAGGCATGTGGAAGTATTTCTCAAGTACTGTTGATGGCATTTGGGTGATTAACATCTCTGGGTGTTTTTCAAAATCCCATCATTATTTTCTCTACATGGCTTAGTCTAACAGACTTCACTAGGATGAAATCAGATATGGACCCTGCCTTCAGTTCTACTATTCCTTTGCTCATCTTCTCATGCACACTAATCCTTTATTTCTTAAGTGTGAGGACATTTGAAAATGAAATTTAAAAAGTCAGAAACATAGGCCTATGACAACCCTTATTATTAGAACTGATTGTTCATGTTGATTGCACAATACCACTCCACGAGTAGTACTGTTTTGAGTAGCCTGATCTCCAGTGTACCAAACAAACTCTGTTTCTTTGTTTCTCTGCCATCAGTGTATGCCCCACACCATCTGTGTCCCCTCCAGACCACCGCATATACCAGTTCTAGCACGAATTTTGCAAATGCTTGCTTGCCAGTCTGTCTGGGCAACGTTATGCTGTGTCGTGCATCCTGCCCCATACAACAGTCTGAGGTGCAAGCATTAATCATTTTGATGTACCCTTTCGGTACTGAATGAGGAGCGCATATCAAAGCACTTTTATGTTATTAGCTGTCTCAAACTTATTTTACTTTGAGCTTTAGCAAAGAAAGATCAAGTGATAAATTTTAAAAACTAAAAACCATGGGTTTAACTAAAGAAAGTCTAAGACAGAGGTCTCCCCTTTGCGTTACTGCATACATTTAGGGCTCCTGCCACCTACCTGCCTGAGACTTCATTCTGATCCTTTCTAGTTTCCCTACCTTGGTTTTCAGGGATACTGTCATTGTGCAGTCTCTCACCTGTCAGTCCAATTGCCTTTTTTGTTTTTGCACCCATGAGTTCCATGTAAAAACTAGCATAAATGGCCCCCATGGGAGTCTCTTTCTCATACCAGGTATCACCCCTTGCTCTAGTGGAAAATACTTTGTGGAGAGTGCCGCCTCACTTCCCTGTCATCCCTCCACCAGGGAGTTGGAAGGGAACTGTGAGGTTGTCTGCTGGAAGGCAACAAGCTCAGAAAAGCTGCCTGTTGCATGCGCAGAACTGGATGAAAGACAGAGAGCCAATGACAATAAGGTGAAAGGTACAACAGGGATACAGTCCCCTACTGCCCTCTGATAACAGCGATGCATCCAGCTTTGCTTTGTGTCCTTGAAAGTATCTGACATAGGTAGACAAGTACTAGCATGAGCTATTGCAGGCCTTAGTCTCAACAATTAAATCAATACAACCTTAAAACTGTGCATCTCCATCATCCTCACAAAGAAAAATTAGAAACATTATATGTCTGCTCAACACTGCCTATTGAAAACCAAGCTACGGTGGAGGTGTTCCAGAGTTAAGCTGTCCTGATGAAGTAACACGAGCAAATAATTAGTCATGGGTTTTGGTATCATTTTCTACTCTCGTGTGGTCCTAATCAAGAGCCAGGGCAGGGAATGTCAGTGAACCCCAGACTCAAGAGACTAGTTAGCATTTGAATGTGTAAAGTACACTCTGAATTTCCCAGTTTTATATTCAGTGACTCTCAGTGGCTCAGCTCCATCTGAGGTGCAATTCTATCGACCGCAACGGTTCCTGTGGATTTACCCTGGGGATGTATTTTGCTCAAAAGGATTAACTCAGAAGGGAACTTTCCCCTGAAACAAGTGAAATAAAATAAATAGTGACATGGAAATCCTATTAGTTGTTCCTGCCATTATTGATTAACAGGCTAAAGACAACCACTTTCTAATAATCTGTTTACTAAAACCTAATGGTTGCTTCTTTCCTAGCGCACATAGGCACTGATCCTTTAGCGAACGAGCAGCACGTTAATCACCTCCAGGAGCAACAGCTGTTCCTTAGTGCTTTTTATTCAGCAGATTCCAGGTGGGTAAGATCAAAAACCCCAGGTAGTTCCAGGAGGAGGTGTCTAATTCATGGTACTGAATAGAAGCTAGAAGTGAGCTATTGAAGCATGGAATGTGCTACAATGATTCGGAGCAATAGCCTGCTAATAGACTATCCCATCTGTAGGACCAACTGATACTGTAATTTCAAGAAGTGAAACAGTTCTGTTTTCATTAACATATACAGTGTTTTTTTGATGTGGCATTTAGGTTACGAAGCATCATCAGTAAAAATTTGCATAGATAACTACAACCTTTTATGAAAAAGGGTGTTCTACATTTTCAAAATGTCACAGAACAACCCTTTAAAAAATAAAAAATAAAGCAAGTAATAATGACAGTAAGCTTTCTTCATTATGCTGAAAATCAGCCTACAAATACTTAAAACATCTGCTTCAGTCTATCACATCTATTTTCTGAACAGATTTAGATATCAAAAAGATTTCTTAAAGGTTTTCTGCAATAGAAACCGTCAAAAAAAGAATGTTTTACAGGACTGAAAGCATAGCCGTGTGCATTTAATTATAAGTTATGCATGTTATGCACTTTAAAATATGCATTTTCAAACAGATCTTGGAACACTTTACATTGTTGATACTATTCAAAAATGAATATAAATGAAAATGTCACTGTAAAGAAAAGATTTTTGCCAGCCACTATTAATATTTAAAAGCAATGTGTGGGGCTTTACTAACTCAAATAAGGACTCTCTTATTAAAACTTCATTTACATAAATTAAACATTCCCTTGCTTTTATAGATACTTTCCTTTTTCTTCTTTATTTGTCTGATTATCAAAAAAAAAAAAGGAAAAAAAAGAAAAAAGAAAAAAGGGGGTGAGGGGTTAGAGGGCAGATAGATTTCACACAGATGAATTCTAATAGACCTTCCAGATATACAGAATCTTGTTAAAAATTCATGCAGACCAGAATACTAGAAGGTCAGAAAATGTCTTTGAAATTCTGCCAGAGCTCTTTTTGATAATTCATTCAGGTTTTAAAAGGGAAAATTCCTCATTAAAAAGGACCTAATGCTTATTAATTTATACTCCTAAGGCAGAGGCTGAATATTAAGCGGTGGACTCTGTTAATCCATTTATTAAATATCAAAGACCATATGTTTTCACCCTGTGTCCTTGCTTATTGATTAATTGCCTGAGACCTATATGGGTAAATGCAGAAAAAAGTTCCTTCAAAGGTAAGTCTCTAGACACTTTCTTAACCTGGTGGAAACTGTATCACTCTTTTCTGTACTATATATCTTAAAGAACCGAATCTCCTCTGCCTTCAGATAGAAGTCTGTAATCTACTGGATCTGGCTGAATAAAAATTCCCTTTGCTGAAAGTTATCATTTTATGACAAAGGGTAACTATAATAGCTTCTACAGCACTGATTTCTGGTTTCCTGGTGAACACATTTTTGGACATTAAGTATCAGCAAGGCTTGTCGGTGCCCCAGAAACAAACAATAGCTTCTCTGCTCTATGCTGGGACATAGCGAGGAACTGAGCACTTTTCCCACTATTTTCAAGCTCCCTATTCAGTTGCAGAGTTCCAAGTACAGTTCAGATGGAGCCCAGGTTCTGGTCCACAATTTGAGCTATAAACCCTATAAATCAATGGTTTTTCACAGCTACCAAACAACCTCCATTTTACCCAGAATCCACATATTAACAAAGCAGAAGGCAACGAAAAGCAACAGGAGTGCTGGAGTTTGCAGCAAATCTGTGTTTTACTAGAGTATTTTGTAAGGATAAGGTATGGTACTTGTACCTCTTCCACTTCATTATATCACTCTCAAATGACAGAAAAAGAAAGGCAAGATCATGTCCTGCATTCACTTTGTAGTGGTACAAAAGGTGACTTAAGGTGCTACTGGTTCAAGAAGAGTCAAGCTCTAACTATGAATCTTTTCTGAAATCTAGTGAACATAACAGTCAAACATCTATTTTCACTTCTTATGAATAACTTCTCCCCTTTCCCAAAATTGAGGATGAGAACTAACAAAGCACAATCTCAGGTAAATTAAGAAGGTTATATCAAGAATGATTACTGACATGGAGAAGTATGACATTAGATAGCAGGATAGCCTTCCACGTGATTGAACCGCTCTTCATGGAAAAAGGAAGAAAAAAAGCGTGAGCAAAGAGCCAAACAACAGACCACTAGGAGCAATCATAATTAATGCCTTCAAGATCATCAGGTAATATGCTGATGCACATTACCTTGTAGATAACACAAAGTCTCACCAGGGAAAACATGAAAGCAGCAAGCACTGGCACTGGCTTCCTTGGCAAACCCTTCTTTCTCTGACTGCAGGGGGGAAGAGCCCTTCAAGGAGTGGGTACCATCACTCTGCATATGTGACTGTGTCAGCAAGCAAGCTTTCTAGCCAGAATTGCTTGGTTACCAGGAAAGTGATTATTCTTTTTGCCTTTTGAAAACCAGGTGATGCTCATCTTACTGCTAATTTTCAATTTCAATTAACACAGCTTAGAAGTCTACAGAGACTTTTTCTTCTTTTCTTTCTTTTTTCTTAAGTGCTTCAGTAGTCAGCAGACGACTAACGAGATGGCAGATGAGTACTGGCAGAATTGAAACAACATGTTGTATAGGAGGAAAAAAAACCCACTGTGTAGCAACAAAGTGAGGAAAATCCATAACAACAAAAAAAACCCCCTGTAACAGAGAAAGAATTAGGGCACTTCAAATTGACACAGTATAGAGGACTTTAAGGTGTTTTTCTTCTTGTACGAGGGCTGCTGTGTGCAGTCACCGCTCCCTCTGCTAATTCTTGCTGCTCCCTCAGTTGTGCCAGTACAACTATTTGTGTGACTGTGAAGTGAATCAGATCATGGAATTGATCCAAGTTAAAAATAACCTGGGGGGGGGGGAAGGAAAAACTCAAAGCAGCTGCCACTGGTGCCAAAAATCAATGTCAGGCAAGTCACAGCCTCACCAGGGTCTCTCCGGAGCCCGCAGTTTCAGAACAGTTAGATAGGTATGGTGTTTGAGACCTACAGCCTGGACAGACAGCAGCACACAAGCCTGTCCTATCACAGGGACATGATGGGCACAGGCAACAGCAGGTTTTGAACTCAAAGTCCAAAATACCAATACCAGGACTTGGGGATATAAAAGCATGAACACAAGGTGTTAAACCATAAATTGAGATGGATGAGCATGGGCGCAAGTCTTCTCATTGCTGCCACACTTCAACCATTCAGATAGTTAAGGGGCAGACCTGCTGTTTCAAGCTGGATTTCCAGCCACCTCTAAACCGCCACCTCAGGGAGTTCTTCCCAAAAGCAGAATTTTCAAAAATAGAAACAAAAACACTGATCCCCATATGCACCATGACATACTCAGTGTATTTTAGGTTAGGGGATGGAAGAAATTGTCTGCATCAAGAAATACCTAATAAGCATTCAGGAACTACAATAGAGAAGGACATGTCAAAGGCAGAATATTCATCAGCAGAGGCTAGTCCTCTCCCAGTAAAAACAAAACAGATTCAGTTTCAATAGATGATTCCTGTATACAGAATGGCTTCACTTCTTACCAAGTTGAGGTTTACTTTACATGTTAATAACATAATTCTCTGTGAATACAGCAAAGTCTCTTCCTGCTTATAACACGATCTTCAGCATGGCATTCAGTGATAGTCACCTGCTCACCACAGCACAGATGAACTGTGGAATTTATTGGACATTTTCTGAGCTCAGCAGACAATCCTTTCCTGCTGGACAGTCTGCCAGAAATATCCAAACCAGTACCAGACCTATAACATAGGCCGAATGGTTTCCTTGTGAATGAAGACAATTTATTAAGAGAGTATCATATAGAATCTATTTTGGTGTCTTCTCTATGGTTTAGATAACAATTCCTGATGATAATAAGCTCAGCCTTAAATGCACACATGCCATGATCCTGCTGTGTAAGTTTAAAAATGCTACTTGTCTGTCTGCCTGTTTAGCTGGCAGTTTTACCCACCAGGAACACAAATGATTTAAAACCCAGATGCTGAGCAATTTGAGATGCAGAAGCACCCTACAGTGAAGCAATTATTGCCTTGGAGGGTCTTATTATCCTCATCATGTCATGAATTCTACACAAAGTAAACATGCCTTCACTGTTACATATCTCCCAAACTACAGTATTGTAGAGAAGTTTTGAAAGAAGTTTCTCATCCCTAAATGTAAATCTCACCATCTTTTCTCCTTGCTTAGAGAGGCAATGGATGCCTGCTGTTTTCCTGTCATATTATATTGGATTCCCCCTTACCCTACCCCGTAAACCTAAGCAAGTAGTTGAGGCATGGGTTATATGCTACTGATCAGAAAGTACAAACACAAGGTAGCTTGCAGAGGTAAACTCATCATGCCACTACACCCTGACCAGCACTGCTTACTCCTGATAGCCACAACAAAGTGTTTGTTGTGGCACATTTGGTCAGATGTGCATTAGCCACAGAACTGTGCAGGAAAGGCACTAGCACTCCGGTTTAAGACGAATATAGCCTACGGGACTTTTAAAGCCATTTTAAATCAATAACGTTCATGCCAGCTGTCTTATGGAATAGATTTCAGAATGAAGAAAAACATTCTTTTCACCATAGAACAGTGCACTTGTATAACATTACTATCTTGCCGGTGCCCTATACTTAACTGTATACTTGTTTCCCACTGTTAATTAAATGTATTGAGACAAGTGGCCCGTTGGCTTAACTGGACACCAACAATTGCAGACCTGAGACGTATCTTTGGTGCCATCTGATCATACCCAGGTCACCTGAGCATAACTCAGAAATGTAGTTTTCAGGTATTTACAGCACAGCAAGGACGTGCATTAACAAAATGCTGCATGCATTGGGCAGAAATGTACAGACTGCCTTTCAGAAAACCGCAGTGCCCCATATTATTTCTTGAATGATACTCAAAACCTTTACTGAGTCATCTAAGAACTTCCAAACTTAATGATTAATTGACAGTGTTGTTTAATCTTTACATTGATTACTCTGTGTTCTTCTGTGCAATGCATAAAGGACAGCCATATACTTTTGGACTACTTTTTGCTTATTTTAGAATACAGCAAGTACCCAGTACAGAAAAATGCTAAAGTAACAGCTCTGTATGAGGCAGCATGCGCATGCAAATTGCATTGAATCAAACACTTATTCTCTTCTACTTTCAGCAACCAGCTGCTTCCTACATTCTTAAGACCAAAACCACACAGAATAAAAGGAAAAAAACCCAAACACATTAGTTTGTGTCTGAAGTGAATGGGAAATATAATAAGTAATAATTACAGTAGTTAATGATTATATCTGTATTTTAGATTAAACTGAGGCATCCAAGGGTACCCCCTCCTCCCCCCCCCCAAACTACACAATAAGTTCTGGAAAAGTCACAGGGAGCATTCCTTTTCCTGAGGGGACATAAACTTACAAGGTCTCTTTTGTAGATGCATACCCCTAACCATTACATATCTTGGTTACTGCAGGCATAACGGGGTTAATATCAGTTCTTCCTGTAGAAGCTATTCCACTAAACATGATAGTCACAAACAGGAGTGAAGACTGAATAACTATAAAGACTACAAAGGTAGAAAATATGATTCCCGGTTTCTGATGCACAAGCTAACTCTGTTACACAAAGTAGGACAGGTTCAGCTGAAGGAGAAAAATACTGCACCTAGAATATGATATTGCAGAGACTTTTAGTCATTTGGGAAATCTTCTGGGAAATGGGAGTTTAAACTCCATCCTACAAAATAAGCAGCCTAACTGGTTAGATTTTAATTAAATGGGATTTGACTCTGAATTCTCAAATAGCTTCAGATCAGACAAAGAATATCAACTATTCTACAAAAATATTTGTTTATATGTACCTGAAATTCAAACTTGTGATGGATCCATTAGCTAATACTGTCCAGATACAGGAATTGGACTCTGTAGGTTTCACAGCAGCGCAAAGGCAAGTGCTCTGAGTATGGCAGTGTATTGTCCCATACCTGTGGCACACCATTCTGGTGTGAACCAGTAATAGTTACTATAAAAGAAGAGCTCCTGTGCCTTAGGAAATTTAGCGTGAAAAATCAATTCAACTATTTAAGTTCAGATACAGCTTTTTATTGTAAAGAACAGCAATAAATTTAAGAGCATACAATATTTTAACCGTTATATTTGAAGGTATGAAACAGTGTAGTTCACAGTCAATTCCAAGTTTCAAATATTTCCATTTTCTTATCAGCTCAATCCCAAGATCAGCCAAGTCCCCAGCTTGATCAGAATCAACAAGCTGACTAAAGAGAAAGTGCACAGAAAATTTTATTACTCGAGTGAAGCAAATGATCTAATCTCTTCATGGTGCGCATTCATCATCACCAGGGAAGAAGGACAGATGGTAGGAGCACTCTCCAGAATGCTTCACTTTTGTGGTCAAGTTGCAGCATATTCTGCTTTATCAAGATATTTAGCACTTAACAAATGCCTAATAAGAACCAAATCAGTCCTGTAATTAGAGTTAATGTTTTTTGTTGATGTCAGCAATGCCAACGCAGAGCAGGAATATTATTGTAATTTAAATTTGAAGAATTCAGAACTGAAATTAATGCTGGCTGCTTTGCAGCAATCTCAAGAGCATAGCATCCTTCACTCCAAGATGTCCTAGTGCACACACATGTGGGTATAACACAGTGTAGGTTAAATAAGCAATAGTGTATAAAGCAAGAACAGTACAAGTTACTCATTATCTGGATAATACTAAACAGTTTTTATATGTTGGAAAACAAAACAACAACAAAAAGATTTTGTAAAGGACCTTGTAACTTTTTCCTAAATGTCCTCTTTCATGTTCAGCCTGAGTTGCCCAATGCCTGTCTTGAAGCTTGGGAATAACCAACAAAGTATTTAGGGCCATTCCACAGGAAATTAATGCAAGAGAACACTGTAGTGTGCTTATTGAATTTGTTTCTCAACACACACACACAAAAAAATCATTCATCATTGTAAAAAAGGAGGGTTGAAGCACAGAGTTACTCAGTAAATTCTCCCTACTCACATCACAAATGAAATCACCTGACAACCAGGCTACTGAGACCTAACTTTCTCCTCTGCCTCCATACCCATCTGCTAGACCTGGTGCTGGCATGTGCACCATCTGTGCTTAGCACATGAGGGAAGCAAGACTCAAAGGTTTTACAGAGGTTTATAAAATTCACATGGGGACAGACCCTACTATCCCCAAGGTAAGAGCCACATATTTTATGTTTTCTTATGCTCCCACAGTCAGTCACTGTATGTCCTACCAGAGGCAGGTCATATACGTTAAATTCTTTTTGTATCGTTGTTCCAATCACTTTATATAGTTACTCCATTCATGGTCAACTGTGGAATTATTTAGCATTTGTAGAGCCTTCTTAAACTAATTTATTCACACCTAACTTTCAACTGTTTGCATCTGTGATTAATTTGGTCCAATGCATCTTGCTGTTATTGCTGTTGATTTATTGTCAGCTCGGGCTTATAGGTATAGCAATTGATTTGTCTTAGCTCTTCTCCGTCTTTCATGCCCTAATTTTCAATTAATGCCTATTCATTAATGCTTTCTTTCCATTAAAAATCCACAGCCTCTTTTGTTGGTGACTTTTATTGGCCTGCAATAAAGAAGGCTTTGCTTTTTACGTCAGACAGGCCTGATTTTGTATTACTACTGGCAGCAATAACTAAGCGTGTGACACTGCCTTTGTACTATTGATGGATGTCAATATGACACATGTAGAAGGCAGACATGAAAGGGAAAAGTTAAACTGAGGGAGAAAGGGAGGTACTCTCTGTTTAGTACCTACACATAATAGAGAGTCATACAATCTAACAGAAAGAGTGGACTTCTGCACCTATCTGCCATTGTCTTTGGCAGAAGCTTTAGTACAGATCTGCCATTTTTTTCCCTGCTCCCATTTCTGTTTAATTGCAATCCTAGATTATGTGCAGCACACTTGCCTGAATACTATCTAGAGAACAAAAGCTAATGAAAGTTAGATGAGAGAGCTCAAAAAAAAACAGTGGAGGAAAAAATTGCACAGTGGGAATAAAACCATGTGTTTAGGAAAATGGAAGGAAATAAATGCCAAAATGGCTCAATCTCATAGTTTGATATATGTTAGCTAGACTTCAGCACTTGTCCATTACTACTCATTGCAGCAAACATAAGGTAATGTAACATATTTTTTATTTTCTAACATTGACCTTTCGGACAGTTAAATGACATACTTTCTGCAGGCTAAGAATACCTCTTCTGGACAGTAACTGTGGCCAAGGTGGTGCACAGTAACTTTTTGAACAATAGTAACTTTATTTTGTGTCTGACCTGTTAAATTTACTCAATACAAAAAGTTAAAAACACATTTTGTGCAGAAAAAATTCATTGCTGGATCCCGAAAGGAAAGAGATCTCAGAGCTCTTCTGACAGGTCACCAGATGGAATGGAGACTCTCTGAGCCAGGACTGTGCTGCATTCTCAACACGGTAACTGAAAAGGACAGCTAAATGATAGATGCCTTGGCTGAGCATCAAGATGAGCTGTTGTTCTCTCAGAAGATCAACAAAAGACTATCAGGCATTCTCTGTCAGTAGAAGCTACATGATCAAAATGCTGTTTAAGATGTTAATCAGAAAATGGAACAATAAACTAAAGCACAGCAGTTCCTTTCAGTCTTGCTGCCACTCCAACCTATAGGAGTTTTGCCACTGATTTCAACAAGAGCAAAATCAGGTAATTATAATGCTTGTGGCTTACAGAGCCCTCTACCTTGACTAACGAAGTTCCTCAAAGTGAAGTACTTCAGGGACTTCTCTACAGTCTCCTTCTACAAAAGGATTTATTTTATAGTTACAGCACATCTTTGATTAAAAAACATTAAAATGAAAGAGTTGAAAACAGACATTTCAAAGGCCTTAAATCATTTTGTACTGGTCTATAAAGCTTCTTCACAGTAACAACAGAGAAATTACCTATATTAAACTATAGCGTTATTACTATCTTACATATAGCCCTGCAGTAAGAAAGTGAGTAAAAGATGGAAAAGCATTTTTAAAATTTTTGTTTTAGTTATTATTATACAAGGGACCTCATTCAGAGCAGCCTTTAAGTATAAAAGATTCTTAAGGTTAAGAATAAGTATCATCATTGACTTGAACAATGGTTTATGAAGCACTGTCTCTGTTCAGTGATTTTCTTCTTTTATGAGCGCTACGCCTGAGTCTACCCAGATGTATACAGGCACCTATGTTTCAGCATATATATCAGCCATAACAGAGTTGGGGACATTCTAAAAGGTTAAAAAAAAAAAATATATCAGGGCATCTTGGTAACATAGGTAAACCTGTAACGTAGGTAAACCTGGCTTTATTTATGCCAGGATATTTCAGAAAACTTTACTCAAGTAGGGGCAAAATAGTGCTATTGGCAGCACAATGACATTCCTGTGCTTTCATTTTGCCAGTCTCAGACAAAGGCAAAAGCCAGTGTTTGAGATGATAAATCCAAGAAAATAAGCAAATGTTTTTATTTTCATTTTAATTATAGGTAGTCACTTTGAACATTTTATCTACCCAGGGACTATACAGCACAGGCTGTAGCAACATGACCCGCCTTGAATTTTCCTCTTTTGCCAAGTAAGATGACATGAGAGAGCAAAGATTGAATGGAGCTACAGTAAAATTTCTGGTAAAGCCATAAGAAAAAGCAGATAATTGCCTCATAATACAGCAAGAATTTTGTACTGTGGGCTCTACGAAACAGAGAAACACAGACTCCTTGGTCCTATAGTCACTGCTGCTGTTGGTTATATGGACCTGGGTAAAATGTGAATGTCCATAGAGATTGCATGTCTTATCTGTGAGCTTCAGTGCAGATCTTTTGTTACAGCCTGTCCACAAAGAGAAGAGAGCGTATGGACGGATATGCTGCAGCTTCACACAGTCCCAAAACACAAATGCACACAACTGCCACATGCAGTGTAAAATCCTAATTGCCTAGACCCTTAAAAAGCACTAGCTGACGGGCCACAGGTAGATGACTAAGAGACAGCTCTTCAGATGGGTTCAGCATCTGAGAGTGCCAACAAAGGGGTTTTAATGATGTGGCTATTTTTGACACAGGTGCAGCTTCATTTCCAGAAATGTGATGTGTTACCCTGAGTAGGAAACAAATTCTTGCAAAAATCTAGTATTCTTGTGGTACACTTCTCATATTTTCTACTTCTTTTTGTCTAACATCAAATAACTTTAAATACCTAGGTGTTTAAAAGAAAAAGCTCTGGGAACATATCTGGGTAGTACATACACTTAGAAGTGGAAAAAACTGCAAACCAGACAGACCTCACTGTGAGACTGAATTTAGGATTGAATTTACAAAGGGACTCGAGTGAAGACAGCAGAGCAATTTCCAGGGTCAATGCCACGTTGTATGTGGATACATCCAAAATCCTTCGTTAGCTATAAAATGTATGTCAGAATAACCTGTGCAAAATTATGGTTCTAGTAGAAAGGGATGAAGTGTGGGTAAGTGTTCATAAATCAGATGTAGGCATGAAAATTAAAATTGTAAATTTTAACCTGGCACATTCTGGATTTACAAAAGCTATCAAAATACAGCCATTTCTTTTCACTGGGCTGGTTTAACTTTGTACCTTTAAAGAAAGGAGGAAATGATGCAAGTACATTTCCCTTTACGATTTGTTTAAATTAATATAGCAACCTCTGTATCTCCATCTTTATATTTGTAATTTACTACAAAATTCCTGAATTTCTCATTACTACAAGTATGAATGTGAAAATAAATAATAATATCCCAAAAAGTGTTTCAAACCTGATGTAATGATTCCTATGGAGCCATTAAGTTTCATCATTTCCATAAATTCAGTCTCCATGCAATGAGTTCTTTATGAAAGGTCATTTAATTGCCTGATACGATATAATGGCTCCTTTGCATCAATAATGAAGTCAATAATCTGCATTTTTTACACCTCTCTATATATCCATTGACACAATAGGTTGTTGCAGTCCTAAGTTCTTCAGGCCCATTGGACCACTAATACAAAAGGTTTGAAACTATTAAATATACATTTAACATGATAGAATGTTACGAGTCTATTGGAGGTCAATGCTGTAAAATTATGCCTCTAAAAATCCTCCTTAGAAAGTAATTTATGGCCTGGAATATGTTTATTAAGAGTCCCTGACTACAGATTTATGTGATTTTATGTGAAGACTGCAATTGAATATGCTTGGGGACCAATCCTGTGAACACTTTCCATGAAGTTCAGAGCTTATTACCCTACATAATCCCTCCTGGAGTCAATTGAAATACTCCCAAGAGTAAAGTTGCTCATAGTCATAAGTATTTGTAGCTTCATGCCCTTAAGCTTGTTTCCACAGCTCTGGCTCTGATTCACTGTGTGATCTAGCAAGTCATCTGATTAGCTGTGCTTATCTGAGAAAGGGAACAATTTAATGGGTAAACAGCAAGATAAACTGTATGTTTGCTATGTACTTAGATGCACAGCACTATTGGTACTAATTGTTACTATTTCTGCAGCTCTGCTTTTATTAATCAGCTATGTCAGTGGTAGTGACCAATTAAAGAAAGAACAACATTCTCGGCTCAGACAAGATACTGAAGTCCCTTTGGGACATACCTCAAAAAAATTAAAAGTTCCTCCTACCCTATGCCCTAAAACCCTTCTTAAGCTTAAAAAAAAAAAAAAAAATCAGCCATGCAAGGCTACTTATAGAATATTTGCAGTGCAACACATATTTATGAAAAAGTATTGCTTTTCTGCTGAAAATGGTTATAAAGTGTTATAAAAAATTCTCCATCCCTCCATTCCCCCATCCACGTATCCCTGGAAAGAATTTCCTGAAAGTCACTCCCTCCGTGCCACTGGAGTAGTTGGTTATCACTGTACACAGGAAAGAGCAAGAGCTATTAATGAACTGCATAATACTGTTTCATTTCTATGCTTGTATAAACAGTGGGAGGGATCATTTTTACTTAATTTCAGATGTAGCTTTGAGCGTATACTAAGGAAACAATACATTCCCACCAACCTGGCACAGGAGAAAGTTTACCTCACAGTAAATTAATGAAGAGCTTATCAGCTAAGCTTAAAAGCGGGTTAACAAGGTACAGTTTGCCACCCAGGCAGGGAATGGTCCCACTTAGTCATGCATGAAGGACATCACTGTCTAAACATTAGGAAGGATAACCAACAATCCTCATGGAGGAATGCTAATCTCCTAATCTCCCTTCCATCTGTGGCTTAAGAAAACTGTTTAAGGGTGAAATATTGGAGAGAAGAATGAAGAAATATATCTGGCTAGATCTCCCCACTATAACAGCAGAGGATTTACACACATTTGTAGGCTTCCGTTCATTCTAAAATCAAATTCGTCCATGATACAGGAATTTGCTTAAGTACTGAGGCCCTTCTACATGGCTGTGCCACCACGTTAGCAGGATGATATAAGGGATAGCAGGATGATAGAGGGATTTTTGAGCTCACTTACAGCATATACAAACATACATTTTTTTCTTCTATTTCTAGATACCTGTCTTGAACCCTATTGACTTGAACCTGTGAGTACTTAGGTGATAATTAATAAAGGTCTGCCAAAGAAAATCAAGACAAAAATGCAACAGAGTATCAGTACTTCACATTGTAGTAGCAAGCTTTTTACTACTGGAGAAAAAGCAGTGAATCTTGCTCATTCTGGAGTTTTTGCTATGTCATTTGATTTCCTACATTTTTGGGGGGTTGTCAGCCACCAGGCAACAACAACAAAAATATCACACCCAGCTAGGTGGAGTTGAGCCAAGTCTTGGCTAGAACATGAAAATATGGTTTTGATAACACCGTCTTACAAACATTTTGAACTTCTATTGGGAAGTTTCTTTTCTAAATGAATACGAATTTTCCCCATTAGTAACTTGCTAATAACAAATAAGAGATTTTGGAAGACTAATGCTGCAGACCTTAAGAGTAGACTTCATTTTAATATGGAGAAAAATATTCAGATGTGGTACACAGACAAAACTCTGTTGACCAGCTGATCTACAGTACAGTGTCTAGACTGTTCTGTCTAGCACTGACATCCCTACAGTAGAGGTGGGATAAATATTATCATTGAAAGAAGTTCTGTCGTGTAGTCCAACCTGCACACAATGACTATACCTCTCGGCCCTCCACTGAGCCTCTTTTACACTGAATTTTATGGAAGACCCATCTAATCTATGCCCCCCACAATATCTCCATTCTTTCTATATTCATAGCCTGTCTTTCCCCTCAAAGCTGTTAGCAAAGCCCTGAGTGGATTCATCATAAAAAGTAACATATTACCATAAGCTAGGAAAGGATTTTCAAAGGATCGTACTACTGGCTGATAAAGGATTTGGGAGACTGTAAATCTTGCATTATTTATGTAATACACTGTACGTGAGAAGCTGGGTTAGCATACACTTCAGCACAGGCATATACCATCATGAAATCTTTGCCTTTAGGTAAAGACAAGAACTAAAGGGAGACATTCAGGGATTATATTGCTCCAGTCACAAGCCAACATCTATTAGGACTAGCGGTACAAATCTCACAGCAACAAACAAAATAAAAAAAAAAAAATCATACTTTGTTTTTAAGTGAAAGCTAAAATGGCAAATGAGTTTGTTAGCAATGTAGGACTGACTGCCTAGGTGTAAAAACATTGATGTGGATGACAGCAGAAGTTACTGAGCTCATTTCCATTCCCAAAATTTTCTTATGGCTCTACTTTGAGGGGTGAAGCTGTAGAGGAGAGGGATTTTCAATTATTGAAGATTTATAATGTGGTTGGCCAGCAATTAGGATAACCTCGGATCTAACCATTGTGCTAGTGAGTATACCCGCACCAGAAATGTGTCCCAGACCTTAGACACCTGGCACATTACTGACTGCACATTCAAAACAAATAAGAGGACCCCAGAGCACTTGTTAAGGAGGCAGTTACTTTAAAGCTGTTACAAGATTTTCCATAAACTTAGTTATACTGTGTACATAGATCTTGATAGATCCATGTGCAGGATTGAACTCTGGTCTTTGACACGTGAGCTTTGGAATATGTTCAGTGCCGGATGTGATGAGCTTTCTGGTAAACAGATTTACTGCAGTGACTAGGAGGAAAAAACACAGTATCAGTGGTTCAAATTCCATATCTTATTTTTCCTGCTAATCCCTGTGCTATTTTGCAGAAGTAAGAAATCTTATAATAAGAAGGTATAAAATGTATATATTGTGTACCTGGCCTTACATTATACTATTTATTTGTGAAATTTACCAGTTCTTACATTAAAGCTACATTTACATGTAGAATATCTAAGGCACAGAGTCTTTGAAATGAGGTGGTTTTTTTTCTGTTTGGGGTTTTTTTAATTCTCCCCAGTGAAAACAACTGGAGGAAAAAAAAAAATCATTTCCCCAATGACCTAATTTTGTATAATAAAATGAGAATTTACTGCAGACTACTTCTTAGTAAGAAAGAGAAACTAAAATCGGGGGAGAGCGGTGAGTGTGTGCAGAGGAACACTTTAAAACAAAAAAGTGTTCAAAAGAAGGGTGGAGTCTTCCAAATCACATTGTAATTGCCCTGAATCTTCACATTCATCTGACAGGCTTTGGGAGGTGGGGATGGGAGCAGGTGGTGTACTTTATTTGATTGAGTTGGCTTTTAAAAATAAAAATTAAATACTTCCTAAGTACTTAAAATAGTGTTTGTGGGGCATAGGTATATTGATCAGTATGACTCAGATCTTCTGAAATACTCTGCAGAAAAGGCCATTTAGGATTTCAGAGGAAACACTGAGGTATTTGTCCTGTAATGCAAGCCTGGAGAAAGGTTACTTTCCTACAGGCATGGAAACCTCTATTTACCTGCTTAAAGGGGAAAAGTCACAAGTACTTGATGGGGAGAGGAAAGGAATGCCCATTTATACAAATAAGAAATTATTTCAAACAGAGGCTTCCCTTAACCGTCCACTATGGGGACAGTATACAAAAGGAAACATTTCTTACCAATTTGTTGTCCTTGATCCTGATTTGAAGACATTTTTACTGGAAATTTACAAATACTTTAAAGTACTAGCTGAAGACACAGGCTCTCCCCAGCCCCAAACCCTGGAAGGTAGAGGGGCTATACCTTCCAGAAACTGAAAATGGGAGCAGGTAACAGCTTCCTTAATATGATCCTGTTGAAATTCAAAGAAATTCCCCTCACAGAATGGAACCCCCCTTTAGGAAAAAAGGGATTTATGCCTGCACCGGTTAGGAAAAACTAAGAGCACCACTAAACAGCAGCAGAAGAAAAAAGAAATCACAGCACCACAGAGGCTCTTGAAATTTCTGAGCTTTCATGTATTTTTGGCGGCAGAAATTGTTTGTCTGTGAAAATAGGGCACAGCAAATAGCACAGTACAACACCAATTGCTTGGCACTGTTTACGTGCTCCCTGGGTAGAGCTCTCTCCTTTCATATCTTTCTGGAGCCCCGTACTAATTTCATATATGCACTAAGCTACAAAGAAACTAAGAAAGAAATCTATGGTTTGCTTCTGTCTTGTATGGTGGAAATGTTGGAGCATGGATTTTCTTTTTATGGTATTTACAGCACCTAGAACTTTGCTGAAAGCTAAGCCAGGAATAAAACAAATATGGGGCCTTGATTCTCCTTTTTACTTGCATTGATAAAACAAGAATTGTAATTCCTTTGACTTCAGACAAGTTGTTCCTTATTTACATTGGCATAAAATGAAAGTGAACTATTAGTCTAACAATCAGAAGGATCTGTATTGACAGCTAGTGTATAAAAGAACTCAATAGCGCAAGGCAATCATCTCTTACAAAACTAAAGACAAGAAATGCAGTACTTGGGAATGTGTTAGATTTTGCTTTCTTTCATAGCCAGAATTTTGGAGTCCAGCAAAGCTGTGGATCAGCACTGACAGCAGAGCAGTGACAGAGCCAGCCTTACTACCTGTGATGTGAGCACTTCCCTGCTCTGCCCACAACTACTCTATTCCCTGGGAAGAAAGATATTGTAGTGTCACAGTCTGCTCTGATGTAAACTACAATTTACATTAATTTATTATGCAACAGTTGGTCGCAAAAAAGTTTAGTTTCATGAGAAGCAGAACTAGATTGGAAAACATTTTCAACACAGCAGAGTTTTGTCAGGAAATGCCATTCACTAAACCCAAACTGTTTTGCCCAACATTCCTCTCTTTCTTTCTGAGATTCACACATTTCGTTGATTGAACTCCTGACAGGCTGTTGGAAAGCCCAGTATTTCCATACTGTGTAACGCCGGGGGATGAGCTATGCATGCGCTCACGCATTCACTGCAGCAGAGCTGACAGATTCAGGTTATCCACACCACAGTGCCAAACTTCATGTCAGGGACATGAGGACAGAGGGCCTAGGACCTGTAGCCTTACAGTAGAGTAAGTTCAAAGATATAGACATTCATACATATGTAAATTATTCAAAGTATGTTTTATAACTTCTAAGAGCTTATAAATAAACCCACATTACAATGCTTATGTTATGGTGCACATATGCTAAGTTATTTATATAGGAATATCCTAAAGTAAAACACAGCAGAACTAACAAACAAGCTGAGACAAACAGTAAAATAATCATATGTGCAAATAACAAAAGTCTAGTTTAAGCTTAGTAATAAGATGTTGGAATGCTCCCCCCAACGAGATTTTTTTTTTTTTTTTTTAACAATTAAGCAATTCTGAAACATTTCAAGTATTCCTTAAACAACATCATGTTTCTGATATGAAATAAGCTTCCTGGGACCCACAGCTGAAAAGGATGTCAATCCTGTACAGCATCTTTTCAGATTTCTAGGATACTCAGCAGGTAGTTTCCCAGGTTCCTGGGTCAAAGGTAGCAATGGGAGAAACTGCATGAAACAGTTACATATGGTGAGAGTTTGTTTCAGATGATCCAGGGCCTGAGTATCAGCTGTGTCTAGAAACCCTGAAAGCTGTAGCTGTGGCTAAGGATTTAATAATTAGGTTTAAAGGCACAAGACTGCAAGTCCCACCCTGAGAGATTGCCTTGGAAAAAATAGAACATCAAAGCCCAGAGATTTTGATACCTGAGTATCATTGCTGTATCTGAAGTAAGTCCTATGGATGCATCAGGTTACAGCAGGTAACCCAAGGATGATCTAAGCCATGTAACTGGATATTCTTAAAAACTGAATTGTGCAAAATTGGGGAGGGAGGAGGAGTGATCCGTCTGTGCAGCTCCATGGTTATATTCAGACTGTTCTAAATGTTTGTTCTTTAAACAACATGGAACAATTAAAGAAGAAAAATCAAACCCTATCAAGCTGTTTATGCAGAGAACTCTCAACAATCTTCTAGAATTGCCCACTGATGTTATTGGAAGGCTTCCGAATAAATCACCCACAGCATGGAGCTTTAATGGCTGCTCAGTTGTCTCACCATCAGTTGCACACCCCTTATCCTAGCAGAAGGTGGTAGTGGCACCTCAGCATCTGCCCAATGTTCATATGGACAATTGACATTAGTTCACTTTCAAAATGCTCCCAGGGTTCAGCCATCCACATTTTACTGTAAGATTTACAGATAATTTCAGGTATAAAATACTTTGTTTAAATAATGAGTCTTTCTATAACCATGGCCATTTCATTAACAGTAGGCTGCATCATGCCTACTGCCTTCATCTTAATTTAATACAGCTGGAATATCAGGCATTTTTATTTTGTCAACTGTTCATCTCCTTGCAAAGTTTAGGGTTTTACAAATAGCTTTTCCCCCTTTACTGTTTGTACTTTTTGATATACTCTTTTAGTCTAACTCCATTTGCTTCCCTATTGGAAACCCTTTGAGACTAAAATAACTGAAAATACTATCTCTTGTAAGAGCATATTTTAGTTGATAAAAAAAAAAAATCTTCTTTCGAGACTAGCTACATTTCTTTATTCTTTTTTTCTTATAGGTGAATCCTAATATAAGGCTTTTTTTAAAATGTCATTTCTACTACAGACTGGAAATACAGTAATTCCTGTTCCAAAATGTGAAATGTTCTAACATGAGTGGAAACCCAAGAAAGTATCTTTCCCGAACCCATTTTTAGAGAATAACTGCTCAGATGAAAATCTCCAGCATTTAAATTATACAGACAGCCGTCAGGGTGCAGTATTCAGACTATATTAACCGTAGTACATCAGTTCTCATTTTATGCACAGCTACATCACTGTGCTCTTACTGCATCAGCACGGTAGTATGGGACCCTCCAGTTTTATAAGAGAAAGATGAATTGTTAAAAACAAACGTTAATTCTGTTTTCTGTCCTCTACAGCCATGACAAAGACTTAAATATTTTATTTTGTTCCTAAAAAGGTGGGTTTAGTAGCTCTTTACATTTTCTTTGACCAATTACTGCAGGAATATATACAGAGATATTAACAAATTCAGTGAAATCCTCATCATCAGCAGCAATTTTTAGTAGGTGTCACTGATTTGGTCGTGAACTCAAAGTCCCTGATTTTCCATACGAGCTGACACACCAGATGGCCCCAGACTTAGCCTCTGCTTTAGATCTGTCCTTGCCTGAAGCCATCCCCAGTCCTCATCCTTGGCGCTTACTCTCTGTAAGCAAACAAGCAACTAACTCTGAAGAAAGCAAATTTTCAGTCCGATTCCTGTGAGTGCATGCCAAGTCATATAGTGTTGCTGGACTTGACTTCCATGTATACATATCGATATATGAGCAGTGCTACCTACTGTGGCATGAAAACATGCAGCTCTGTAAATACATAGTGTAGATAAAAGTATTGCTGTGTTTTGCAGGTTTCTTACCTGCACAGCTCTTTATGTGAGTTTGCGTTCACACAGCCAGAATGGGGTAAGTTACGTGGTCAGTAAGAACTAACCAGCATAAGCAGCAAAAATGAGTATCAAGTTCTCAGAGAGCCTAACTGAGAGAAAGAGAAACAAATACCATTTTTGAAAGAAGAATATGTATCTCTCTCTTTATGGATATTCTGCAAAATACAGGATTTGGAAACATCTTGCTTGGATCTAATTTTAACATTAAAAGCTTAGATACAGAGGTGAGAAATGTGGTGTTGGTACCATCATTGCATCAAGGACTCCTGAGGATACTGTGGTATAATACAACACAGGACAGCTGGGATTACCCATTAATTGATCCAAGATCATCCTAGAGCAAGGCATTTCATCTGATTATCTCTTTATCAATCTGTGAAAACATGATCACACTGCTACCCTCTGTAGAGAGCTTCTGTAGGTAAGAATAAATGCACTGCCAAATCCATACCTTGGCCACCTATGTCATATACAAAAGTCACTATTTTTTTCATTTATAAAAATGCATGTTATACATCTATAAAGATAACACTTGAGCCTGTAACAGGTTGTACTTTAATGCTTTTACACATGTCAGGCTTCTCTTAAGATGGTTTACTGTGCGTGATTGCATTTTTTATTATTATTTTTAAATCTATTACCCACATGAGCAGAATTGGGAGTGGGAGGCTGCACAGGACAAACCTCTACCTTTTGAGCTAATGACACTCCTGGTAACAATGGTTATTCCCTAAAACAATCAGTGCTACAAGGGAATGAAGGTTTGCCAATGGGCAAGTGTGTATGGGGAGAAAAACACAGGAGTATCAACAAAGTCATTTTGCAACCTAGGTGATTCTCCTCTGCCTTCCTTCTAGCGATACTTCCACTTATCCTGCTCCTTTTCTGCAGAGGATCCCTACTGCCATATTCTGTCCCTTGCTGTCCTCTTTTCCTTGTTTCACTCCATGGGTTTCTTATACCCATCCCTTGTTTTGCTTATTCTCCAGAATAAGCAAGAATAATTCTTCTCCAGAATTACCTCTTCCCTCCAAGTCACAGTCCACCCCAAGTACCTACCCAGCAATTCTTTTTGCCTTAGGCCTTTCTGGATCCCTAGGTCCAGTTTGTTTGTTCAAATAACAGGGGTCATACTACAAGCATCACCTTCTAGTCCAGTTCCTAATCCAGTTTTCTACCTGTTCTCTTCCGTGCTTTGCACAAAAGTCTTGCCTCTGGTGCTAGCTCTGGTTCAGTGCTTTTGCGTCTGCAATATAAGGATACTGGAGCAACGCATTACAATTAAAAAGGTAGAGTTTTAAATTACTCGTAACTGTTAAATATTTCACTGACTGAGAAAATAACCTTAGAGGTTGCCACAAGATCTGAAATACTGGTTATAACATCCTATCAGCTGCTGTCATAATTTCTGCATGTTTAAATCTATTTTTTCCTAAGAAACCCCTGCGAATCATTTGAGAAGCTGAGTTCTACATCCCATAATTAATTCAGATTTGTGCAAGAAATATTCTGAAATCAACAGGAACAGTTCTTGAGCGATTAGAATGAAGGTCTGTTAGACCAATAAGACACTGGATATTCAAGTTACTGTAAAATACAATAACAATCCAACTTCCATTTCAGCATGGTAAGAACACTAACGCTGGAAAGTCCTAACATATGATAAGTTCTCTCTTGAACTTTACCAAACTGCTTAATTTCAGAAGCTCAAATTATGACTTTATTGTTACCTGTAATGAATGTTACACACAACTCAGAATATTTCTGCTCTCTAGTTGTATCACACATTAGTGGCTGTAATTGATTTGGTGGTAGTCTTGCATACTTGACTTTGTTAACAGGTTGCACTGAGCATCATAAGTACTTGTAAGTGGATATATAGACTTCTTTAAAATGCTGACTTGAGCTGGCTCTGCACGAGATAATTGTTATATTCCTTTACTATCTTGTTGTCTTGGAATATTTTTTTTCTGTCTATATAAGTTCCAATTTTTCATGAACAGTCTAATATTAATTTTTCCAGTATCCTGAATTTTGCTGAAACCTGTTCATATGTTCATTTATTGCAGAGAGTGACACAGATATAGGACCCAACAAGTCTTTCTCTAATAATAACAGATTGAAACTCATGTGAGGAAGTAATGGTCAGCTCAGGTGAAGTGTGTAAAACAAACTCTCATGAAACTGATGAAAAAAAAAGTTAAGGATGAAATTTGTCTCTGTAGACAGGGTAATATGTGGGGTAAGACTGGATATAATAGGCAGAGGTCCCTCACAAAAGCATCTTTTATCTTTCTTGCAATACTAATATTTGCCATGAAGGTCAAAAGAGGCTAGAGTGGAAGCAAGAATTGGGGGAATCAATACAAAGCCTGCGTGGCCAGATTTGAGAGGCACTGAGCGGCTGTGGCTCCAACTTTTAGGATGCACCAGTGGATTGGGCTGCCATTTATAGCCACCAGTTTACTTGTTGGTCTAATAGCTTCCTAAAAATAAAACTGAAGTTTCTCCAGGTTTTGAGACTATTTTTTCATACTATTGCAAGGTCTCCTTTTTTTAGGACAACGGAAAAGATTACAAGACCATCTATGTTTCTGCTGTGTTTCTTGCCCTATTTAGATTTAAATCAGGAAATTAAAATAATGATTAAAAAAAATGCACGTCATGCCTAAAAAGCACAGAATATTATCAAGGGACTACAAAGGCTGACACAATGGAGGGATGAGCTAAAAAAAATTCCTGAGAAGTCAAAACTGGCTATGAATGAAGTTTTCAGAGCAAGGAAATAAAAACAATGAAGTCTCCTTCAGGTGTATAAAGTAGCGTGAAACTGACAAGAGAAGACATTAGACCACAGCAGGATATTTGAAGGAACTTAATAAAGAAGGAGGATAATATAGCCCCAGAATTTAATGAGGTCCCCATAGCGTTTGCAAGAGGAACTGGAGTTGGAAAGCAAGCAATAAACAGCACACTTAAGTTTTTCAGAAAGTATTGTGCCTAAAGGCTATCAGGTTAATGTTCAGGTTTAATGAAAAAATGTACATACACCAGAGGGTTAAAGCATACATCAGATCTCTTCACACTGACTTAAGTCTCTGCTGGGGCGGTGCGGAGGGGAGGAGTGGAACTCTCTCAAATATAAAACTCATTCAAACACTGCATGAGAAGATGAGATGGAAGAAAGTATGAACTACTTCTCTTACTTGAATGTACACTTTCTTTGATTTTTTTGGCAAGTTGAGCTGATTGATAAAAAAAAAAAATCTTTTTTCAGGAAGTTCCAAGATTCTGAAGAAAATTAGTTGGAGCATAAAAAAAATAGACATTTATACTAATGATTTTTTTACACTGTGTCTGGGCCCAACCCTCCAGGTTCACCTTCAGAGAAGTCAGCCTCAGTAACAGGAACCCAAGGCTCCTGCAGGCTGTAATCCCAGAGATCATACTGCAGCCCCCCGGGAGCCCTGGGCTTTCCTCTCCAGGGCTGCAGGGATGCTCAGGGGCTGGGAGGAGCTGGGCAGGTGAGCTGGAAAGAGGATTGCTTTCTCAGGCAGAGTTTAATTAAAGAGGCATGCTACTGCAAAATATTTAGATTCACAGGAATTTCAGGGCTTTATCTGACAAAGTAAATGCCACCAGAATATTTCTGTCTGGCTTCAATAGGCAGTCCCATTTCCTCATATTTTACTACTGCTGAATTTACTAAGCAAACACTACATATTATGGAATAAATATCTGGATCCACAGCCCCTGAAGTCAATAGATGTTCCATTGACAACTGCGGGCTTTAGATTATAGAGCCTTAAGATGACGTTACCTGTTTCAAATGACCTCTTATTATGCAGCTAAAAGCAACCAGAGATAAGACATTTTTTGAGCTGATAAAGAGCCTCCAGGGCAGTGGTTCTCAAAATTAGAGTTGCAGCCTCAGGTTGGGGCGTGAAGAGGTTTTTCTGCAGGGTCACAACATATTCTACAAACTTAGAATCTCATTGTAAAGGAAATTACTTCTAGCTCTTCTGGCAACAAAGATAACCTTCAGAATGTAAATATCTGAAGCAGTTTGGTTTATTGAATAAACAATAGTAGGGAATACCAGTTCATGATACTTTCTACAAGGATAGGGAAATTATTCTATTCTGATGTTATAAATACAAAATAACAAATTTGTAAGTGTCAAATACAGGTACTATCCAACCAATCATGATGTGGTAAACTATTTCAGCTGGGTTTCTGTTCCAGAAACAGCACCAAAGTTTCTGACACAACTCAGAGTGCAGGTATGCTGTGAAAGACTATAGGATGGGAATGGCTTGAATTTAGAGTTGCCTAAAGATTACTGAGTTTAAGTTTCAAATACCCTGGTTGATTAAAGAAGAAAAGTTTAAGATATGGGAGACTAGAAACTGCCACTCTTTAAAAGCTGGAATGCAAAGAAGCATTAAAATAGCCACAGAGAGAAGTTTCATGGGAAATTAGGAGATCACTGAAGATGGAAGGGCAAAAACTACAAACAACTTAATCCTTCACCAAGAACAAGCATGTGTTCATCCATGAATATCCTGCTCTCCAGGATAAAATTTTATCGCACATAAGAAGATATCCTTTAAGGCGACTGGTAATATACGTCAGGGGCTGAACTGCATAAGCATTTATCAGCCTATATAGGTAAAACTGAAGAACTGTAATTCTAACTCAAAAGCACTGGTCATATACAAGAGGCATCAGATGATCCGGTCCTTGTTCTCCTCATCAAAAGCACAATCTGATGCCTATTGAAGTTAACAGGTATTATTCATCCAGTGTTTTCACATAGGAAGAAAAAATGGTGGGGTTTTTTTGTTTGTTTGTTTTTACAAAAGACCTGAATTCTCAGTGCTCCAATGGAAATTAATACACAGAACCCAATCTTTTCAGAGGTCTAGACTTTCTTCTGCTGTAGTTCAAAACACTTGTTGCTAGAAAGGTCTTTGATTCCTGGTTTGTAGGCGACTAATCTATGGAGAAATGGAACTGGCATTAAAAGGGAGTAAGAGGTGAATTTTAGAGGAAAAGCTATCCTATAGGGAAAAGAAAAGAAATATATATGGAGAAACAAGCAGATTAAATCAGCGTCCAAAGCACTGAATAACATGCTATGATTTCAGTAATTCACATCAGGCAAGCATTTGGTCCGATATCACTAAACTGAGCTGTTGTCATAAAACATATAAAGGAATTCAAAAGAAACCTAGGGAGGGCTGTAAAGAAACAAGGGGAGTAAAGAGACAAACAGTTTTGAGAAAAGGAATGAACCTGACAGAACAAGTGGCCTTTCCCTGCTCTGTAGATTTTCCAAGAATAAACCTATTTAAAGAATACAATTATTGCAAATCTGTCCCTACAGTTACTGTAGTGATAATGAAAGCCATTAAAATGAATATTTGATAAATGAATAAATGAATAAAAATGAAGGGAATAAATGAATGGTAAATGAATATAAATACTAAATGGTGAAAACTAAATGAATAATTCTCTTAAATGAATAAATCTGCTGTGTTTCAGTTTGTTAGTGCTCTATACCTATTAAACTCCTCTTAAATGGCATCTTGAAAGGAGTTTACATTGCACCACAAGGATATATACAGTGGGGGTTACCAGGATAATGGAAAGTAAACATCTGTGTGTGTGCCATTGCTCAGTTTCTTTAGCACACACCAAACCTGGCACTTTAGTTACTATTTAGATTTTACAGTTAGTGCAGTCAGTGGCTGTTGCAGAGGTAGCAGTATCTCAATTTTTGCCTGAGCTGTTTAATTCTCTTATAACAACTGTGCATTTCCTGTACTGTTATTTATTAAACACTGGTATTCTTGACATTGTACAAGACACAAATATCAGTATGTTCAGACAGCACACAGTCTAGAAGTCAAAGAGGAAGACAAGAGTTGAAGAGAGGGAGATAGAAAGATTGTTCAACACAGCAGTAGCTCTTCGAAGAAAGAGGAAAAAGGAAGATTGACAGAGCAATTATTAAATATACAAGGGAAGAAATATTCTGAACAGGAGACCAGAGCTATATAGATTGCAGACAGGAGGAAAGGAATAGATACATAGGGCTAGGTGAGTAATTGAAAGATGGAATGACATGGTCAGAAAAAAAGAAATATTTGTCAGCAGTCAACATAATTAAACTAGAAAAGGGTTCCCTAATTCACATTGCTATTACTGAGAAGGTTAATTTGCAGAAGGCACAATCTTCAGTCCTTATTCAACCCAGACCCCGAGTCACTCTGGCTAGAATTGGCAACAATAAACTTGTACCCCATCACCTTTGTCATTCCATTAGCATCAATATGTGTTGCAACTGCCTCCTTATTTCCTTATTTAAGTATTTCTGGCACAACCTGCTGCTAGGACCGAAAGCAGAAGTTTGACTATGTAGAATCTACTGAGAGAAACTTATTTTTTGTTGCTTAAAAGAAAAACGCAGCTCAACTCCACTGGGAGTTTTTATGATTTTTAGCTGTGGAAAATTAAACTGTCCTTATGCTGTACAAAACATTCTCCTTCTTCCACTCCCCCACTGTTAAATTCTGAGTGCTCTGCAGAAGCACAGGTCCCAGTAATTGAGGAACATGACGGTCAATACAAACAAAACCCCACAGTATACATTAGTATATACCCTCTGAACCTCCCTAACAGATGAAATAAAGAATTGCTTCAATTCTTCATATTTAAGCACCAGATATAGTCTATTTACAATCCAAAATTCTATCTCTCTGTAAACCAAACAATTTAAATTCTGTTCCAGGGTCACATAAATCTCAAAATAATACTGCATACCTGAAACCCTGAAAAAAAGTGAAACATCAGTCCCATTTTGAACTGTTGCTGCATATTTTACTTCACTTCAATTCTCCTCTCGTCCACTGGAGAAAATGCAGTGAACAAAGATACCTGGAAAACAGCCAAAACCATCGTGTGCTTCTGATATAACTGCACCCTGCTTTGGGATTAACTCTGCACAGCTGCTGTTGTTTGGTCACTAATGTCATTGTTTCTTAAGTAGGTCTCACTGGGGAATTAGGCCTGTCTTTTTGGTAACTACTAAGTTAAACCTGTAAGCTTAAGTCAATAACAAGTCTCCTGATGAGGTCCCTGTATTTTGAACTAGTGCTTCTCATTCCAGAATGTGGTTCTTTGCTTTGCTATTTCTTTAAGAGAGCTTAAGGTTTATAACCCAACAGAAGTCTTTTACTTGTCAGTTGGTTATTCCTTCCTATTTGATATCTTGTGTAGTTTTTCTGTACCCCAGTTCTGAAAACAATTATTACAATATATATTCTGTACATGATAACAAAGAAAATTTCAAATAGAAAAGTCAGCATAAAAATGGCTGAGCAATCTTATGATGGATTCATATCCCCTTTTTGCCATGGAGGGAGCCAAGACCTGCATCCCGGTATTTCCTAGCCTTGATGTTTAAAATAAAATTACTAGGTTAAAACAAGCAGACGTCAATTAAGTCAGAACAATGAATAGGATGCTCACAATCCATTAAGCATGACATGCTTTGACCTGTTACCCATTTCCTTTTTCTGACTTAAAAACTAGGACCTGGCCAGTAAATACTTGGTATCTAACTATCTGTTTCTTCCTCTCCCTATTTAGCTCTATATCTGTCGTCCTGGTAAATTTACAGAACTAAAGTTACACTGGATTTCATACCTGCCAGAATGTCTATTGGTCTTACAGCAGCAGTTTTATTTGATTGGTTAACTTGGCTTTGAAGCAGTAACTGGGAAAGGCATTTTAATAGTTTCAATTCTCCGCACCACATTAGAAAACATTTTTTTCATTATCTTTGCTATAATTCTATTGTTTGCCAAGCCCCAAACTTGTTGATATCCCTCAAAAACTTCAACTCTTTAAGTTAAAACAAGACTGATTAGCAAAAAATTCTGAAATACAAAGCTCCATGTGATCTTATTTACTCATTAAATGTCAAAAAGCCATTTTGTGCTCCTCATTCCCTTTTATAGCTATTGACTGAAATGTTGCATCAGTATCAATTATGGGGATTTGAAATGGTGAGAATGGTGGAGAAGCAGAGAATGAGATTTCATGATCACATCAAAGCCATAAATATTTTCATTCTTACTGTTCTAATGTCCCTTAAGCTTTATTTAATAGTTAATTGATTGCTAAAAAATCTTTCAGATTCATTTAATTTTCAAGAATGTGGCCTTGTTAGTATGTTGCAAGGGCTTTTTTTTTTTTTTTAACAACAAAGTTATATATTATGTGGCATGAATTATAAAGCAGTTGTCATGGAGATGTTGCTAGTGCAGGAGACTATATGCTGTGTACTTTGAAAACTGCGGAGCATGTCTGTTTACAAGCACCTTTTCTGAATGCCTTGCAACTGGTGGTTAGGATATTACCTGGATAGGTTATGGCACTATGCCCGAGTATTATGCTATCGCAGTGATATATCCAAGTAGCTCTCACTTTACACCTGCCTAGACAGTACACTGGAAGTTTTAGTGGTATTCAAAGACTGTAATGAGGCAGTGAATTGAAATGTATTGAATTGCTCTGAAGCTTATGTCTTATCAAAGAAATGCAGAAATTACACAGAACTGAAACAGGTAATATTAAGAGCTTGAAATCTAGGACTTCTTTTGTTCTTTTGATATATCAATATTAATTCATTTAGCTAAAACCAGTAGGCATACAAAAGCGATCTTAATGAACCAGTGCCTGCAATCTGGTGGCTCAAGATTTGCTTACCTCTATAAGATTTTGGTAAGTAGGTTACAGAACTGTTTCCCTCTGTTTGCACAGCTGTGAAATGGGGACATTTATGCCTAATTATCTTTATAAACTGCTTTAGAGCTCTCAAGATTGAAAACAACATTTAGATGCCTGAAAAAACACCTCTGTCTCAAAAGTTTTTCAAAAGATAATATTCACCCATCTTAATAGTTGTACTTTACTGTATATGTATACAGTGATATTAATCTTAAGTAACTTTTATTATTGAAGCATCATATTCCATCCTTAACAGTCAGCTTGACAATGTTTTTGCTTGCATGTTACCAAACAGAACAAGCTGGCACGTAGACTTGTTTTGTAAGACAAATGGTTTTGAAGGAAGGTTTGCAGTGTTACAGAATCTCGTAACAGCAAAGTATCATTATCTTTCTATCTTTTGTGGTAGTGCCTGTAGAAGATACTGGGTTTTCTGACAGAGAAAACAAGATACAGCCTTACTGAAAATTGCTAAGTAGGTTTTGCATTAAGCATCAAGTTCACTATTTCATATTTTCATAAATATGTAGAAAACCATGATGCCTTGCAAAATGAAACTTAAGAGACCAGTTCATGAAAAAATTATATGCTCCATTTACTCTGGCCTCCTATGTACTTTATTTTTTATTAACTCACTTATCCTTTATATGCAGGAGACCATTTCTCTAATATGTAACCCAGAAGGGTGGACTGCAGAATGGGGAGGGAGTAAGCCAAAATGGACATTTGCATTTCTAGCACAGAAAGTACATTCAGAAATTCACCCCACATTAGAAAAGAAATGAACCGCACAGAGTTCTGTTGTTGTTTTGAATGGGTTTTAGTCTCGATAAATGAACAAAACTAAAAAAAAAAAGGGGGGGACACACAATCCTAATGGCTTTTGTGGACTGCAACATATGATTTACACACCTCAAACCACTTCTTTTGTTGCAGAAGGGACACTGTACTTCCCAGATATTTTTTCTTCCCTCAGTTATTCCATGTTTTTCTTCCCTTTTTGATCTTGGGGACAATTTCCTTCTGAATTATACTAGCAGTTAATTATGATCTTATTGCCCTGGTGGGATTCAATGTCCAGAAAAAATTTTGGGTGGAAAATACCTGCTCACGTGTTGCACGAGCAGGCAGGTTTTGCTTTTCTCACCAGGTGAGGAAGAATTATCTCTCTGTTTTTTTCTTACAGATGCTAACTGATGTCAGCTACAGTTCTGCTGCAGAAAATTTAGTTTGTAATGTTCGCCTCTTTTGGAAATTATCCAAATTTGTTTATACATGTGAAAACAGCAAATGCCTCACCCTTGCTAGACTCCTACCTTCTATTAACCCATGCTAATTACAGTAGATAAGATTGCCTTTTTTGCCTACTGATCACTATTGAGCCTTGTTTTTTTTCCCACTACTGTCAGGTTTTTTTCTGTCACTGACTTCAATGGACTGGGAACTCAACAACTTCTCATGCAGATGTACAGAGAAAGATCTTACTCATCTACTAAAATATTCTACTCTTTAATATGTGACATATGTACCAGCAAAGTAACAAAAACCTTCTTAAAAGATGTATGCAACCATTTTTCCCCTCATTTTGCTGATAAGTTTGCTACTTTTAAAGAGAAAAGCTAAGAAAGGAACTTGAAGATAAAAATACAATTAAACATTAAACAAGATGAGGCTAATCACAGTCTTTTCTCTGGCAAAGAAAACAGATTAAGTTAGAAATAGACCTGGTGAGGAAGGGAGCACAATGTAAGTTAACAGAATGCTGTCAATTTATCACTAAGGATTATGAAGGAAAAGTCAACAAATACTGTGAGAACCCAGATATTTTTTTTTTAATCTCTAATTTTTCATACTACAAAATGATACTTGGAAGTCATTGGTGCTCTTTCTGTACTTTATCATTTACAGCACCCAAAAATAATCCTCACAGCAAACCATGATGTCATATTATCCACATTTAGTTGCAGTCTTGAGGGTATGATTTCATTACTGTATTAAAACGAGCTGGGTTTTAAGATTAGAGGGCAAGACTGGATGTTAAAATACCTGAGTTCTAATCCTAATCATAGGTCATCAATTATTTCAATGATCTTAAATACAGTTTAATGTCCCTGGTTCAGGCTTGCTGTTTGCTGATTTCAGAAGATGTTGAAGACTCCACATGCCAAAATAAATAAGAAGAATCCTTCTCCCTTCTCTCCCCTGCTCCTAATGAAAGCCAACAGATTATGGCTCAGAACTGTCAGGATGCTTAGTAGCAACTTCATGTGCTCTGCAATATTTACAGAGTCTCAAACTGAAAGGTAGTCACAGAATGGCAAAGTATATTCTTATCAGAGAATACTAAACTTTAGTTTAATGTTCCAGTGCAATCTTCATATTCATCCTGTTAAAACATGGGTTACAATTTCATTGCACAGTTATAATGGAAATTTTGTTTTCTAGGTGTGAGAGCAAGAGCTGGATGAAATCAGAGAAAGACATGGGAAACAGTGTGGCCTGATGAACCCTGATAATTACTACAGTTTCATGTGTTGGACTGGCATAGACCCTCTTAATAGCAGAGCAAGAATGACACCAATTTTCATGAATTTCATTACATTAGTAGTGCCTTGTGCAGATTAGGGTGCAATGCTCTGGAAATAGCAGTTAGGAACTAAGTAAATTTTTAGGCAAAACTAACCACTGAGGGTGGGTCCTAGTCTTCATCCTGTAAGGCATCATTTATTCCCCCTGTGTCACTTCAAAAGAGTATATACAGAACTGGAAAGACATTAAAGTCATTCCTACCATGTGACAGTGAAAGTGAATCATGATAGTTGTTCCTATTGTGGAGCGGAAAATGGGAATGTGTGAATCTGTAGAGACATTAAAGTAATCATTAATCCTTTTCTACTTGTCAATCAAAAATGTTGTACTCTTGGGGTGAGAATATGTTTGGCTGAGAACAAGCTTTTAGTAAAATAGATTTGGCAGATGCATATTTGCAGATGCTCATGAAAGATGAATCATGACATTTCCTGACAACAAACACACCAAAATGTCTGTTTTGCTACTCTGTTTCCCTTTGGGTATTGCATCAGCTATATATACTGTATATGTATGTGTTTGTGTATAAATCAATCAAGCACTAATGAAAAAAATCCTTTTCTGTTTACATCAGAACACAACATTTCCATAACAATATCCTGGTCACAAGAAAAACAGTGAAGAACATCTGAAACAATTGAATAGGTTCTTCAGAAAGGCTATGAATTGCGATCGTTACAATGGCATAGACAAATTCTTTAATTATCTATGATGGTTATATTCTCATAGAAGACTTTCATTTTTATCACTAAACCTCATCAAAGAAGATTAATTAGCTAACGACAATTTAGCTGAGATCAGTAAACACCTCCAATGCAGAACACATTAAAGGAAATGGTGATTTTATCCCGCATTTGAGTAAAGAATAGGAAATGACTGGCAAAATGAATGAATAAATAAATAAATAGACAAATAAATAGATAAATAAATAAAAAAACCTGAAATTCTCACAGTTCAGTATTTCTTAACATTCCAATTTTATGTTATTTAATTATTAAGAGATTGGTATGAAAACCAAATCAAGCCAGCAAAAGGAAAATGAAGATAATAAAAAATAAGAGTAAGATGAAGAACACAGGAGACCGCTAATGAAGATGTTGGATCAGTTTGAGCTGATGCTCAGAACCACATCAGATGCCATGTAAAATGTACCTCATCTCAGAGCAGCCTTTGGCTAGGTGAAGTTAAATTTTCAACACCCACTATTAAAGATACAGGTACTCTCTCACTTCAACATCACATATTTTTTATCTGTGAAAAAAGTTACAACTTCAAATTCATATTGACAAATCCCAAAATCCCAGCAAAACATACTACTAATGAACTGAACTCATAGATTGATTCAGCCTCGTTCATTCCTTTGTCTTTTTTAGTTTTTTTTCTTTTAGTTTGCTTCTGTTTTGTTTTGGTTTATGTGTTCTGGGGATTTTTTTCTTACTTTTTTCCTTTAAATGAATTGCTTTTGTAAGGAGGAAGAATCTGGCTATTCCGTAAAAATTTGTTATTGTAATATTTACACATTAAAATTCTAGTATGCCTTTGAAGTTGAATGCTGCTACGTGTACTGTACAAGCTGTGACCTCCCAGGTGGTGTCTACTAGAGATCCACCTAGTCTGACCTGTTGCAGATCCAGAGCATCAAATCAATATCAGTGAGAATCACATAGGCCCTCAAAACACAGTCTACTAATGTAACAAAGGTACAAACAAATTTGTCATCAAAGGCTTCAGTCTGTTGTACTAAGCTTTACAATACCTTTGTTCATTCTTAAGGTTTTTTCCTTAAAACTAAGTTTAGAAGTATCAATTAGTTCTTTAAATGGATTTAAAAGCAAATTACAGCAGTGTATCACAGTAAATTTTTACTCACACTCATTCTGCTTGAGGAGAATAGTTACATTTGACCAAAAAGTATCTTCCAGACATTATCCAGCCTTGACATGAAGAAATCCACAAAAGCTACTTCTCTTGACTACATGTTCCAGTAATCTTTTATGAAGACACTTTTTGCCTCATTTTTACTTTGAAATGTTCAGCTGCATTGTCCAGAGGAAACTGCCACTACATTCACTATCTTCCCAACTAGGGGGAAAGATTAGGGACAATTGCTACAATCAATGGGAAGCATACACCATCTTGGAATAATGATAAACCCTTGGTTTGTGGATTGAAGGTATTTAAACAGGTATTTTGTGTTTGCTTGCCATCACCCACTGTTTTTGTATTCAAATAGTCAGGGCAATCATTGTTCTTTGCAGATGTAATCAAGCTGCAGTGCAGGATTTTGTTTCTGGTTAAGGATGTTTATTTGTTATTAAGTATAATATATTGAAAGTCATAGCAATGCTGATGGGTCAGCACAGATGCCTTCCATCATGTGTCACTGAGATGCATCTCTTCAAAAAAAACCTCATAGATGAAATGTTTCAGCTAGCTGAGGTTAATAAAGATAGGTCCTTCATCATCTGAAGGAATGGACCCAATAACAAGTAACAGAAATAATATCATAAATCACTCTTTATAAAGTAGGATTGACTATTATTTGCTAAAATGCCTTTCATATTTGCATACTCTTGTTGAATGACAATAAGAAAGCAAAGAGGGAAGGCCATGGGGGACACAAGAAGGTAAAATACTGCTACATACTACTGTATTTGATAGCTCGGATTGATTTACAGAATAAACTACCAAACAATCCTGCCTACAAGTTCAGGGGATATGGCTAACATGGGAGTCTATTCATATAAGGAAACAATCTAAATTCCTGGCATTTTGAACAGGTAGCTGCTCAGAAAGACCTGGATACTCCTAAAATGAAACAGCATATATATATATATATATATGTATGTTTTATTACTGCCTATCTCTTACCTTGTCTTGTATTAATATGTAGGGGCAGGTTTTGCTCACAAGATGGCAGGGTTGAGTATCACACACTGCCTCACTGAGCCTTCCTCTAGCAAAAGGTCTCTGCTGCTACCCAGGAAAAATCCCACAGAGTGGAATTCCCTAGAGGGCTGCATCTCCACACCTGCTTACCCAGATCATCTGACCCATCACACTGCATATTTGCTACCATAAACCCTCAGGATTAAATATACAACACATCTAAATCTCTGAACATCCCAATATCCAAACAATGTAGCTCCTTGTTTTCCAGTTCTTATTAATTCTAATGTCAATAGAAAGCATTTTTTTCCATCTTTACAGATGGCTTTTCCCCTGTAGACAGTAGGGATGGTCTCTAAACTGGTAGGATTCCAAGTTTCCAACCTCTGCTATATTTTCTTTAGCAGCCAAAGGTTCCACATGATTAATACAAATGATTATCAATGGCTATTTGCAATGCAGATATGCTCAAGTAGTTTTGGAGACCCTGTACTGAGTAAAATTCAAACATTATAGGACTTTTTGTCTGGACCCAAGAGATTGCATCCTACCAAATACACTCACAACAGATAAGAACTGAGGCATTTTCTATTAAAACTCAGCAGTGCTTCTTTATCTACCAGTGGCACTCATAAAAATCAAACGGGTTCACAGGACCTTTATCCAGCTCTTCTTCAGAGGTTGAGAAGCAAGAAGCTTATCATTGCCACTGAACTTTATGGCAAGTTTTGGAGAATTTCTTAAAATGTGAAAATTAATGAAGATTGACAACTAAGGGAGATTTGTGTCAGTAAATGAGAAAATAAAGCATTTGGAAAAGGGGAATTACACATTTTTTTAGTAGTGAGTCTAAGTTAACTGCAAAGATGTAGCAGAATGAACAACCATGCCAGAAAGAGGCAAACATACAAACCAGAGTTGCCAGAACAAGTTAACAGAGCTTCTTGATGCAGGTGTTGTTCTGACCAACTACAGTCATCAGGGCATGGAGAAACACCCACTATAAACTGAGGCAAAACTGACAGATTCCCATTATATGAAAAAATGAACCACAGCAACAATGTTCCTTTCAAAATAAGAGCATTAAAGATTCTTTTATTTACCTGCTGTAAAACTGGAAAATGCTCACTTATGCATTCCCACTGATCTGTCTCCAATAATGAAAGTGATTTTTAAGTAAATTTAATTTGCAGTGTTTACTCTTGAGCATCACATGCAAGATGAAGCTTTTCTTAAAGAGCTGCTGTGCATCCAACGAGACAACATTTGCTTTGGACACTGTAACAAAACCATTTAACATTATAATGATAGTTAGGCTTCCACCTCAAACCCAACAGCAACAAAATTCAAAGTCCTGGCTGAGACTGCATCTGTAATGCAACCAGTTCTGCTTACACACTGCAGCACTGACTGCACCTAGAGCTTCAGATCACTCATGTTTGGTGTCACTTGTAATCTAACACAACATACTAAAAATAGAGTTATAGTCCTAAACTTGCAATTTCCTGCCTTGCATGGGTAGTTAAATATTTACTGCTAACTTTAGTAAAGAGTTTCTATTAAATTAATTTGTCACCTACATGATACATATTTTGGAGACACGCTAGATTTTTGAAGGGCGGGTGAGTTATTTGAATGCTAAATCTTCTCAACTACTGTGGTGATCAGACGGCTGAAGCTATCACAGCTATACAAAGGCATTCATGTATTCCTTCCTACCAACAGTGGGAAGCTCAGGGAGGAAAAAGTATTTCTCATTCACGGACAGAACTCAACACCATGGTTGCCCAATTGCAAGGGCACTTTTTCTCCCCTCCCTTGCCCCGCATGTAGTTGTTTCTCTGATACTTTCTCTCATGAAATTATTTTCAACAGAGCAGTGTGCTCTGAATCCATCTGAGCCAATGGCCCTGGCTTAGTTTTTGTCATCTGTTTTTCTTCCATCTTTTCAGTCATCAAGGCCGCCAGAGCATCCGCTATGCCCTTCCCCTGTGAGAATGCCAGTGGATTCTGACCTTGCTTTCTTTTCCTTTCTCGTTTCTCTTACAGCATCTGCACGGGTATCTCTAGCCAAAACCATAAATTTGACTGGTGCCTTAGAAACATATTTTTCTACTCCAGACCAATCTCATTTGGCCAAATGAAAATATCAGGTAATAAACATTCTGGGATAAGAAGGACCTTTTTTGTGTGTGTGTGATAATGCCTTGCATGAGTTCTGGCTCCTCACATAATTAATAATGTTTAGTGATGCTAATAAATAACAGAACATGAATTTGGTGTTCTAGTATGCTGAAACAGGCTAGCCTCTCTTTAATAACTTGCTACCCTCTCATTTTAATTACTGTTCCTTTCCCACTGCCCAGTCAATTGTCCATTTCCTTCCCTGCACAATCTGTACCTAGAGCACAGGCTGGGTTCCTACTGACATTGATGGGGAGTCTGAATTTAGACTCTGCAATGGTGGGGAGAAACTTGCCCTCAGGTGCTGCATGCATGACTCACTACAGCTGATACTTCAGATGCCCCAGATTATGACCTACTTTACTGTGTATTACTCAGAGAGAATGAGTAAGACATTTCTGAGGCTGATACAAAACCAGTATTTTCTGTGGTAGCAAGGAAGAAATGCTTTCTTAAACATTAAATCAATTTTGAATTCTTGTATCAATGATTAAAATTCCCTGGGGTCACCATGCAAAGTCTACCGAAGAACTGAATTGATTTTCATAGGCTACAAATCAGATCTGCGGTCCTTAACTGAAATGCAAGGTGCATGTTTCCATACATAAGGGATCATCTAACTGATGAAAGACCGAATAGGCCTCCATAAATAGATTTACTGTTTGGCAAAATTACAGGATTTGTGGGCAATTTGTTCAGTACTGGCACCAGAAGTACTGTTTTCAGCCTATTCTGCAAACCTTGTGTGGAACAGGCCTTAGAGTCAGACAATCATTTAAGCATGTCCCTAAGTGCTTTGCTGATATAATATTATAGATCCATTGAAGTCACTGGAAGCCTTTCCCTGACTTTTATGGGCTTTTCATAACATCTTCTATGATTCACTTTTCCAGGTATAAAATGTGAATATGAATAACAGCTCTTTCCTCCTATTATTTGTTAGGTCTATTTAGACTAGAAACTCTTTAGGGCAGATGTGCCTTCTATACGCAGGTTCTGTGCATAGAACAATGGTCCCCCAGCTCTGGAGGGGAACTAAGTACTACCATAATATTATGCTCCAGGTCAAACCAGTCTTAATTTATGGAAACTCAAAGGCTCATGCTATGCAGAGTGCCAGGCTAAATCACCAAACTGGTTCCTCTTCTCACTCTAGAATTTAATATGAGTAACTGGGATACAGCTAGTGAAATGCAAGACCAGCTCTGTTTTTCTACCGCTACTGGAATTTCTCTGGCTCTATGTATACGTGTGGTTTTATACACCCATGTAGATTAAACTTGCCACTTAATAAGCAAGTCTTGAAAGACCTGTGGCTCAGATTTTGAAAAAATTTTGAAAAATGAAGTAAATACTTCAGTGTGTGGTTACATTGAAATCAGTGCAAAGACACCAGCTCTTCCAGGAACTGCATGGCAACTTTGTGGGCTGAACACTCTTCATACAGGTCTTAACCACTGCATTAATCTTAGAAGAGATCTGAGAGAGCTTAAAGAAATTTCTTCTTATTCTCTTTAACATTGTAATATACCTGTGTTGGCCTCTTTTTAACCATACACTGTAATATAATATGAACATCAGTATGGAGGAATTCACAAAACATAGGCATTTTGATCTGTAATGCTCTTAGATTAAAAAAAAAAATATTAAAAAAAAGTTTCTACAGGAAAAAAAAATCCCATGTTCAGTTGCCTGTTTAATCTGCAAATGAAAGGCTGAGAGAAGACACCAGAGAAAGAAAACACAAAACAAGAATGTTTACCATGCAAATGAGCTTCATTAATACAGAAGATCCTTATCTGGACCACTCAAAAGATTCCATGTGGGTGAATTTTTCTGCTGTGAGAAATAAAGTTTTCTTTTGCAATCAGCATCATATAAAGCCAGTGGCATCTTCTCGATTGTTCATCAATATAAGTGTAAAATGAAAATTAGATATAAAGATTAAAAGATTTAACCTATTTTAATTATGTTAAGATTTAAAATATGGAATTTTAAAAAATTATATTCAGGCTACCTCATCAACCCAAAATGATAGTTAGACTTCTAAGTATGTATGTTTTCAATTTTTTGTGTTAATTAAATGGCCTTACCCAATCTGTATTTTATACCTATTAATTTAAATTTCAACTGATGGTAGGAACACAGTATTCTAATTGGATAATAAAAATTCTAATGAGTTAGAATAATCAATCAAAGAAGAATGACCACTCTGAATAGAAATTAGGAATTTCCTATTATAACTCACTACCAAATACTTCCACCTAAAAATTGGATGTAGCTTTATCCTAGAGGTTCGTACTATGCCTTCAACAACCTCAGAAAGTGACATTGGCATTTCTGCTAAAATATCTTCAGTATATTTAAGAGCTTATTTAATTTGGTTGTAAAATTCTACTCTGGGCCAATACAAAAAGCGTAAGCAACTTCACAATGATTACAGGGTGTCAACACACTGTAGTAATGACTTACATCTTCAACATTTTTGCAAAATTTTCTTATCAGTCTTTTCAAGACTTGCTTGTTGAATGGGAAATTTGACCTCAAAACTGCAAGAAGCAAGAGTTTTGTCTAAACCCCACTGAAGTACTAGAAAGAGTTAAGTGATTGCAATGAGCTTTTAAGCAGACAGAAAACATATAGTATCTCGGACATAGAATTTGTTCCAGAAAACATTCATCTGGCATACCACATCTTTCTTAGTTCTTATATTCATTTATGCTATTTTTAGAACAGGATTTTCAGAGCACGGATACATAAAAATAGCTTATCAGTTATGCAATAAGAATTAGCACGAGTTTAAGATGAAAACCAGACCTCCGGGGCCATACTGCCACTGTTACTACTACTGCTGCTGCTGCTGCTGCTGTTAAGGCATGGCGTAGTATCTAGACTTTCAGCGCTATTCCAATAACTATCCAGCTATATGGAACTTCCTCTACTGACATAATGCATACTTGAAAAGCAGAAAAAAGTTCTTATGCATATGCTCAGATTTTGAAAAGCCCATGACATTTTTATGTTGAAAATACATTAGAAAGTGAGGACTTCTGATAAACCCAGTCCAAACAGCTGATCCTCACTAATCTACATACAAATAAAACAAGCGTACGGAATCACTTAATCGTCAATGATGTGACTGCAGCTACCCGCCCCAGATCCTTTCTTCCTCAGTATCACTGTAGAAAGTACTCTTCTATAATATACTCTTTAAAAATTACACCATTAAATAGACACACACACACATACATATACAGGAATGATACATGGATTTTTTGTTTGTATTTGATTATGTGTCCTACGTGCAATCTAACTTATAAAGAAGGAATCCAAAACAGTATAAATCTTAACTGGGTGGTTTTCTTTGGGCTCTGCTTTCATTTAGCATATGCACTAGATCTCTTCTAGTAATTGTTTCTAATTTCTTTTTCCTATATATAAATACCTTAACACTTACAAATAAGGCAACAAAGAAAGTCATTCTGACATGTAATGTTCTGCACAGAAATCACAGACACTCTGCCAAGGAAATAATTAAAATTACAGTCACATAATAGTGACACCAACAATAAATACTCATATACAGGTAATAAATTAACTCATTAATTCAGCCAGTACACAGTTGTAAATAACTATATGAAAATAACAAACATTTTTATATCAGTGCTTTAAATGTTAGCTCTGTTTTTAATACTGAGTTTCCTTTCTTGGTTGTTCAAAATAATTATACTTTAATGGGATGTTAAAATTTAGGTTTATTAAAGACTCCTGAGTAAATTGGCTGGAAACTTCCTAAAAACACTTCAGAAAGATTCACAGACTTTTTCAGGTTCTGCCTTACTCATGAAACCAAAAATCACAGAATAAAAGCACTGAATGTGTGTGTTTACATATATATTTATATGTGTGTATACATATATATTATATATATACACATAAATATATATACATGCACACAAAATATATATATATAAAAGTATATCTGCAGGTTCAAACATCTTTTTTCCAAATACATTTCATTGAGGGTTGCAAGATCAATCCTTCAAAACATTTTTAGGAAAAAATATGATACATATGTGAACTGCTTTAATTCTGATTAGCAGGAAGTCTTCAGCTTTTATCTGCTAAATTGTGGTACTGTGTTGCAGTCCTGTATAGGCAAAACTCCCATCACAAGGAAGCAGTAGATCACTGATACCAGCTTGCCACAGGGAGGACATCCCAAGAGCATCTGATGTCCTTTTGAGTTGCTGTGTGTGTCTGTGTCAGAAAGAAACCCCATCAATCCATCCTTACAAGGAGAGAAGTCAGAAAGGCCATGCACATCTACCCTTTATCCAGTGGCATATAAATACCTTATTTTGTCTCTCTTACAGCTGTTTCCGAGACATAATTTGGAAAACAGAAATGTCATTCTCACTTCAGAACCTTGGTCACATGTGTACTAGCTGCTGCAGGTAACCTGCTGCTAAATCTGGTGACAATACATGCTGCTGATTGATACAGAAATATCACCCACAAGTCCACACAACATCTGGACAATTTATTATCTGACCATTTTAATCCTCCAGCGTTTTCACTAAAATGGATTTTGTAAGCACTGAGTTACTATGTGCTTTTGATTTACTGATACAGTCTTTGGTAGGGAACTTAATCAGAGATTCATCTACAGTATACTGTAGGATCACGTCTGTATTGGCAAAAGCCATGGCACGCTCCCAAGTTACCAGTCAAGAATGGTTTTACTCCCATCACACTTATTGATTGCAAATGACTTACTGGATATTTAAAATAGTATCTAAAATGAAATGGAATATCACTAACCCATATAAGGGAGATTTACATTGTCCTTCTCTTTCACTGTAGAGAACACATTTCTTTAAACAACCTACCCTATTTTATGCTTAATGTTAAAGTAGGTCTTATAAAGCAATGCTTTTGAGCATCTTCAAAATTTAGTATTTGGTCCACATATACAATGTCTTCATAAATGTTTTCTTTCCTACCTTGTAGTAAAAGTGTGCTACTTTTTAGTAGGACTGACAGATTCTTCATTTAAACCATAACTGATATTTTTCAGTTGTTATTAATCCATAAATTGCCCAGGCTATGCTTTCGCCATAATAAAATATATTTTAAACAAGTTAGCTATCTCAAGCTGAAAAAATATGAACTAGTTTATTGTCATTTCTATTATAAGTATAGAAATCAGTTTGGTACTTATCAGTTTGGTAGAACAGGTTCATTGCAAGAATAGTAAAGTGTACAAAAAGTAATGACGTACCATTCTTCCCCAGGCCTTGGTCTGAAAAAAACTTCTACTGTATGGTCACAAAATATACTAAGGGCTTTCAAAGACAAATAAAAATTAGGTTCAGCTTAAAATTGCAGTTACTTTGTCCTTGATGTAAGGACAAAGGCAATCCTTTGCCTTGACTGTATCTTTATATAATAAAAATATATCTCAGTAACAATATCATAATCTTTTTAATACTAAGATTACCATTTCATTGGCATGAATGAAAAGACCATACCAGCAATTCATTTACATATATATCCTGTGTCCAACAATGGCCACATTCTTTACAGAAAAGTGCAAAGATCTCAAAGTTATCAACTACAGAGGAACTGGTATATAGCTTTTTTTTTTCCTAAGCATCTTAGTCAGTAGCTACTTTATCAGCTAAAACATGAAGTACATTTCTTTACTACAATTGTTTTCCCATCTAATATGCCATTGTATCATGCAAGCATCCAATACTATATGTGTGTGCAATAGAATCAGAAATTATGGTTACAGGCATGATTTTTTGCCATTTGCCTGAAAAAATATTCTAAAACAAATGTATTTCCAGCAAAAAAAAAACCTGTATCAGGGAAGATAAAGAACAATTTTCAAGCTATGGGTCCAATTTTCTGTTGGTCAATAAGGCTAAAACAATTTGTATAAATTGAGGAATTTGCTGGTAAGTTCTCTTTAAGTGCTCTCCTGATGGAGATGATGTAAGGGGAAATTTAAGAACGTAGATGTCTTGTTTCCATAGCAGGGGAAGGGAACCAGCGAGTCAAGAAAGGCTGATAGGCTTTCTCATAATTTGCTACTTCAGGTGAAGGGAACCAATGAGCTGGGATAGGCCTTAACATAATATTGTACCATAGTACAGGGCGCGCAGCGTGGGGCTCGAAGGGTTCGAGACAATGACAGGTTTGATTGGAATGTGCCGGATTGAATTTATAGCTGTTATTGCTGTTTAGCTATTAATCGGCAGGCTCCTGTGCTTGCCATGGGGCTTGCTTGCCTTACTGTATATTAGTCTAGGGCTCGTTAGTGGCTGCTTTTTGCTTTCGCTGCTTGCTGTACTGCTGTACTGCTGATCATCTTTCTCTGCTGTGCCTGGGAACATTTTGATAACAGCAATGGTGATGCGCCTGGGCTGGGAGATGGCCAGGGCATCGCTGCTGTTTCTGTGCTGCTGTACTGGACAGGCTGGAACTCCAGTGTGAACTCAAGCCAAAGGGACCGTGACCTGTGGATGAGTTCACATGGGAGCAGGACACCCCAAAGCGTCTGTGGCCATGGATAAGTCCACGCCAGAGCAGGTACATCTCAAAGCATCTGTGGCCATGGTTATGTCTGTGCCGCAGCAGGTATACCTCTGAAGGGATTGTGGCCCAAGGATAAGCCCACACTGGAGAAGGTACACCTCAAAGCATCTGTGGCTGTGGATAAGTCCATGCTGCAGCAGGTACACCTTGAAGCATCAGTGGCTGTGCATGAGGTCATGCTGGACCACCTCAAAGCATGCGGCCATGGATAAGCCCACAACAGAGCAGGTACGCCCCTGGAGGGACTGCAGCCATGGGTAAGGCCACGTTGGAGCAGGTATGTCTCTGAAGGCATTGTGGCCCATGCAGAAGGCCACACTGGAACAGGTGCACCTCAAAGGGACTGTGGCTGTGGATAAGTCTATGCCACAGCAGGTATACCCCTAAGAGACTGTGGCTCATAGATAAGGCTCCACTTGGAGCAGGTACACCCCTAAGGGACTGCAGTCTGTGGATAAGTCCAAGCTGGAGCAGGGGAAAGGGGAGGAGTTCATTGCAATGTTAAACCCGATGGTCTGGTCCAAAGGGACGAGGGGTGGAGATTGTAATGGAAATATCTTTAAATTGTTGTAACCCATGATTTGAGTTGCATGTTATAGGAATCACTATAGCAGGAACCACCTGAACCAATGGAGGAGAAGCCTTACAAGAGGCAGTGCAAATGCAGCAGTGACCGGACCTGACCTGGCTTTGGTGCCCAGTAACTCCACACAACACACCACCTCTCCTGTCCTGAGTGACCACCATAACAGACAGAGCCCAAAGTCATGGACTAAATGAACTCAGTGGACATTTGTGGATGTTTATGGACATTTTACAGACATTTCACAGGGGTGGTCCATAGACTAAGGCAATGATATCTGTGTATTATATCAAAGGATGGGAAGCAGGGGGGTGGTTAATGAGGATGTATCAGATAGTATGGGACCTGAGCATGATGTATATGGTTTGGAATAAGGGGTGCAGAATGTGCTGGTTTTGGCTGGGGTAGAGTTAATTTTCTTTATAGTAGCTAGTATGGGGCTATGGTTTGGATTTGTGCTGAAAACAGCGTTGATAACACAGGGATGTTTTAGTTACTGCTGAGCAGTGCTTACACACAGCCAAGGACTTTTCTGCTTCTCACACCACCCCACCAGCCAGTAGGCTGGGGGCACACAAGAAGCTGGGAGGGGACACAGCCGGGACAGCTGACCCCAACTGGCCAAAGGGATATTCCACACCATATGACATCATGCTCAGCATATAAAGCTGAGGGAAGAAGAAGGAAGGGGGAGACGTTCGGAGTGATGGCGTTTGTCTTCCCAAGTAACCGTTACGCGTGATGGAGCCCTGCTTTCCTGGAGATGGCTGAACGCCTGCCTGCTGATGGGAAGTAGTGAATGAATTCCTTGTTTTGCTTTGCTTTGCTTGGGTGCGCGGCTTTTGCTTTACCTATTAAACTGTCTTTATCTCAACCCATGAGTTTTCTCACTTTTACTCCCCCGATTCTCTCCTCCATCCCATTGTGGGGGGAGTGAACGAGTGGCTGTGTGGTGCTGAGTTGCCAGCTGGGGTTAAACCACGATGAGCAGAAAGGGGATCATTAAAGCCAAGATGGGCCGTGGTATGATTTTTGCTAACTCTGCAAAAATACATTTGGCATTACTTGTGGTGAGACAAGAACTAACCAAATTGCTGATTTAGTGTAACTATAAGGCCTGAGAATATCTATAAACCGCGGCGGAACTGCTGAACTAACAAATGGCTGATTTAACACAATAAATAGCACATAGGAAAAATAATGCAGTAACAGCATAGTTAAGACAGCTGCAGAATGAGGGGAAAAGGAACTATTTGAAAGGAACATCGCCTTTGGAATACAGAATTCAAAATTCAATATGGAATATTAAAAGGGGAAAATATGAGAGTAGGTTTCAGGAAACCAGTTTCCCAGAGAACCATTTCCCAGAGAAACAGAGAAATCTCCATACTGGGAAACCGACTTAGCAGAAACAATGAACTATCAGTCTGGGAAACTGAGGAAGTAAAGAACAGAAGGCCATAGGTTATAGACTCTTGAGGGGATAAAAGACAACTCAGAAAACTACCAAGATGGGATCAATAGAAGCAGATCAGCATTAAAAAACCCAGCTGCTAAGAGTCAACTGCTACGGAAGCAAACACCTTCTCCAGGAAACCTTGCGATGTGAGATGGGATGCTACTGGGAGCCTCGTGCTGTGAGTGCGGACTCTAAGGACCAACAGCGGTGCCTGATGGGCCACAGTGGGTTGGGAGAGCTCAAGGATTTGGGAATGCTTGTCATAACCATGACACTGTGCCTTTAATGTTTCTGTGGCTGTATGCCAAGTAGTTTGCTATAGCTCTCTATTACCATTATCGTCATTAGAGTTATTTCATAAGACTATTAGAGCCATTTGCCATCCACTGCCATTTTTGTAATTACCCCAGTATCCTAATTGTCTATTGTTATTGATTACATATGGCTATCCATCTCACAGTTAAATATCGATAAATCACAGTTGCATTTGGTACTGCCATGCTTAAATTTATACAAGCTATTAATCAATGTAAGTTTTTAAAAGATGTCCTATATACTTCATGTAGTCACAGTCCCTTTAGATGCTTCTTGCAGCCCAGAAGGCCAATCATACCCTGGGCTGCATCAAAAGCAGCGTGGCCAGCAGGTCGAGGGAGGTGATTCTGCCCCTCTACTCTGCTCTGGTGAGACCCCACCTGGAGTACTGCGTCCAGCTCTGGAGCCCTCAGCACAAGAAAGACACGGACCTGTTGGAGCGGGTCCAGAGGAGGGCCACGAAAATGATCAGGGGGATGGAACACCTCTCCTGTGAAGAAAGGCTGAGAGAGTTGGGGTTGTTCAGGCTGGAGAAGAGAAGGCTTCGGGGAGACCTTCTTGCAGCCTATCAGTACTTAAAGGGGCTTATAAAAAAGATGGCGGCAAACATTTAGCAGGGCCTGTTGTGACAGGACAAGGGGGAATGGCTTTAAACTAAAGGGGGGTAGATTTAGACTAGATATAAGGAAGACATTTTTTACGCTGAGGGTGGTGAAACACTGGAACAGGTTGCCCAGAGAAATTTATCTTTTTCTTTAGAAAAAAGATAAAAGAAAAATTCCTAGCTAAATAGGTTGTGATCAAAATTAGAGCTAACATAGGAGATAGATACAGAAATACAAAGGAAGAGTGTAATATAAGAATTGTAAGAGTCACTATATCCTTAAAACTCTGGTCCCACTGATCACTGAATGAGTTAGATTTCAGCCAACACAAGTCATACTATGTAAAACACAGGTCACATCTATTTTAATATTAGTCTGCAAGGCTGGCAGAGGACAGACTCAAATCAAGAGGTAGCATGAAGGGGAAAACAATCTATGTTGAGGACACTTTGAGGAGCAGTAGGAAAGTGGAAGAGTAAGGTTGCTTCGTCCACAGGGAGCAGTCAAGGAACAAGCACGCCGAAAGGAGCCATCCTGAGAAGAAGGCTGGTAGATAGGCACTTTGGCTTAGTCAGAAATAGAAATATATATATTGCTATATTATTTTCATTGCTGGCTTATAGACAGAGACCATAACAAACTGCATATAAGACTAGCAAATTAGATTTCACCATGTTTTTGGAAGACTTTTTCCTGCAAAGATGGCACGTCCTCCATCCATCCTTCTTTCTTCAGAAAACAGTGACTAAAGTCATGTAAAAGAAAAGCAACCATTGGTTTAAGTATCTTATAAAATTTGGTATGTCAGCAATTGTATCGGGTGTTGGTGGCAAGCTGCTGGCAGCGGGGGCTGCAGGGTCCTCTGTGAGGAGAGGTTGGGGCTGCCCTATGCTGGACACAGCCAGTTCCAGCCGGCTCTGCATCGGCCCCACCGCAGGGCACAGCTGAAGCCTGTCAGCGATGCCAGTGGCACCACTGGGAAAGCATACTTAAGGAAGGGCAAAATGCTGCCTAGCAGTGAGGAAAAAAAGGTGTGAGAGAGGGTCCTGTGAGCAGCCAGGTTGGAGAGGAAGGAGGTGCTGCAGGTGGCAGAGGAGGTTGTTCCCTGCAGCCTGTGGGGATACCCCAGTGGAGCAGGTATGCATGCTGCAGACTGCAGGACCCCATGGCGGAGCAGGGGAAAAGTGTGAGGAGGAAAGAGCAGCAGAGGAGCCGTTACAAACTGACTGCAACCCCCATTCCCCAGCCCCCTGTGCTGCATGGGGGGAGGTTAGGAGAGTTGGGAGTGAAGTTGAGTCTGGGAAAAAGGGGTGAGAGGAAGGTGGTGTTTTAATTTTTTGTCATTGTCTCTCACTATCCAACTCTATTTTAATTGGTAATATATTTTTTCCCAAGTTGAATCTGTTTTGCCTGTGACAGTAACAGGTAAGTGATCTCCCTGTCTTTGTCTTGACCCACAGCTTTTTCACCTCATTTTCTCCCCCTGTCCTGTTGAGGAGGGGGAGTGAGAGGGCTGGGTGAGCGCCTGCCCACAGTTCAAGGCCAACCTACCACCACAACAACAAAAACTGCAGAGAGACATTAAGAGTGTGTCTTGGTACAGTGCCTTGTGAAGGAAAGGCTTGCATGAGACTTAGATATCACTTGGAGACAGATAACCTCCCTTACTATAACAATTAACTTTTGTGCACTGGTATACGATGAATCCATCAAACATTTTAACTAAAAGAAGGAAATATTTTATTTCCACTTACAGGAAGTTATTTTGTAAAACTGTGACTAACTTTTCTGGAATAAATCCTTTGAACTGTTAGACTACTTTTTCTACATTTGCACCCACACCAATTTTCTTCATGATAGGAAATTTTGGAACTACAATAAAGAAAAATCAGAGGTTTTTTTTTAATAGTCTGACACTTAGAATAGCTCTATAATATTAAGTACAATTGACACAAAGCATGTCTTGAGAGCAGCTGAAAATACTCAGTGCAGAGAAAATACCAGTTTTCTGCCATGCCTTGGTCTCTTTTGTTACATCTGCTTTTAGTCTGCTAGGATGAACTGACAAGGAAAAAGAGTGGAGGAAAATACCTGGTTTGTTGGGGGTTTGTTTGTTTTTTGGTTTTGTTTTTTTTTGTCATATACTTGTGTTGTTTCATGAGCCAGTCCTGAAACCTTGCTTTGAAGCTGCTCACTTAGGAACAAATTATCTCAGTAAGCAGTACGGTAGTCATTATAACTGGCAAGCTATTCTTGCAGCCGTGGTGACATAGGGCATCAGCTGAAGCTTCCAGGAAACTAACATTTTTTTAGTCCATATTTAACTAAATTTGTCTCCTCCCTGAACGTTACTGGTGAGAAACTACAGGCGAGGCATGAGGTAGGGTATTCTGATCAACAACAGAAGTACTATCATTGAAGGCCACTGAAATCAGTCCATTGATTCCCTCCCTGCAGAGTACCAAGTGAGAAGTTGCAGTTCGTTAAAACTGTAGCTTTGACTAGCTTGGCTGGAAATTACAATGCTGGGTTTATTACATAATGTATTTCTTTGATGTATATTTTACTTATCATAGATTATGAATTAATAGAGGCATGATTTTAGATAAAGGGATGGAAGGTAAATGTCAGCAGATGATAATATTCTCTGTATCAACATAACTTCTCATGTTGACTCTGTAGAACCTTCCCTTGAGGCTAAATCTGGCAGGCTGTGATTTATGAAACAGTTTAAGGTGTATATTTGATAACCATCTATCTTAATTAGTTCAGTCATTATCAGTCGTCTTGATGATTTTTGGTTTCATTCCAGTATCTATTGATGTCTATGAGAAGGCTCTGTTATTATCAAGGGAAAACAGGTCATATTTCAGTCTAACCGGCTTTCAATAGCCGTCATTGGATCATCTTAAAGAAGCGGAAAGTTCTGAGCTCTAGAAAAACCAAGGACACTGACTTTGGCCTCCGTTTTGTTTTTTTTTTTCTTTTTTCCTCCAGACAACCCCAAGTGATCAGGGTATCAAAAACTGGCACATCTAATAAGCTTTCTGGCCATCTGACAATTTATCATGGCACTCAAACTTGAGGATGGTAGTAGAATAGGCTTGAATTCAAGTTAGTAATGTTTCCTCAACCTGACGATTTTATTCTAGTCTTTGTAAATAAAAATAACAAACTTTATATTCTGTTTTTTCATATAATTTATTATTACTGTTAGGCTTCTTTGTCTTTAATGCTTTTAAAAAAACCCTATATCTTTTCATGTCTCTATTTTTATATTAACAATTTATTCTCTCAGCAGATGCAAACCATTTGATGTTGCTAAGCTCACACACAGCCATTGTTATTGTTATCAGTATTAGTAATGGAATCATTATCATTCTCATCACTAAAAGCTAGCTCATTATCTGATAAGTCAAAACTTCCTCCCAAAGATTTTGAGGTATTTGATTTTCCTCATTTGTATTCTCAGAAGTAATTTCTTCCTTACTTGCTGGAGATGAAAATGCACCTTCCATAAGTAAGCTGCCATTCTGCTCATTATGCAGCTTTGATTATTAATTTTTCTCTTCTCCTCTGCAGCACAAGAATGATTGCATTTTTAACTGGTTTGTGGCTCCCAAGGGATTTCCTTTGAAAAACAGCTACTAGGGGTTAAGTTGTGATTATGTGGTCTTGAGACAACTACTGATCCAATGACTAAAATCCATGGGAGCTGATAAGACTGACAGTTGAACCACAGCATCAGCTGGTGGGCAGGTTCTTGGGTAATAAACTTTGGGAAGAATTTGAGATAATGATACTGGTGACAAGCTGGCCTTTCACTAGGGCAAAAGATGAAAGAACATTTCCGTTCTTTTTCACCCCAGTTTCTCACCCATATTGACTCGGCCACAACCTAGTCTAAAATCCTATTAGCCAAGTGAGTTGCAACAGCTCAGACAAGCTTTTCAATGTTTGCTTTCACTTTGCAAATGGGTGGCTATTTCCTTTTCTGTTAAGTCCCAATTCTGCAGACGTATATGCTAGAATTTTTCCCTCTGTAGACTGGCAACTCCAAGGCTGCTCTTGATCATCACTAGTCAACTGTTCTAACATAGAATATTGACTGTCTTCATATCTATCTGCAGGATGAGGTCATAGTTTGTCCAGCTTTCTTACATCAGGTTTCACTTAGTCCTTCTCTGATTTCTCCTTGACACTATACAGAGGGTGAGATTTTCTTTTCAGAACTGCTTGTTTGATATAGGAATCCTTTTCTGATCGTTCACACACATGGTTCTCCTCTTACCAAATGCTACTTCATTATGTAACTGGGGTCAGGAACAGGCTTCTCCAATGAGAAGTGCCAACACATCAAGCGTGCAGGATATTTGGGAAGAAAATGTAATCAGTCTGGGGCAGAGGGGGAGTTGTTTTGGTTTTGTTACTCTGGTTTTGTTCTGCTTTTCTCTCACACAGAAATATTTCTGATGATGTGGTACAGAAAACTACCTGATGTGTGAGCTGTAAGTGGCCTTTTAAAATTCAATTAACTTTATTTAATGGGATTCATGCGTTCATAATATCAAGGAGTCACATTACTGAAAATTAGTTTCAGTAATGTTCTAATATTACTGCACAGCTATTTGTTGCTAAATGGAAAGAAAGCTAATTATTGGACTTAGTTTCTTACACAGTTGTTACTGCTTTACCCATCTTCCCTCATATGACATGAGATTATGCGTGCATGCTACTAAATCATATTTTAAATGTGAGATATCTGACCCCTTTAGAAAACTGAGCAGTTCTATTTGTTTAGCCAGGGATGTTCACAGCCAGAGAAAGAATCTAGATTCTTGACTTCCATTTATTTCTCAGACTTTAAATTCTCAACTTTAACACAAATTATGCCTAGAGAAAGACCTTTGTATGTGTCATCTTGGCATCAGCCAACTAGCCATGCTACAGCATTAGGCTAGATCTCTCTAACAGCTTTGTATATGGAACTCACCATTTTTTCCCCAATGTACTGAGCAAAGACTACTTAGTATTTAATTCAGCTAGCCTTTTGGAGGAGAAATCCAGATTGGAGCCATGTTTGAAAGCTTTAAACTTTGCTTCTCCCCAGAAAATAACACAAATATTTTAAGGATCTAGAATATTTTCACAGATCTTATAGCTCATTTCTCAACTTGGAAAAAGTGTGGCTTTAAAATGTCACACAAGTATTTTGCCTACAACAGAAATGTCAGTATTATAAAGTAAACCTATTAAAAATAAATTTAATGTATGAGAACAAAATTAATCCATTTCAAGGCCACCGGAGTCACAGTCTGAGCGGAAAGATGGAAACCAAGGAGTGATAATTTTTAAAGATAGATGACAAACATGTTTCATTATCACTACATTGACTGCACAGAACCTGAAAATGACACTGGATTTTGTTTAATGGGAATTCATATTTTCTTTGCATTTTGCTGCAAATTGCAGGCTGGTCAAAGGTTAAAAATGCAAAATTAAACATGGCCCAAACTATGGTAATGTAACTTCAAATTTATACTTGCTTTAAGAAAATGCAAGACAGTTTTTTATTTGGTATGCATGCGGAATGTTATGCATCTTGGTTCATTTCAGACAGAGCTGTAACAGATTACAGGTTTTCATTAAACAAATGATACTTAATAGACACATATAACTTCTCTATTTTTCAGTACTGATCGACCTGCAGAGTATACCATGCTGGCTAAATTATATATGTTGCATGAAAATAATGAGAAACAGAAAAAAATTAATACAAACCAGACAAAGTTATTTTCTTTCATTCCTTCTCTCATCTTACTGTTCTGGTTGTTCTGTTAAAGGGTGGAGAAACTGGATGCTAATTACAAAAAACCCCCAACCAATAAACAGATAACAACTTGCATTTACACAGTTTAATGCCTTTCATGGGAAAAAGATATCAAGGATTTAAAAACTCTACATGAACTATTTACATATTTGTCATGGGAAGCAACTACCATTATAAAATCATCCATGTCTTGACAACGTACAATACATCTGAAAGAGTACCATACCACATCCATGTTTAACTTAAAATGTAAATTTTAGAGGAAATTTAATTTATTTTTAAGTTTTCCCAAAAGACCTACAGAAAGGAGACTGGTACGCCGACCTGAAGGACGGCATCTACAGAAGCAGAATGCTGGTGGGTTCCCGGGATCTCTTGGGCACCTGCTGCCCAGAGTGTTGGTTGTTTCAGCTGAGAGCTAACAGTCTAACAGGGAATGCAGTTTGTTGTAGACCAAAAGTCAGTTCTTCACTCGAACTTGGTAATGACTAACTGATCCCTAGTCAGCTGATACTTTATTTCCCAGTGACATTCATTGCACACCTCCATTCTTGTGAGGTCAGCAAATACTTAATGTGACAAAGCAGTTTCAATATGAAATTAAGCACAGAGAAAGCAGTGATATAATTTTTTATTACTTACCCAAAATGATGGGGGGAATTAACTAAAACAATTAATTTTCCCTTTTATTTTATCTGAGCCAGACCAAAACACATTGCCAGTGTTTCTGCTTATACTGTGATCATGGAATGCAAAAAGTTCTTACCTGCATACACTCACAGCATGGATTAAGAAATACAAAATCACCTTATTTGTTATTGACTGGATCCCCTACAGGTGATTGAAGAGTTTTTGAAAATACTGAATTTAAAGACCTTTAAGATTGAGGTCTTTCCAATAAAACCTATCTTTTTCTTAAATCTTTTCAATAAAGAAACAATGTTAGAAAATGACAACCATTCTTCTTGCCCTCACAGTGGCAATATGGCTCTAGCAGAAAACATTTACAGGAATTTTAGGTGTCTGTTATTCTTTTTGCTGGTGCAACATGAAAGATTTTTGAGTTAGATATTTGAGTTAGATATTGTATGGAACAATTCTTAAAAAAATAAATGGAAGTTTTGTTAGTTTTATTGAACTTACCAAGGGAACACTAACAGCAAACATAAGATAAAAATTCTGAAGTAAACACAAAAGACTTTGCTTTATTTCATTTGGTATAACCATATCATGGATATGAGTCTATTAACTTTTTGGAGAAGTGTTGAAAAATATACCTTAATGAGGAAAGACCATAAATTATATAGAAAAGGGTTTCCTGACTCTTTGTAGCGAGTGAGATGATCTCACATAGACTTTTGGGTTAACTGCATGTCAAAACATACAGTCAACTAGAAAAAGTGTAAAAACCAAAAGTTTATGCAAAACAGTAAACAAATAATATTTCTTAATATTTTTACCTTCAGGACAGAGGTACAGAAATATAACCGTGGCAAGCATGGCAGAGGAACCTCAGCACAGGAAAAATGTAGTATTTTCCCCATGGAAGAACCGCAGTAACAAAAATTGTGAGTATTCCCACATTTGAATAGGATCATAAGCAGTTTTTGGGCACCACTGTTTGCTCTGTTACTTTCCTCGGGCTCCTTCAACATGGCACTGTGAAGTTACATGCCACCTTGCCAGGCAGTGGCATTAGCAACCTGTAGTTCTCTCAGTCACCCACTTAAGATGGGCATCTGGGGTGGCACTCATGCCATGCTGCCCTTGCTGGGTGCTCTGCCTTTGATGGCAGAATGCAGTAGGCACCTTCCCGCTGATTTAACAAGTTTCTTTATGTTGCACAGGCCACTCTGTGGCATGCAGAAAAGCACTGTTTTCTAGTGAATACAACAGTGGACTGGAGATCTTGGAGGTTTTTTCTGAGTTCTCATGAACAGCTCTGGGCATTACATTTTTGCTTAATTTCCCCATATGTATAACGGAACAATAACACTTACTGCATATGATAAAGCACTTACCCAACCTGAAAGCCAGAACAGATCTTTGTAGCCTTCCAGCTGCTCCAGATATTGTCCCTCTGTGCTTTTCCTGTTCTGCTTTGACATAAAGCTGCGCAAGTTTCAGGCTTTCAAGTATCAGTTATAGATTCAACCACTTTTAGTTTTTAAATGGGTTTTCTGTCCTTCATTTAGAGGGAAAAAATCATGTAACATCGAACACATGCTAGAATTACCAGGAGATAAATGGTCTTTGATTTTCAAATGTGTATTAATGGGTCAATATTCTCCTTTCTTGCCATACACAGATCTCCCATTAATTATAATGTCACTATAGCTGCAGAATGAATTTGACCTTATCCGTTGAGCACCATGTTTTAGTATTAATAGTTTTTGTTCTTAACAGCAATTGGGAAATACAGCCAGACATGCTGCATGATATATTCCTATCTTTACAGCATGGCTCTACTCATTCAAAAAATGCAATATGAAAAAGGGTGTTAATAACAATTTATTCCTTTATTTTTTTTAACAACGAATAGATATCCTTAGTGCTGGGATTATATAAATTTAATATTGACCTGTAGAACTGATTTTCTCTATGTGTCTCTGGACTAAGGTTATTGAACAAATTGCTGCACTAATTTGGCACCTTTTTTTTATAAAGATAAAGTAAAGGCATAGCTGAGTGAGTCCAAATAAAAAAATATATCAAGTTAAAGGGTAGCGTATGGGTAATTTTTCAGGAAGTGTAATGTCTTCAGTTCTAAGCAAACAGGGATTTGGTCTAAAATTCTAGTGTTGTAAAACACTGCAAATTAACTAAGCAAGAGTGTGACTTCATACAATGTTTATACCAGGAAGAAAGTTAGCAATAGGGATATTCTGCAATGGATAAAATGGGAATGAACTGGAATGTAGAAACACATTTGCTAAGGTAATACAGCACTGGTTCACCAAGAAATTCCCAGGCATTGACAAGAAGAACGCTACAAGGAAAGGCTTTATGCTGGAGAAATTAATCACGAGATAATAGTGAAGTTTAACTGGACAATATTACAGAAATGTTTTATTCAGCCCAAACCAGGGGAGTTTTATCAGGAAATTCATTGAAGCTGTTTAACAATATCAGTGTAACACTTCACTTGAATGGGTGAGAAATAGAAGAGCAATAATGGAAGGTGTCATTAGAATAGTGTCAAGCCACAATGTCCTTGAAACCAATTAGGAATCTCCTGCAGGAATTTAAATTACACCAGAATAGAAATCCATGCATAAGGAGTTACAAAGAAAAGAAGCAGAGAAACAAACAGGCTAGCATTGAACAAATGATTATGTGTCTCTTGCTTAAAATAGAGCAGACTTCAGGATAAGTTTAGGATCTATACAAAGTGACAGTTATGCAGGATGAGATACAGTATTCAAATCTAAAGCTAAAGGCTTCAGAGAAAGTCCTTTCTCCTCAAGAGTGAATCCTTCTGGCTAATTCCTGCTGTGGCAAAACCAGTGTGTTGCCCTCCTATCCCACATTTTTAAGGAATTGCTAAGCAATCATGTTAGCACCAGGAGCCACTGCCCTGCTCTTCCTTTAGGGTCATTATGTGTAGAGGTAATCATGATTGGCAGGGCAAAAGAATTTAAATGGAACGAAAATGCATTATTTTTAACATGGAAGAAAACTCCACCTTCCCAATTCAGTTCTGGTTCATTTCCCAGTTTCTCTCTAGGACAAACTGGCCCTAGACCCCTCTTTGCTCAGCCCTGAGGAGCTGAGTAGGGTCCCTATCTGTGTTCTCCTCTTCCCCTTGAACAGCAACTCACATTGATACGCTGGAATTTTGCACAGTTCATCCACATGACATTTGGTCATTGCTGCCTTGGATGGAAGTATTTTCTAGAGTGAATTACTGCATTGCAGACAACATCAGCCTTTTGAAACCATGAAAAGGCTAACATTAGCCATATCACGAGAAGTTAAATTCTTTCCAATAAAAAAAAAAAGAAAATATTTTAATGTAAATGTGTTCATCATGTTTCTTTGATCATATAGTTATTTCGCTAGGTTTGGATATGTCATGAGTGTTCTCTGTGATTATTTATTAAAGACTTGTTGCTGCAAGTTCACAAAATAAACGGGTTTAGTAAGAGTGGACTCTGAATTCTTGCTTTAGTTGTCATGCTCTATATTCTTCTTTCATTTTTTTGTGTGGATGGTACTGTACTTGTATTAGCTGCCTAGGTTGAATTTACCTTTAACCTTATTAAATTGATTAAAATGTTTATTCATATAAAAAAAATTACAGCTGGTGTTCCTTGTGAGAACTGTGATATAAGAAAATACCATTTCATGCCTCGAGCTGATACATTTCTATGTTTTATGCTACTGCCTAAAGCACAATCACAGAGCAACGAAATGAGAAATTTTAAAGGCTACTGAATGCTGGAGATGTGAAATCGGCACTAGATTATTTAGCACAGGCTTTTAGAATGATATGTAGGGGAAATGCACTGCTCAAGGACTCTCCAGCTCACACTCATAATTGTAACATTTGGTGGGCTGCTCTGTAATACAACAGTCTGAAATATAAAAAGCCAAAAAGAAAGTAAAGCCCTCCAAAATCCCTCTGCAAACAAACCCCCATCAACTATCTTAAGGTCTGTTTCTTTTCTAATGTATCATTGTCTTTTGCTTGATGTTTCCAGGTTCATTGACATAAAATGCTGATTCCAGCTATTTTCAGAATTATGCATTTCCATCTCTGTTTCTTAAAAACAAACAGAAGAATTCCAAAGGGTTCAATATATGAAGCACCCTCCATTTCTATCGGTTTCACTTGTTGATAAAGGTGTTCAATCATTCTGAGAACTGGAAGTAAGTTGAGATTTCTACCAAATGGAATCAAGTTCAATTTTGACACGTTGCTTTAGTTTCCTTAATTTTAGAATAAATGCATAGATGCTTATTTGAATATTACTGTACCCTCTGAACACTTAAGCACATGGACAAGTTTAAATGAGTTTTAAGGACCTGCCCTACCTTACCTGAAGCATGGTATTATTTCCTCTTAAAATAATTATTCCGCAACAAATGTTACCAGTGCTGCACTAGAACATGAGGAAGATTTTGCCCTCTTCTATGAGCAAAGGCTTGGCAAATGTCTCAGGACAGAGTTCTAAGACCATGGATACACTGCAGGGAAATGACATACTCTTGCACCTTGTGTTATTTAACAACACAGTGACCTGTTCTAAAGATGCTGCTCTTGAGGACGCTTCAGGAGGAAGTAGGTCGATTGAAATGAAATTCCAATAGTAACACAGGCAAAAAACATTAACTGTAAATCAAGGAGGCTGTTTAGTTCAGCTTGCCAGAAGGCTCAGACTAGTCTGAAATTTCATGTCATCTTGCCAGATTTATAATGATATAACTGGGTACAGAATCTGACTTGCCATCTTTGATCCAATAAAATATTCAGGCACATTATTTTCACCTTTAAATATCCAAGTCCCCTTTTTCAGAGTCAAATTCTTCCCTGATGGTATGAACTCCAGAGTGATTCCACTGGCTTGTACAAGCTTTTCCCATTCACTCTACAGTCAGTGGAGTGACTGTGGATTTAAACTAGTGTAATTGAGAGTAAAAAGTTGGCTTTTTAAGTCTACTTCTATTTTTAAAATGTTCTCTGTCAAGTTTCGTGAGGTCAGATGTGAAGATGAATTTGTTGTTTAAGCTTCTTCCTCCTGCAGGCAAAAACCTTAACAATTTTTTTTCTACTGACCTTGTCTTGTCTAAAGATGAGTCAATGAATCAAGTTATGAATGATATATCATGAATAAATGATTTATGCATGGTCAGATCAAATATGATGTATTACTTAGGTCCTTGAGTATTATTGCATATAAAGATTTATCCAAAGTGTCATAGAATTGGTCAGGGAGAGAATTCTTAAGTCTTTGTACGTCCCCTTGGAAAAAAAAGGTAGATAACTATTCTCTAACTAGAGAAATTTATCTTGGCAAAAATCTCTGTCTTTGACAAAGGCTTAAGAAGGACAATCCAGCAGTTACACTTCTCTGCTGGAATGCAGGAGCTCCCAGGTATGCCTGCCTTCCTCATTCTTTGTAAACTCCCTTCGCCCTAGTCCCGCTATCTATAGAAGAGGAAAATAGAAAACCTCTTTAGGTCATAAGGGTGTTGTGACACTGACCAGCTCAGAGACCCTGAGGTGCTCATACAACACAGCAATTTATTTTTATGTAAGATTCACAAGAGTAATTTTTTTTTCCTAATAAATTTATTTTCTGGTTCAGTATAACTTTCTGTCTTAGCCTTCATCATATGGATTACTCATTATTGAGTCCTAACAGTATTGGAATGCAAACACCTTCTCTGACAGAAGTTTTTCAAAAAGAATCACATCGCGGCAGTAACCAGTGCCCCCTCTTATGAGACTTGATTAAATTAATAACAAACTTGTAAAGTAGTTCCTCAGGTGGGATACATTAGAGATCCCAGAAGTGTGACAGCTGAGGCCTGGCCATAATTCTGAATGATCTCCAGAAAGAGAATTGGTGCAGAAAAGTTATTAAAATAACCTACTTAAATATTTGGGGGGGGGTGGGGGGAGGGGGAGGAAGTTCTATCAGCCCTTTCAATTTCATGCTGTTTCCATCCTTCTGTAAGTCTGATGGTTTGTGGTTTCTCTCTCCCAATGGACGGCACTCTCCTTCCCAGTTACAGTTAATGATGCCAACCGTGCCGTACTGTAAAGGATCTTCAAACCACCAACTGGATCACACCTTAATATGTAATCTGTTTTATGTCTACTTATTGAGTTACCTATTATGGTCGATCATCCATTTTCCTTTAGTCTAGATTTATAAAATGATGGATATCAACACATGTAATTTGAAGCAAATTAATGTATTCTGAAAAGGTTGTTTTCTCAGAAATATTAATAGATGACAGAAGAGTTGGGTAAAGGTAATTATGCTGACAAGAAAGGGCTCCTCTTATCCTGAAAAGGCAGTATTACCAGCAGGAGCTAAATGAACAGTTGCTTATTGCAAATGGATGGTGAAGGCCTCAAGGAAATAACAGCAAAAACCATGAGAAGACCTATCATCTGTCAAATATTTTGCACTGTATTGTGACCAGAACCAAGTATCTGCAGTCAGTTTACAAAGCTGCATCAAATTGCACAGCCTAGAGTCAATTCCTTGGATGACCAGCAATGTAACTGAGGCAGAATTCTGCCAATCTAAAAATGCACAGTAGGAGGTGCATAGCTGGTTGAAAAAACCCCACGATGCTGCAACCAGTCAGTATAGATTTTTCTCTCTAAATCTAATGATGAAGCATCAGTGAAGTATGCCATGGAACATCAAGTTAAATTCCTCATAGATTAATAAAAATGTTACATACCGCCAATTTATGTATTGGATTTTCATACTGTAAAAAGAATTATTTAAAAAGCTGCCTTTTTATTTCAACTGCTACTTTCCCTGCTATTTTATAATAGTGAATGATAATGAAGTTGTCATTTTACATATAGGATAATAAATTGCCTTGCTATGAATACAAGGCTATTATTCACTCACAGGGCCCTGATTATGTTGTGCTAGGAGAGTGTGACAAGCGCTTTATGAATGGCACAGTCCTGAAAGAGAACTCAGTCAGTGTTCATTATAGGGTCATCCTCCCAGAATTTGAAAACGTGAACTTCATGCATGGGGGTATGATCTAATTTTTCACGCTCATTGTATAAGTAACACCTGCATATCAAGGTCTCCCATCATAGTTCTGCATCTTCATTTTAGATAACGCAGTGATCTTTCACTTTAGGAAATGCAGTGACACATGACACATGTGGAAACTTACTCAGCTAATTTGACCATCTTTCATATATAGTCCCACGCTGACAAACACCTGCCTGTCGCCCAGGCTAGGGACAAATCCGTCTTTATGAATTCTTACACTGAGCTCTATTATTATTCAGAGGAAAACCACAGAAATACAGTTAGAAATGTCAATCTGTTTGTGGTAGATGCAGACGGCAATCTCTTTTTGTGCCTTGTTTCTCTGGATGCCATATTCCAGTTTGAAATGTAACAGTTCCTTTTTGGATAGGTATTAGACATGTCAACGTCTGACTAGTCATATGGCTGTACACCTTCTCTCACATTACAACTTACATATATTCGTGTAACTTGGACTTAGACTAGTTTTTAACCTTAAGGTTTTCCCTGTGTGTTCTGCACTAACCTCCACAGGTTTATACTATCAAAGCAAAGGCATTTCTCAGCCATTTTGTCTCTTCAATATTGACACAATATTTACCCATTTTGTTTCACTTTAGATTCTAGTTCTTAACTTTCATTCTAACTTGCATAACCAACACCAGGTGGACACTACTAATGTTTTAAGTTTTATATTTTATATTTCTGTATTTTCAGCTCTTATAGTACATCTCTGCGCATTATTTTCCCTTCTTCCTGTAGAAGATACAGTGACACAGTTCTGATAGCTCACTTCCTCCCTAATCACAGCTAAGGGATGCAGAAGCATACTGTATGAAACTGGTTTGCATTATACAGTATAAAAGCAGATTATTCTTAAGGGATGACAGATAATTTTGTTTAAGGGAGAGGTCCCATTTTAAGTACAATACTTGCTATTAAACCAACAGCACATGTTAAAAGGAAGTAAATATTGGCATGGTATTAGTTCCGATGTGTGTTCTCTTTAGTGCAGGAAAAGTAACCTTTAACCAAGGGGATAATTCATAGAATCATAGAATTGTTGGAAAAGACCTTTAAGATCATCGAGTCCAACCATTAACCTAGCACTGCCAAGTCCACAACTATACCATGTCCCTAAGCAGCACATCTACACGTCTCTTAAATGCCTCCAGGAATACTCCACTGCTTCCCTGGGCAGCCTGTTCCAGGGCTTGACAACCCTTTCAATGAAGAGATTTTTCCTAATATCCAATCTAAACCTCCCCTGGTGCAACTTGAGGCCGTTTCCTCTTGCCCTGTCGCTTGTTCCTTGGGAGAAGAGACCAACACCCACCTCGCTACAACCTCCTTTCAGGTAGTGGTAGAGAGTGAGAAGGTCTCCCCTCAGCCTCCTCTTCTCCAGGCTAAACAACCCCAGTTCCCTCAGCCGCTCCTCAGAAGACTTGTTCTCCAGACCCTTCACCAGCCTTGTTGCCCTTCTTTGGACACGCTCCAGCACCTCAATGTCTGTCTTGTAGTGAGGGGTCCAAAACTGAACACAGTATTCGAGGTGCGGCCTCACCAGTGCCAAGTACAGGGGCACGATCACTTCCCTACTCCTGCTGGCCACACTATTTCTGATACAGGCCAGGATGCTATTGGCCTTCTTGGCCACCTGGGCACACTGCTGGCTCATGTTCAGCCGGCTGTCGACCAGCACCCCCAGGTCCTTTTCCACCAGGCAGCTTTCCAGCCACTCTTCCCCAAGCCTGTAGCGCTGCATGGGGTTGTTGTGGCCGAAGTGTGGGACCCAGCACTTGGCCTTGTTGAACCTCATACAGTTGGCCTGGGCCCATCGATCCAGCCTGTCCAGGTCCCTCTGCAGAGCCTTCCTACCCTCGAGCAGATCAACACTCCCACCCAACTTGGTGTTCTCTGCAAACTTACTGAGGCTGCACTCGATCCCCTCATCCAGATCATTGATAAAGATACTGAACAGAACTGGCCCCAATACCGAGCCCTGGGGAACACCACTTGTGACTGGCCACCAACTGGATTTAAGTCCATTCACCTCAACTCTTTGGGCCCAGCCATCCAGACAGTTTTTTATCCAGTGAAGAGTACACCTGTCTAAGCCATGAGCAGCCAGTTTCTCCAGGAGAATGCTGTGGGAAATGGTGTCAAAGTCTAGGTATACAACAACCACAGCCTTTCTTTCATCCACTAAGTGGGTCACCTTGTCATAGAAGGAGATCAGGTTGGTCAAGCAGGACCTGCCTTTCATAAACCCATGCTGACTGGGCCTGATCACCTGGTTGTCCTGTACGTGCTGCATGATGGCACTCAGGATGATCTGCTCCATAACCTTCTCTGGCACCGAGGTCAGACTGACAGGCCTGTAGTTCCCGGATCCTCTTTCCGGCCCTTCTTGTAGATGGGCGTCAGAATTGCTAACCTCCAGTCCACTGAGACCTCCCTGGTTAGCCAGGACTGCTGATAAAAGATTGAAAGTGGCTTGGTGAGCACTTCCCTGGCATCTCTGGCATAGCACTGACCTCAGCTCAAATATACCCAAAGATGAGTTGGAGGCATTCGCTAGAAACCTTACCAGACTTCTCCTGAAATGAGATAGTCAAGCAATGTCAGAAAGTGCTTCCCTTTGTTTGAGGCTGAGCTACAAACAGCAGATCAGATCTTCACTTGATGTAAGCTGACAGACTCAAAAGAGCGATCTTGGTTTACAACACCTCAGGTACAGCCCAGGGCCTCTGCAGCTAAGAGGAGGACTATAAGCAGAAAGAGATTGAAGTTTGTTAGAAATAAGGTCAATGGACTGTTCAAGGTCACTGTACTGAAAGAAATCTTTGCTTTGGTGCCTTTGTGTATTTGCCTCAACAAAGGCTTTAAAGGCTTTTTAAACTCAGTTATTTAGACCTAGCTTATCTTATCCAGTCCTAGGATCACCCATTCTACTTCTTGCCTGTTAGGGAGAAAATGGTGGTGCAATTGTTGTTACTAAGTATCTAAAAATCGATTCAGCTCACAGCACCACTCTCATAGTCACTTTTATATTCTCTTCTGATGGAATATAGAAACTAACTCAGAAGGCCCTGAAAGAAAAAAAAAACAGATTTGCTACTGTTTCTAGTGTTAAAAGTCTTAGCTATTTCGTACCTTGCCCTTTCCAAAATAAACAGATCAGTGTGGGGCTGAAGTGCTCTTACTGGTCTACAGTGCATTCAGAACAGATTCAGAGCCTGTTAAACTGGCATCAGAGTTCTTTGGGCAAAAGCCAGATCTTCACTCTGTGCTTTCCAGTACCTGGTGCAACAGAACCGTCTTACCAGCACCTGCCTTTCCCACTGCCCACTTCTGGCACTCTTAGGACTTTCAACCCACTGTTGGCCCCATCAGGCAGCTACCACTGGCCAGAATCTGTTTCTACTCCCATCCTGCTCATCAGCCTAGTATATAAACACTTCACTGTGACAGCGTCAGATTATTCATTACTTCAGTCACATGGTTACCATACCTACACTTCATATAAAAAGCAAATGCCTTTATAATTACATGATCCTATAGACTCCACTCCCACACGGATCTCTATGCTACTACTTGATAAGAAATACAGGTGCAAGAAATGCCATAGCAATCTCAAGGTTAAAGAAAACAGTGGAGAGCATTGGTTATATTCCCATTCTCTTGGACAAATCTGTTCTATACCAAGCCTGGCTACTTGGAATGCTTATAATATGTTAAATATAATTTTTTTTTAAATTATTTTCTTGCTCAGATAGATACTCAGTGAAAGTGGATAATGGTCCAATCTCCTAAGCAGAGCCACAGAAGACGATTTTGGCAAAGAATGTTTAGCTTTAGTGACATTTTTCAGTAATAATGACTTCCGCAGATCTATCAGCAGGAATTGAAAATAAGATACTTGTATAAAACTGTTGACATAGGGTTGGCTTTTATTTTTATGGCACAAGTTTACATGGCTTACAGGAAACATATTCTGAAGGAATATGTTTCACAAATTAGTCTTTAACATTACATGAGATATTCTACTCAGAGCTGCACTTTGTACAGAGCTAATGTATCAAATTAGGTTAATGATCTAGCCATGATTAAAAACATTAACAAGGTATTGCTTTTATTTTTCTTTTTAATCTGGTGAACAGGAAAACAGTTTCAAAAAAACCCTACACAAAATGGAAATAAAATTTGGAAATACACATTAATTTACAATGAAACTATTTCATTACACCTCTCAAGTGCTTCATAAGTATAGAAAAGCCTCCAAATTCTCATATACTATAAGCAGAACATGGAATTCATATTTTCATGAGATAACAACTATCTTGTAATTTCAGGACCTCTGAACTACAGGAAAAAGCCTGATCATCTGAATTTCATATAATCTGAATATTACATATCATCAAGATTTTCAGAACTGACTGGTCTCTTTCTTCAGATAGCATTCAGATTGTTCAGTAGCTTTTTTTTTTTTTTTTTAAGAGTCTCATCCTGAATACTTCGAGTTTTATCCAAACTCTCCATCTACTTTTCAAATTCTTGATTCTCAAAAACATACAGGCACAATTTCCTCCTACGTGAAAGACCAATTATCTGGATATCTGGGCTTCCTATATACCAGCACCTAAAAAAGTGGATAATTCAAAATTTACCTGTCAGTAAATTATCACATCCCAGGTTGTGAGGTGCTTTCTAGTTATGTTTTTTTCTTCCTTCCTTTTTTCCTTCTTCCCATTATGTTTTAATGCCCTGGGACCCATGTTACTGAATCAGCAGCTTGAGAGGCATATGTTACAGCTCACTGGCAGAACCAATTAAAAAAAGAAAGCAAAACCAACAAAAAAGCAAATGAATATAATTCCAAATCATTCAGTGCAATGTACATTATACACATCTTCATATTCCAGTTTAATTTCTAGCAAAAATGTAACTATGGAAAAAACATTGTCTAATTCACAACCATTTTCACAAAATGTCTATTACTGAATTCCAGTCCACAGTGCCTTCTCTACAAACACTCTCACAGACTGCAAAAGTCATATTCATAGCACAAACAAGTAAAATGTGCTTCTTAATCAAAGTATGTAGAATCTACTTACATTAATGACCAATGTTACCTTTTCATTACACTGTTATAAAAGTACAAATTGATACAAAGTAAACTAATTTTGCAAATAAGCTGTTTTATTCAGACTTAACATTCTATAATGTGTTATAAAAATCAACCTTTCATTGCACATTTCCACATAACATGATATTTATTGGTTTCCAGGAATCACTGCATCAAGTTTATATTACTGCATGGTCAAAAAACCTAGTTACCTAATATTCTGAATTGACTCGCTATCAATTGTGGCAACTTGATTTTTACTACATGAAAATTTAGAAGTTGATGGAATGAAGGAGTCATCGTTCAGGCGTCTCACATTCATGTCAAAGCTTGACAAAGATAACACAACTTGACAGCTGCTCTTTTGCATACAAAAGGCAGAAATACTTGCCTATTCCATCCAATTAGGTAAACTCACATTTAGACTAACATGATCACTGATAACAGCATTTGAGCATTAATCCTCAAAGGTACAGCAATGAGGACATACAATACACTACCATACAGGTAGGTATGAATGCAATGCTAAAATCTGGCCTTATGCAGAAGAATATTATTTTTCAGACCTGTACTAAAACCCGCAAAAGTATCTGTTCCAGGTATCTTAACTTGTGCTTTTTCTTACTGTATGCAAACGGTTAAGATACTTGAATGGGAAGTGTTCCCTGAATTCATTATAATTCCTCTGGATATGGAATCACATTCATTTTCCATTTGTCTCAAATTATAATATATGTGATAAGAGTATGTTGCATATTAACTTGCATAAACTGCAAAGGGAAAACAAAGAGAATTTGTATTCAGCTTATCTGCTTGAAGTATGAAATATTAAGCATCTCCTTGTTTCTCCTCTAGCGGATTCATAGACTACAAGATGTTTCAGCTGTTGAGAATGGGAAATGAGACTGCATGAAAAAACCCCAGCGTTCCAGTACTTTTTCAGAATCCTCAGTATACAGACTGAAAAAACACCAAAAGTTTGGGAAGTACTTACCAAGTATTATATTTAACTTCTTAAGGATAGGGGGCAACAGCAGTTTCTGTAGCAAGCTAACACATCAGTCAGACCTATCCATCTCACCTTGGTGTCATTCAGACCAGTATCCAGACTGTGCTACATAAAAGCTGAGTGGAGCTACAAGAGACACTACTTAAAAACTGTGGAAATACACTGACAGCTCAGACAACCCCCTAGCATGCCACCTGTAGTAAGACCTTGTAGCAGGTGCTAAGAGAACTTAGTATTACATTGCTGTATCACCAGTATGCTCAGGAGAGAACAGTTTCAAATGGGGGAAAATTAGCAGGTCTCTGCAATACTATTAAAAAAAAAAAAAATTGTTCTCTTACATTACTGCCTCAAAGCATCATATTGCATACCTATACCACTGCATGGTAAAGACAGCCACCCAAGCATATAATATCATATACATTAACTGGTCAGTAAAGGAACTTCTTCCAAAGACCATGCTTTGAAATACCACTTTTAATTCTATCAAATAATCCAGGAATGATCAGACAAGAAGATGTTACACTGTCTTAACACATGATAAGCTTTCCAAAAACACTAAAGGCAGCACACATTTAAAAGAAAAATAAAGAGCAAGACTTCATTTTCAAAGGCCTGATGGAAAATAAATCAGAGAACAGTAGCTTAAACAAAACCCTAATCTTTTTTAACAAAATGGATTAGGCAGACGAGTTAGCATATACTACATTTACACAGCAAAGAAAAAATTTTCCATGCCTATATTCTGATATTTCTTAAATTAAGCCCTTGTATTAATTCCAATCTGTGAAGCTCATAAGAGAATGTGTGCATTAATCCATGCCAACATTTATAATAACTATTAAGTTAATACTAGATTATAATACATCACTTGTACATACATATTTATATTCTGCCCTGTGGGTTTACTTAACATTGACCAAAAGACTTCTGCCCATTTTTTTGAAAAATATACTCTTGCTTGTAATAATCCACATTGAGAGATTAAAAATAATAGACTAAACACAAATAAACAATATTCTGATAATAAATCTTTTGGGACATTCCATAAATAGTGGCCAAATTCTGCTGACATCACTCATGTGGAATAGTACCCTGATAAGCAGTCATGGTAAAGTCAACCCTGCTGAAAAAAACCAGACCGAGTCTAAGGGGGAACATAATCTTTCAGTAAATCTAAATCTGCAGGTGTACATATTCTCCAGTTATGATGAGTGTGTATGAGCAACAGTAGAAATAACCAGGGGCAATGGGATTAAAATTAGGAAAAAAAAAAGTTAGGCTTGATAGCACCGTAGTTTTAGTAAACATAGAGTCTAATTTAGATATTCTTAAATCCTTTGCTTCCTAGGTGAGTATTCATTATTCTTAGGCACTTCCTAGGTTCAAGTGTGCATGTTCAAGTACAGGTTTGTGCATATGGCTTGAGTCCTTATCATCCTTAATCATTTAAAACACTGCAATACAGTAACCAAGTTCTGCTTCTGCTCTAACCATCTTTTCTTACTCAGATATTTACACACATTAACTTTCGTATGTAGCCATCACTTAATGAAAGGTACTGGATGGCATGCACGAGGTCAGAAAAAATTACGTGCTTACATACTGCTTATTTTTGTAGGTAGGTAGTACCAACTCTGATTAAGTTTGCCTATCATTTCTTATTCATCCAACTTCAAAAAGTTTATTTCAAAACTTTCAAGATTATCACCTGCCTACACTGATATTTTTGAGGAAATTTCCTGGTCCAGATATTAGAGAGAAAGAAGCTAAGAAAAAATACTTTGCAGGCCCCAAGAAAATCTGCTTCCATTCAGTCAAACTGTAATTGAAAAACTGCTGTTTGCACATAGTCAGAAGAGACTACTTTGAATTTAACATATGATGTCTCCTTATATTTTATCCATTTGGATCTGAGCAGGACTTCTCCATCACTTTCAGCTCTTTACTATGGTCAGCTGTACCAGGAATAAAAATCTAAACTTCAGGAAGGTGAGTTGATCTATCACTCTAATTTTCCACCATGCCCAAGCAGAACCTGCAAAGAAGCTGAACAGATTCAAACACAGAGGGCAAGGTCTAGAGGTGGAGAGATGAAGCACATTGGGACAAAGCCTCATAGCTACCAGAAAGGCGGCAGAAAATCAGGGAACTGATGTAACAGGAAAACTGAAATGACTGGCTAAGGAAACCAGAACCAGATGGGGAACAAAAGGCGTGACTGAGTTCAGAGGGAGAAAAGAGGGGGATTAACTTGCTGGTTGACGAATTAAAGGGGAGACCAAGAAGTGGTAGTTGGTAAGTTAAGGGGATGACTAAGAAGTGATAAGGAACTAGAATAGAGACAGAAACTAGTGGGAATGACCAAGAAAAAGGTGGTGAGGATGGGAAAAGTCATCACATGGCACGAGAATGTGAGAGAAGTTGAATGCAGGGAATGCAGGGGGTTGGAGAAGATGGTGCAGAGGAAAAAAAAGTCTGATGCTTAAAGCCACCAAAAACTATGTGGAGTGATGAAATCCTATCCCTGCATTGGTAGGCAAGTAACTTTTACCATTAATATAACCTTTAATAGACAGTAACTAATTGTGTAGTCTATATTTCTGAGACATTTACTTGCCATACTGGAGTCTCTATCCCAAGTTTTGTAGACTCAGAGCTCCAACAGAAAACACCTTACTATATTTTGCACTATTTTAGTGCTGTATAAGGCTAACTGTTTTCAAAATTCACGTCCCAGGCATCTTAAAATGAGATTTGTTTCCTATCACTCACCTTGCTGTGACTGGCAGAATACTGCTAAAATGTTAGAGAGTGCTAAAGGGAAAGAACATCTTCCACACTATGCTTGTTTCCTGAGATAGCAACCGTAATGTATGTCAGAGGTACCCATTTCTGAGTAACACAGATAGCTTGCAACACAAGGCTTTTGAGGAAACTCTTAACTACTCCCTTGAGAATACAGGCCCAGACATAACTATGTTTGTAGTATTTAATAGCTTTTAAAACCAGAATGACCCATACAATTATCTTGCCTGACTTTCTGCAAAACACAAGCCATAGAATTGCACTGGGCTCCCAAAGTTTAGTTAAAATAGATACATTCATCATACATAGCTACGCATATGCTGATGGGTATTCTTCCTCCCTGCGTTTTCTAATGCATCTTTTGTTCTCAGTCACTCTCTTAATGTAGATAGAAATCCTGTGACCGGGAACTTGGGACCATACAAAAAGACGTCGAAAGAGAAAGACATTAGTCTCTACAACTTAAAAATAAACCCCATGGCTTGAAGGACAAATCTCCTTATACAAACTTTCCAACATACTGACTGTGAAATCCTAGAGACCTTGGCCAAAAGTTTTCACTGAATGAAATGATGGTTATCTTTTGAATGTTTGCAATTAAACCAATTACAATAATTTAACAACCAAGAAATATAGGGAGAGATTTGGAGAAACTATTATCTATGGAAGAAGGAAACACTTTCTCTGTGAGGGTGACCAAACACTGGTACAGGTTGCCCAGAGAGGTTGTGGATCTCCATCCTTTGAAGATACTCAAAAGTAATCTGGACATAGTCCCTCCTGGGCAACTGGCTCTAGGTGACCCTGGCTTGAGCAGGGAGGTTGGACTAGATGACCTCCAGAGGTGCCTTCTATGGTACCTGGGAGATTTAACCTTTCCCCACCTACTGCTGCAAGAACTGAGGTCAGCTGAAGTGCCTTCTTTTACACCTCTAGACTGAAATACTTTCCTAAAAAGTAAGTGAAGAAGTGCAAAGTGCTTGCTAATTTTCTCATGTGGTTATTATTTACATCTATGTTTATATAGATGTATCATATCACTGCAAGTAAATTAGTGTTTGTACAATGTTTTGAAGATAAGGCATTTGTGTATTTGTGTGTTTGCCTATTCGCACAGATACTGTATGTCAAAATAATCTTGTTTTTCTTGGATGATAAAAGCAATTCACTGCCTTTTTTAAGGTTAGTACTCAAAATCCAGTTCCCATGTGCTTATTATTCATCTGAGTTGATTGTACTTTAGCTTCTTTATGGACTCTTTAAAATATACACTAATAAAATCTTATTAGCTTTTTATTATCAACTGTCTCAACACACAAATATTGCAAGCTGCAGGGATTTTCTGGTCACTGTGAGCATGACTCTAGATTACTTAGCAATCAATGCATTTGTTATACTGTCTCTGGCAGTTGATGTTTCTGAAACGGTAACAAATTTTTAGTATCATTCAGGCAATTTGCAAACATACTTCTGCCTTTAAGGGTGCTCTGTTTATTTCAATACAATATAGTAATGTATTCAATCTGGGTAAGCTACTATGATTTACTAACGCCTTCCTTTAGCTGATATTCCACAGCTGGCTGGGCAAAAATTCTATGTTAGAAACACACCAGGTATTTAGGACCTTAACTTGCTATAAATTCTTTGAAGTCAATAGGTAGGATTTAAAAATCAATGGAAGGATATGGCTTAAAAGTGCTTTTTCCGAAGCTATAATGGTACAAATATTGTCACTGAGCACTCACTTATACATAAGATCTTAACGTTTGAAATAAAAGCCTAGAGATCTAGAAGTGTGAGATGACATTGAAATCAATGCATTTAAGTCCCTAAATCTGATTCATCTCACCAACAAGAATATATGATTGTCTCTAGAATAGACAGGCATTTATAGTAGCAGTGCTTTTTGTGGTGGAGTACCTTGAAGTCTGCTATTTTAAAAGTGGTTATAGAAGGACGTTAGTGAGAAAACAAGATAAATGTTTTAGTGAGGAATCACATGGTTGAGAAATCATACATGAGGGATACTCTTCCCAACAGATTTCACCGATTTCGCGTAAGTACACTTTGGTTACATTACAGGTGGTTTTGGTGGAACATACATACTAAGACTGAGGAAGCAGTTATTAAATTCGCCTGGCAGAGTTAAAGGAAGCGTTAATCTCTATTTTCGGTCTCTTAATGGCACCTGAACCTGTATCATTTAAGATCACAGTGAGTCAGCACTCCAAAGAAAATATGTTACTAAACGAACTGTTAGAAGAGTGGTCCATACTAGAAAACACAATTCAAATGTAGTGCGCACAGTACATGCCCAAATACTATCACAAAATAAACATATAACTCGAATGTGGCTATTCCAACCATTTAAGTATTACAATAATAAAAACTACAGAAACAAGGGGATGAACAAACACTGTAGTATCAGAAAAAATGTTACTCTTCAGAAGTCAAATTCTCTCTGCAGTAAACAGAACTGGTACCAGCATTAGCAAAAGAATAATCATATACTCTTGCTTATCAGATGCCAAGTAAAGATAGGAGATAATCATGTCTGAGTTCATGCAGTCATGCTGACTGATGTTGAACATATTCCCACTTCAGTTGTATCTGTACAACTGCATAGCCCCGCCTCTGGTCAGACTTGGGATGCTTTTGCCCATGTTATGATAGTAACTTGCAAAGAAATGTAGCAATAGCATAGCTGTGTGTTCCTAGTCCCGGGTCATTGCTAATAGAGGCCCTTTTGCCAAGGACTTTTGGAAACAAACACAGATCTGTAAACAACTCTCATTTCTTGCTATGTGAACGCGCACTTTAAAAAGTCTTTCACCAAATTGTGCATTTTGAAATTTTCCAGAAGGCAATTTTTTTTACATTAATACAGATACTTTTTCCATTTTTATTGCAACCTGAAATGTTTCTGTAATGTTTCCATGGCAAACTAGGTAACAATACATTTAACGTTTCCATCAAATAAATTATATTTCAATTCTAAGTATCTCTATAAAATTAATTTCTTAAGCTCTAACCCCAGAATCATCTGAGATTGTAAAACTCTAAACCCAATGGGGCTTAACAATTTCAACTGTTCGTATTAGTAATGCAATTCTCAAGTGTGTATATTATCCCCTTAGAGGTTAGGACACTGAACCCCCACATCCTTTCATTCACAGATTACTTCAGGCCAACAAGGTAATGGTGTGATTACAGCCTTTGTACAGGGCTTCCACCAATGCAAAACAGATTTGAGTTTTAGCCCTGCAATATGCTTCATCAGCTTGTGCCTTCAGAGGTGAATTCCTGGTTCTGCAGTAGGGAATGAATTTGTTTTCCTTGTGCTTTTTTGACAACAGTCCAGGTCCCATATGCTGGGCACTACTGATGGAATGATCCAGCCTGGAACAGTGGGTGGTGTGGCTGAGTGGTGGAATCCCAAAAATATTCCCAGAACTTTGAGGTCTTGTTTTCATTTACTGCTATCTGGAAATTTAGGGAGACCCTGAAGTGGGCTATTTTGGTAATGTATAAGCTTATAAGGCCTGTAGCCTTAAAAGACCAGGCAGTTCTTTTATTTAACATAAAGAATCAAAGTATTTTTGTACAAGTTAACTACTGATTCAAACTTTTCAATTCATTTGAAATCATCACAGAAATTTTCTCTCCAAGAATTACTAGAGAAAACAACTCTTTTTCATACAGAAATGGGATAATCAAAGTTTATATGTATTCTCAGAATTGAGGTATTTATTGTTCCACAGGAGTAAAGAAGTTGGATTGCACTGGAAAGCGTGTTTTATGCATTTCTTGATTAACTCTGGTGCTGGATACCCAAGAAAATGCCACATCCTTCAACTACTTACTCTGAAAGGCGTAAGGAAGGAGATGAGTTTGCTGAGGAAGTTAAGAAACACAAGAGTATACTTAAGTCACATTTTTCTGACAGAGTAGGCATGGAAAGCTCACCTGGGTATACATCTGGGGTGTCTCAGAACCAGGTCTTCAGTATATTGCAGGACGTGCTTGGTAGTTTGCAAGACTGAGCTCTTAGTCATAAAAATATATTTTACATATAAAAATACAGCAGATGGCCTTCTAAAAATCATATCTTAAGTGTTATTCTCTCTCATTATGTTTTATACATTCAGAAACAGACATTTGAGACATACTGTGAACAGTGCAAAAGACTGTTTTATATTTATAAAAACACACATTGCAGTACCTTTAAGAGCCAACTGAAAGAAAAGTCGAGAAAGGTTTCATCCTCAGAGAAATTCTAGTCCAAGTTGAACTTTTGTTTAGCGAGTTGTAAACAAACGTCTTAGAATGCAGAGAATCCTCTCATTTCTTTCCAGCTAAGGTAGTCTCAAACACATCAAGTCCCGCTTTGAAGTAAACCTGAGCTGAATTGATGCTGTTCAGCACCTCTGACAAGGCTGTTTGAATGGTCTCATTTGACTGATGTAGTTTGCAGTGCTCCAGTGCCTCTAGCAGTACTGAAAACTGGCTTGTCCTTTCATCTAGTCTGTAAAGAATATTTCTAAAAGAGAACAATGGAGAATGGTAAACTTTTTACTCAAAACAATTCATCAGAAATCATCAAGAAACCCTGCAAGTATCAGCCACACTTTACAGATGATACATTTTATGCACAGTAAAGCTGACCCACAGCAAACTGAAAGACAACTGCATATTTATTACAGCTTTGTAAACTGCATCTGTTCATTATCTAGGTGTACATACATTGAAACATTCACAAAATCTGTCAAAGAAATCTCACATTCCTCTTTGACCATTCAAGATTTTATTCAAAATCATGAGCCTAGACCTACCACACCTCTCATGAAGTATTTCATGTCTCAGCTGCATTCCATTTATTCCCCTCTAAAAAAAGTTTGGTTATTACTGTGGACCCTAGGCACGGAATTTTTTTTTTTTTTCCTATCTGCTCCTGTTATTTATTTCACACTTCAGAGGTGAAATTCTAGCTGCGTTGAAGTCAATGGTAAAACTCTCATTGCCTTCAGCAGAGCCTTTATTTCATCAATAATCCTTTGTGGCATCGGAACAAGAGCAACCCATCTTTAATGTCAAATACTTGAGGAAGGAAATAAATGGAACACATAGCTAAACCCTTATGAAACAAAATCTGTGTTTTCCTATAATATCTGCAAGACTTTTTAATGGCTCGTATGAAAACACATGCAAAGGTAATGTCTGATCCCTTGGAAATGTTATCTGTATGAGGTGTTGAAGGCTCAGAATTCAAAGCTAGTCAGTGATTTCAATGAGAGTCTTTGAAGCAGGCTATAAATGTTATCTAAAAACAGGTGTAATCATTATCCTAATTAGAAAAGCATGTAAATATCGCAAATCTCCACGCAGGAGCTCCTTTGATTGTAAACGGAAGTGAGTAAAATTTGAAACAGGAAAGCTACATGTGATTTGGTGCAGGACCTTATCCTTAAATACAAGGCAGGTGTTCAGGGCAGGGGAGAAGTTGTTTCACAGAATGAAACCAGCAAGAAAGCAGGACAACTTACGATACTCCGTTAGTAACCTAATTGCATGACAGAACAGGCCCAGTGGCAACTCCAAATTAGTAATAAAACTGCCGAGCATCTACAAGACAGATGACCACAAAAGTGTATCTTACTATTATACGAGTCATCTAATTGCTAGTCTACAAGGAGGAATGGTAACGAAGTAGCCCAATAAATGACACCACAGAACATCTACAAGCTTCTGCCATGTTTTCCAGTTTGAAAAGATGCTTTGAATGAGGGGCAATGTTTTTCAAAGATATGAAATAACTCCTATCCTCATAACACAATTTTTCAGTCTTTATGTTTTTACCTTCCTGTATTGGGTATACATCCAAACCAGCAATGTGCAATAGGAATGGTAAGCTTTTTATCCCCTGACAGCAATACATCTAGCCATTTCAAGTGTTTTGCAATGCAATACATAGTAGTTTTAAACAGAGGAGGGAAACGGTTCGAATCCAACACTGCAGTAGAAGGATAGCTTACACAGTTTAAATAGTAGGTCATCACTGACCTAGATCATTTAGACTGAAACAGGTTAGGAGCACTTGCAGGAACAGCTCAGCGGGGACAGCAACCTCCATTCAAGAGGACAGTAACAAGCAGACGTGGCAATAACTTCTTCACCTTGCACTGCGGCAGCCAGAGGAGCACAACTGCCTGCTTCCTCAGTTCTGAGCTGATGCTACTGTTCCTTGAGACTATGATGCAGCTTACACTCAAAGGTGACTAAAGTTATATTGCGGAGTGTCCCTAAAGCGTCTCTGCGATACAGTAAATGAAGACTGTATGTTGAGAACCAGATAAATTCTTGGTTCATTGTTTTTTAAGGATAGGCTGTGCTATGGGAAATACTGTAGTTTTCAAAGCAGGGATTGATTTTGCTCCCTCCGAAACCAATTCAGGGACTCCTACCGAGATCAGTGTGAGCAAAACCAGGCTTTTGAAGAACTCTCCTCTATAGTTCCCATAGTTCACAGGGAGATAGAAGCCTGTTCACAACCCCTCAAAGCCCTTGAACAGCAGGGGCAATGCTAGAGATCATCACATTACTTTCTACTCTCAGGAGGCATGTGACAGCCCTATCTGGTTGCTGGTGGCTGAGAGAGTTTGACTGAGCTGGAATTCTGCTCCAAATGCCTACAACACTGGCATCTTGATCTATATTAGGATCCCTCTATTCCTTTATTGGGAGTAATGTCAGCTAATAAAAATGTCGTAAGACAATAACCATCAGCACAGCAACACTAACTTAGACTGCTAGAAATCAGACTCTAAAGAGAGGATGACCTGAAGACTGGAACATTTGGGGACTGCTGAGAAAACGGTTGCGGTGAATAGGAACAGATCTTCTCCTATCCCATCTTCAAATGTGCTCTAAACATGGCACACGGGCTAAAAAGATGGTTTACCTTGATATACAAGGATGTTAATACAGTTTAACTCTACTGCTGTGATTTTGGAATCACAGGTGATTCCACCGTAAATCCACAGACAGGTGATCCACAGTAAAAGACAAATATTCCTAGTGCATCCCACCTGACTACAGTACAAATCAGTGCCTAATGAGAAAAGCTTAGTCCTTTGATGAATGAAAGAGACAAGCAGTCTGCTGTCATAATTTAAAAGAATATCTTAACTTTTGTAATAGTAATATGACTTCAGCATGGCTGATTGCATAGTATGACAGAACCTATTTTTTATTTTTATTTATGCAAATAATAATAAGTAACATTATATGGCACCTGTTTTTTCAGATTTTCTGCTAGAAATTCTCACCAGGGTCTTATATTTTCCAATTACTTATCTTTGCTTGGCAAGCCATGCCACCTCTTTGTTGCACAAAATGATTTCTCTCTTTATGCATGTTCATAAAAGTCAATTTATACAATTTTACTTCTTATCTCTGTCCAAGCTTCATCAAATAAAAAAAATGGCTAGTCCAGTTTATTACTTTCAAGCCTTTACAAGTCAGGAAAGTGTTTTCATTAAAGATTACTCATGGACTGAAAAATAAAACCCAGCCATTTCATTGGCAAAAGATATCACTATGTGACCACAACATGCATAATGATACCAAGAGACTTTAATTTATACTGTGAAATTCAATTACTTAAACATTTCTTAGTACAAATTGGTTTTGTAGCCTACACCTCTAAAACAACAATTCCAGCCTCTGGCCTAGTTGCTTAAGTATCTACCTTCATCTTTAACTATTTTGATCTTAGAAATGTAATTCACACACTCACCCTGACCCACACAAAACAAAAAAGAGACTCCTAAAGAGAAAAGTGCAATACATTATTGATGACACTAATGAAATTACAACACACATCATCCATCTTAATGGGCTTGTTTCAACGACACGACAGTGACCTGAAAAGTGTAACACTGAAGTAGGAAACTTAATTAATAACTTCAGGCAGTACCATTGAAAGAGGTAAAATGGCTCCAAAGAGATGAATCAGCCTTAGTAAACTAAAGCAAAGAAACTATAAAAATGAATTCTAAAAGAACCTCTTCTATAACTTTTGCGAGCCCTTTGCAGGCCTAGGAACATAAGCATTATTGATTGAAATAATGCCTTTAGAGTTTAAAATGCTGGTTTACGTTATCACAAATAAGGATGTAATGTCACCCCCATCAGATCAAAATGAATTTGACAAATTCTTGAATGAGAGATCACACTAAAAATATATTGACTTTAACACAACTTCAAACTATTTTGGAGATTATATTAGAACAACTGGACAGTACAAGATAAAACTAGATTACTACATTGTTCTTGTCCTGAAACAAGATTTTTCAGCTTACAAGAAAAGTTTGTGTGTGGGTAATGTACAACACAAGCTGAATCATTCAGGTACTTACAAATAGCCTCCTATCTAAGAGCTTACATTTGAGATTTTGAGAAGTAATTATTAAATCATTAGGACATGATGCCAAGTATACAGTCCCACATAAAATGAGTGCAGGCTTTCCCTGTGGAATCACATTAGAATTGTTTACAGATAAATGCTATGGGCACCCTCTGTCTATTCCAGTTATAACACAATGTGCTGTGACTAGAGCTGCTTCAGGATCCTCACAAATTCAATTTTATAAATCCCTGAATTATTTTTTCTTGTACTGTCCAAGAAAAAAAGCGCACCAGAACAGGGATTCTATGCATTTCCCTTTTTCTTGATAATGTTCAGTTTTGAATGCACTTTTCTTACATCTAGGAGTTTGTTTTCATTCATGTTTGTAAAACATAAAATGTTATTAACTTGGCAAATAAATAAATGCATTCTAATAATAGTGCTTCCATGTTGGGACTTCCAGTTCCACAGGGTGTTTATTTATTGTAGGACATAAAAATATTACCAATTCTTCCCTGGAAACTGCATGAGCTGATTTATACTAGTTCATTTACACTAGTTTGTACCTCAGAAAATTTTACGGTGAAGGTACACAGAAAGCTTCCCTTCTTCCTCCGGGTCCCTTATCCTTTTGATCTCCAACAGTGCTTCTCCTTTCCTCTCTTTTTATTTTTTAAACTTTTTTGACACCCACATACAGTTATTTTATCTTATTTTATTTCACAGCACTATTGTGGCAGAAGGTTTATAATTATAAAATTAGAGCTGCTCGCCATGTAAGACTAACTTTTATCAGGACAAAATTTATGTAGTGGTGAATTGTCATTACATGTTATTATAGCTGATCCAGAGGAAATGGATTTCTTCAATGCTCATTTCTTGCTGGGTCCAACAGTGGAAGTCACTGGCTCTGGGGTCGTGTGATCGAACACCATGCATGTGACCAGGGAAGATGGGGATATGGCAGCCAACCTTTTAGGGCAACTTAGCTGTAAATACCACTCTATTCCTTCACTGTCCTAAGTTCCCACAAACTCAGCATGTCATATTTAAGGATTCTTTATTTGTAATGTGTTGTTCCTAACTTTTGTTTGCTACACATCCCATCCTTTTTCAAGAGCCATCAACTGCCTTCACTTAGTGCTCTCATTTATAGGACTGCAAACTGTTCTACTGGTATATATTACAGAAGGTGATGTATTTAAATCGTGTACACTCAAAGGTGAAAGTCTGCCAGAAAGATAGGTATTTGCATGGTATCAGCAGTTGACAAGCTACAGGTAATCTAGACATCAAACCTAAATAAAGTCTAACCAACTGAAAGGCATTTCAAAGGCATTGTTATGTGACAGTGGTAAACCAGATAAATTCTGTCCCTGCCAGATGGAAATTTATCTTGCATAAGAGACAGGAGTTAGGAGACCTCTAATTGAGTGAATTATGGCAAACGGAGGTTATGTAAGTATGCATTTTAAAAAATCCTGTTGGGACATGGGACTACAAGGAGGTAATTATTCCAAGTCTGAATTCATTTCTGAGAGGCCAATTTAGAATAGGGCTTGTTAAAAAAATAAATTCTGATTTTGGCAGCTCTGTGAAGTGTCTTGAGGCTTGGTTTGGCTTGACTGCCTGCCAAACAAACAAAGGAAAAAGAGAAGCCAAACTGGAATGATAGCTGGTTACAAGATATATAATATTTCCCTACAATTATCTTTGATTACAGTACTTTTTTAAAGGTAATGAATGCATTGTCGTAAACCACTAATCTCTTATTGGATTATCACTAAAGCCTAACCCTAACGCTAGCAGAAGTTTCAGCTTGATGCACCCTGCCAACCTTGACAAAGATCTCTTTGTCAAGGCCTTGAGTGCACTAATACGTCTTACCGTCCCTGACCAGCCTCACCTGGGGCCACTACCCACACCCCCTGCTCACAGGCCCAGGAGCTCCATTTCACCTAAACCCTGGGTCCTCAGTCCCAGCCTGAGCTACATCGTAGGCGTGCCTGTCTCCAGCTCTGTTGCTGCCATGCAGCCAGTTGATCCAGACCCCCAATCTGTAGACTACTTCCCGGCTTGGCTTGCCTCACCATGGGCTTGCCTGATGACCAAAGGCTCTTGGCTGAACCTGACTGCCACTCCCAGGCCTTCCATGCTTGCATCGCTTGGGCGCTATAGGCCTGGTTGGAGAGGCCACTGCCCTGCTGGCCACGGTATCGTGCTTGGCTCCCCATCCTTTAGGGAGCAGACAGCTCTCACAAGCCCCGACAACCTTCATCTGAACAGGTAGGTGACCCTATCAGACTTGACTCTATAAACACCCATCCTAACCTTACCTACAGACCTTCCCACCTTTAAACCTATCCTGGTGATTGTTACAGATTCATCTACTAGATTCCAATTTGCATGTACAAGCATTCAGAATCCTAAAGAGAAAGTGAAAGATCTATTAAAGAAATCAAGCTGAGTAAAGGTTGTTTGGGGAATTTTTTATGACCAAAACTCAACATTCACAGAAAACATTCACTTTCACTTTCTGTTCTGAAACATGAAAGAAAATTATTCTTTTGATAGTTGATTAATTACTGTCAACAGAAATGACTGAGATAAAATAAAGCTAACTGAATGTTAATCTTGATTTTCTGATAATAGGACAATGCTCTGTGACGGCTCGGAAAAGATATCAAATGGGATACTGTATCTATGACAACCTGTAGCTAAACTTTTTCACTTTCATTAAATAAACAGTAATTACATCATTTCTTCCTCTAATTTTTTGTATGTTGTGGCTTATGATAGCAAAACAGCTTCTAGTATCATCTAAAATAACCATGAACAAATGGAAGCTGGAAGCCTGATGCGAGTTGCTAATCATAAGAGGACTGATGTTCTGGAACTGCCTCAAATAAGAATAATGGAGCTAAGAAGTCTGACTAGTTTAAAGACTGAGTTTGAGTAAAATCAGGCTTCGATAAAATACCTGTTTGCAAGGGCTGAACATCAACATTACCTTGCACTCACAGTTTTTCCCGTGTTTAAAATTTGCTGAGTTAGGAAACTTATTTCTTTCTTACTTTGGAGTAAATAAGATCAGTAAGTAAGAAGAATCAATTCTACAGCTTCAACAGTACAGAATGACCTCACAGAACAGACGTGGAAAGAAAAAGAAAAACTAGGATGCATTTGTTCTTCAGAAGTTGCAAGCAATTATTTATCACTGCTAAAGAGCAGTCCTCTAATTAATTAGGCATGATTTTCTCTAGGGTTTTATAGAAATTAATTAAGTGACTTTATCTAGGAATTCCTGAAGAAGCCACAGAACACACTATCAGACTCTTTGCCATAGAGCTCTCAAACCCTATATGCAGCTGATGAGAGAATGATATATACTCCACAGAAATGTAAAAATTCCTTGAAAATCCTTCAATATTTTTTCTGTAATTTCTTAGAACAAGGACTTGCATCTATACTTAAGAATGATGATGCATTAAACAAAATTAATGTAACAGTATTTTAAATCGTTATTTGCTGGCAGCAACTGGTATGAAATATACTTTGTTAAATTGCAAATAATGTAGCTGTTGGTAACAAATGTAGGCATGTTGCTCTTTGATTGATTTATGCTGCACTTGCTTTTCAAATGAAAGAAACATGCTTATGCTGAATAATTTGGAGGAAACTATTTTTCTTTTAAGGATGTCTCAGTCTGAAATATTCAAATTCAAAGCAGATGTGCCGCTATTTTGAAGGACTTGAGGGAAGTGAATTAATAAAATTATTTCCAAATGGCTCACAGCTGATGTTCTGAAGGCTTCATAGGGATTTTTATTTAGAAATCATGTAAAACATCCGATTCCTAAGGAGGAATACCATTTCTAAACAGAGCAGCAAGCAGTGTCCAGTGTTTGATGCAGTAAATTGGCTTGACCTTGATCTCCAGTTCTGATCCTGACTAGGTTTATCATCTTAAGTAACTCCACACCATGAGACGTGAGACCATTATCATCCTAGCCAGAAAGGTCATTATCATAAGAGTTAACTATGGATAAAAAATTAATTATGTCATAATATGTTCTTTAAAGAAATGCCTAAAGTTATATTTTTATTACCTTCAATGGCATGCATACACACAAAATTAACACTTTTTTTATCCCAGTTAAGGTAATTTTCCTGTTAATGATCTCACCACCAAATTTCTAAGCCCTACTGCCTTGGTAATATGTTAGTGGGCAGAGTATTACATATTCACTATTTTTCCAATGAATTCCACTTATTTTTGTACTATATTCGAGAAACGTTCCTGGCTAATATTTCAAACATACATGAGTGGTTGTTATCTGTCATGACCAAAAATGTGGAACCATATATTTCTTGGATCTAAAAAATGTTATCGAACCTACTGTCTATAAGAAAAATGAAATAACGTATAAAATATTAAGTTTCTATCGTATTTAATAAATTCAAAATCTAATACTTTATATAACTTTCTGGGATCATAGGCTATTTTTCTCTATAACCAAATATTCTTGGCCTATTTAGCACCATAAGCACAGACCTGAGTGAGGTCTGCCAGCAAGGAAAATTGAATGGAAACTGTATCCTAATCAGAAGACTTGCTAGGCGTTGGCATGGCATGATAGCTCTGCACTGAGCTCACTGAATAGCCCTCAGTGAAAGGATTTTTACAGTTAGCAGAACAACTGCTGTGAAATGGGCTAAAACATCTAATAAGGCCACCTATTCAAATAAATGTCATTATACAAAAAACCCAGGTTCTTTGCAAGGTCAAGACCATGCACATTCGTGGAAAGCATGAGGAATTGTATGTCCTGGATGAAGTCTTGTCTTAAGGACCATCAACACTGTGTTAAATTACAATATACATAATAGTATTTACTGTATCAAAAACATAATGGGTCTGATGCATACTACAGACAGAACTCTATAAGTGTACAAATCATTCTAATTAAAAGGATGGAAAAAAATTCATGAGGAGTACATACAGGAAAAATAAATTAAGGTGTGAACACCCAGGTTTACCATTCATATCAGGGAAGTGAGAAAGCTGGTTTCCAGCCATGACACAATCCCTAATTATAGTGGTTTTCTGCTTTTGCAGGTGTAATGAAAAGATTGTCATGTTCCCTGTTTAAATAAGCTTTAAAGTCAACTACAATTACATCTCTGCAGATGGCTAATTCAGTAGTATTTACGCAGCAAATGCTTTTTAAATAGTAAAAATTTACAAGACAGTCATTACTTCATGGTCATTACATGTACCGGTGATTCCAAAGGAAAACCCATTTGAATTGCCACTCAGATGGATCAGATGTTTTGAGTATGAGTTACACTCACTTTATTGCATCTTCTCAGTATCAAGAAAGGGCATAATTCAGCATGATTATCAGTCATGAGAAAAATAATAACCATAGCAGGAATTTGTAAGAGCATTATCAAACTAGTAATTGCTACTGGTGTATACTAGGATAAATGTGCTGCTCCACACATGGATGAATGTTAAAGAGTCAATATCCCAGCGGATGAAATTCTATCTATCTGGCCTAGAGAATAAATAACCACAGCGCTGTTCAATCACCCCCAGAGGGGCTGGGAGGACTGGGTCAGAACCCTTCCCAAAGTTGCCCAGTGCACAGAGAATGCTCATGCTGCTAGAATATTGTTCCTACAGGTCCATCATGAATTAAACAGTTCCTACACTTTCCTAACTCTACCTGTTCTGGGGAGCTGCACTGGTGGCAAAAGGTATCCTGGGGAAAGCTTCTTGCGCTATTCAGAGTTACAGCTTAATTTCAATACTACATTATGTTGATCCACTGAATGAGCAGATTCATGACTGTATCTTCTTCCCAGTCCCTCAAATCCCATTTTGAGTATCTGCACCATCTGAGTGAATAGGAAGTGATCTTAATTATGTCTGGCTTCTGGTAGCTGCTCAAGAGAGAAGAAAGTTCCTTTTTTCCTCCCACCCATGCTATACCCCCACGTAACAGTTGGGTACAATGTATAAAAGGAATACAGTGAATAAAATACTTTCAGTCCACCTTATATCAAGGTTGTTACTCCAGATTCTGCTAGTGAGATGGATGTATCAATTTGACTCAAATTATGATTTTAAACTGAAATTAGTGTGCCAAACATGTTATTGCATTTTTTAAAAGACAGCAATAGCTATGTACGTGCTCTTAGAATCTGATGTTCAGGATTTGATTGGAAATATTTCTTAGTTTGTACCAACCTAGTTAAATTCACATCATTGCTTGTCATGCCATTAACTAAGTAGTTTTTCTCTGGTTTTAGTATTAGAAAAAATAATTAGAATTTAAGTTAAGAATTAGTTAAGAATTGCAATTATATTCTTATAAATGATTTTCTATTCAGCGGTGACTTGCAGAGATGACTCAGTCTATTCAGTTTTATGATAAAAACCACTTTTGACTATGCTGTAAAAACTCTGGATACCAACTCATGATTGTCACCACTGTTATAAATCCTAGTCACCAGACACATGACATCTATTTAGAGAAGCATATAAACCAAGAACCTAATCCTTTCATTCAACGTCTGCTACCAAAGACTGGGAGGAAAATCATCTTCCAAGTAAGCATTAACTAAAGATTTACCAAGCACTGCACAGCATCTCAGATCATCTGACAGCACCTAGCTGCCACTGTTCACCTTTCTCAGGAAACTTCTTTTTGCCTCCCCACATTCTTGGGAAGAACAGAAAACCAGCCTTGGAATAGTTCCTGTGATTTTTTTGCCATGAGTAGTTCTTGAAGTGAGCTACAATGAAGCAAATCTTACTGAAACTGTGTGTCACTTCTGTCCTGAATATTTGAGTTCGTCATCTCTAACGTACACTTGCATTAACTACAATCAGACTGCACAAACACTGTAGAGTTTGAAGGAAGAAGGTAGAAGAAAATGGGAAGACATTTTAGGTGTAAAAAAATACATTCGGACAATTGTGTATCAGAGAGAAGGGAGCTGAACAAGAACTGCAGAGCCAAGAAACACTGGTGAAGGATTAGAAAGTGAAACAAGTAATACCACTAATCATAACTCCATTTATAAGATGTGGAACAATTACAGAAAAAAAGAGAAGCACATTTTGAAAGAGACAAGTTATTAGGGTGAAAAGTCAGATGCAAAATCACTGCTGTGCAATTAAGACGAAAATTCTGACTGAATGGCAAAATCTGAGGTACACTATTCTAAAACCAGTACACAATTCTCTCCTTCTCCCCCAACATCATTCTAATATTGTATTTACAAATTGCACATGGCAGATAATACGAGACAGAACATTATCTAGTACTGCCAGTGCAACATGAATTGTTGCAGTATTTCCCACACTAAGGATCATCAGCACCATATCAAATCACTCTCTGCTCCACATAATACAATGCAGAAAAACCCCAATATTCCATGTGTTTGGTTCAGGTCAGTCAAAAATGTCTCAAGCGTTACAACAAAGTATACAGGCATATTTTCTACTTGAAGCCACAAATGAAGAGTTCAAAATGAAAAAACTAATCTGCAAAGAGTCTATGCAATGAGACAGAATTACTGTCTCCTGTAGAAACTCTGGGCTAGGGTTTTTTTTTTTCAGATGACATTGCACTACATGTTTACCCATGTCACTGTTTAAGATTAGCAGGATATTTGAATCTTTAATGCTTGTTCTCTGCAAATCCAATGAGCAGCTTGTTTACACATGGAGATTTAAGAAGGACTTTAATTTTCCTACTAAACATATCTCTAGAAACTAGAGTCTTAGGGCATGTGAATTTTGACACCTGAGAATCTGCTGCAGTTTATCAGCAAAACAGAAATAAATACAATAGACTCTGTACAGATGTCAGGAATGTATATAACAAATCTCAATCTGAAAGGAAAACATTTGTTCTGGTGAACGACAAACACTTGAGTGGCATGAGATTAGCAGAGATGCAAATTACCTTTTTGTGTGGTGCTAAAAGCATCTTTTGATTGTTCTTTCATTTCATTATGGCAAATTCAGGGTGCCCAATATATCATTACTTATAGCAAGTATTTTATGCAGTGCATTATAACGTACTGATTTGTTGTAATTTTTTAGCCTGATGAAGTGTTAATGTCACACCTGGGTGTCCATGATAAAAAGGAGCAAAAGGAAGAAGTTTAACTTGCACAAATGAGCAATAAAAACTGCTGAAGGTCTTTCTTGAAAACACAGATTGTTTTCGAAATCATTACTTTTCACCTACTTGTTACTCAATTACATCTACTAGACATAGCACAATGGCCCTTGCAACAATTCTATAAATAGTGGTGACAGATGCATACAGCCTTAATGGACAGGATAACTTGGCAAGCAAAGTTGAAACTCTTAAATGAAAGATTTTACACAAGTTGACTTTGATTCTTTTAAAAAACTGTTAAAAGAACTGTCAGTCAGGACATAACTGATCCTTAAGCAATGGCCCATTAAGAATAAAAAAACACCTAACTGGAGCAGAAATGACAGCCTGAGCCCTTGTGTGCCTTTTTTGGAGTTTACTTTTAAAGACTGAAGATACAAACTCTGTTTTTAGCAACTCATTTAGATTTGGAAGTCTTGGTGGGAGCATCACAGGGTATTCTAGGAAACCCTGCATCCTTACTACTGGATCCATCTCGTATCAACAGCATCCATCAAATATGAAGATTATGTTGAGTTCTAGACATGGACCTGAAGAAATCAAACCCTTTCAGAAAGAGAGGACATCTTATTGCGCTGAGCGTCCTCTGCCTGACACTCCATGAAGTTTTCTTGATTATCTCATTTCTTTGCAATATTACGATTCGTTGTTCCTATGCCACTGAAGTGCTACGCTTTTCAACAAAAAGACACAAGCTCTCTGTGTGAATACCCAAGGAGTCTACACATAGACTTGACAGATACATTAGGCTGACAGGTTGTCAGAGGCTGTGGTGATCAGCAAATATAAGAAATATAAAAAATATACAAAGAACGGGGGGAATGGTCTTACTCAGTGTAAGCACACATAAGATTTGAGCTCAATATTTACAAACACCAGGAAGATACATGCTGTCTTGTTATCCATGGTATTACTGGTGTCAGTGTTTCAGTAGGTATTTTTGTAGAGGGAAAAGGATGCAAAAGCATGACAGTACACTTTTAGAATCTAAGAGTTTTAAGGATTAGCTGATGCACAAAAGACAAAGATGTTCAGGAAAGAGACAAAGAGGAGACACATCACTCAGCATGGATGCATTTGCCCGATTACCTAACTTACAAACATTCATTTACAGAAATTAATTTTGTTCTTCCTCAGAAGCCATGTAAAGATTTGGTTAATCAGTATCAGAACAGGTGTCAGCGAGTACTTCCTTGACTTTATCAGACAAGCTGCTTTCACTGTTGGGAAATCGCCCTTTGTCTTTGCTTCCATTGATGTTTATTTATGGCTGAAGCACCCTTTGTTTAGAATACAGAGATAAAGCATCTTCTCCTGTCCCTAGCAGGCAACTACACATGCTTTACTGAATGCTGATGAGGGTAAGAATTTGGGTTTTTCTTAGTATATATCAGTATCTACAGAATCATCTTCTATCTCTGCTGAGGCTGACCATCTCATTGAGAGGACAATATGCTTGAGATCATCTTTTTTTTTTTCCCCCCCCCTGTCTACACACATTGCCTAAAGTAACGGAACCTCTGTTCTTACCTTAGCTTCGTACATGCCACTGCAGTGTAATCTATGGTTATTGGTATTAGTAGCAAAATATGATCATCAGAAAACATACAGAAATGTTCAGCGCAAGTATACATTGTAAGAGTGGAAAGTGAGAAATGGCTAGAGGAAAGAAACAAACAAATTTCTACTGATTATTCCATTAAAATAATGACAAAATATAAATCAGAAATTTATCAATATTATGATTATGTTATGAGAAGCAAAGGCAGATAAATGAAAAATACCAATAGCTATCCTATTTTGTTCCTAAACATTTATTTTGAAAATAGAAAGTCTACCCGGGGTTACCACTGGGAATCACAGCAATTCTTCAGGTACAATAAAACTCAGAGATTTTGTCCTAACCCCAAATCAAGCCCCAGGGCAACACTTGCAAAGCAGGGTAATATTTCTCAACCTATTATTTTTCATTCTGCCTAAATTTCTGGATAAGATTAAAATACCCTGATGAAAGCGGTACTTGTATATTTCCAGCTCAGCTGGAAAGAGAGTATCATGGGGAAAGTATGCCATTGTCAAATTTTCAGTTCAATATCATCAAGTTCATGTAAGAATGACAGTAATCTGAACTACAGTGTTTACTGTATTGAACAACCTGCCAATGTCAATCATCATTACTTAAATTTAATCAGGATATCCTAATATAATTATAAAAAAATAAAATAATTTGAATTCTGTTAGTAACTTTGAATAGTTTTATTGCTCATTATAGATGAATAATGCATCAATTATGCCCAAATTTTGCCCTATGACATTGACTGGAATGAGGCATCTTTTTTTTTAAGTACAAATATATAGTAAGAGACTATAGCTATGGCAATGAGTGTACAAACCACACAAAAAAAGATATAGAAAAGATGTATTAGTTCCCCTGTAGTGGACAAACACAAGTAGGTTGCAACCCACCTGCTGCAATAAAGCAAAAAATCCACCTTTCTTTTTAATTCAAGTTCTAGAAAAGAAAACATAGCCAGAGAGCTGTGAATTAGGACAAATGCAAGCCTAAAAATGATGCCTAAACTTCAGCAAATTTGTCAAGTACTTTGATTGAGGTTGAGAATATGAGTCCAAATGGGTATACAGGAAGCAATCATTTTTTCATGAAGAATACGTGCTTTACTGTGCACACAAATTCTTCCTTCAGAAGGCTGTAAATTACAGTATTTATGGAATCTTAATGATCTAAACACAGTTGGAGCCTGAAGGTCAAGGCTGCAAACTGCATCCTAAATTTCTGTTTAGAGATGAAGCATAGTATTTATTGCTGCACTGCTTGCGCTGCTATAGTCAAAGGGCTGCCAGCATTTCCATTATAAACCACTATTTCAGGGGTTTGTAACTTGCCCATCAATCTTCCAACTGGGATGAAACATGGCATACAAGGTCCTGGCTGTGAAACTGATTTTTTTGTTTGTTTTCTTTACCAAATTACAAAAAGAAAAGCTTAAAGTTATACAAGCAAAAAAAAAAAGTACATCGGGTTTTTCAAGTACTTCTAGTGTTCCTGTGGTACAATTATAGCTTCAGAACACAAAATAGATTCATATAACTGCATCAATTAATAGAAGGACTTTCAATCCCTAAAAAGTGAAAAATAACACAAATAAAGACACATTGTTAGGTGCTTTTTTTGGAAAGAAACTGTACTGCAGATTTTTAATGTCAGGAAAGGAAACAGAAATCTATTATCACTGTCCTCAATTCTGTTTGCATTAAAGGTAAATCTACACTACAATTACACACCTTGGCACAGTACAAAGAATGCATTCTTTTTAAATAAGTATCTAAATGATGATACATAAGGTGTACTTTATTGTTTTACACTCCAGATGATGTTAGGTAAAATAGTTCAGAGTAAAGTAAAATCCAGTGTTTTCCCACAAACTCTAAAGTAACCTTATTGTCTACTGTTAAATCTTGTATCAAATGTAATTAAATCAAGAGGGGAAAAATTACAAAGTTTTCACTTCCACACTATCTACTTTGCCAGTGTGAATACCGCGCTCTGTGCCAAAGTACTGCTGAGAGCAGGAAGGTGAAAAATTTAATTCACATTATACCTGCATATCTAGCAATTACATCTTGATGAATAACAAACTTAATACTGCAAGCACTGCAAGAATTTAAATATTAGAAGACCTCAAAACCCCCTGTTATTGGAATCCTAACTTTTGGTATAATTTATTTTTGCAAATAAAGAACTGGGCCAGATTCAACAATGTGCCTTTGCAATGCAACGCTGACACATTACATTATGTTAAGCAGTTTTATGGCTCCTTTGCAACACCATACCAGTTCAGTCAAGAAAGACAGCAGTGCTAACCCTGGAATATTAGACTTTATTTAATCACATTTTGGGTTATTTCTTTATATTATAAATCCAGTCACAGCAGGAATAAAGTAAATTAGCCCCTCCCCAAATATCATTGTTATATTTTCTTTATTATAGCTGTAGGGATTTTATTTACTGTCACTCTTGAGTTCACCACAACTACCTTTCTTTTTTTTTTCTTTTGGTTTTGTTAAAAGATGACTGCATTTGTTTTATGCCATTCCTAATGCTTGGAATAATCTCTTCCTCCTGATGCTGTAGCTTTCTGCTTTTCTTCCAAAGTCTACCTCTAACATCTCTCTATTTTGTGCCCACTTAAAACAATCACTTGCACAAGACATTTGACAAATTTTCCCATCAACTGCAACACAGTACCATTTTATTACTTTAGTTAGTTCTGGTTGCAAGTATATTTATATTCCTAAATAACATAGATGCCTCATTCACTTCTGTGTCCTGGCCCCCGTCTGTCTCCTGTGTATGTATGTCAGCATACTCTCTTTTGAGTATGCCAACCAGTTTCCCCTAAAGTAAAATCTGGGTATGGCTTTAGGGACAGTTTTACTTGGGGAAGTCCCTAATGGGCAGTACGGATGAGCCATTGGCTATCTTCAGCTGCAGAGTCCTTCAAAATAATCCCAATAGGCCTGGTGAAGTCAAACAACCCACATATGCCCTCACTCTATAGCCCAGGGCATTCAAAACATATCCTTGGGGTCAAGCTATAAACACTACATTGATGGGCTGCAATACAGTGCTTCAGACAGTTTGTGCTGAAGCACATGCACACACTTTATTACTTCTCCTAAACAGCCAGAGGGCCAGGCATTACTCAGGGCAGGCTTGACCAATTCTTACTTTGCAAACTTTTTTTAAGCTACTGATTGCCATAAGTTTTTTTTGGTAGAGGAATCTATAGTGAAAGTTATAGACCTGTAGACTTCTTTCTTAGAAAGTGAAAGATGGAGTGATTATGACATCTTAAAATCAACCTGGGTAGTGCAGCTGAATACATATTGGAGAATAATTCTAACTAGAGACAAGATGTTATGAATGGTGACTGACTAAGGCCCCCTCATTCACTCCACTGTACTGCCTTTGACTGGTTGAAATGTACCCAAGAACAACGCTATATAATTAAATATGTTAAATAATGCTACACAGTATCTCGTATAATTCTGAATCTTCAATGAACTGTAGAAAGTTTTAAATAAAATATAGGTGGAGCTTGTTAAGCAGTATTAGACTTCAAAATATTTTCTTCTTCTGAAAGCTTACTGTACCGTCTAACACAAGTATCTGTCACGCTGCCTGAGTTGCCATCACACCATACATCTTGTTAGCAGTGATGTCATGACAGAAATGCTACAGTGTTGCATTCTAATGACCTCTTGTATTGTAATGAATTAAAGTTTTCTGCAGAAAGGATGAGATGGGAAAAACCAGCTTTAATCTTGGATACTCACTGAGATTTTTTTTAAAAGAGCATGACAGTTTTGAAAAGCAAGCAATGCGAGATTACCATTTTAGCTCAAATGAAGAACATGTTGAACACCATACCTGTAAAGTCCTGGAGGAGCTCGATGAACCAGGAAGCTTTTCTCCAAGCTTTGTAGCACATCATTGAGCATCCTGACTCTGATAGGAGCTCGCTCCTTGGGGTCATTAGCTGGGCGCATTTCATCTGATTGGAACAATTCTGCAGTGTCCCTCAGACGTGATGCCACTGCAAGCAACTGAGGAATGTCTACTTCATCACCTAGGAACAGTAAGAGAAAGGCAGTTGCCAGTGATTCAGAGAACATCACTTCTTACTCTTGCTTAGAAGTCAAAATTAAGAGTCCAATTAAAACCTGAGCCTCTTTTCCCTTGTGAGAATTATGTAATGGATCAAGGAAAGCCATAGATCATTGTGCATAAGCTCTGATCTATTTTTCAAAGAAGATCAATTTGGGCTGTGGTCTTTTAAAACCTAATAAGCTATGAGGAACGATTTTGGGGTACAGCTTGAAATCTACCATTGGAAAAATAAGCATGCAGGAAGCAATGGTTATAAATCAGTAACTGTAACGTCCTTCTGAGACAGAATTTATTCAACGTCATTTGATGCTACTGCTCTGAAGTTTGAAAGCTTGTGCTTAGATTCCACAATGACTGCTGTATAGAAAATCATAATATGCAGAATTTAATTGAATTTTGTTCAACATTTTAGAATCCTAGAGGTTAACAACAGTTGCAGAGGGGATGTCAAATTGTTCCTCTTAATCACTTAAATCATATGTCAATGAGCCAACTAACACTTTAACTGATATCCAAATGTATATTCTAATCCAGTCGATATTTTCAAAACTTTTTAAACTTGGAGTGTTAACTGTTACTTTGTTTGCAATCCTACACAGACAGCAAAAAAATAAAAGCCCACAGCACTTTGGAGCACACCATGATTTCGATATTTCCCTGTTAATAGTCCAGAAAGAAGAATATGATACATGAATGGGAGCATTGTGAATGTGCAGTCTATCCCCACCTGCAGTGCAGGTGAAAAGCATGCCCTTCTTTCCCAGTGCACGCATAAACTTCGTTAATTTTTACAAGCACATGGAGAGAGAAAGCAGAGTCTGAACCTGATATAAAGTCAAAAGTAACATCAGTCAGCAAAAACATATCCAGTGTGCAGAAATGATCTTTAAGGCCAAGATTCACTTTGCCTATTAAGGACAAGGAAATCAACTATCCTTAGATCTTTTAAATGACGATTTAATCAAAACAAACCATTCAGCTTTAGAAGCTGTCTCACCTTTAGTTGAATGTACAAACCTCAGTGAGTTCAGTATCCTAGTGCCTGAAATGACTAACCCAACAAGGTGGTTCAAGACACAAGTTAAATGAATACTAATGTCCCTTGTCTAAGAGATATATGGAGACATCAGAAATAGTAAATGGAGAACATCAACCCATTTCTCAAACTATTTATGGATGGAGTCTGAAAGGTGAGCATATAACAGGAATGGAAAAGCAAATAGGTACAACTAAGAAATTCAAGGACATGCCCGAATATGACATATTCTCCCTCTCACACGGAAAAAGTGATTTGCTATTGGATACATTTCAGCAAAGGGAAAGGAGTTCATAGATGCCCATGCACTCCTGTCATTCAGCTGACTAATGCATTCCAATCTAGCAAAACATGAAATGATCCAAAATACATGGAGAGACAGATGCTGGTGTGAGAGAAACTGTCAGCTTTCCTGAGTTATCAAGATGAATTTCAACAATGAACAGAAGCTCCCTGTGGGAACGGGAGTGAGAGAAGATGGTTTATGTCTGTCTTGGGACAAGGTAGCTTTGTCAATGGCTCTTGCCCAATCCATCTTTCCCTAATTAGAATGGATAACAGGCACGGTAGTACCTTGACGTAAAGGGTTGCTATCTTTCTGATTGAGTCTGGAGTAATTTAAAGTCTGATTAAGTTAGGCTGATGCCTCAGAAAAATATTCTCCAAGCACATAAACTTGGTACATTTGGGATATTTTGCAAAATATCAGTATCTTCAATTTTCAAATCTCAGGCAAACATCCTGTGCAGCTGAAGAACTTGAGATTTCCATGCGTATAATCCAGGCACTGTGGATACCTTACCCTGGGACTTGTGTCAGTATGGAAAGGTTTAAATTCACCCTGTTAGAAAGAATCCTTTGGTTTCAGCAAAGCACTTCATATTCCAAGTAACATACAACATTTATAATTTTTATTCTGAATATTACATAAACAATTGTCAGCTATGCCTTTTCAATAGGGAAGGTGAGATAAAGGGAAAATATATCATTCTATATTTGGAAATGAAGCCAAACAGACCACCCTTTTAAACATAAAAATCCTGTGAATGCTCTCACTCCTTCACAGCATGCATTTTGCCCCTAAACCAATGACATTTTACTTCACAGTCATGAGTAAAAAGCACCGTTTACCTCACACTCGAAACCAGCACTCACTATGAAACAAACACCCAGGCCCTTTTTTAATACTTCAGTACAAAACCTGCAAGTGTCTATGACTAGTGCTACCACAGACAACTAAGAGACTTCAGAGGAAGCAGTCAACGACCTGCTACGCCACCTGGACACTCACAAGCCTATGGGGCTGGATGGGATCCACCCGAGAGTGCTGAGGGAGCTGGTGGAGGAGCTCGCCAAGCCACTCTCCATCATTTATCAGCAGTCCTGGTTAACGGCGGAGGTCCCGGACGACTGGAGGCTTGCCAATGTGACGCCCATCTACAAGAAGGGCCGGAAGGAGGATCCGGGGAACTACAGGCCTGTCAGCCTGACCTCGGTGCCGGGGAAGATGATGGAGCGGTTCATCTTGAGGGCGCTCACAAGGCATGAGCGGGACAACCAGGGGATCAGGCCCAGCCAGCACAGGTTCATGAGAGGCAGGTCCTGCTTGACCAACCTGATCTCCTTCTATGACCAGGTGACCCACCTCGTGGATGAGGGAAAGGCTGTGGATGTGGTCTACCTGCACTTCAGTAAGGCCTTTGACACCGTCTCCCACAGCATTCTCCTAGAGAAGCTGGCGGCTCACGGCTTAGACAGGTGTACTCTGCGCTGGGTCAAAAACTGGCTGGATGGCCGGGCCCAGAGAGTTGTGGTGAATGGAGTTCAACCCAGTTGGCGGCCGGTCACAAGCGGTGTTCCCCAGGGCTCAGTTTTGGGGCTGGTCTTGTTCAATATCTTTATCAATGATCTGGATGAGGGGATCGAGTGCACCCTCAGTAAGTTTGCAGACGACACCAAGTTGGGCGGGAGTGTTGATCTGCTCGAGGGTAGGAAGGCTCTGCAGAGGGACCTGGACAGGCTGGATCGATGGGCCAAGGCCAACTGTATGAGGTTCAACAAGGCCAAGTGCCGGGTCCTGCACTTCGGCCACAACAACCCCATGCAGCGCTACAGGCTTGGGGAAGAGTGGCTGGAAAGCTGCCTGGTGGAAAAGGACCTGGGGGTGCTGGTCGACAGCCGGCTGAACATGAGCCGGCAGTGTGCCCAGGCGGCCAAGAAGGCCAATGGCATCCTGGCCTGTATCAGAAACAGTGTGGCCAGCAGGAGTAGGGAAGTGATCGTGCCCCTGTACTCGGCACTGGTGAGGCCGCACCTCGAATACTGTGTTCAGTTTTGGGCCCCTCACTACAAGAAGGATGTCGAGGTGCTGGAGCGTGTCCAGAGAAGGGCAACGAGGCTGGTGAGGGGTCTGGAGAACAAGTCTTATGAGGAGTGGCTGAGGGAACTGGGGTTGTTTAGCCTGGAGAAAAGGAGGCTGAGGGGAGACCTCATCGCGTTCTACAACTACCTGAAAGGAGGTTGTAGTGAGGGGTGTCGGTCTCTTCTCCCAAGTAACTAGCGATAGGACAAGAGGAAATGGCCTCAAGTTGCACCAGGGGAGTTTTAGATTGGACATGAGGAAAAAATTTCTTTACTGAAAGAGTGGTTAAACATTGGACCAGGCTGCCCAGGGAAGTGGTTGAGTCCCCATCCCTGGAGGTATTTTAAAGACATGTAGATGTGGCGCTTAGGGACATGGTTTAGTGGGCATGGTGGTGTTGGTGTTGGGTTGACGGTTGGACTCGATGATCTTAGAGGTCTTTTCCAACCTTAATGATTCTATGATTCTATAGCTTTAAGGGCATCAGTAGTTTTTACCATAACACACTGAACTTCACTGCCAAGGGAAACTGTGATTTATGCATTTCTCAAGTTGAGAAGCTGGGAGTGGAAGGGCAAATGATTCTTAAAGAAAAGGATGCATTAACTAATAATGTCTTAAACATCTTGTGATGCTTCTATAGAGAAAATAAAAAAACCTGCAAGTGTTACTTCACTCGAGATAAAACAACGCTACATTATTATACTTTGTATTCTTTGTCCTTTTGTCTTCAGTATGAATCATGATGAATCATCTAAGCTAGTTGTTTAGTTGTTAAATAAATAAAATTGCAAGTACAAGAAAGTGACTCAGGAGTATGTATACTCGATCAGAGAATTATACTGTTGAATTTCATTATACTTGCTAAATGTAACTGGATTTTATACAGAAACAGGTTACACCAAATAGATATTTATTTTTACAGACATTGAATACAATAGCCTTTCCCTGCGTAACTGATTGCTCTTATGAAAAGTACTGCTAGAGATTTAACATTTCAAAATTGTGTTTGTGCCCTCTGATATGAACATACTTGCCTACAAGTACCTACAGGAGAATAAGCACAGACAAATCAGCAGTTTAAGGCATGACGCTCGCTCTCCATGCATGTGAACATGTGTTTGCATGTAAGAGAGAGGGGAAATTGCTTTAGGTTTTAATTAGCTTGCACATTCATGATCAGCTACGGTGTGTTGTTGCATTCACTAGGAAGATTTTTCATGCTGTGCAAAATTGGATGATCAGACCTGGCAGTGGAAAATCTGAATGGGAAAGCTTTGTAGAAAGTACCCTAAAAGGGGGCAGAAACACAAATCCACAGACGTCAGTGCAAAGAGTATGTTGCCAACAGCTTCAATTTTGCTACCACGACTGCTACTGCCCAAGCAAACTAATCTGACGTTGCTATAAGAAGCCTCTGTTCAAAGAGGCTATCATTGAAAAGGCATGTTGTGACATATTGTTATGCATGTCAATACAGAGGAAGTTATGAATGACTTTGTACAGAGCTATGGAAACATATAAGGCCTACTGACACAGAATAGATGCTCATTCTTTCCCTTCAGTACCAAATGCTTTGTCCACGGAAAATGCATTTTTCCATGATTTTTTTTTTAAAGGCTGATGAAAGGTTTGCCAGTACTAATATACAATATCTTTGAAAGGATATTGAAGACAAGATGTCAGTGTCTCATGGCAAAGAAGTTATTTCTATCATATATACAGATAACTAACTGTTGCATTTTTCACCTTTGTAGCAGTCAAGAATAATGGGTGGGAACAGTAAAAAAGGACGCTTTCTGAACATTATGGACAGATGGAGAAAGTAACTCTGAAAAGCACCCTAAATGATCAGGGAAATACGGTCAAGCAGGTAAAATGATGCCAAGCTGAAGACTAGCAGATAGCTGTAGGCAATGAGTATGCAGCCATCAACTAAATGACAGAGATATGTTTCTGTATTGATTTTTCTAAGGATGGAGAGTTTAGGCTGATGTTTTGAAATGTACGGGTTGAGCCAGAGCTGTGGAAAGTCATGCAGACTTCCTGGAAATGGCTTATCATAAAACAGACTATTTTTAAATTTCTGCTAGCACTGCCTACTATTATCACCCCAAGTACTTCAGCTGCTGTAACATCTGTAAAACATCCATTCTGGGGAGAAGAAAGGGCCCAACTGATAGGAAGCCACACACAACTGACACTGCATCAGCCAAAGAGCTTGAAATCACAGCCCTTGCCCTCCCTATATAGGGAAAAACAGAAAATCTCACCCCCAGTTAACTTAATTTGTCTTCATAGATCTCTCTCAGCCAGTACCTATTAGAGATGGCTTACAGCTTATCTGATTTGCTTACCAACTTCAGCAGCCTGTGATGAAAGCCACAACTAGGGAATCTTAGCATGTGTGCCTAGTGCTACTCAGCCACCATCCAAGGCTAGGGCAACAGATACCAATTTTTGAAAGGTCTGCATGATCCTAGGTGGGCCCAGTGACCTGCAATAATGAAACGATATCAGCTTCTACAGCCAACAGCACCTAAGTGAGAGACATGGCTAGCATCAAACCTGGTTGCCTTTGTTTTTGTAAGCTGTGTGACTGAACTTGTTATTGGTGAGTCAGTCAGGTGAAAAGGTACAGAAAGGCTTTTGATCCCAGTGAGACACTTTAACACTTCCATCATCAATCCCTGAAGCTTGCTGAAATACACACTAAGTTTCAAAGAGGCTCAAATACAGTGCAAGATAGGCTATAAGGAGCAAGTCCAGACTGCACAGTGCTAAAAGCATTCAGTGGATGATATGAATATGTTTTGAATAAAAATGCTTATATACACACAAAATACTTATATACAAATACTTATACATTTCAACTTGCATATACATACAAAATACTTCTATATAAGTGCTTAAAAGAACCATTTGTATCATTCACACACCAGGTTTGACGTCTTATCTGTGCCCTACCTCAAAAGATAAATTGGGTTTTCATAGCATGCAAGGCCTAGCGAGATATTCTTGTATTTGATTCAAGTTGCAGTGGGTCTTGATTTTAAATGTATGAAAGGCACAAACACCGCACAGTTGCAATGTGTAGTTAATGAGAATATTTTAAACTGTCACCTATTTATGAATTTCTCTAAAATATCACATCTGTGATCAGATAGATAACAGCCTGAATAGCCCCGGGGACTTGGATTTCAGTCTTGGAACCCATCTCATATCATTTATGACCACGAGGTTTCCTGTTAAACATCAGACCATCGGCAGATGCACAGAAAGAAATGTCTCTCCAGTCACAACCCTTCCTTTCAGGTAAACCCAAAAGCAGTAGCTTGTTTCCAAGAGTTCTGGTGTGTGCAAGCGGAGGGAACACATGTCACTTAACAGCCATTTCCCCATCTTTCTGAGGAACAGGCCTCAAGCCAGATGTAAACATGTTGTGGATGACGTTACCCTATAACCTGCCATCCAGCCTATCCTGAATGTAAGAAATGGCTTATAAAGTGCTAATAATCCCATTGAATTTAATGGAGCTAACAGTACAGACACCCACCACATTACAGAATTAAATCCTTTGGAAACATAAATAAATGCAGTATTAACAAATATTAAGACACACACATCCTTCTGTGAGGACATCCAGGAGACTGCAAAACTGTGACTCCAGTATTTACACATATGATTTAACTTCATGTGAGAAAGTCCAACAGGCAATAAAATGTGCGTTTAAGTGACTGGTTGAACCAGATCCCAAAGGCACAAAATTAAGCCTAATGAACAAATCTAGCAAGTTGTGCAGATTTCCCTTCACCTTTTCTACATTTACAGTTTGCATCAAGTTGGAGAAGGAAATAGTTTACTAAGACAATGCACCTTTGAGCTGGAAATCTAAGACAACATAAAATCTTTTGAAGAATGAAGAAATTCATGAGCCATGTTAAAAAGTACAACTTCTCATTTAAGTAACCAGGAAAAAGACCATTGTCTTATTGGTTTCCAAAATAAAAATAAACTGCTATTTGACACAAGTCAGAGATAGATGAGACATGAAAGTCATGAGAAAAATCATTAAACAAAACTCCAAAATAAACAGCTGGGAGAAAATTTATCCTGCTGGCCCTACAGCCTAGAAAATAATTTTCCCTCCCCTGAAGTGGTTGAGTTAAATGATCTAACCGAAGTTAGAGGAAAAAAGACAGTTTAAATCACAATTTCCTGTTACTCAAAATAAAGAAGAAAGGAAGAATAATACCAGACATCTCATGTTCAGTTGAAGGAATACCAGCTGAGCCACACTTTTTATTTGATGATTATTCCCTGCTGTGTTTAGGCTGAACTAAACCAATGTTTATATGACACAAGAGAGCTAAAATTACTTGTCTTTTTGGATGCTCACTGATTCCAGACCAATGCCAGCCTACTGACTCCTAGGTCTTGACAATGATGGATGGCAAAGATTAAAGAAAAGGTATCATACTTCTATGAATGTGTATTACAGGAAAGAGAGACCTTATACTGTAGGGAGTGAATGAAATGCAGGGGAAACACCTCAAGATTGCAAAAAATCTTTAAGTTTGGGATAAGATATCACATTCTACTAAACTATATGTAAAGTTTTGGTGTGGTTTTATAGAACTTCCATCTTTATTTAACAGATCAACTTGAGAGTTCCATAAATGTGTAAATAGAAAAATTATTTTTTAAAGGCCTTTGCACACTACAGGTAATCTGTATAAGAGACATAACTGGAGAAGAGGAAATAACAACATGGTTTTATGTATCTCACATTTTTCCACTGTGAGGTCCTAACAAGGGCATGCTTTGCAGTAGTCTCTTAAATTTCGTGGGGGTTCTTGTCAGGGATGTACCTTTTACCATTCCTTTTAAGTTCACTGAATTCTGACCAGAATACCAGCTTCTGAAATATCTCAGTTTGTACACAATTATGTTAGAGTTTGGCAGCTAAGTTATCAAAAGATTTAATCTCCAAGGACTAAGCCTCTTATGTGCTCTGCACATCCAGCCTACTTTCAACCAGTCACAGAAAAGGAAGGAGAGTTGGCTTTCATTTGAATACACTAAGATACAAGGAAACTGTAAGGGAAAAAGGACAGAATGGGAGGAGGAAGACACACAATACTGAAGAATAAAGCTTATATAGATGAGTGACACTAGATAGCGTTAGAACCTAGACTTCCTCTCCTTCCTTAGTCTTCAGGACTGGAGCTAAGACAGATAATCTTTTCATAATTGATAAGAAGAAGGTTTGTTGTTCTTTTGTAGTCTAGGTAGTAGCAGAGAACATCTCAGTAACATACAATGGGTTTTGTTCCTTATATCAACATTTTTCTACCAACTGTAGAGAAAAAAAAACCCGAAACAGCCCCCAGAAGCAAAGGGAATGCACAACTGCACCCTTTAACTGTGTTATCTTAAACAGCTCAAGCCAAGGCCTATTGGCTTAATTGGGTTCTGTTGTCAACATAGGCCAAAAAGACTGCAGAATGCTTTTTCTTTTATCAAGCCCTAAAAGGCCACAAGACAACAGAAAGAGCCAGAAATGAGAAGGCAACACAGGAACATTAGTAATGGCTCCACAATCTTGATGGAGCAGTCTCATATCAAGGCATTCATTCTACACCTAGCAAACAGTGCCAAATCCAGAGTCTATGAGAATTATATCATTTCCAAGTTACCAGTCACTTCTGTTTACTTTCTGACTAGGAACCTTTTTTGTCCCTCTCCCTAACCCCAACCCATTGTCCCAAACACACCAAGATCAGTTTCAAATACAGAGCTTCCAGGGTCTCAGTGCTTAATCAACTCAAACAATACATGTTGGTAAATTATTGTGCTATGTTGCACCTGCAAAAGGAGAAAAGTTAGCATGCTCTTCCAACAAGGTGAGTTAGTGGAATAACCAAACAAGGAAGATGATTGTGAAAATTAAGGAGCCAAATGGCAATGGGATTACAAGTCCTCTCTTGCTTGTACTGAACAAAGCCTTGAAGGGAATTAAAATCAAGTTCAGTCACAGAGGTTGTTATCTTTTGACTGTAACGATGAGATTTTAATACTAATTATTGCTTAACTGACATAGTAACATCAGAAGAAATATAAACATTTTATGGCTTTATTTAGCAACAAAAACTGTATTTTATTTAGCATTATATAATGACACTGTTTAACTAGTAAAATCACTCGCTACCATTCAAGTGGAAATTGAAAATCCGTATCAGGGAGTAGATGATCCTTTTTCTTCTCTGTATCAATGGAGAACAATATTCCTCTAACAAAAATTACCTTTAAGACTGTTCTGAACTTCTAACGCGATGTCGAGGGCATTAAATGGCAAAACTGGTTCACTGGCAATTTGCAAAGTCACTTGTCCTGTTAGCTGAAAAACAAACAAACAAACACAAATCAGTCAAATAATTTCTAGCAGATTTAATAGCCAGCACTTCTTTTGGAATATCACAGCCTTTCATTACGTTGGATTTTCAGGGAAAAATGAATAAAACCCCATAAGCACATCTTTGTGAAAAGGAAAATGACCTAGACCATTGTCTTTCTAATACAACATTTAAAAAATGTTAAGAGATTACAATTTATGATCACACACAAGAATTCTGTGCAGTAGTTTTTCTGTGGACCTACAATACTGCAGGAGTCTCTGAAGGGCCTTAGTTTTGCTTTGTTTTCAAATAAGACATCTCAACATTCTAAAAATAGGAATGAGGTTTATTGTTTTACTTAGTTCTCTGGTTTTAGTTATCAGATTTTGAGACAAAGCACAAGCAAAAAAAACCCCCAAACATCACAGACATTAATGAGCTTCAGATCAAGCCCACAGCTGAATGCAAGCTGACCTGAAAACCTAAAGTCTTTTGAAGAGATATGTGACAACTTGATGCACGCAGACATACAACTTCCAAACTGGATAGAACACTACATTCTCTCAGTAACTTGCAGAAAGAAATTCCCAAATGAGTGAAAGGGAACTCTCAGTCCACTCCAGACTAGACATTAGCACCTGTCATGAAACTCAATGGCATGAAAGCTTCTTTTCAACAGTTCCAGAGACGAGGCCAGGGACCGACTGGCCTGAGTGCTTTTTTCACTTATAGAAGACAGGCTCTCCAGCTCAAGGCTTACACATGCTACAGGGGCTGTGTATAGAAATATGTCTTTCTGCTGAACTATACCTAGCCTGTGATTAAACAGAGGATTTCAGTCTCTAGGCTGCCAAGTCCCTCACCGTTTGTGGGAGCTATAAAAACACACTGATAAAAACATGCAAGAAACTTTAATTCATCTTCTTCATATCTTGATATTGCAAAAGGGAAAAAAACACCTGTAGGGCTGTGCTCTAAAATGGACTGATGGCTGCAGGTGATGGTGACTGTGTTGATAAAAACGTGGACTGAATAGAATCATGTTGTACAATACTTCCCAAGGTGTTGGGGGGGTTAGAATAATATCTATCCTTCAAAAGCAATATGATAGTTGCTGTGCTGAAAGTAGCATTTTAATTCTACAATACAAAGTAGTAGGAAAAGACAACAATGCTAAGTAATATTAAAAACAACAGTACAGCAATTGGAAAGGAAAACCATCTCCCAGGAAAGTAGATGAAAACAGGTTAGTATCAGAAATACAAGTTTCCTGGAGAAAGATTAATAGAACCCCAACAACATTTCTCAGAAAGCATTAAAGAAATACTGTTTTTTGACCTGGCCACAGATTGATTTGGGTACAGAGACAGAGGGAACATGCTGTATATCAGGCTGCAACCTCCATCTGAGCAGACACACACTGTGAAGCTATTGAGATTTACCTCTAGAGAATACAATATTGCAAAAGGCATGAAGAAAAAACTTACCATATATAGAGTGAGAAAAAAATAGGGAGGAATAATTGTACGTCAGGCTGTTATCAGAAAAACTAAAGAACTAAGAGTGAACTTGAAGGAAGATGAAAAATACTGTGTTTGGACATCTGTGTTAAAATATTACACAGTAACCGCTCATGAAACTTTTCTCCAAACTTCCCGACTGCACGGGCCATTAATGCTTGAAGGCCATTACGTTTTCTATCAGTGATTATACACAGAAGTCTCTGGGTTGAAAAGCATTAGAAAACATTGGTCTCAGGAATATCAGAGAGGTATCACGGAAATACAAAAAATAAAACTGTTAGGGCAAACAGAAACCTGTACAAAACTGTATCCAAATGAGGTTCATATAATCCAGCTATAAGCAACTGTAAAAATCTGGTTCTAAATGTCCAAATGCCATGCAAAATCCTTCCTTGTCCTGCATGGAACTCTTTCAAGGTATAGCTGCCCAAAACATTAACAACCTGTAAGTTGCTATGGAAAAGCAACTGTGGCAATGAAATAACATCTTATTAAAGAGGAGGTATTCTATACGGAGCCCAAACTCATTGAATCCTAAATAGTACTATATCACACTAAACATTTGAATTCTTCCCTGACACCCCGTTTCTGCAAAAATCTTCACTAAACGGTAATGTAAGATGCATATTCATAGGTATATTTCAGGGAGGGACATGAACAGTTATACAGTGCTACTGATACTTTTCAATCTGTTACCGCAATGTTTAAGAACACAAAAGTAGGGAAAAAATGCTTCTTTTCTGAGGCACAAAAGTGGCATTAAAGAGGAGAATACCCTAGTAAGCATCTTTCCTTTTCATCATTATCTCCTACAGAATCTGGCTTGATTTTTGTAAGTTCTTGCCTTATTTCTATTTCTTCCAAGCAATTTTATTTTTTTTTTCTTTTCTTATTTTTCGTAAGACCAAAGTTGTTTTCTCTTTCCTATTCAAATAAAGTTATACCATCAGAATCTTATGACTGACTGAAGCATTTTGGAAACTTTACAGTATCTCTGTATGTAATACTGCAGACATTTGTGTGTTAGTAAACAGGTAACGGTGGATATTACATCACGTACTTCGTAGGCTAATCTGGAAGAAATCAATCACATAAAGGAAAGCTCAGAACATTGGTTTTAACAGAGTAAGTAATAATGCTGCAGAAGCATATATCAAGCAAGACAGAAAAGGCTACTGATTTCTTATTTATAGTCTTATTTTTGGATATACCATTCCCCTGAGTACAACACTGAATATACATGGAAAATAAAGGCAAGCTTCTGCCCCCTTTTCCCTGTTGAAAAATGGTTCAGACTGACTACTGGATTATTAAATGCAAGAATAACTTAGCAAAGAGTAAAGACAACAATTTTCTCATAAACTGAAATGCTAAAGCTGCATAATTGAGTCTATTCCCATACCGAACTGGTTATAACACTAATGACAACTTCTCAAATAACATTTATACATAATAATACACACACAATACACACAATAATTGATGTAACATTTACACAATTAACAAGTCTAAAGAAAAAAATTATAGTTCAAATGCTAATTGATTCTGAAATGCTTTTCTTATACAATTTAAAATTAAAAAATAATCAATTATGTTTCCACTGCGCTTGGCTTTGGGAAAGGTATTCTTCAGTAAACTAAAATGTATTTAATGAACTTCCAATTACTTTAGAGATAGATATTAATATGAACGATAACAATTGTACAGTTATACTGTATATTGCAAAATAAATCTGAATATTCAAAACAGGTTTATACCAAGGTAAATTTTTTTCAAAGTCTTTTACCTTACAGCGTAAACATCTTTGTAGGAAGGAAGTAACTACTGTCCCTGCCTTTATCTCTCTGACACCACGCAGATCCCAAAAGCTAAAAAAAACCAAACCAACAACTTCCAAAAATGCTGGTGTTAAAGATGATTCAGTATCACATGACACTTCCTAAATGAAGCCGTAGGTTCTTCTCTCTTCCAAAGTGTTATAACCTATTCATTTAGGAACTATGTCTTCCTGCAATTCTACCCAACTTATGAACCTAATTTCACTATAAAAGTCAGCTCTCAGGGACATCAGGTGGATCTGCACCAGTCTCCAAAAGACTGTGACAATAAAACAATAACTGGATTAAACACACACAATATGTTCATTTATGTAAATTATAAACATTTTATCTTTTTAGCTGTTTTAAAATGTAAATAAGGAAATGAACTAAAATGGAGTTGGAAGGGTTCATCATAGAAATTATTTTTTTGGTGAGTACGTCACACCTGTTTTTTCAGTGAGTTAAACTCAGTTTTCAAGGCAACTTGCTTCCTCAAATATCCAAGCTGTCTACTAATAACTCAAAGCATGTCTACTGGCATACAAATTTTTTAAAAAAATTGAATACTTAAAACCCAGGACACAAAAACGTGAAAGGCTCCACTCAGCCTTTTTTACACAGATTCAGTATTGCTTTTGGGGCATGCTGTTATTGATCATGTCTTGCAGGGACACGTCTTAAATGTTATCTGGTTTTACACACAACACAGGCATGGCAATCCATCTTCCATTCTGTTGTATGATGAGAAACTTGTAAGATGAATAAAATGAAAACATATTTAGTGGATATGAAGATAAGAAAATATTATGCATGATAGAGATCAATCTGCTAGAATAAACATTAGCATATAGTGTGCAGGCAGTTTCTTTACCACAGAAGTTCACGTGCCAGTCTTTTTTTGTTGTGGTGTTTGTTTTTTTTTTTGTCTACTGAACTTTGTAACTGTGCGTGATATCTAGCCTGTGCGCTATGTAAACCTCAGTGAGTGTAAGTGCTGAGCCTTTAGGACATTTTTAGTTACATTAAGAGTGCTAAAATCTAAATAGACATCTCACATGTCTTCATATGCCAAGTTAAAAACAACATAACTTAAAAAATCAGGTAAACTGCCATGTTTATCCTTTTGTGAACACTGCTCTTAAGTAGTGCTGTACTCCAATTTTACCTGCTGGAATGAATTAGACACAGCTACTTGAAACCTGAATTCTGCAGTGGCGACTCCTCAAGCCATATACCTCTGCAACATACTTTTTCTTCTTTCCTGCAGTCTATAATTTTCAGGTTTTTATTATATAATTTTATTCTATGAACATTAACAACACTTTACCCTACTGATACCTGTGCACTTTTAGAGAAAACTAGCATACACATGGCAGCTAATCTACCAAAACCACAACAACTCATATTAGAAAGCAGATAATGTAACAAGGTAGTGTAGTAGACCTGTGTAGATTCCCAACTACAGACTCAACAGACCTCTATATGTGAGACTTCCTGCTACAGACTCAAACAATCCTTGTAATTGATCAGTGTGTGACACTGGGCAACTAACTCGTTTGAACTCTGAGCCTCAACTTCCTTTTTTGAGTCACGTTTGCCCTCACACCTTGCACCTCTCCCTTCACACGTTACCCATGTGGTTCATGGATGAGGAAAGAGCATGGAAAGACACTGTGCGGTTTCGGGTGATCAATAACAGTGTGTTGAAAATGACAATGCTTTTTTTCTCTTTTTTCTTGCAAAGGTGAATGAAAAGGTTTAACTTTTGCGGCTGGCTGTTACACTGTCTAATCTCAGGTGTCCATCTCTTTGCATCAAGGGGTCTCTCCTTCCACACGTACTGACTAGCAGAGTGACCTGCTGAGATCTTTTGACATCAACCCAAACATAAACAATGGTTTCAGTGTCCACAGCCATGTAAATAAGGAGTAAATCTCTGTGTATATTAAGATCCCCTCTCAGAACCACAACATTAGCAATCTCGAATGTTAAAGTAATCGGCCTTCCCCAACCCCTTCACCATGCAAAATTAAAGAAATATTTCTGATAATACAAGCAAATTTCCTGAATTTGCTTTCTGCTGGTTCCCTCCCCACCTCCGACTTACTTCATGTTATCAGATTTTTTTAATTAAGCATGAGAAATTGAGTTTATTTAAATGAAATCTGTGATTCCCTGGCAATAACATAATTTCAGCACCTAGTATTACTGGATGAGTGGCAGTAATCGTGAGACTCATGATAAATTAATGAACATTTTTAATACTGGGATCTCAATTTACTGTAGAAAAATTTCCTGCATAATCAGTCTATGCAGTTGTTTTTCTTATGTTCGTCACCCCCCAAAAAAGTTAACTGACTCATACAAGAAAAGTAAGAGGGAGGAGCATGAGAAAACAACCAGTTCTTTGACCCTCTATTTTTCTGAAGAACCACATTCACTTGATTAGACGAAGAAATAGAAATCTGATCACAAACATGTTTGCTTTGCACTAAAGCTGTCAACTTTTGAAAACTCAGAACTTCTCAAAAATTGAGTAGTGCCACATGTGTTTTTGTTCTTACTGAAATCTACCTTGGTACCAGGGCATGTAGTTACACTACAGGTCAAACGATATTTTGGGGTATCTTGACATTCAGTTCAACATACTGTATTTTAGGTCAGTAGAGGGCTCTCTGAGAAAAGAGTACAATGAATCTATGGCTATGGTAGGTGAACTAGAGCATAGTAATTCATAACAGATAGCTGTTTCTGACCAAGGAAAGTATGAGGTCTCACAAATACTAAAAACTTTATTTCAACACCCCCCTCTATAATTTAATACTGTTTTATTTACTCTCAGTATAGAAAATACTGATTAGGAAGTAAAAGTGATAGTGAACAAAACATGGATTCTCCCTCTTTGCAGGTATCCTGTGCACAGCAAACACCACAACTAATTGTATTACGGTGGCAGACAGCATTAGGCATCCCAAAAGTTACATATTAAGATAGGCCAGAATTATGGTATCTTGGGCCACTTACTCTGGAGTACAGAAGTTCTCTATTTACATGATCATACGCTACATTTTCTACATGGCTCATGATGAGATTCTCAAGCACTGAGAAATTAAGGTCAAAAGTATTCTCTTAAGTGATTAATTTGCTTAAAATCTAATTTGTTGGCCAACTTACTAATATACAGCATTTAGAGCAGTGAAAGTACATTTTCTATAGATTTCATTCACAGCTGGGAGGGATCATTCACCCCACTGCTTTCAATGTGGAAAACTTGTACTTATCTCTGCTTTGTTTTCTGTGTACATGTAAAAATTCCTACATTTTAAATACATTTATATAAAGTATATGGAAATATATATTTTGTGTATATTTAAATGCATTTATGTGAATCTTCTAATATGTGTATATCAAAAAATATATTTTAAATTGTATTAATTTCTAGCGAGCAATTATACCCCATGCCCTGGATTATAACTCCATAAGGTTATACAGAGTTTCTTTCCACTCACTTCTACCTTCTATCCAGATCACCAATGAAAGGGGTGTGAGTAAGGACATCAAGGGGTCATCACGCCACTCCTCACACAGTGGCAGAGAGCAATCGTCCTCTCTTCACCCAGCACAGAGCGGACAGAGGTGCCTTGTGTCCTGTGAGACATCACTGTGCTCTGGAGCTCACTGTCATGGAAGGTGCCAGACACCAAGAGCACAAACAGGTTTCAGATGGGACTAGACAGACTCATGCAGGGCAGTGCGCTGCTGATTGCTAAAAATGATGTCCAGATTCAAACTAGCTACCGTCAGAGCCTGGGAACCGGGCTGAAGTCTGGCCCGTTGTGGCAGTTCTCACGGTGTTGTTACTGCAGCGGCAGAGAATGAGGGATTATTAACTCAATTTCCAAGATAATAGCTTTATTGAGTTAGGCTTGGCACTGCATAAATGAACTTGTACTCAACCTGGTTTGTTTGGAACTGAGGCAGAGCAACTTTATGTCTGTGCAGAATACACAGGGTTAATGCTTACACAGGAAGCCATAAAGTTAACTGTAAAGCACAGTTCCTTATGTGGGCAGCATAGAAGTGTAGCTAGAAAGGGAGAGTTTCTCAAATGCTTTATTTTTATTTTTTCTGCACATAAACAGAAATTGCATGTCTTTGAAGTATGCAGGTAAGTAGCAATAATCTTGAGAAGAGTTTATAATCACGTATTTCATATTTATGTATGCCAAATTCTAGTGGTATCTAGGTGCAAAGAAAGTGTTGAATTAACTTCTAGAAGGGCCACTAGATTCAAACCTTTTATAGAATCATAGAATGGTTTGGGTTGGAGGGGACCTCTAAAGGTCATCTAGTCCAACTACCCTGCCATGGGCGGGGACATCTTCAACTAGATCAGGTTGCTCGGAGTAAAAATGCTCTTGCTAAAAAAAAAGTTAGTCACTTAGACTTTTCCCTAGTGTGCGTAGTTATGAGCATGCAAAAGGATATAACAGAATGCTCTCCTGCACCAAAAGCTTCATGAGCTCTGGGTGAAGAGGTCACACCATGACAATACAAATCTTTACATTATTACAAACCCTCATGCTAGATTTCTTAGAGAATTTTAAAGTTTGTTCTAGCATTAATTCTTTTTTATCTCCAACTTTAAAGCCAGGTTGCTCTGGTTACCAGCTGCAGACTTTGAGAGAGTGACAAATACAGAGCATTTTGCTTTAAAGCTGAGTAATTTGCAAATAGCATTCCCATAAACCAAGATGCCATTGTTGCACAGAAAGCAACCTGTTAAATGCTTTCATTCGCTGACCCTCTTCAGGTATAGCAGGAGGAGGGGGAAACTAGTGCTAGATCCTTTTTAAAGCAGCAATGTTAACTGCCTGAAGCTGGTTACAGGCAGTCCTCAGGAAATAGATTTAGCTACCGTTTTGATAGAAAGAGAAGTATATAATAAAATATGAAGCAAAATTTATTTCCACACATCAGAGGCAAAGATCTCTAATGACAACGATCATGTATAGAAATTGCATCTTGGATAGATCTTTACTAACTTAAACCTAAACTACATAGCTTATTTTTTTATTTGCATGTGTAATACAGACATTCAAAGGATAAAACATGCAGCTAGCTGACAGTGCACACACTTTAGGACAAGAAATGTTAAGTATTTTTTCGGTTTAAGCCAAAAAGGAAAGTTTAAAGTTAAAGAAAGTAAATGTCATCTCAGAATAACAGACAAGATATATCAGTGTTGATTCCTCTGTACCGGTATGAAAACACAGGATGCTGTGATTAACAGCTTGGACATTTAGTACGTAGTTCCAGAAGTCACCACACTCTTCCATGCTACTAAAGACCTTCATTGTGTTTGCTACCAGTTAGTGAATATCAGTACCTTTCCCTGACTTACGTATGTATTTAAGACTCTAATCAGGATGTTGGCACAACCAGCCCTCCTTACTCATGATACAGGATGATCAAAGCACAGGATGATAGGACTCAGCAAGATAATTGATAATTTTGTTAACAGTTGCCAGACAGTTGGCTGGGTCCTGCTGGTCTATGAGCCTTACAAGTCAGACAGTAATGACTAGCAGATAAAATAAGCAGCAGTGCAAGTCTGCATATAATCACCCAGGTTCACAAGCACTCTATAGAAATATAGATCAGCCTAGCAAACAGTATGTTGTCTTACAGTCCTAATTAATCAAAGTATCTTCTCATACGCTTCAAGATACATGCATGAACCAAGAACCTTCCTGAATTAAGACCAATCACAGGATCATATATTCAAGGACATCCAAGTACTTGCTAAGTTTCTATTTGATCTGTAAAGCCAGTTCTTGTGCTGAATCTGCAGGACTCAGTCTGAAACTTGTGGCATTGTTAAAAACTAGATAATGGTCATCAGAGGAGTGCAATAATAAAGAAATCTACAATAGGAAGCTTCAACCACAGCTTTCAGTTTAGACCTTGATATCATCTTTTTAATCACTCCCCTTTCACAGAAATGGATTTGATTTAATTGAACTCCTAAAAAAAAGTCTCTAATCACACTTCATCAGCATGCAATTATTATTCAAAGCAAACCATATGTACTATTAGGCACTCTTAATTAAAGTAATGCATGTAATCTGCTTCAGTACCTAACAGTTATTCCCCTTGCTGTTCATTATTCTTTTTCTTCCATTATTGTGACAATACTTTTTTTCCCCTATTTTTCCTCATCTATCTCCATTTCATTTATACACTTTTTCAACATTAATGATCATGATATCAGGACACTGAGATGCGTTAATACGCCACCATCCTTAAAAACTCATTGCATAGCATGACCTTCAAAATGTGTCAGACCTGACTATGGAGATTTGTGAGAAGAGGATGAGGAAATGCTGTAGCAGGAGCCTTAAACTATACTCTGTTTTGCCTGAATTTTATTTGCAATTATGAAGTCTTCTAAGTGGCCATACTGAAAGAAGAACGTACGCTAAGCAGCAGTCAGTTCTTAGAGAAAGAGAGACAGGATTTGGGGAGAACCAGGGACAATGGATGGAAGAAGTTGAATCTAGGAGTTGAAGAACCTGAAGAAAAACATCAATGAGGGGTTGAAGCAATGGTTCCTTGAGGAACTTGGAAAACTTGGACAGTCAATTCAGCACCGACTCAACAGAATAAGTGTTATGAAAAGATTCATGAGAACATTACATATTAAAGTCTCCCTATCCTCTCAAACTCAGGAAAGCTAAGATATTTAATGGTTATATAGAGAAAACATTGTTCTTTTCTCTCTTGCCACCTCTTGATGTAAAGGTACCTCCAATTTTTCCACTGAGGTCACCCTAATCAGTGAGGGCTGGAGCACTGACAGTTCATTAAACATGACAGACTAGCCCTGAGGGAGAGACACTAGTGAACCACAGTGCTGAGGATCCAAGGGAAGCTGAAAATACATAGTTCTGTAGTATATAGCTCAAAGAAAAGACCCATAAACATTAACAGACACGTGCCACTTCAGGGGAGAATTGGATGGATAATATACTGAGGCTACCCCCAGACACCAGGATACACTGCAGTACCCGCAAAGAGGCTCAATTTCCTTCTTAGGCAATTACTTCAATTAGGGTTATTCTGCTCTTGGATATGCTCACATGGTAGTTACCAAGCCAGAAAGGTATTTAAGCTTCTTACTGGTATCATAATTCAAAGATGCAATTTCTGTGAATTTTTCACAGTACTTTTCAAATCAGAATATTCAATCTTCAATGTATACTGTGCAAGACATAGAATAAGAAGTAATCAGTTGACTTACATTAATAATTTGAAATTTAAATCTCAAAAGGAGATCTCATACCTCCTCCTGTAATTAAATAGTATAACTTAACAAATAAAGGTGGGGGAAGATTGATTGTTTGATTTTAAAAAGAAAACTTTAATTAAAGATGAATATGTTTGGGACTGAGCAAACTCCCCTCAGGCTTGGGGAAAGTGCCAAGTTTGACAAACTCTTTGAGCCTTAGGGAATCCCAGGTCAGTTTGATGAACCTACTGAGGTATTTTATAATTAGCTGACATGCTCCTGTGGCTACCAATTTACCTGATAGAAGAAACTCCCTCACCTTTCAAACTTGTCCCTGAACAACAATGAATAAAACCCTAACAAATAATGTTTCTCATCACAGAATATTTATATAAACAGAGAAAGAAAACTCAGAAGAGTGTCCTGTGCTATAGAATGGCCCTCGAAATTCATAAGGAACCCTAGCAATAAAACTTAAACTATCTGAAGGTAGAATTGAGATTTATTACCACATCTGGGGCTGTAATAATACACCTGTTACTAAGATAGTCAAATTATGATGGCCATTTCATTCCACTGCACCCTATCTTTATGTGGGCTCTGTATTAAAATGATAAAGGCAGCATGATATAATGGCAACACCAAAGATTAAATAGAGAAGCACATTTTAAAAGCATATAATCTTACAACACTGCAGGAAATGTTACTACTTGCTCAAACGACAGCAGTTGCTGTTAAAAAAATAAATAAATCAATGTTTACCTACAGTACTGCACCATGGTTGCTCCAGGTACTACCTGTTTTAAATATCTTATTATTTATAATCATCATTAGTGTCTAAGCACCAAAAATACATCACATGTCTCAGAAAACAATTCAAAAGACATCTACTCTAAAAGGCTTGTTATCTATCTTAAGCTTAACCGATAGCATCAAACAAAGAAGCGGGAGTACGGCGTATGAAAGGCACAGGTTACTCAAGACTCTCTGACAAGCCTTGTCGTAAGAACAACTCAAAGCTCCGGACTCACCTTGTTGGTAAGCATCATATTTTTGTTAGCTTCTGGTCTTGCTATTGATTCCATAACTTTTGTTTTGGTTTAGCTGAATGCCTATTTGTCTTCAGTTTTAGATTAACTTTATGGAACAAATGAGTTCATCGTAAGAGATCTCAATATGGGCAGACAGACAAGTTTTGCCTGACAGGTAACAACAAGGATGAAGATCTGATGACTCTACCGAAAGAAGAAGATGAAAGGGACATTGTTGAAGAGACTGGAGAGTGGAAGAGAAGGGGTTTGAAAAAGGCAAAAGATTTAGAAAGGAAAACAAGTTGGAATTTGCTGCACAACATAAACAGGAGCCTGGGGAATTTCTGAAAGAGAAGATGGCAAGATTAAAAGGACAGCTGAGGAAGATCATTTTGGCAACAACACTATAGATGGATTGCAGGAAGAAAAAAGACTTGCAAGGCAAATGTGTCAAGACAAGAGAAGATTACAATGCAGACAAGTGGTTTGATCACAAGGCCAAGGGAGAAAAGGATGGATTTTTAGAAATACTATAGAATGAAAATGTATCAGAGGAAAATACTTAACAATGTCCTTCAGCGTACTGTAATCAGTGTGTACTCAGAATAATTTCCCCATACTATGTAAAATTCCAAATAAATAGTCCCCCAAACTGAAGAAGAACTGCAGAATATGGCATTGATATATAGTGAACAAATTAGTGGGAGTGCTGACAGTATCCAAAGTGATATATGCATGCACGTGTGTAAGTGTACTTTATAAATGGATCAAAAACACATCTCAGAATTCTTTTGTATGTTAAAATTGCAGACAGATGCAGTTACAGATAAAATTAGATTTTCAGACCTAAAAATAAATTAAGACTTTGTAGACTCTAAGAATTTCCTTTTCTCCCCTCTGCAGCAGAAAGGCAATGTATATAGGCATTTGATGTACTCTGAATACCTTTAAACTAAATGTAAATAATCTTCAAAAGAGTTTTGATATCAGATTGAACTTTCTAGAACATTTTGCGCTATGTCTACATTGTACGTCAAAAATACAAAACATTTTAAACTTTTTTGTTTGTATATTCAGAGAAACTAAAAAGCCCTACAGAAACTGTTCTGATCTCTTGGGTATACCATAATGCTGTAATAGCTTCTGAACCCTAATTAACAATATTTTCACCCAAGCCTCATCCAATAATAAGGATATGGGGCATTTCTGGGGTGAGGAACTGATCAGAATGCACACTTGATACTGGATTAAAAAAAAAAAAGAAATAGTTTTCATTTATGGACCTAACGAAAAAGACAGACTTTAGAATTCACTCAGTAGCCAAAAGCAGTAGGTAACAAGTAAAAAAACTGTAAGTTTTTAAACACCTTTTAAACTCCATTTCATGTTATGGATACTGACCTCTTAAAATATTTGAAACAAGAAAAATGGAAATGACACTCTAAATCTTGCGGTTTCTAGGAGTTGCTAATTGCGTACTGCTCAGTGGTCACAGTCCACCATCAGGAGGGTTGCCCCAAGAGACAGCCTGTAGGCATCTCCATGTCTGTCCATTCCCAAATGTTTAAAACTTCCATACTGAGAATAGCAGGCACTAGACACAGTATTAGAATAGACCACTATATTATGCTGATTTTGGTAGTATTTATTTTACCTCCAGTCCTCCAGCATTCCCCTGCACAAAAACCACATGTCCCTGAGACAGAGGTTTAACTATACATCTTCAGTCGAGTTTATTGCCTCTTCTGCTTATTCTGCTCAAGTAACAACTGACATTTGCAAAAGAGGGGATGAAGGGGGAGACTAGCACCATCTAAGCAGAGCATTTTATTTGCGCAGAATATTACGTTAAAAGAGCCCAGTAGCTATTAGTGATTATTAATCTTCACTTACAGTAATAGCCATATTTAACAAAAAAATAGGTGATGCTGCAAGTCATGAAAAAAGCCTTTTTAATCGTCAGCCCTGCTAGTCTAAAAGACTCTCCGCCGTATTCATTCAGTTATCATTCTGTAGTTTATAATTAAAGTGCTAATGTATATCAGAATTCTTTGATCTCAAAATAAAGGATTCTTTTACCAAAGAAATTAAGAACACAGTAGTTACAGGAAATTCAAGTTTCCAAGTAAAAATTAAAAGAAACAACCAAAAGTAAAGTAATGTAATTAAGGAAAAAACATTTTTGTTGAATCAGAGAAGGAAAAAACTTTGTGCATAGTCATTCTGGATTGTGGAACAGTTTATCAAGTAAAGTGGCAAAAGACCTTTCTCTTCGATAGTTAAATACAATCTAGGAAGAAAGGAAGTTAAGTGCACTGTGCTGGCAGGAATGGACTAAATGACCTCAAAGAGCTTTATCCTAAGCTAATGAGTAGAGGTAATTCGTATGTCCTGGAATCTAACTTCAATTAGCATGAGTTACCATAACGATTCGTAGTATCGCATCCATGATATTTTATTTCCATTCCGATTTCATATTTGAGGGAAAAGATAGTCAGCAGCATGTTATATCACAAAGTCCGTCTAAATTATTGCAAATAAAAAGAACTACGTTTAGTCATCTATGCTACATACAAGTATTATCTTAAACACTCAAGGTCAGCAGAACTCTTAACATTCAGTCTCGTCTCTTATGTCTTAGTGATTAAAGACAGCGTGACTGAAACCTGACTTTAAAAACTAAAGGAAAAAATTTCCAGAATTAATTTTGGCTTTTAGACTTCTGAGAAGAATCTACTTGGGTCATTGGAGATGTTAACTGGAGTACTTGTTTCCCCACCCCAGGTTAGATGACAGGTAATAAAAAAAGCTAGTAACTAAAAAGGACAGAGTCAGCAAGCCAGTAAGATCCCACACTGCTTATCTGCCAGTACCACCAGTCACTTCTGAAAATGGAACTTGAGCTTTGCAAATATCTTTCAAAAGCAACTACTGGCTCAAAGATGTGAGTGGACACCAGGCAACCTTAGCTCTTACCTCAGCTCTGATATTGTCATCCCTCCACTCACAATCTGCTTCTCTGGGAAAGTGACCTTATTCACCTCACAGGGGTTAAAAAAAAAAAGTTAGCAAAGCCTAATTATATACTATTGCTATCAATCTGCATTCAGTTTCAATGAGCTTTGGATTAGGCAGTTCAATACATTTTATAAACAATATAAACATATTACTGTTGCTATTTAGCAGTGTAAAGGATGTGTTTTGCATTTTTCTCTTCATTACTTTCTTTGAATTAAAACCACTAAGCCGTGCAAAAAAAGCAACGCAACTCTCAGTGGACTAAAACAGCCAAACTGAGAGAAAGTGAGCAAGAGCTTTTTTCTTAACATTAAGAATGCTTCTATTAAAACCATGTGACTCAAGATTATCTTAAGTTTTTCCTACATGACCTCTTAAAAGCAAGATTTCTAGTTCTGCTGCCTTTCGAGACACTATGAAAGCTAAGATTATTGGAACAGACAGTAATTTTAAAGTTATTACGTTTTTCATTCTCAAAGTCACAGTTTAATCATTTTTAAGATCCAACTAGTTGTTTAAGAATGGAAGCTTGAAAGTCCACTACAACTATGGAAAATATGGCAAAAATAGTGCAGGAAACACAGTTACGGATCAAAGGAGACTGCAGAATTTTACCACAGTATACACTTCTCGATGGCTTTGCTTTGTTCTGTTCTTCAGAAAATACCGGCAAATCATACACCCCAAAAATTAAAAGTTTGGGCACATAGGACTTTACTAATGAGTTGCTTAGCTTAACTTCAAGAAGTTTGCAAAAGCTCAGGCAAAGATTGCAGAGAATAAACTGTCACTAAATTTTTTTCTAATAAAGAAAGATTCCAATGAATTAAAGAGGACTCTGAAAGTCAGGCTAGAAAAAAAAATATTTTCTTCTGTCAGCACTAAACTTGGTTACCTTCTTTCCAAACAGCTTGAATTGCTTCACGTGTTTGAATAAAACTCAAAAGTTGGTAGAAAGACTTAGCTTAATATCAAGGATGTGCTTTCTATAGTTTCTATGAAAATTTAGGGAATTGTCCAAGCTGAGAATAGAAACTTTAAAAAAGTACTGTCTTCAACTCTTATATCTTTGGAATTTCACTGTTTTCTTTGCCTTCTCATGAAAATGACAAGTGTTAACCTGTAAATCAAATGACTATATTTCTTCCTGTTTCTTTCCAATTTTTCATGACTGCTTCCATGTTTCTCCTATGCCTTATATGAGTGACACACAAGACCTATGTTCTGATGGAGGAAAAGCCAAGTTCTAAAGTAGAGTGCTCCTCAGGTTAATACCCTGCCAACAGCCTCTAGCAGAAATGCATGAAGTACATGAAAAGGAATATAGACAGACATGTCCCAAATGAAAAATAAATGCAAAAGTAAATTACACCTTAAGCTGTTAACACAGAAATGAAATTAAAATAATCTCTCGTAATAGAGAGATTCTGGCGGAGGGTTCCCTATGTGTACGCCCCTTTTAAATTGCTGTTTAAAAATTAAGGTAAGACTACTAACTGAATTGCTGTTGTGTATTTGAGTATCTGGAACGTAACTTGCAAGTAATGTAATGAAGAGAAACACATGATTATGCAAGGTATTATATATTTCAATCCTCTGTTTAAAAGTCATTTACAGAACTTTAACAGATTACATTAGACAATATGAAAGTAGGACAAAATAAATGGGAATGAGGAAATGGAAACTGCTTGTTAGCAGCTTCTTGATTACAAAAGTGTTCTGCTTATGAAGCATCCTTAAGCACAGTCAAGGAGCCCTCCTTAAGTACTGCCAATGAAGACATTTTGCAGTGTCCTAGAAGATTTATAGTCAGTATGATGCTGTATGTAAGCAAATTAAGAAGACGGAGAGTACAACCAGGTTGTAATATCTGAAGTGCCATGTTGCTAGATTCCTCAAACATGAATTGAATCTGGAGACTCATCTTAGTCTCATGTGACAAGTGCACTGATTTCAGTCTAATTCATGTGTAATAGTAAATTCCTTTTTCTAGTTTGTATAGGCTGTGTATCCAGCAAATGATCACTGTCAAGGATTACAGACCAATGCTTTATAGCAGTGAGGCCTGTGATAGCGCTACTTTGGCCAATTATGTCCTTGCCTTTCAAAAGTACTAAAGCTGTAAGACGTTTCACTAAAATCCCTTTTTCTTAAGTACAATAAAAGGCATGATGATATAAATAGCTTTAAATGAGATACTAGAAAGTCATGACAAGTAAAGGGTGTGTTTTAAGGCAAAGAGGTGTTTTTTGTTGTTCCTACAATATTCTCAGAAAACCAGCTCTATTTCTATGATCTACATCAGTGAACCAATTCAAGCTGAAATCTACAAAACTTGAAGGTTCTTAATGAAATGAAACATATTCCAGCAGCATATGTCACAGCTTTTGTAAGTGATATACTGAGCACGTATACATTCTCCACTGAACGGAAGCAAGTTTTTCATTTCATATATGCTCATAATTATCTCAAACTTAACTTACATGTAAGTCTTAAGAGTAACCGAGACAAAGAAAGCACAAGCAGAAAACAGAATCATACTGCTTTCAATATGGTGACAGTGAAAATTACAGAATATGAAGACAGACACTATGGCCTTTAGAAAATGTATCTTGACAGTTTCTGAAAAATGGGAAAAAACCAAAACCTACCCAACTGCATGCCTACCAGATTTATCAAATACTATCTTACTGTGTCGCAAAATTATCCCTAAACAAGAACTAGGCTACTGGATAAAATATCTCCACAGAAGCAGGACAACTGAATTCTCAATTTAGCACAAGAACATGGTGAATTTCTAGTTATCATTTCTGCTTCTTTTTGTCCTCTCCAAATGCTAGAACAGAGTAAAAGTACATAGCCTGAACTATAAGCAGAAAAAAAAGTTTTAAAATTGAATGCACTGAGCAAAACCACACGTTTCCATTTTTGTGTTCCTCACCAAGATTCTCACTTCCTTGCTTTCGTTTCTAATCCAATTTTGAAGCACCTCAGTAACTATAAGAATCGTTAAGAGCGGAAGCCAGAACTTACTCATGGGCAAAATATACAATAATCTTCCTAAAAATGCAATAATAAGCAGAAATAATCAAAGCTTCCAGATTTGCTATTACTGCAAATAATATGGGTTTTCACAATGTTTTTGTGTAAATAGTGCAACTGGGACAGCTGATCTCTTCAAATAGCCAGCAACCACAGTCTGACTAATAGTATGCTAACCAAAATCAGTGGCTAGTTGTGGTAAAAAAATTGCACATATACTACCCGTCACTACACAGAAAGCATCATATGCCTTTCAGCTTTAGAATAGCTTATGTACCATATACAAGCTCACTTAAGTTCAGCGTCTTAGCTCTGGCCATTTGGCCTGTGCTCAACACTAGAATCTGGCAGTCAGCACAGCTCCATCAACATAAAACAAAACAAGATGACTGTGTTCAAGCCCTGAGGAGAAAGCACTCCTAGTCTTGAGCTTCACCTTCCCCTAGAGACCTGGGACAGGCAGAGTTACAGAGAGAAATGCCCATAAACAGCATCACTCCACTACTAGTGAATACATTGGGAAACAACTTTATGCACTCTAGTATTTTCTGAGGGCTTGCCATTTTAAAAACTTTGTATATATTTGTAAGTATTGATCTCTTCTGCTTTCAAAAGTCCACCAGGAAAACTTACCAGCAGTTTATTGTGCATATAATGGAAGATGAAAAGTAGATTGTTAACACTAACATATCATCTGTTTCTAGACAGGTGGAATGCATAAGATATTAAATGGGACACAGATTTATAGCTCTTTATTTTGGAACTAGAGCTCAGTTCTTAAAAATGTGCCCATGTATCTACTGTCTTCTGTTCTGTAACTGCAACACAACTGTCCAAAGCTAGTCAGAATTTGGGTGCTTCTGCCAATGTTAGAACCTGTTTTCTCCAGCAAGCAAGAAAATAATTTCTTTTGTCGGTATACGACTGCTGAGTAAGTCAAAAGTCAAGGCCTTCCAACTCACAGGATACGATTCTTCCGGCAGTATGCTTATGCGGGCTGAAGTGCATCAGCCAAGTACCTTTTAAAAATGTGGTCTGGAAAAGCAGTGACAGTAGAGCCCAGCAGGAGGCACGAAGAGGAGAAAAATTGCATGTTCCAGGTATGGGTAGAGTTTCGCTTTTAAAAAAAGATGCTGAATGTCTTCTCTGACAGCTAGTCAATGAGAGACTGATGATATAATAACTCTAACAGTATGATGAGATAAAAGCACTTGCTGTAGATTCAGACATTGACTGTACCCAAGTATCTTAAGATTTATTTTTGTTTACTTCTGTTTCACTAGGAAAAGCAAATGGCTCTAGAGTATCCTTGTCCTTCCCCAGCAAATACAGATTAATTAAACAACGTGCCAGATAAACAGAAACAAGATTTTAAATGGAATTCTTTCATTAAAAATTCACCTTATCTGTTAACTACATATTGTAATTTGGAAGAATATAAGCTCTCTGAAGTAGACTGCAATCAAATATGTTATCCAGTGATACTGTCATATTTGTGGATGTGGCAGCATCCACAAAAACATGGTCCATACTACAAAAATGGATGTTATGATACTATCACATTGTTTCCCATTCCGTATCTTTTCACAGGTGTGATGAGGAGGTGCTCTAACAGGTCATTTGTGTAGTGCAGGTCACAAACTCTCTTGTTTTGGATACGCTCTGCACAGATGTATGCATTTTTATGGGGTTTGGTATGAATGTTTAAAAGTAGATGGAAAGTTCATAATCAAGACATAAATACTATCAAACTCTTGTTCTCTTCTTTCCTGCGGTGACTGTGGTTTGTGAGTTTGTTTACTTCTAACACAATAGAGAAGAATACAGTAATATTTCTGTATGGAGTGACAACCATTCAAATCTCTAGACATAAACAGGAGTGATCCAATTTCCAACAGAAAATCAGTGGAACAAGAGCCTTTCAAAGAAATATAGCAATATTCTTAATGGGGTAACTAACAATCATGTCAACATTGCATTGCCAGTTAAATATAATAAGGCATAATGGGAAATTCTGAGAAGAAATTATTATCTATAATTTGTTGTTTTTTTAAAAGACATTCAAACATAAAAATCCTTCCAGTGAAGGATGTTTTAAAGTTCTAAAGAAAATGAAATTCTTAATTTTTTTTTAATTGATTACTTTAACAAAATCTGCTTAATATTTAATTTACTTAACTTTTTTCACATTTATCTATTTTTATGTGGGTTTGATTGATATAGCAGTGCTGTTTGGAACAGCAAATAACTTACTAATTTAGTGTAATGGTCATTTCAAATGCGGTGATGTAAATGAAGCATTTAGAACATACAGTTTCTAAGATAAGCTGGTTTAGAAAAGCATTTGAGCAAATATCTGTAACACTTTATCTGGAAAAAAATGTTACTTAGAAAACAATTAGGAAAAGTTCCATATGACAAATACTTGTTTCTCCCTGTCCTGTGAGATTTTACTGTGGACAGAGATTTTTTACTGCAGGAGAAAGGGAATGCAAAGGAAAGATTCCTGAATTGGTGTGGAAAAAGGAAAAAAAGAGAGGAGACAGAAGTTTTGATTAACTCATATCCTCAACATTCAGCATTCAGTCCTCCACATTATGCAAAATATCTATTGAGTTACAAGCAAGTTTTTGTATTTTTCTTTTTTTTTTTTTTGAAACCATGACACAATGTCATTATGGTTTTGGTACTTCAGTATAAAAAAAAAATGTTTCATTCTCTTTGCATCATTAGGATCTCATGTGAGGCTCCTGTCAGCTGCAAGTTTGTTCAGTTTATCTGAAGAAAAAAGAAAGAAAAAAGCTTAAAATTTTCCTTAGATATGTCAATCAAAAGGATTGCACTAGCTGGAACACCAAGTTCAGAAGCACATCATTCATGTCGGTTAAAGCAGAATCTTTATGTGGACCCATTTTCTTCATCACTTTTAGACAAGACGATATTTATGTAAAGGCCCAACCTCACCCTGCAATTACCCCAAAATCAAACTGTGCTATATAGAGGTGTTCAGTCAATGACTCTGACGTGTTTCTCTTTATGTGCTATTTTCTTAGATGAGAAGTACTTTCTTTAGGATCACAGTTTCACAAAAGATAAATAGTATTCAAATATGAATTGGCCAGGGAGAGCAGGCCTGACATTCAATCTTAAAGCATTTCCTTATTTGGCTGTGTGAAAATTATTAAAATTCCCAAATTCTGGTGATTTATCTCAGGTTCTTCTGCAGGCTATGTTCATTAATACTCAAATTTACTGCTTTCTTTCCAGTCATGTAGTAAAGATATACTCTCCTTATTCACTTTCTTTCATGGGGGTATGTTTTTATTGTATTTGCAATAGTTGCTAAACTAAACAGCACATTGTATCAGGTCTTTGATTCTAAGAGACATACCTGCTTTAATGTGCTCATGTAATTTTACAATTTCTTATTTATTATCATGTTGTCTTTTTTATTACAATATAGCTGTTAGGAATGGCAACTGTTAATATTTGAGACAGTAAGATTTTTTTTTTTAATGTCAAAATAAAAGTATTGATCGTTTGAGATCAGAGTGCTGCTCTAGGATCACGGCTCTTTCTTTAAGAAGGCAGCTCACATAAATGAGCTGAAGAGGAACACAGCCATTTCAAGGAACTTTTAAGCACTGTGTACTGTGGTTCCAATGAACACGGTGCCACCTCATGCAATGTGACGTATCAGGTGGTAAACTAACTATATTTCATTTTGCTGCCATTTTAAGTAAAAGCTAGTGATAGAGATACAAAGTGTGTTTCTCACAAAGGGTTTAGCTCTCTTGTTTTGTAAAAGCTAGTTAATGCTGAAGTTTGGATGAAATATATTCCTAGAGCCAATTATTAAACATGCACTGTGTGCTGCTGGGGTACCCAGCTTATAAATCATGAGATTTCATAAAGCTGGCTTAAAACTCATCGGCACTCCCTTTCCAGACTTGTGAATGGTCTTAGGGAAAAAGCATAGCAGAAGGCATCCACAGAAACAAAGTCCTTCTGGTTACAGTCTTCTTCTTGGCTACCCAAAACAGAAAAGGGAAAAACTTTAAATGGCTATATAGGGTAATCTCTTCTTTGTATCTGATAAACTTGGCTGTAGAAAATAATTCGCTGGCAGTGCCATTCAAGCCAAAACAATACACCTTTGAGCATATAGCTTTCTGTTACAAACCTGATATTAATTTGTCTTTCATTTACTTATATAATTTCCCCAATTAGATAAACTGTGATCTTTTAACCATAGCTTGTGGTAAGCAACACAGTTTGCAAAAAATGAATAGCACAACAAAACCACTAGAGTCTAAGTAACTAAATAGCAAACCGCTCTACAATTCAAGTCTGACCAAATTTGTGGTTTGATTTAAGTCTGAAACAAGGCTTTCTTAAACATAGAGCATAGGAACTAATTTTCCTTTAGGTACTGAGCAACACATAAAGCTGCATTATGAAACAAGTTTATTAATGGTAAATGCACAAAATGGTTACCTAATAAAATTGGGAGATGCAAATCTGCTTTCTCAGTTTGCTTTTCATGTCCCTTAGATTTTCAGCAAATATTGTCCAAATGGATTTACTAATCCTAAAGCATATTTACAAACTCCACAACAGATTTATAGAAGTCATAACAGATATGCAAATCTTACCAATAAATCCTAAATAAAGTTTCGATTTAGACATTTTTCCTGTGCACTTTACAGGTACAAGCGTCCTGGTTTCAGCTGGGATAGAGTTAATTTTCGTCCTAGTAGCTGGTACAGTGCTGTGTGTTGGATTTAGGATGAGAACAATGTGATAACACACCGATGTTTTAGTTGGTGCTAGGTAGTGCTTACACTAGTCAAGGACTTTTCAGCTTCCCATGCTCTACCGACTGAGAAGGTGGGAGGTGCACAAGGAGCTGGGAGGGGGCACAGCCAGGACAGCTGACCCCAACTGGCCAAAGGGACATTCCATACCGTGTGACGTCATGCTCAGTACATAAACTGGGGAAAGCTGGCCAGGGGGGCCGCTGCTCGGGGACTGGCTGGGCATTGTTTGGTGGGTGGTGAGCAATTGCACTGTGCATCACTTGCTTTGTGTATTATCATTATTATTATTATCATTTTATTTCAATTATTAAACTGTTTTTATCTCAACCCATGAGTTTTCTCACTTTTACTCTTCCAATTCTCTCCCCCATCCCACCGGGGGGGAGTGAGCAAGCGGCTGTGTGGTGCCCAGTTGCCAACTGAGGTTAAACCACGACAACAAGCAACAGATTTATTTCTAAATCACAATTTTGGGTCTCAGCTGCTACCATCAAAATTACAAATACAGCCTTTAGACATTAACTCTTAATTAGGTTTTATAAATTCCAATCAGAACTTCCACAGTGAGTTCCTGAAGTCCAGATATAATAATCTTCCTTCAAAGTTCAGAATAAATCACACTCCAGCCACAAAACACCCTAGTTTTTTTGTAAAGTAGCAATTTGTTATTATTTGTCAAGTTTAGCCATGATGCTTCTACCATTCTACTGAAATAACAACAACAACAAACACGGAAAGGACTTTTTAAATTTAAGGCATGTATTTTAAGCAGATCTAAGAATCAACTTGCAATAGTGTACGTAAAGAACTAATCTTCCTCGGACCAATTTCAACACCCTTGCAGCTCCCATTTCAAAGCCTATCAAAACTTATGCTGTTGCTGAAACAACTGCTGCTATGCTACTCTCCGCATTCACTTCTCACTGTCATCCTTACATAGGCACTAAAGCTTGTATGGCAAATCAGATCTGAGAGCTGAAAACAAAACAAACCCCTAAAGCAAAACCAACAACAAAACCAAATGATTACTTTTCAGTCAGATCGAACTTAATCCTGCTCACTCTGTAGTAGCATTCAGATCGGCTTAGGGGAACCGTGAAACCATAACGTCAGCAACATTCAAGTGACGGATACTTCTGATGATCTTAATTATTACATTAGTTTCAAAGTCTTTCAAAAATCCAATTCCAATAGCAGGTGCTAAGAACTTGACATTCAGCTCAGAATTTGATGGAATATAGGTGACAGGAAGGGAAGAGGCAGTAAATCAGAAGTGATGTAGCAAAGACGGGGGAAGCAAGCATTTCTTGTTATTTTAAGAATTTTTTACTTTTCCTGAGATACTTCTAAAAATAGGAAAAAAGTTGAACTGAAAACTTAAATTCCAATAGAGTTCTTCCACAGTAAGGTAAATAAATTATATTAAAAACAAGATGTGTAACAGTAAAACTTTTAAGGTTACTATGTCTTTCTTTAAGTACTTATATAAATTTTTACTTTAATTGTCTTTATAGAATTCCTTATATTACATATGGACTTTCTATTCAAAAACTCATTTGCCAAATCCTCTTGTCATAGAACAGAAACCAAAAATCAAAGGTCATAGTGTGCTGAGCCACAAGCTCTGCTCATACAAGGGAATGTTCTCCATATTTCAAATGAAAATAAAGAAGAGGAAAAGGAGCTTTATCTCTTTTTATGTTGATTCGATCAATTTTGGTTTTTTTTATGATACCTAAAACTTCTGTAGCAGAGCATTTATTCCTCTGAGCCTAATCAAGTTTTTCAGTTGCATAAATATAAATATTTAGTCTTTTGTCTTCAGAGTGCTCCTCTGCTTCCTTTTAAGCTTTGGGGCTGAATTCCCCTCTCAAGCGCAGCAATGTCAACGTGGCATAGTACTGGATGATTACTGATGGGATGCAGAATATGGCTTATAATTTAATTGCCAAATAGGTCTTATATTCACAAAGCAGAACAAAACTACACATTTTATTTTGAAATATAATGAATCATATTTGCAGCTGCTGCCTCTCATTTTGCACCTGAAAATCTGAGAGTGCATCTGCACTTATGGGCTCAAACACTTTGTGAGCAGTTAAAAATCTGACCAATATTTTTCTGCATATGTGCACTTCATGTAGACCATTTGCTCTTATACTGGTTGAAGCCAGAGTGAACTCCACTGAAGTACACTGAACTAGTACTATAATGGAAGTTAGATCTGGGCTCATCTGTTTGTATCATATTCATTTATCTGACAGAGAGAACTAATCATGAGTTTTAAAAAGTGAAATCTGAATGATTAACACAGGCTGGCACCTTGACAGATATAACAATGATATTTAAAATTAGACTCCTCAAAATGATGTATCAAGGAAAGAACTTACAGAGGGAATAATAAAAAAATTAAAAATTATGCAATCTTCACCTTTGTGTTCTAAAGCTGTTTAAAAAAAAAAAAAGCAATAAACCCCCTAGAATCATGAAGCAGTGCAACAATAAGCTAATTTGAGCAGAAACCAGTGAATTTTGGTTGGTTTTTTGTTTCCCTGAACATTCCAGAAAGTTGTGATAAAAAGTCTGCCAGTTTGTATACTGTACAACTGTAAGTACATTGAGCTAGAAAGCAGAGCTTTAGTGGATTTCAGTATTATTAAAAAAAAAAAAAATTGTGTCACATTTAAAATATCTCAGAAAAAGCATAGAAAATATCACTGAGTAGACAATCTTTAGTAACACCTCTTTTTTTCTGTCAAAGTATTTGGATTTTGTGAAGAGTGTGTGTGTACGTATACATAGCTCAATTAAGCCAGTAAAAGCATGATTTTGCCAACTAAGTGCTTTAATTAAAAAACTCCCACCCTTAAAAACTCATTAAGAAAATCAAAACCAGCAATTATATTTTTGTCTGCCGTGAAAAAAAGAGAGGGGGTAGGAAGTAACAATTGGTAATATCAGTGGGGTTTTTTTGGGTGGCATTTTTTACAAGAAGATCGGGCTAGTAATCAATAAAGGAATGCTACTTCCCCGAGAGTCACTGCCCAAACTTTTCCCCTGAGTTATTCAAATATCAGAACTTTTGACCACTTATCCAAGATGAAGTGAAATCTGTAAGGTTGCCTCACTCCAAATTAAAGAGGCTGTGCTGATACAATGCTGTTGATCAGAAAGGGAGCATGTTTTAGTGTAACAAGATGTCACATTCACTCTAAAAGGATTAAAATCAGTTTGTATTCAAGTATTTTCATACTTACTTTAATTACGTTTGAAAAAAACCATTCATTTCTGACAATGCTGACTTGTATCATCCTTAGTACATGTCAATTTTCATCTTACTTTGATTGCGCAGCCCATTTTTTTATTGGAGGCTCTGAAATTCCAGTGAGCTTTCCGGAATTTTGATGGATTAGCCGTGCTATTCTCCCTGTCTAGGCAAGTTTGAGATAAATGGCTGGACAGGCTATGACCTTTGGGCAAATTACTCTCCTTGACTACAATATATATTGATGAATTGTGTCAGTATTCATTTACATATTTGTCAGTTTCATTACCCAAATAATAAAACCCACACATTCCTGGCCCCACTGAATGAAAGGAGGGTATTGTAAGTTATTAACAAAAGGTAATGACAAAGTTCACATTAAATCTGATAAATAAAAAACCATGAAATTCGAAGTCAATAGTCTTAACATCATCCACATCAGTCAGATGCAAAAGTATTGCTATTTATTTAGCCATTTAAGAATTAGAATTATTTTGTCATAAGAAAGTAAATGTTTTCCCTTCAGAGTTTCATTCTTCTAACGTCGTAAGCATATAAGTGTTGATGGATCACATCTGATGGTAGCAAAACAGATTATTTTATTGCTTATCTCATAGAATCATAGAATCATTAAGGTTGGAAAAGACCTCTAAGATCATCGAGTCCAACCGTCAACCCAACACCACCATGCCCTCTAAAACCATGTCCCTAAGCGCCACATCTACACATCTTCTAAATACTTCCAGGGATGGGGACTCAACCGCTTCCCTGGGCAGCCTGTTCCAATGTTTAACCACTCTTTCAGTAAGGAAATTTTTCCTCATGTCCAATCTAAACCTCCCCTGGCGCAACTTGAGGCCATTTCCTCTCGTCCTATCGCTTGTTACTTGGGAGAAGAGACCAACACCCACCTCGCTACAACCTCCTTTCAGGTAGTTGTAGAGAGCGATGAGGTCTCCCCTCAGCCTCCTTTTCTCCAGGCTAAACAACCCCAGTTCCCTCAGCCGCTCCTCATAAGACTTGTTCTCCAGACCCCTCACCAGCCTCGTTGCCCTTCTCTGGACACGCTCCAGCACCTCGACGTCCTTCTTGTAGTGAGGGGCCCAAAACTGAACACAGTATTTGAGGTGCGGCCTCACCAGTGCCGAGTACAGGGGCACGATCACTTCCCTACTCCTGCTGGCCACACTGTTTCTGATACAGGCCAGGATGCCATTGGCCTTCTTGGCCGCCTGGGCACACTGCCGGCTCATGTTCAGCCGGCTGTCAACCAGCACCCCCAGGTCCTTTTCCACCAGGCAGCTTTCCAGCCACTCTTCCCCAAGCCTGTAGTGCTGCATGGGGTTGTTGTGGCCGAAGTGTGGGACCCAGCACTTGGCCTTGTTGAACCTCATACAGTTGGCCTTGGCCCATCAATCCAGCCTGTCCAGGTCCCTCTGCGAGCCTTCCTACCCTCGAGCAGATCAACACTCCTGCCCAACTTGGTGTCGTCTGCAAACTTACTGAGGGTGCACTCGATCCCCTCATCCAGATCATTGATAAAGATATTGAACAAGACCAGCCCCAAAACTGAGCCCTGGGGAACACCGCTCGTGACCGGCCGCCAACTGGGTTGAACTCCATTCACCACAACTCTCTGGGCCCGGCCGTCCAGCCAGTTTTTGACCCAGCGCAGAGTCCACCTGTCTAAGCCGTGAGCCGCCAGCTTCTCTAGGAGAATGCTGTGGGAGACGGTGTCAAAGGCCTTACTGAAGTGCAGGTAGACCACATCCACAGCCTTTCCCTCATCCACTAGGCGGGTCACCAGGTCATAGAAGGAGATCAGGTTGGTCAAGCAGGACCTGCCTCTCATGAACCCATGCTGGCTGGGCCTGATCCCCTGGTTGTCCCGCTCATGCCTTGTGAGTGCCCTCAAGATGAACCGCTCCATAATCTTCCCCGGCACCGAGGTCAGGCTGACAGGCCTGTAGTTCCCCGGATCCTCCTTCCGGCCCTTCTTGTAGATGGGCATCACGTTGGCAAGCCTCCAGTCATCCGGGACCTCCCCCGTTAACCAGGACTGCTGATAAATGATGGAGAGTGGCTTGGTGAGCTCCTCCACCAGCTCCCTCAGCACTCTTGGGTGGATCCCATCTGGCCCCATAGGCTTGTGAGCATCCAGGTGGCGTAGCAGGTTGTTGACTGCTTCCTCTTGGATTATGGGGGGTTTATCCTGCTCACCATTCCTGTCTTCCAGCTTGGGGGGCCGAGTACCCTGAGGATAACTGGTCTGACTATTAAAGACTGAGGCAAAGAAAGCATTGAGTACCTCAGCCTTTTCCTCATCCTCGGTGACAATGCTCTGCCCCGCATCCAATAAAGGATGGAGATTCTCCTTGGCTCTCTTCTTGTCATTAATATATTTGTAAAAACATTTTTTGTTGTCCCTAACGACAGCGGCCAGATTGCGTTCTAGCTGGGCTTTTGCCTTTCTCATTTCCTCTCTGCACGACCTAACGAGATCCCTGTACTCTTCTTGACTCGCCTGCCCCTTCTTCCACAAGCAGTAAACTCTCCTTTTTTTCCTGAGTCTCAGCAAGAGCTCCCCGTTCAGCCAGGCCGGTCGTCTTCCCCGCCCGTTCTTCTTATGGCATATGGGGACAGCCTGCTCCTGCGCCTTTAAGACTTCCTTCTTGAAGAACGTCCAGCCTTGGCTTGTCTGATTTGACATGTTTGTCAAAAGATCTGAAGACACAAAAGAGCTAATACAGTGAGCTAATACAACAGACAAGATACTTTTAGACTACCCAAAGGAACTATCCCTCTAGAATGTGTCTTGTTGAAGAAAAACTCATCTTCCTTGTGCAGCCACTAAATTCAGTACACGTATGCCAAGAATAAAGACTGAATCTTTGGCAGATGGAGTATTTGTTAACCAATAACAAACGCCTATGGTAGTACTGATGCTAAAGAATGGATTAATAAAATTATACTCTGATAAATTCAGTAACTAAGTACATGAAGAATAGGATAGTGGGAAATGGGAAAATTCAGATAACCTCAGGCATATTCCTACCTATTAGAGTAGCAAACTTCAGATTTGTTTTTTCAGTTGTTGGATTTCAGTGGTTGAATATAAATCAAATGATTCCATGATTCTATAAACATACCCGTTGACATTCCTTAAAAAATACATGCATATGTCCAATTATTCGATATCCCTCATAACAAACTTGCGTTTTTGAAATAAAAGCAATGGATATGAAATAAATTTTCTCATCACACAGTACAAAGCCACTATTGGACAAATTGGAAACAATCATTTGACTTGCGCAATAAAGATGCAGTGGCTTCTTTGTACAGTCATGATCATCAACCGCCAGAACCCTCTCCCCCCTAAAAAATAAGACATCTGTCATGAGCATCTTTGCTGAGAGTCTGTCACCAATGCAGCACTCGGTAACCAGCTAGGGATGCAGTCAGATTACAAATCTCAACATAACCAAAATAAGGCACTGTTGCTGTAGGCAATGTAACTTCATTCCAAGCCAGGTAAGTCTCACTAACATAGGCACTCACACGGCTTCAGTACATACGAGAAAAATGCCCAGTTGGTCACAGCCAGTATCTGAAATTCCAGCAAATCCCAAATACGTGCTAAATTCCAACTTCAGAAATCTAGCTTCAGCTTTGAAATATGCCCCAGTCTTTGTCTACAGTGTCAGACAAATTACCAGATTTTGCAAGTTAATGCTGAATTCAGGTGAGGAGATGAAGTAGTTGCTCAGTTATTGTAAGTACCATTTTTGATCCATGGTATTTCATTTTCTCATACATCAAATGGGGATTAAACAATTCTTCCTCTCATTCCTACCTTACCTTCTTTTACTTAGTCAGATTGCTGTAATTTGGAGTAAAAAATGTCTTCCATACAAACACCACCAATCTTGGGTTTCTATGATAAGATTTAAAATGATACATTATGTATGAACTTATATGTTTATCCTGTGTTTTGATTGGATCAGATGGAGTTGACATGTATTTGCCTATTTCACTTAAATTGCAACTTTAGCTTGAAAAATGATGCAATGATTTTTTCCTTTTTCACTGACAGTTGGCAGACAAATCTTGAGAGTAAAATTTAGGTCTAAAAGAGGAATTCAGGAACGGTGTGGTTCTAAACAGCAATCTGGTTAAGAAACATTCTGACAGAAGCCAACACTAACTTTTTTTAAAGAACATATAGTCTTGCTGCAACATCAAAAAGATTAAAGGAATGTAGAATTAATTCTCTCCTAACAGTGAGAGAATCGAACAGTTAGGACTGTACACAGACAGTCCATGGGAATGGTTTCTACACAAACCATGCTACTAATGATGGCTATGTTTTCTGTTCATTCAGCTTCTCTTATTTACTGGAGCCACAGTTTCCTGGTTATTTTGATATTTTCATAGTTGTCAGAGTTCTCTAAGCTGAAGACATTAAATTCCAGCCACTCAAAAAGAAGCCCAGAAACAATCTTGGAATATTCGAGTCTTGACGTCTTTCCATAACTTCACAAATAAATGGCACAGGAGGAAATGGAATTAGTTCTGTCCTGTAATGCTTCTTCCATTTTGAAGGAGTTACTAGCAGGAAAGACGTGGAAAATTTCAGGGGGGCGGTAGGGGAATGGGGTTGTTTTTTAATACTTGACTGAACCAAGTGAAGTTGTGTTGGAACAGTGCAGCTGGTTCATCAACTTTTTACCAGGGGTTCTGCAATTTCAGCTTATTTTTATTACCTAGTCTTTATCCATCAGAGTTCAAGTATAAAGTGCAAGAGTCCTTGAGGCTACTTGCTTTTAGAAACAAAGAACTACTGAAAAATTCCAAGCATATCTACCCTAACTAGGCTAGAGCAGATAAAGAATATGCTGTCCGGCCAAACATAGTATGACTGTCAGAACACCTCATGTCTTTAGCAGCAAAGTCACCTCTTTCACATCTAATGCTGAGAAAATCCCCAGACAGCTTTCTTTTCTTTGAATGCTGTTATTTCCCTGTTCACCACAATTCATACAGCACCCCCAAAGTTACTGTGCCAGTTTATATCACCAGATTTGCTCGTTTTTATTGCTGCTGACAATAGCTACAGAATAAAATACACATTGTTAGAACGGAGTTTTCAGCAGGTTTGTATTTACCCTCTGCTTGAAGTGGATTATATGTTCTTTCATTCAAGAAGGCTAAAGGTAAATCAAAAACTCTCACTTGTGTGCTTAAGAGAATATGTGCTAAATCAAACCATTTCTGTGAAATATGCCTGTGCTTCTTTGCAGAAAAATTCGGAAAAGTTTGTTTTTGTGCGAATTCAGTCAGACTGTCACCACAGAAAATATAGTTCTGCTTTGCACATGTCAAATACCATTAAACCATAAATACCAGTAAGACGCTCAGAACCAGTATATGAAAGGCTGATCAGTAAAGCAAAGCATGTCATTTGAGTTATGGAGACACTATCTGGCAATTGGCACCTTACGCTGCACCTACACTGCTACATCTCCTTAGGGCAGATGAGAGCTGCTGAAACACCATGAATTGCTGCCAGCTGTGGGAAGACAAACAGAAAAACTAAGAGATGCCCCAAGTCATCCTGCAATTTCTCAGGCAAAAAAATCCCATACAGGTGCTTTTACTTGTGACAGAGCATCCAAACGATACTGCAGACAGTTCTGATATCTTCAAGACAAGGTCAAATTCCACATCTAAAAATTCAGTATCAACAGATTGTCTCAAATATGGATACTGATCAGGTTCCCCAGCTTGGTTCTCACTTCCTACACTGAGAACTGTTAACTTCATTCAGCATTTCTGCCACCTACCCCTGGTCCATATTCCTGTTTGTTGGCTGGAGGCTTGGATAATTTGTTTTGAAAGTACAAAATCATGACATGAGAGTTCTGTTGGTCTGTGCAGAACTCATGTCTTTGGAGGTATGGTGATGAAGAGACTGAGAAATGATGTGAAAATCTGGCATACGCTATTGAAGACAGGAATTTTAAAAATTACATCAGAAGGAATACATCACTGAAGAAAGTTACTGGAGAAATTACCTGTGAAAACTGACACTCCAAAGTGTCACATTTTCATGATGGAAATCATGGCATACAGCAAAAATGTTCCAGTTAGCACACCACACAGTGATGCGGGGGAAGGCTGCCATATATCTGCCTGGGCCTTGCAAGGATAAAGGGTTTTCTGGGCTTGGCTTGCATATGCAATATACTTGGGTGCATCAGACTTGTTTCCTGAATATTTCAGATTCGTTCTGCATGTGCCATACAAGCATTTTAACACTTTAAGTGCTGTAACTCTGACTGGAGTAATATTGTGTCTCTGCTGTTTGGAAATCTTAAACAATTCTGCCAAATCCTCTATTTCTACACAAAGGAAATTTTTAAATTAAAATGAAAGATACATCAATGGAAGTCCAGATGTACAGCTGTCTCGATACAGAGGCCACTGGGATGCCTAAGCACAATGCCACACAGCTTCTTCAAGAACAATGTTATACCAAAAAGGGCATATTGTAGTGGGAACAACACATGAATGCGAACGTACTCTGCTGAAACAGCTATGCCAGTAATAATACGCTGGCAGAAACATTTCTGGTAAAACTTTGCAACATAGACGTGCTGAACATGGTTTGTGAAAGTGTTTCCATTTGACATTATGGGGATTGCATCCCTGCCAAAACTACAACAGATGCTTCAATGAAATGTAAAGAAATTTCAAGCTGGTTGACTACAATGAGATTTTGGTTTGATTCTGAAGTCTGGCAGGAAACAGCGTTAATACTGTTCTTCACAGTATTATTCTACTGATTCAAAATCTGCACTCTCAGTCTTTGGGATTGTATTCATGTTAATTTAACATGAATTAAATATAAGCTTCTATTAAATATAAGCTGTATTAGCTTATATTTCATAAATGTAATATTTCAATAATTTATGGCAATCTCATATGTCAGTTATGTCTCTCTCTCCTCCCCCTAGCTTTTGCAGTACAGAAGCATACAAAAAAAGAGCTCATTTACAGATGCCATGCAGGAAGATGAAAACATTTAGCAGAGGTAGCATGCACCAAACCACAGATTCTGATTTTTAGGGAGATTACAGAGAAAGGAACTACCAAAGTTATGGATATCATTGCATTGCCAAGATGAATGGGTATTCCCTATGCTTGTATTAGAAAATTAATGGGACTAGACAATGGGTAAATGGGAATATATATCCCTCACACGCTCCAAAGGACCAGAACAGTATGATCCTGTTAGAGAACTCCTCAAATCAACATTCCTGTGCTGTACCTTAACTGTGGTCAAAAGGTGAATTTCATTTACCAACAGTCCTGCAGTCCAGTACTTTTCATTCCATTTGCTTCAAGAAAAGAATCTGCCTATCATCTTCTTGGAAGTGTTTATATTTAAAAAAAAATTGAAATACTACAGTATGCTACACAAAAAACCTTATTTCCCCTAGAAATGGAAATGCTCCTCCCTATTGCTGTATTATTTAATGTTTAGAAGTTAATTGCATTACAGTAGTTAGTTCTACTTTATGCAGCTCCATAATTGAAGCGTAGAACAATCAGGATCACTAATAATTTTCTCAAGAGTTATCTGTCAGCACCCATAACTCATCATAAAACCAATTATGTCACTTCTGGCATACCTTTCAACACTTTGGTGCCTGCCAAAGTAAAAATCAATAAAAGATTATTATTATTCCATGGCTGATCCTGGGTAAGTGGCTCCAGTGGCACTCCCTGTTGGGGGACTGCCATTAAAGCTTTTAGAACTGCATAATCTGAGTCTTATTAGGCTACTCTAGTGATCATACCTGATAACACAAAAGTATTTTCAAACTTGTTAATAACTCCAATTGACTAGTTACCATGAAACACTGTGCTGAATAACACTGATGAAACACTGAAAAACAGCACATACTTTCCTGAGTATGCATTTGATAACAATGGAGTTTCACCTGACTTCTGGTCTGATCGGAAAATCCATTCTCTGCCACACAGGCACACATTTCTCCATTTTAATACTTGATATATGTATTATAAAACACACTTGAAATTACAAGGTCTGCAAATCTCACTTAAGATACCACTAAATATTGTACTGCAACACGTTGCTGTAATGTATGTCTTGGTTCTCCACCACTAGGAAGCCTACATATTTCTCTGTCTTCTCCGAGTCTTTCAGATGAGCCTGGGCCTTGCAACTTTCTACCCTAAATCCACCCTTAAAGTGCCAAGATCTATGATAAATTGATCTGACAAGTGTTCCGACAAATTAGATCTTCTAAGCACTCAGATTACAGATCTATCTCCTTAATAGCTGCACATTTCTCATTCATTTTACCTGCCACATTCGGCAATCTCCTCCTTTTCAAAGTGTTCTTGAAATTAAGGTAACTACTGTCTTCAGAGAGCACAAGCCACAATTAGCTGATTATTTGTTCTTATACCGAATCTCACATAAAAATTTATGTTGAAATTCTTCCATTGTTACTTAGTATCAAGCCATTCATATAGAAAAAAATTCATTAAAGCCCTATTTCCCTCAGAGAGATGAAGGGCCTCAACTAATTTCCTGCGAAAAACAGCATAAGCTTTCCCACCAGCTTCAGTGGCCATACAAGCAAAGCACACTGTGAGCGATATGCAGTGGCAAATGAGTTTCATCAAATTGAACACTAAGCACACCTCTGCTACCAAGACTGAAAGATACTCATTCTTTGTGTCCTTCTTGACCTGCATCCCACAATGTTTCAGCACCGGGCTGAAAAATGGCAGGCTCATAGTTGGAAAATATGAAGTGATGGACACGAGAGAAAACAACCTATGAGTATACACAGATAATCAGGGCATATGAATTAGCTCATATCACTGAAGACAGAAATATTCAAGTCAACATAAATAGTTAATGGATAACAGCAGCCTAAAAGACCAACAGCACGTTGAAGATTATTGAGGAAGGATTAGAGAAGAAAATATAGAAACTCTATACATCCACAGTGATCCAACATGTTGAATATGGTACCTAGTTCTAATTACCTTAAAGCAAAAGAGATGCCACAGAACTGCGTAAGTACAGAGTTAACGAATTATTAGGCAGGAATGAGTTACCTATGAGGACAGCTCAAACTGGTTACTACACCCAGACACAACACAGTTTAGAAAGAAAAGCAACTGGTATCGAAAAGTAAATAGAGCTTGTTTGTTTATTATTTCTCCTACTAAAGGCAGAAAAAACCTCGTGAGATAAACAAGCAGCAAGTTTTAAGTGTGTGTGTGTGGGACTAAATTGTGGGAAATGTTGCTATGGGATGTTATGGAAGTCAGAATGCAAATGAATTCAAAAAGGGCATAGATAACTACACATGTAACAGAGCTGGAAATCAGTGTAGAGGTGTGATTATGAGCCTAAGAAATATTGCACTGCCAACTGACAGTGAGTGGGAAGGTATACCAGAGGAAGTATCGTGCTATGATTCCCTGATTTTACATATTTATTCCCCAAGAATCTACTACTTGTTACTACCAGTCGTAGATTTTTGTACCAAATGGAATTTTGTTTTTATCTAGTGAGGCTATTCCTACTCTGGAGGCTATGAGTCAACCAAGAAGTAACGTAAACAACTTCTGAAATCAATCAGCTTGGATAAATTGGTTTGTCCATATCTAATACTCTTGAATATACAAAAAAGACCTAAACCAGGTCAAACCCTCCTTCACTATAAAACCATCAATACACAAGAAATTTGGTAATAGATATTACTACTTAACATTTGCTTTTTTCAGATATTTCAATTTTTTTCTCCAGATATCTCAACTCTGTAACATCTTCACTGCCAGGTCTGAATGAATAAATCTCAATTTAGTAAAGTAAATATTCCTTTTACAATAATTACCATCCAGCACCAGAATGCCTTCTTGCACTGAATTCAACATTTTCTCAGTTTCCAAACCTCAATTTGATATGATAAAGTAAGTATAGCTTCAAGAAATATATACCAACCATGTCTCAAAAATACCAATTACTGTGCACGTTCCAATAGATGCAGTCATTCAGATCAGGTCTCAGCTGGTCGTTAAAGGAACTGAGACTGTAATTTTAAACACAAAGTCTCTCACATAAGTAGCTGTAAAATACATGCTTCTATAAATGGAAAATAGATTTTTTCAGTGCTATAAAATTTAACAATTTTTTGCCTTTTTAAGCAGATTTTTATTTGGCCATTAAGATTTGCCAAAGGAAACAAAATACAAGGATTATTAATGGAAGCAAAAATTATTGTTAAAAATTAATTTCTTGAATATGGATACTATAGTCAAATTAGCAATCACTGAAATGGAAGGAATGACATCAATATATGAACACAGTGTATTATTTCCTGGGCCTAGGCCTTAGCTTGTACCAGGCCTCTAAAGATCACAAAATCTTTAGTTCAGATATGGCAGAATGCTCCTTAACTTCAGACAACAATAAGCTATCAACTACGGACCTAAAATATTTTGGATTTATTTTCCAAGATTTGTATCTCCAAAACTTCACAAGTCTTTCCTCAACTTGAACTTCCTACAATTTGAACTTCTATAATCTTAATATAATGGAAAACTTGATAAATGACAAAGATTTTCATAGTCTTCAAAGCCATTATAGCTGGTTAACAGCGTTTTGTACTACTCTAGTTCTGTAAACAAGGATTTGAGTATTTGATATTTGGATAAATAGTGGTAAAATAACCAGATATTTATCTGAATAAAGCAGGTCGGAATACTGCATTTTCATCGCGTGAAAAATTTTATGATTAATAAAAATATGTTTGGTCTCAAATAAGAATAAAAAGTTACAGTTTCAAATATTTTAATAAATAATTTCTGAGAAAAAAGCTAATGAAAATTATTAAATTTTTAATTTATTATATTTGAATATTTATTTTTTTTAACATAAAGTTCTGTGTGAAAAGTTTTTTGAAATTGAAAGTTAAAATTTCTGAAGCAGTTATGATACCTATTTTACTTGCAATTGCAATGGAGCATACACAGTCAGTTGGCATGTACCTGTTGAGGAGCATTAACTTCCAACTGAGGAGTGTAAAGTCTAACTACAAGCTAATTTCTCACTGTGGATTTTTTTTTGCAAATATGAGTAATTTAATATAAAGCTAGAGTTTTCTAATCTTTTGAAGGTATAACTTGGCCTCATCTGTTCAGAGTACCACAATGAAAATATGAAGATTTCAGATTAAGGAATAGCATTAAAAATGCTTAGTTAACTAAATAAATTCATAGCATTTCCTTTAAATCCCATATGCAAGTAATAGTTTTACTTTAAAGACTTCAGTAAGAAACTAAGTCTTGATCACTCAAGCTGTAAGGTTTCCAAGGTGTCGAGGGAATTGCATCAGAATTTCTGTAGTCTCATGAATACAACTTGCTTTTGCAACTTAGAAGTCCAAATAAAAAGTGTTTTTCCTTTTAGCTTGCTTATAAAAGTCAACAAAACTCTGTTTTCAAAGATACAAGATTAAATGGTATTTCAGGATATATAACATTTCTGTATTTTTATCCACTTCTCTCTTTCACTCAAATAAAAACCTATCTTATTTATTTTTAACTATACTAGCTCAAAGACAACCATCAGGCATATACAGCAACGGATAAATGCAAAAAAGTATTTTTAATAATCCACTTTTTACAAGAAGCAAAAGATGTTGAAGCACCAAGCATCATATATCATTCATGTGCACAGTATAATACGTAGAATTCTGCTAGCACTCATACACTGACCATGGATAACTGATCAACAATGGAATGGTGTAGAACAGGTATTGTTTAAAAGATTTGTATCTCCATGTGACTCGCATTTCCTTTCTTTTAGTAATTACAGATGTTTTCATTAAAGCTAAACTGATATGTGGTTTTTCTTTTCAAAGAAATAAAACTTCATTAAGCTTTTTCCCCCTTAAAGGGCTCACATTGAGAATCGGTATGTGTGCAGTATAGAGAGGACATATTTAGAGTTTCGATAATGGAGATAGGAAAAACCACCACCACCACCAAAGCCCCAGCAACCTTCCAGGTTCCCCAAAGTATGGAAACAAATGTCAGTTTAGAAAAGAAAATTTCTAAAATAAGATGACTCTTTAGAATTCAGACTACATATGCAGCAGCTTGTCTGCACTAACATGCAGCCACTAGAATCAAATGTAGGGCTGGAAGAAGATCTTACCAAGGAAAAGGTGATAGGACATCACATCAGGTATGAAGCTGGATAAATGTCACCACACAAAGCCATATTAAGGCCTTATATAAAATACTGCATACCTTTCTGGACATTCACCCAAAGAAAATGCTTTCAAATTGGAACAGATGACAAACCTAGGATAAAGGGAGGGGCGAAGGAAAGCCCATCTTGCAGGAGAAGGGAAAGACAATGGCTGGCTTAGTTACTCTGAGAAAAAGGTGGAGGAGGGGAGTGGAGGGAATCAAGAGGTAACACCACTGTTATCTAACTATAAAGAAGAGTAAACAACAGATAAAATTTAGAAAACTTTTGCTGTTCAAGCTATTCAGAAAATACTTTAAGATCAATTAAGCTAAGCTAAAGATGACAAAATCACCAGCTGAGGATCTCACTCCACTGCTGCATATATTATTCATCTTTATAAAAGCATCCTGGGCTACAGCCTGAAAAGCAAAATGGAAATATAATTGTATCCTAGTGCAATCTTCATCAAGTTTTATCAAAGAAAATTATAATGCTCAATGACGTGCATTGAGCACGTGTTGATCAACACGTGGCTCAGGGGCTGGTGCCATCGGAGGAATTTTGGCTTTTTTGATCATGGGGAGGTTTACACGGCACCGGGCCTGCTGCGACAGATGGAGTCCAGCTGTCTCACAGGGGGAAAATTCATGTCTCACCCTGCTCATGAATTGGCAGGGCTCATTGAGAGGGCTTTAAACTAGGTTTGAAGGGGGAAGGGGATAAAACCAGGCTCCCTAGAGATGAGCCTAGGGGTGGCATGCCAATGCTGGGGGCGAAATCGATAGCCCAGCTCAAGTGCATCTACACCAATGCACGCAGCATGGGCGGCAACCAGGAGGAGCTGGAAGCCATTGTGCAGCGGGATAGCTATGACTTAGTCGCCATCACAGAAACATGGTGGAGTGACTCTCATGATTGGAGTGCTGCAATGGATGGCTATAGACTCTTCAGAAGGGACAGGCGAGGAAGGAGAGGCGGTGGGGTGGCCCTGTATGTTAGGGAGTGTTTTGACTGTATAGAGCTCAACGATTGTGATGATGATACGGTTGAGTGTTTATGGGTAAGGATGAGGGGGAAGGCCAACGAGGCAGATATCCTGCTGGGAGTCTGTTATAGACCACCCAACCAGGATGAAGGGGCGGATGAAGCGTTCTACAAGCAGCTGGCAGAAGTCTCTCAATCGCTAGTCCTTGTTCTCATGGGAGACTTCAATTTCCCGGATGTCTGCTGGAAATACAACACGGCAGAGAGGAAGCAGTCTAGGAGGTTCCTGGAGTGTGTGGAAGACAACGTCCTGACACAGCTGGTAAGTGAGCCTACCAGGGGAGGTGCCTCGCTCGACCTGCTGTTTACAAACAGAGAAGGACTGGTGGGAGATGTGGTGGTCGGAGGCCATCTTGGGCTTAGTGACCATGAAATGATAGAATTCTCCATTCTTGGTGAAGTAAGGAGGGGGGGCAGCAAAACCGCAAACATGGACTTCCGGAAGGCGGACTTTGGCCTGTTCAGGACGCTGGTTGAGAGAGTCCCTTGGGAGACAGTCCTGAAGGGCAAAGGGGTCCGGGAAGGCTGGACATTCTTCAAGAAGGAAGTCTCAAAGGCGCAGAAGCAGGCTGTCCCTGTATGCCATAAGAAGAACGGGCGGGGAAGACGACCGGCCTGGCTGAATGGGGAGCTTTTGCTGAGACTCAGGAAAAAAAGGAGAGTGTACCGCTTGTGGAAGAAGGGGCAGGCGACTCAAGAAGAGTACAGGGATCTTGTTAGGTCGTGCAGAGAGGAAATGAGAAAGGCAAAAGCCCAGCCAGAACGCAATCTGGCTGCTGTCGTTAGGGACAACAAAAAATGTTTTTACAAATATATTAATGACAAGAAGAGAGCCAAGGAGAATCTCCAACAAAAAATGTTTTTACAAATATATTAATGACAAGAAGAGAGCCAAGGAGAATCTCCATCCTTTATTGGATGCGGGGCAGAGCATTGTCACCGAGGATGAGGAAAAGGCTGAGGTACTCAATGCCTTCTTTGCCTCAGTCTTTAACAGGCAGACCAGTTATCCTCAGGGTACTCGGCCCCCCAAGCTGGAAGACAGGGACGGCGAGCAGGATGAACCCCCCATAATCCAAGAGGAAGCAGTCAACGACCTGCTACGCCACCTGGATGCTCACAAGCCTATGGGGCCAGATGGGATCCACCCGAGAGTGCTGAGGGAGCTGGTGGAGGAGCTCGCCAAGCCACTCTCCATCATTTATCAGCAGACCTGGTTAACGGGGGAGGTCCCGGGCGACTGGAGGCTTGCCAGCATGATGCCCATCTACAAGAAGGGCCGGAAGGAGGATCCGGGGAACTACAGGCCTGTCAGCCTGACCTCGGTGCCGGGGAAGATTATGGAGCGGCTCATCTTGAGGGCGCTCACAAGGCATGAGCGGGACAACCAGGGGATCAGGCCCAGCCAGCATGGGTTCATGAGAGGCAGGTCCTGCTTGACCAACCTGATCTCCTTCTATGACCTGGTGACCCGCCTAGTGGATGAGGGAAAGGCTGTGGATGTGGTCTACCTGCACTTCAGTAAGGCCTTTGACACCATCTCCCACAGCATTCTCCTAGAGAAGCTGGCGGCTCATGGCTTAGACAGGTGGACTCTGCGCTGGGTCAAAAACTGGCTGGACGGCCGGGCCCAGAGAGTTGTGGTGAATGGAGTTCAACCCAGTTGGCGGCCGGTCACGAGCGGTGTTCCCCAGGGCTCAGTTTTGGGGCTGGTCTTGTTCAATATCTTTATCAATGATCTGGATGAGGGGATCGAGTGCACCCTCAGTAAGTTTGCAGACGACACCAAGTTGGGCAGGAGTGTTGATCTGCTCGAGGGTAGGAAGGCTCTGCAGAGGGACCTGGACAGGCTGGATTGATGGGCCAAGGCCAACTGTATGAGGTTCAACAAGGCCAAGTGCCGGGTCCTGCACTTCAGCCACAACAACCCTATGCAGCGCTACAGGCTTGGGGAAGAGTGGCTGGAAAGCTGCCTGGCGGAAAAGGACCTGGGGGTGCTGGTTGACAGCCGGCTGAACATGAGCCGGCAGTGTGCCCAGGCGGCCAAGAAGGCCAGTGGCATCCTGGCCTGTATCAGAAACAGTGTGGCCAGCAGGAGTAGGGAAGTGATCGTGCCCCTGTACTCGGCACTGGTGAGGCCGCACCTCGAATACTGTGTTCAGTTTTGGGCCCCTCACTACAAGAAGGACATCGAGGTGCTGGAGCATGTCCAGAGAAGGGCAACGAGGCTGATGAACGGTCTGGAGAACAAGTCTTATGATGAGTGGCTGAGGGAACTGGGGTTGTTTAGCCTGGAGAAAAGGAGGCTGAGGGGAGACCTCATCGCTCTCTACCACTACCTGAAAGGAGGTTGTAGCGAGGTGGGTGTCGGTCTCTTCTCCCAAGTAACTAGCGATAGGACGAGAGGAAATGGCCTCAAGTTGCACCAGGGGAGTTTTAGATTGGACATGAGGAAAAATTTCCTTACTGAAAGAGTGGTTAAACATTGGACCAGGCTGCCCAGGGAAGTGGTGGAGTCCCCATCCCTGAAGGTATTTAAAAGACGAGTAGATGAGGCACTTAGGGACATGGTTTAGTGGGTGGTGGTGTTGGGTTGACGGTTGGACTCAATGATCTTAGAGGTCTTTTCCAACCTTAATGATTCTATGATTCTATGAACCTACTTAAAATAATTTGTAATGATTTAAACTATCAAAATGCTTCAAGTCAACTATCTAATAAATACTTTTCTGTGTTAGTCAACATTATAGAGCAAATAGTAAAATACAGATTATTCAGATTACACATGGCCCATCACACACTAATTAGTAAATCATAAATTAATTATGCAGTAAATAATCACATACCTACTTCCCTCAGTCTTTGGGAAGAAATTTGGTGAATCTTTTCAGTCACTGTGGCATGAAGGATGGCTTAAAAACCATCAATTCCATTAAAAGGGCTTCAGAGAAGACTCGTCTTGTAATTGTTCCTTAACTGTCAGACTCTACCAAGCTTCAAGAGAATGTCTAGGAATATGTGTTTCTTTTTTTTAAAAAAAAACGACACCCAAGCAAACAAACAAGAAAACCCCTAAAAACCCCAAGATCAGTCACTGTCTATTTTGCCAAAGATGATGATCTGCCTATATGCTAAATCTGCACATTGCTGATCTTTGTGAATTTATTTTTGTTGTTGCCAAAAGAAATGTTTCAACAGCAGCTGCTTTGCCGAAAGAAGTATCTCCGAATAAACAAAGAAATCTGTTTGTGAGGTCTACATAGCTCTGGTTTATAAGAAAGCCAATTGTAAGATGTGTACAAATCCATTAAGTTGGACTAATCTGTAGTCATGTCTCTTTGTAGAAATAGGGCTTGCTGAGTGGACAGAGTGAAGAAAGAGCACTTTAGAGCAAGGAGCAATTTTGATTGTATTAATAAATAACATGGAGGGAGTATTATATTGGCATGACAAGAGGGGAGCCAGAACATATTAACTTTGGGAGTGTCCCCTCTGTAGAGCACTCTCCAGAATCATGGGATGGCCACCCCTTCCTCCCATGTGAGCATCACTGTGACAGCTCGTGAAACCAAGTATCTGTGCATGTGAAGGCGCCCTCAGAGAGCCCTCTTCACTGACAAAATTGACAGCAACAAACTTGTTACTTCCTGCCATCTAGTGGGGCTCAATGCCCTGCACTCATGCAATAAGTTTAATGTGAACCATGCAAAATACAACTGAATCACATAAAATTAAGCATTTGCACATAAAAGTGTTTTGGTCACACAAGTTGACCAATATAACGGTAAAGACTATTCCAAAGGTGAATCTCAATGAAAACAACTCCACAACTTTTAACTAAATTCAAAGTATTCACAGGAAAAAATAGATTATCTTTCAGAATTATTAACAAATTTAAATTTGGCCATGTGAAAGAAAGTATGTGTAAATGAGATCTCCATTTCTGTTACCTTTGCAATGGTCTCATGCAGGCTGAAGGAGGGATCCAGCTCTTCAGTTTTTGTTGTATGTACAGGAAAAAGAGCTTCGGAGAGAAAGCTAGAATTCTGTGAGAAAGAAATAAGAAGCCTTTTAGGATTCCACATTGATTTCCACCTTCAAATGTTTACTGGATTTTGTTCAGAGACTAAAAAACCCTTCAAACTGTTTTTAAGTTTTGCCGATTATTAGAACTTATTTCACTGATCTAATTAACTGATTCCAAGTCCCCGAAAGAGGCAAAAAACCTTAAAGTCTTATGACTTTATTTCTGGAATGGCAGTTGTCTTTGTAATTATGCTTCCCAAAGCAGCTAAAAATTTTGCCTAGAGGGAGAAAAAATATCCACAGATTTCATTCTGAGCTAGGCAGCAATCAGACATTTTATTAAATATGTTATGATTTAGCCTTCAGAAGAAATGTAAACACAATAATCAAAGAATGTACTTTTATCTTCTGCAACCATCCTACTTCTGTATACAGTAATACCATCTACATAATACGGGGTTTTGGCCAATTCCCTAGAATTATATCCTTTAGGTCGACCAGTCTTTTCAACACCAGGCAATCTTAATATATTATTTGTACAAGGTGTTCACCTCTTGTACTGTAAGAAAGCAAAAAGTTAGGTTGCATATTTGCTGTCACAAGGAAACAACAAACCGATATCCAGGTGTGGACTGAAAAAAAGCAAAACAATACAAAACAAAACCCCGAGCCTCAAAGGCGCACAGATGCCTAAAACGGGAATTATTTTAAACCTATGTTCCTGAACCTGCTACAATAACCCAGAAACTAATCTGAAAAGAAAAATCTTTCTCTACATCCCTATAACTCCTGAGACACATATGCTAAAGTCATCCTTGCTTTTGCAGAGCACCTCTAGTTTTGCTCTTTAGGCTTGACCTGAACTGTCCCTCTCAGAAAAGCTAGGAACCTAGTGCCCATCTAATTCCTACCTGGTATAAAAATAGGTGTAGACGTGCACCTTGATGGACTGAGATGCTCGACTTGGTAAGCATACTTTGAATACACTCACTGTTCACCAACAGCAATGAGTTCAGTACAAAAGCACAGAAACTATGGCCAAAGTTATTTCAGAGATCAGCAGGAGGATGTGACAGTGCATGAGTATCATGCCATTCTAAAATGTACTAGCTATGAGCAGTTCTTCTAAACATACTCTTCAAAGCGAACTCTGATGCACAAATAACCAGAGATGCATCCACTGCATTTAGCTATGTCCTGAAGAGGAACAAAACTTAACCTCAAGCCCTCTGCCAAACTCTGGTTAGCTCTAAGCTATGATGATGATGATGATGCTGAGTTCAGCATCATAATATTTTGTATCTCCTTTTGGAAGGCCTAAATCTTTCCTTGTCCATGAATCTTATTCTGGGTTTTGATTTTAATTTTGGATGCCAGCACCTAAGTATATAATTGTGTTTAGCTAGAATATCCTAAGGCCCTTTATTGTATTTTGTATTTAGTGTACAATGCACTGCGTGCCACGTAGAATCACATACAGGCTTATCAGAGAGATCGACTGGGGACTGCAGAGCGACTACAAGCCTCTCATTAACATACTTCCTGTAGCGTGTCTTTGCATCTGAGTGCTGGGAAACTAGTCTTGTCCTTTGTTTGACAGCCCTGGCAGAATCTCTAGGGAAGTATCCAGTTTCAGATTAAGTTAGGCTAGTCCTAGAACTAACATTTTGCACGCGTCTTTTAATGCCACTTTTTTTTCTGGAGAGGGACAGTAATAAAAGAAAACGTATCCATTAAGAAAGGTTAAGCAGAAGAGTGTGACTCATGAAATGAATACATTTTGCCAGATTCATAATCATAACATTCTACATATGCTAGTTCTGGAGCTTTACATAGGACCCAATAAGAGAATACCCCAATTCTGAGTGCAATTTTTATGTTCTATGAATTTACGTATAAAATAGTACTAGCAGCAATAAGAAGCTGACAATATACCTGGCTCAGAAATGCCTAAATCATCATGAGATTATACTAGTACTATTATTATAGTCTAGAGTCTTTTCAGATTGAATTCCAAATAAAATTCACAGAAGCCCATGGTCCTGTATTTAAGATGAATAATTTTTCTGGTTTAGATTATTTCCCAGACTGTGAGGCAATATTGCAATGTTCTGGAAGCATGTCCTTTTCAAATACCAGCTTCCCATATCTACTAGACTAATATTTCTTCAGCTTCTGCCTCTTGATATATACTGATCTTCAACCGCTTCTGTCCTTGTACTCCAAAAGACACTCATACTCTGTACTGACAAGAAGTGAAGCCCCTTTTTAGGGGCATTAAACTTGGTAATGATGCCCAGCACATTCTTCAACAGCCATATTATTTGCATTCAGAGATCGCATGCTGAGCAGTGGCCAAACAAAGCTTCGGTTAAAAAATATTAAAAACGATCTGAGCTTTAACAGGATTGATTCGTAAGGTTGGCACTCCACTACCTTTTCACTTGCTAAAAACACTCTGTAGGGTTTATTGTTTTAAACATCAGGAAGTGAGCAAATGAGAGAGACAAACAATTTAGATGCTTTGTTCTGGCTTGTACAATCTCTTCCTATGTGACTGAGCTTTGCTCTTTCGCATGCTGGGTTCTAAGCCATACAAAGACTGAAGAAAAATAGTACTTTAGCTAAAAGAGCTGTTAACTTCAATTCAAACAAAAGAAGTTAAAAAGCAGAGAAAAAACCCTACCCTCTTCCTCGAAACAAACAATATAAAGTATCTTACTCATGTACCCCTGGGGGATAAAATACTGGTATCCGATACATGCCTGTTGAATCGGAATTATGTTTGTACTACACAATGCAGTACATTGCATGGATCCAAGAGCTAGTTCTTAATTGGGCACAGCACTGTTAGCTCTCTCCCCGAACAAGTGAGGGACACAAATGCATTATAATCATATCAGTGATGTGATATGCCAATATGCTCTGCTCAAAACTACTCAACTTAGGCATAGTACCCTACAGATGCTCAGTCCACCTCCTGAGCTAGTACATTCACAGCTAAATTAAGCTTCTTTGAACAGTGTGACATGTCTCATAGACATGTTCAAGAAAACTCAGTGAAAAGTATGTCTCAAAAAGGTATGTTACATTGCTGGTAAGTTTGCTTGTTAATTTTTTCTACAAATTAATGCCTCCATGATCAAATTCTATCAGTATTTCCACAGATTTCTAGAAGATTATTTCTGGTAGTAAGCTCCCACCGCTTTCTTAAAAAAAAAAAATATATATATATATATATATATAATTAGCACTGACTTGTACAAATTTTTGTGTTCAGTGATGCATCTGTGTGTTGTATAATTTGTCACAGAAGTATCAGAATAATAAATGAAGTCAGTCTTTTTTTTTTTAATAGATCTCAGGGAGAAGATGCACAAAGTCATTTATTATAAAGATAAAATACATACTTCAAGATTAATTCATAACACCTATTCATCTTTGTTTTAAGTTTGCACACTAGTTTACAGAGCCATGTCATTTGACTGGGGGGAGGTTGAGGAACACTGTCATTCTGCTGCGGTGGTGCTAATGCTGTTCATCATCATTCACATAATTGCAATCAATAACTTAAAAAGAATTACATTATTAATATTCATTCTTGAGTACCTTACTGAGAGTCAGTGAAGGGAATGATTACTGAATTTGATTTGCTACACAAGATCAGATTATCACTCCATCTAGACAAATACTCTTTCTCTGGAATCTAAAACTGGATGGATCAGATGCCTATAAAGCAGGGAAACAACGCTTAACTGGCTTTTATCCCACCCTACTCTAGACACACACCTGCGGAGCACGGGTTAGGATTCTAGTCGTCCTACACTCATCTCGCATTCAGTGGTGAGACATACAAACACTGAAAGTATCCATTCATACCCATTCTCTTAATTTAGGTGCCTTCATGGTGCAGAAGGTCTTGCTTCTCTTACACAACTTAAATGGAAAGAAATACTAGGTCATAAGTGTTTGAATTACACAAGTGAGTGGTGTGACTGAACCCCAAGTCAGCTAGAGCTCTGATGTGGATCAGTCCTGGTATCTTCCTGGAGGCAAACACCTGAAAAGACAAACTTTATTTTTCTTTAAAACTAGGTTTTATGAGAACTGAATCCAGGACAACAGCCTTTATTAAAAAGCCAAAGTCCAACAAAATAAAAAACACTTTGTAAATAACTTCTGCCTGTTGTTTCTTTGCACAAGGAGTCATTATCTTTAGGTTCTTCCTCAGCCCAGCAACCCTTCAGTGACTTTCCACTTTGCAACAAACTCAGCACAGCCCCTGCTAGGATCCCCAGGAAAAGAGGTGGGGGTTTTTTTCCTACCCATCTTGTGGTCAGACTACAAATATGCTCCCTGCTCGTCTCATCAGTCCCTTCTGTATTGAAAAGTTTGGGTGGAGGTCTTTCTGATTTTTATTACTGTGCCCCTCTCACACCAGCCCACTTGCTCTCTCTTTTGCTTGCCTCATCTATGCTCTGGAAAACTCTCCCAGATTGGTGTGCTCCTTCTCTGAAAGCCACTGAGCAATCAACCCTCCTTCCAAAGGCTTCCAACCTAGTCGAGAGCACAGCAGCTGGGCAAGGTAAACAGGTAGCCTTTGCTACTGCCTCATGCTGCCTTTTAAAGGAACACAACATAAGTAAGCAATGATCAGCAAATAACTCAAAACACATTTTATCATCACAAGTGGCAAGTCATTTTGCTCATGATGGAACCAAGACCCTGCTTGCTAAGATCCTGAAAAGGAGTCATACAGAATCACTGCTTTAAGCAGGCTTGAGTATTTTTGCATGGTTAAGCTTTCTGCCCAGAAAACAACGCCTTTCCTATGGAGCGCACGTGAAATAAAACAAATGACTACAATTGTATATATTTGTACATATTTATAGATAACATATATTATTCTGTGTGTACAGACAGCTAATACTTGCAAATAGTTAATCCAAGATTACTATCTGAAATAACTTGCTGACATCTGAAATATCTTGCTTTGCACTTATAAAAGGAAATGTTTAAAACAGTTGCTGTTCCTTCTTGGTTTTTTTCATAAAAGACACCTCCATAAAGAACTACTAGAAAGGCAAACCTATTCCATTTCTCTTGCCTTTTTTTGTCCTTCAAGCACTATGCTCATCAGAGAAAGCTGCATGAACTTTCCAAGTAACAGAAGCCCCCTCTTTATCCCAGGAGCACATAGCAGAGATATGAGTCTAGATGACGTTTCAAGAGTACCTCTCAGCATTTAACAGCAAGCGCAACACTTTCCAACAGCGAGAAACTGAATCAGACTCCTCATTTATTCTTTCGGTAAGCTCACAATAGCAAGCGAATGTTGGCTTGTGGGTTTTTTTTAACAGCAATTTGCTAAGCAAATTTCTAGTAAATACACACTAAGAAAAAGACATGCTAATCCAAAGAGCACTAAAACCAGCTGTATTATTCCGTTGTTTTTCATCCACAGCAGGAGTTACAGCTACAGTTGCTGTCCTTGTACTCTCCGACACTCACTGCCTAAACAAAATTCATCTGCCTTCACTTCTAGTCAGGCACTAGTATCACCCTCACTTTGTACAGTGTGCAGTGTTCTACGTATTGTGCAGCTGAATGCTCTCAAGATGGTATCAATTTATGGACAAACTTTTTCAAGGTCAGACCACTGTGAGACACCCTAAAATTTAGGAGGCCCAACTTCCAGTCATGCCCTTGAAAATTTTCTCCTTGCTGTTTATTGCCTTTTGTAAATTGTTCTTTAGGTACATAGCTATCTAAATGGATTAAGAACATTTGCTCTTCTGATACAAAGCTATGTTTTTATCATACCATCTGTACAATCTAGAAAGGACCACGCCAATAATCCTTGAATTCCCAGTGTAATGATTTGGTTTCTCTACGAGCTCTTTGGAAGAGAAATGAACAAACATAACATGTCTTTAGAAGCAGGCTTCCAATCCCCGCCCCGCCCCCAATTTGTCTCATCTTCCTTCTGGAATGATCAGTTAACCTGATCTTTTCAATACTCATTTAATGAAGCATTCTGTGAAATTAGAAAGACATTGATGTTCCACTTTTCAAATAATGGGTCACTTCTGATTAAACTTCGATTGAACATTCAACTTTCAATCTTAAAACAAATTGCCTCCTTTTCTTTTTAATTTGAACCCAATTTCCTGCTGCCCTTGGGTCTCGTGACAGTAATTAATTGATTTATGAATCGATTAAATGGGGATCGAAAATGCAGGGAAAAAACCCTTAAAACCCCAAACCTGGCTTACTCTTGCTTATTTATGACGGACACTTGCACTAAAATTCACTTCTGATTTACTAGACTCATTTTTCTAACTTATCTTATCCTTCCTCAACTAATTAAGTGAACAGAATGCTTCACCTTCTAAAGGTACTAAATTTGCCATCCCTTGTGTACCGTCTTATAGCATACCTTCAATTTATATGCCAACTTTCAACCAATGCATTTTAAATCATGAATAAAATCCCACAGCAGTTCTGGTGATGTAATGTAAAACAGAGTAAATACCAAGACATACTTTAGAGATCTATTTTGCTGTCATTAAAAAAAAAAAAAAAAATAAATTTTACCCACACTGTCTTAGAATTGGAAATAGTTCTGTGGTACATACAACAAATAATTTTCTTTACTAGGCCAGGACTATGCTGCATCCACAACAGAGTCCTGTTTTCTAGACTATTACTTTAGAAACAGTTAAATTACCAGTTAGGAAACTCAAATTATGTAACTAAGAATTCCTTAATATGCTCTCATTCCATACCTGAATAGATTTTTCTTGCCTGCTGAATATTCCCCAGCATTTATAAGAAAACATCCCTCTGTACTTAACCTGGTGAAAAATACACAAATAACTCCAGAATGTGTTTTTTTTGTGGGGTTTTTCTGTTGCTGTTTTGTTGTTCTTTTTTTGAAAGTAACATGCAGTGGAGGTTTCTCCACTCAGAAATAATGCTCAATCTGGAAAAAAACCCCAGTCTTTAGACTAAAGTTCTTTAATCAGTTTGACTTCACCCTTGTTAATATTTGCCTGTATTGTCCATACTTGCGCCAGCTTAGCCCTTCAGCGCTTCACAATATTTGTGCCACCAATTTTGTACTGCACAAAAGTAAAAGACTCTTAGGAAGGTACAACAGAGAGCAAACAGCGAGAGCAAAAATCCTTCTGAAATTTGTACAGGTAGGCCAAACAGTATAAACATGCTAATCTAACAGTGCTAAAGTCTGCAAAGCAAATACACAAAAGAAAGATGAAAGCTAAGAGAAAGCTGTTTATTTTCTTCACATAGGCCAAAGAATAATGTCTAGCAGATGAGAATTTAGGGGTATAAAGCTTGTGCTGCATCAGGACTGAGAATATAATCTGTTACCCGTCCACATATATATATATATATATATATATGTTGTGTCTGTTCTATGAGCTATTAGCCTGCTTCACTCTTTCTGCCTTTTTGTAATACAACAGCATGAAGAGCAGAATTGCAGCAACCTGAGGGACACACACAAACATGCAGCATCTGGTCACTAAAACACAAAGCCAGTAATCAGTGCTTACCTTCAGAATCAACCTGGGAAACAAGTTTAGTTGGGAGGTTGAATTTGCCTGCAGAGCACACACTATAAAGTTATGCTAGTGCCCAAAACTATTACCCAGAAATCCAGAAGCTCACAATTGCATGAGGACTTGTCTTCATCTGTATTCAAAACCATTGCCAAAAATTTGTCATAGCATGAAGGAAAAAGCCCCGTCAGAGGAAAAGATAAAGAGAGAGCAGCGAGCAGAACAAAAATACCTCTGAAATCTGCACTGCAGGCTCTCACCAATTCCTTCTCCCATTTTACCCTAAGTCAAGCAATTGGCATATGGTGTCTTGGTAGCAAATATACAATTGTATTCCTTTGTGAAACCAGGTGTTTCACCTCGGCTAGGCTGAAAGACCATCTCTTCTCCATTTTCCTTTTTTTCCTGGCAGGGTGTAAGAGATTGAACCAGAGATTTGACTGGAAGAAGGATCAAAAAAAGAGTAATGGAAAAGGGTATCTCATAGACTAAAATATGGCTTATCATCAGCTATCTAGAATACTTTTAGTTTGGGAGGGTGCTGCAGACTGAAGCAGATTTTTAAATAGATTTACTGAAATAGTGGATTATCTAGCTTAGAACATACCGAAGCCAAAGTGTGGTTCTCTAATGTGTGGGTTAAACTGAACTGATGGAATAACACCAGGCATTAACGTACGGCATATAGGATTTCTCACTAGTAAAGGCCCTTAAAGCTGCAAATATATCACAGAAGAGAGTGCATGCCTCTCTGTCACACTAGTAGGGTGACTTTTCCCTTTCTAGCAAATGCTCTTGTTATCTAATTAAATATTCCCCCCAAAAATCCACAAAGGATTATAAAGTGATATAAAAGTTGTTTTTCACTGGTTATTACTTAAATGAAACTAAAGACGTGTATGCTTTTAAACTATTTTTAGAAAGCAAAGCTTTGCAGTTGCCACAGCCTAACCTGTGTCAAAAATCTCATTCAAAGTCAGAATGACACTACTTGGTGAAAACGGGCGTGTCAGGAGTTTCTGACAAGAGGCTTTTCTTTGGTATTTTTACCATTTCAGTTTACTGAAGACATTTTAGAAAAGAAACAAAACAAAATCTATTTTCTGTTTTAATGTTCTGGTAAAGATGCGCACTGACTTTGTGATGTCACCAGATGCTGGACAAAATAAGCAAGACCTGCCAAATCAGACTACACAGAAAACAGAAGAGGCAGAATTGGAATCACTGCTGCGCAATTTATTTTATTATTCAACTCAATTGTAGCCAGAAAAACTCAAGCCAACAGTCATCAGACAGGAAAAGAATATAAGCACTTTTCTCTCATCTCTTTTAATTTAATGTTTTCTTCCTTACCTTAGAGTAAGTGAATTGAAATAATCACTGTAAAACTATATATTCACAGACCGCAGCACAAAGAAAGCAACTTTTAAGATATCAGGGTACTTGCATAGCTTTATTCCTCTCTAGAGTTTTCCCTTGATGCTTTTTAAACTGAAGGCAGAATCAGCAGTTTAAGAAGGAGGAAGCAGCCCAAGCCAGAAATCTGGAACCTCACAGAGGATCTTCCCAAAGCTTCAGAAGGTTAGAAATAGGAGGCTCAGTTCAGATTCTCTACAGGTAAGAGAGAACACCTTTTCTTGGATGAGTGGTGTGAAGGATGCAAGAACATTTTGTAACATTTTATCATCAATTGTGAGCATTCAAATTACACGGAAAACATGCAGTGCCAGTAAGATCATCCTAACAATGTCCTGCTATAACCCATGAATCCCAGTGACAATGTCGTTTATAATCACAGATATTATAAAGCACAATGCTTTTATTTCCTGATTCGATGCTTATTTGCATTTTTTTATTTTTAGTGTTTTAAAAAAATATTTAAGTTATTACGCTGAATGAAGAAATCTGATTTTATCCCCTGGACAGACATTGTGTAGGTGGGAGGCTCACCATTTTGCAGTAAGAATCAGAATTGGCTTTTGCTAAGAACAACAATGATGTCTTCAAAGACAATATTTATTTATCAAAAGCCTTATTAAACAGTTCTTTAATGGCCATGAAAAGATACATCAAACATTGCAAATTTTATTTGAGAGAATGTATCATTGACTCAAATCACAGCTGTTTGATAGTCCAATGATCTTGATTTTTTTCTTCCAAAGTATTAAAAGACAAAGCTGAGTGCCACACTACCAATATCTGCTGACACAAAACAAGTTCTGATACTTATTCCAGATACTCTGCCAGAAGATTTTTACTTGGTCTGTTGAATTTAGCCACTCAGAACAACAATGGTAAAATGTTATCTTGAACGCAATACACCATTTACTTCTCCAGGGAGGACAGATAATTCAGTGCCTTCTATCCTTAGATAATACATGTTTTCAGTAACTAGATGCTTCAGTAGGCTATCAAGCAGAAAAAATAATTGGTGTCTAAGCAAATTTCTCACATGTTTTCCCATATCCCATTGACCCTGTTAATTTCCGGGCTGTCTGTCTTCCATTGACCTTCAACAGTCCTCAGTCAACTCCAGGAAAATGAAGAGCCTATGAGAGAATCTGCAGGGACAGCGTTTACAGCAACAACATGTATTCATGCAGTGTGAATGCTAAAGAAGCTGTGCATTTTTGTTACTGTACGGCAGGTTTATGAAAAGAATTTTCCCCTCCTGGATGCACTGTGGAATGTTTGGGACATCAAAGCACTAGGATTTGTGAGACCAAACAGGTTCTTTTGGAGCAAAGTAATGTATCCAGCTGATGAGGAGATCATCGGTTTCACTAAGATTAGTGGAGTAACAAAGATGCTCTTCCATGAAATTAAGTAACTAAATATTCATATTATTCAATAAAACAACTCAAGCAATCAATTGAACATCAGATGTATTTTGTCTTGTAAAACACTGAGTCATTAACCTTAACAATTTCAGCATGCTCTCGCTACCAAATTCAACTAAATTAGCATCCAAGTGAACAGATGGACTAATGTATTAATGTAGTACTGGTGAGTACTACACTGAGTAACCCCTGAATGTACTGAGAAATTAAAAATCACTAATTTATGCTAAAGGCGGACAGAAAAGAGAAAACATGGTGGTTAGAAGAAATACAGTATAAATAAACAAAAGCATAGCTTTTATAAAGACAGTATAGCCCATGAGTGAGAAAGGCAAGACACACAAGCAGCTGTGGTTTGGACCTACCTTCACAAGTAGTCCCAAGACAATCTACTGGGGACTGTTCGAACTATATTTTGTTACACACTGGCAGTTCATCACTTGTCCATGAACAAAAATGAAACCTCTCTCTTCACCTTAACACATCTAACTCCCATTGCTACAACTTGTTGACCATAAAGTTCTGCTACAAAGTTCGTAAAATCTCGCAGCAGCAAATGCAACAGCACCAAACTCTCCAGAGACAGTTTAGAAAAAGGAAATCCTGGGTTCCCAAGCAATCTGCCATTCTGAGGCTGATACACATTTGCTCCTTAGCAAAGAATTTCTGGTGTTCTCTGGTATTCTAAGCACACTAGTACTATGATTCTTTCATACATGCATGAAACATCTCCCGTAACTCCCCATGGGCAGCTACCAGCTGTGTATTTCCTTAAAAATTTTAACATATACCAGGGAGAAAGGGGAGGAGGAGTAAAACAGGGAAGGAGAGGAGCCACGCAGAGCCGTATTTTTAGATGGAAAAGCTACCAAATTGCAGATCATCACAACACACTGCTGTTATACAAACTCCCTATTAGTCTAGATAAAGAAGGGGAAATATGGCTTCTATTTAGGGTATGAATCTCCCTGGAATATCAGGGTCAAACAACTGGTGTTAATTCTCTTCTAAGGACATTCACGCATATGCCGCAGGCCTGGAAGTTCTGTTTTGAGCAGCTAAGGCTGAAGTAAGTACACCATGTCTTCATATATGGTCTACCCTGATCCTTCAAAGAAAATGATGCCATGATGCTTCTAATTGAAGTTCTTGATAAATATACTTGGATCTGATAAATTAATTGGTACTGGGTGACACTTAATCCAGGAGGACATAAATAATAACAGAAGAAAAACAGCATAAAATTTACCAGAAGAGCCTGGTCAGCCGTAGATCATCCAAGTAGTCAGTCAGAAATCTCAAGACAGTAACTAACTCTTTCCTGTCTGGAAAGGGACTGGAGGACATACTGGAAGTAAAGGAGAAAATGATCTGGATATGGAGTAACAGTGAGCTTAATGATGTGATGTAAAATGTTGAGATGACTGCATTAGGAATATAGAGTTCTGAAACTTCAGAACATAAAAACTGATTGACTCTAAGCACTGTAACTGTTTGACCAGGGAACTACATTAGCGATACAAAAATGGCTCTCAATAAAAGATACCGTAGATCAGACAACTCATGTTTGCTTTAGATATACGCACAGAGGTACAAGGCTGTGCTTGTGTAGTTAAATTGCTTGCTTTACCCAGAATTTGCTGACAAAACTACACCACAGACTTCGCTGCCTTCCATAATGCCACCTTGATTTTATATATAAACATATGCATATAAAATAAAGCGTGTGTTTATATATAATCTATATAAATAATCATTGACAAGAAATTTGCTAAGAGAGAATGTAAGAGACCATTGGTCAGAAATTTACAGTGACAGTTATCAGAGTTCGTTCACAATACATCCAGCCACTTCACATTACAATACATGTTACATTCCTAGGTAAGTTGCAGCTCAGACATTGTAGCTAGAAGACAGATGTTGTGTCTGTCACTGGGGATTATCTGTCCTTCTCGAGTTTGCAAATGTTTACTGGTTGTTTTCAGCTTTGTTGACATATGCAGTCCATTCTGTATCAGAGATACAGAGACAGGGAATTTTTCTTTCAAAGAAACAGTAGCTTTTAATAAATTCTGGCAGCCACAGAAATGATAATAGCTCACTGGTAGGCAGAAATTAACTTTATTTTCATTGCTTGTTTTGTGAAATCTAAGAAACAGTGTGCTGGAGGTTGTAACAGTAATGGACATAGCTATTCATGTGGTAATAGAGGCAGTGGCCGTCAACTACACTGCTGAATTACCTATGCTGCAATGATTGATAAGGCAGTTGCAAATTTGAAAATACCCCCCCCTTCAAACGTTTCGTACAAGTTCCACTTAAATTAAACTTCTCACAGAGGCTAATCACTTAGACGCTTTCACTGAACTAAAATTAAATAACATAAACATCATGTCAAGGTCATAACTGGAACCAACTCAGTACATCAGTGAATCAATAATGAGAGGAAACAGAATCTCCCAGTCACCAGCGGGACAAAGACATTCGTGGTAAGGTCCCAGTGTGGCCAACCTGGCTGACTGGAAAGAGTCCAGACCCTTTACACACGGCCAACACCCAGAACTTCCCCATGCCACCCTGATTTCTATGAATTTGTATGTTCAGTTCAAAACTTTACCTTGACAAAAAAAAACCCAAGAAATGAAACAGCAGCTGAAGGTCCCCATAACACAGGATTGAAATCGTGCTCCTAATCACTGACACCGGAACCCCACAACTTAGAGACTTCAGTACTGTTCCCACACAGACAAAAATTGGTATAACCACCAGTTACCCATTCACTTTTCAAAAGACACAAGCCAGATGCACTGAAGACCGCTCCATACTGCCTAAGCCCTCCCTCTACACTAACACAAGCACATGAAAGAGATAAAAGCAGCATGCAACATGGGAGTTATTTTTCAGTAAACTAGACCCTAAGTTCTCTCCATCAAGGCCAGCTCCTCTGTTTCTTTTCTCAAAACAAAGAAAACTTGGAAAGCTATTGATTTCTTTTAAAAGAAGTGCATGATGTGTCAGCCTAAGCGTGTAAATACTGAAATCAAGAAACTGCAGTAAATTTCCCGAAAGAGTGGTAAAAAAGGAAGAAAAGAGGGCAAGACAGGGGGGAAGGGAGGAAGCAGAGGCAGACAGTAAAAACAACTGAGAAACGACACTTATTGAAGAGTTAAGATTTAGTGGCCTCTGTTTTACACCAGTGCGGGCGAAAAATCACTTTTAAGGGCTCTAATGAAAGTTGAAAGTTACCTTCAAAAAGTTATGCATATTTCAACAGAAATAAAAATCATTATGCATTCTCTCTAAAGGGGATAAAATCTCAAACTGTCAAAATTCTAAACTCTTCTACATATATTACATACAAATGCCTTCTATAAAGAAACCTCTTTTCATTTTTCTTCTAAATTAGCTTAGTGGTCCATGGTATTACACTATCTTGGTCTAGCCTGTGAATAATGTGACAGGTAATTTTTATACTTCTTGCCTGTACTTAAGTTTGAGTGAAGATACGGAAAACAACTTTTACGGTCCAGGTGTAAAAGTAAATGTTCTGTAAGCCCTGCATACCCAAACTTGGACAGCTACCATAAAATATTTCATGCTAAATATGTGTCCATTTTTTTAATAATATGCAGTAACTTGTTTTTTCTCAAGACAAAATGATAATGCTAACATTGATGTAACCTACCACATTATCACAAGGGATTTAAGGTTCTGTGTTATCAGATAGGAATCATTATGTCATAGGATGCGCTGAGAAGGATGAATAATATGCAGATAACATAGGAAATCATCTAGCTATAATTTAAAAAATTGGATTCCTCATGAAACTGCCGACTACAATGACATAGAAATGGATAGTAACAGTCTATTTCCATCTTGAAAAAAGCTCAAAATACTCCTGTACCAGGTTAAGTTTGCAAGTGATCAGGATGGCTTCAAAATTCTGAGCAGTTTAATGGTGTTTGATTTACAATGCTGAAGAAACAATCAAATCTCTAACTGAAACCATGGCAAATCCAGATTATATTTTCTCTTGTACCCAAACATTAGGCAGCCACAGCAAGGCTATTTTTCTCAGTCTCTGTGATTTACTTATGTTCCAGTACTTTAGCAACCATGCTATAAACTGTGCTAAGACAGACATATCAAAATGAATTAACTTGCAACTATGGGGTTGGTTCCTTTCTCTTTAGTGAAGTCCACTACTACACTTCCAAATATACATCTTTGAAAAAACACTTTCCTCTGTCCCCTGCCACAAAGGAAAAAAGTGTGGCCATCAGATTAAAATGTTGAATCCAGCAGAGCAAACTACATTTTTAAGGTGCTCCACCAAGAAGAGGGAAAATTACATGGGATGATACTCATATAAAAAGAAAAACAAGGCAAAGCTTAAAGAAATAAGGGAGAGAAATATGAGAAACAGAAGAAGGTTAAAAGAGGAGGTATGGATAAACTTCTGAAGTACTGAGTCTCTCTGACAGGTAAAACTATGGCTAGAGACAGGAAACAACACAAAATTTTCCAGACCATGCTGTTGGTCCTGGTATTGTATTTTTATATAATAAATGCAGTGTAAAAATGAAAGGAAGGATTTATGCCAAACAACGTTCTGGAGAAGGCTGCAGACACCCTTGATACCCTACTGCAAAAGCTGTGTTATATTTTGACATACATGTGGTACATTTTAAGACATAAAATTAACATTAATCTGTTTTAAGTACATCAGCAGAAAGTTCTTTGAAAGAGTGAGGTCACTCAGCAGTTACAACACTGTGGAAGACTCACATGTCTCCTCTCTCCATATAACTCAAGTACTGACACACATTCTTGGCGTAGCAGAATCTGTCTTCTCCTTTCCATGCTTGATGAGGCCACTAAAGAAGCAGGATTAGAAAATAGCCCTTAATTTTGCCTCAGAATTTCAGTGATCCTGTGGAATCTGCCTCTTCTCCTCCACAAATAATATCCTATTTAAGTACACCAGCCTTAAACAACTGGTACCATAGGCATGCGGAAGCAGCCCTTATCAAAATATATCCCAGCACATTTAGCCCTTCTCAGTATGTACTACCTGAAATCACTATCACTATAACCAACAGCTCTGTAAACAGCTTACATTTTAAATTACATCTTTTCCATAGCAGGTGATGCTTCTATTGCATCTAAAAAGTAATGGGGCAAAAATACCCCTCAGATTCCCAAGAGATTTATTTTACTCTGCCTCTGTAGTAGAGGTAATCTATACTGCTGAATAAAGCTACAACTCCAGTATTAGCTCCCTGTGATGATTTTTATATTCCAAAGAACTTTTTGAAAAGTAATATATAAAATTCCACAGCTGTACCAAGTTGAAACTTTCACACATTTTAATAACATGATTACGACTTGAATACCTTGCTCTTTTAGAATCCTTCTCATATTTATGCTTCAAGCCTTTCATCAAGAGGTAGCATTGTTCCATTACACAAATGTGTGAAAAGAATAGTAAGGAAAGACAGAAGCTAAACTGGGAAAAGAACCTAAACTTTTTGAGTGCGGTGGTTTGACCAGAAGTACAAACTGTTTCTCAGAAACATCACTTTAATTATGAAAGGTGCTTTACAGATTTGGATTAAATGTGCCTCATAGTACCACTGCTAAACCCTGTTCTAAAGCAAGAGAGAAATTAAGGGTTTGTTTTTTTAAAAATAAGTAAAAAAGTAAGTTTGTTTTGATTCTCTAAACATGAAATAATTTCCAGTCAAGTTTCAGAGGTTTCAATCGACATTACTTAGAATTGTGGAAACTCAGCATATTTAATGGCTGAAACACCTCAGCATGGTCTGCTAGGACATGTGTCAAACAAAATTTTGAAGGATTTTAGTTTCAAGTGACTTTGATTATAAAGAAATGAACCTAGGAATCTGAGCAACAAGTTCTCTGCTTCTATACAGGCTTTCCACCCACTGCCTCAAAACCACATCAATTGTATCCACTTTCTGAAATAAATCATTCTATCGTGACAAAACAACTTCCCAAATTGTGTTAAACAGGATAACCCAGAGTATTCTGGATTCATGCATCTTTTCCATTCATGTCTCCAGTTATAGGATATTTCATATTAGTTAACAAGTAAGCGTTCACTGTGACTAAAACCACTTTCTGTTAACACAGCCACAGATTCGAATAATGAGCCTTTTATTGTTGTAAAGGTTAAGTTTCAATAATTTTTAACACTTTTTTTGTATTTTGTAGAGGTCATTCACAAGGGCAGAGCTGAGTCTACAGTAAATGTTACCTCATACGGAAGAACAGAGTTATCAGCCACACACCAGAAATAAACCATTTAATACTAGAATTCCATTAACGTGCAAATTTAAAGAGATGCCAAAAAGCAACAGAGAAGGATAAAAAAAGATGCGTAAGGGAGGAGAAACAAGGTAAGCTATTAAGTGATAAAGCAGTATTTTCTATTACACAGGCACACAGTCAATGTATATCCATTCAGAAAGAACAAAGAATTCAAATAGAAACTGAATGCATGCTCTTCAGATCATACACCACCATATCCAGTGTTTTCAGAGTTATTCCTAATTTACAATCAAGTAACCAAGAGCTGAGCTTCAGTCATGTTGCTTACAAAATAAAAACATGACAGCTGAAGAATTTAAGTCTAAGACAATAAGTAGAATCATGATGAACAGTGACATATCCAAAACCATAGTTTTGTCCTTTATATGCATGTAGTTTCTATCATTATGGAAGATATTTATGTATTACACCTGTTATACCATTTATTGGTTTGAAAATACATTGTCATACAAACTTGTCTAATATTTTCAAGGGCACAGAAATGGTCCACATATGAAAAAAAAATCAGAATTTACTCACTTGCTCCAATTTGTTATTCCTGATGTACCAATGATCACACAATCGAGTCATTCCATTGATATCTAGCTCTTATTGCAGTACAGAGAGTAACAAAGACAAGTCTGTGATCTAAGACCTCTTACTTTATGCTGCTTCTTCTTGTTGATGTAAAGCTAAGCAAAGATGTTTCTAATGCTATTCTCCACTGCGGTGAGGACTAATAGACTTACAATCATGGGCTTTCAGTAGTAGAGAAAATCAGATTTGAAATCAACATTACTTCTCTCTCTGGAGGCTCTACATGGTCACTTGGATGTAAATTAATCATTAACTTGAATAGCATGACTCCTCCTCAAAGTAAGAGAACCTGCAGTATTAGGAAAAGCTGATCAACTTTTCTCCTAATACATTACAAATGAGAATGTGACCCTCACGTGGAGGTAAAGCCAGTGCACGAGAGGTTAGGAGGAGAGGAAGGCTTCAGCAACTGCAAGAGAATCCTTGGAAATTGGGTTAATATTATGTTTTTTTCCACTTGGGAAATTCTTCCAAGTTTACTTCTTACTTGCAAACTAAAATGCTGCATATTGTCTGCTAGTAAATAAATGAACAGCATTTCACTCAGTGCCTTTTTATACTAGTGGTTGAATACTTAGAACGCACTTTACTAGCTCACAGATCTGACCACAGGCATTTGCCATGCAGATTTAACCTCCCTGAGGCTGTGGTTCGCTGTATTAGGTAATTTCAAGCAAGACAGTTTTACTTACCCTTCTGGTCTGAATGTTTCCTCTTACAACTTTTATTTCCTCTTATTTACTCCTCAGGTTCCTGCCAATGAAAAGCTTTTACAACCTTCTCTCTGAGGATTGGCATTATACTTACTGTATAAGAAATGCATTTCTAAAGCTGACCTATAACTGTTGCTCTGTAGGCAGACTACAAGGCCCAGGTCTTGGGCTTTTTTACTCTAAAACAGTTTTTTTTGAGTGTGGAATAGCATCAGTTTTATGTGACACTGCACGCTGTCTGACAGGTGGATAAAATAAACAGCTAATGTCTATTCCAGAAGAGGAGAATTTCCTGAGTAGGTCACAGCAGTGAAAGAGACAGCCGAGGAAATCAACCTGGTAAAATGATAGTCTACAAAAGCATGTCAAAACATCCTATTTCTGAAATCTGTTTTCCCAAATCCAAATCTTGTTTTGCAATGAAGCTGACAAAGCTGAGGCATAGTTTAAAAAGCTGAATGGCTTGGAAACAAACAAGCAAAAATCCCTCCCTGCAACTCAACAGATTATTTTCAGTCACTAACCTGCATAAGAGAAATTCCTACAATGTTTATTAATATGGCTGTAAACCCAGAATAATTTCTGTCTGCCTTATAATAGTACTATCCCTGTTTGATACAATAAACATAATCCCCAATAAACAACTGCAATAAACAGTAAACAATAAACAGATTGCTTGTCTGGTAGAATATAGCAAACTGGGAGAGACAATGAGCCTATATTTTGAAGGGCTGTTAATAATCAGTACAATAAATAACAAAAATATAGCAAAGAATCCAAATTTAATCATTCTGTGTAACTTCACTTTTAGGAAAAAATCCATCTTCTTCCCAACAGAAATTTACACATTTTGCTAAGCAGATTTATTTCTCGCATGAAATAGATGTCACGGGGTCAAGATCTCCTATGGTCCAAGAGGTGCAGTACATCAACTTCAAGACTGCAGATTACACTTATCACAAGTTTATTTCTAGGAAATGATTTTGCAAGAAGAACAAAAGCTGAGTTTTCAACAGAGAACCAAAGTTGCTGTATCATATTTAAGCAAATATGAAAATATTTTCTTTTATGATTTTAATTACATTGTCGAGTCATTCTGAGAGACAAAAATGCACATCTGCAAAGTTAACTGAACACAAAGAATAACTTTGGTAGGATTGAAATAGACAATAGCCAAGGGAACCTTCAGTGTTCATATTGTAAATGTTGCTGGGAAATACTTATTATTTTGATATATTGAAGTTTGCAGATTCTTCCTCATGCTCTATAGATCCTGTATACACAGATCGGGAATGAAAACTATGTGGAATAGCTGCTAAGTGACAACAGAAGTTTGCACTGGACCACAAGCCTGTCATAAACATTGCACTCATAGATCTTCTGCCTTCACATTTTCCTTGCAGCCTTTGCCTTGTGTTTAATCTGAAATAGAATACTTTGCCTAATAGGTGCAGTGATGTTTAGAAACAGAAGTCTCCTTATTTATATAAATTCTTGACTTAATCTATTTCAATTTACACAACAATATCACAACAATGTTCCAATACTTGGCATATTTCTGTTTTGCTTTGCATTTGTGAAATAGAAAGATATTAGCATGCAGTGCCAGAAAGTATTCCAGCTCAACTCAGCTTCACCTTTGTTCTTGAACTTGGAAAGATGTGCGCATATGTAGATAAGCACAGTGCAAGAAGAGAAATGAGGGGAATATGAATTCAATGCATTGTTACCTTTGCAAGAAAACACACACCTTTTCTCATGACCACTGTATCTTGAAATAACTGATGCCAGGCTTCCTGATCCTCAGCTGACCAACTGAGGGTAGGTTTGAGGTGTCCAGGTACAAATACAACCTACAGTAGTGAAGGCTGACAAAGGACAAACTTTCCTAACAGTTTATCTGTGTCCAATTCCAACCTGGTCTCCAAACAGCGTAACATGCCTCTTCCTTCCACTTACCTTGCAGAGGACAATGGGCTGAAAAAGAACATGGTGTTTTGAAGACTCCAATCAAGCATACAGATCTTTACAACCAACATATATACTAGAGTCATGTTTTGCCCACAGTATGAAAATGGATATAAAATTCATTTTGAAGGCTGTCTCATCCTACTGTGCAGGAAAAAAATACATATCAAAACTTGTTTCCTCTATGATGAAAGCAGTCTGAAAAGTTGGGTTAGATAATATGTAACCTATAATACTAACAGCAATATTAACATTTTAAACATAATATCCTCCAATTTTTTTTTGCTTTTGATTTGTTCTAAACATTTATCTGTTTGTTTGAATGCCATACCCCTATAAAATCAGTCACTTTGAAGCTCTGTGGTAATCCTCTGAAGATGTAAAAAACCATACTTATAGGAGATAACTTTCCACTACAACACGCTTGTCATGTAAGGATATAACCTGAGAACATCTAATTCTATCTTTCTGCTATTTTCAGTTTGTCCATTTTTATTCATACTACCTCTGATGTTTTGATGTCCTCATAAGAAAACTGCGTGGCAGGTACTCCAAGATGGTTGATGAAATAATCTGAATCTCCCTGTATCTGCACAGAACTCACATTAGATGCTGGACATTTAGTCTTTTCCACACAGTTGAAGCTCTGGCTCTGAAAAACAAACACAAATCAAAATTCTACTTACTTACTTGCTACCAGACTCTTAACAACTCCTATCAGTACCTCATTTATACAGCATTCTTTGGGTCAAAGCATTTTAAAAACAGGCTGGAACTTACACTGGTGCAAACAGGTATTAGCTGATTCATACTTAGTAGTGAGTGATCCTACAAACCTTTCACCCCCTTATTGATATATACTGCAGTCTTTGGGATCGGACATAGCAGAGAATGAAGAGTGTGCTGCAACATGGTTGAGTCTTTCAAAGGACAATGAAAGTCATATCTAATTGAAATGGTAGGAGGGGCAAGAGGAGAAGCCTTTGGCAGGCATATGAAATGCCCCATACTGGGCAGGAGATCAGAGGTCATCATGGCGCCTTTTGGAAGCACGTTCTGAGATCTTTAATGGCTACTAAGGAATCAATTCTTTATTCAGTTAATAGCAAGCTCTCTAACAGAAAAAGCTGAATCAGATAATCATATTCAAGGTATCTATGGTCTATGAAATGCTGGCAATGTAAATAATTTGGTGCACTTGCAGAGCAGGGGTTAAGAATAAAAAAAGAATTAAAAGGCTAAAGATACATAAATACACATTTTCTGGGTAAATTGCTTAAAACAATTCTAGTCAGTGACACGTTTGTATTTCTTTCACGTAAGTATTTAATGGTGAAATCTTAGCAACAGAAATGTAATAAACATAAGATGAAAACTGGAAAACAAGCCCAAGACTGAGTGCCACATATTAGTGTAGCTTTCAAATACATCAGGTAATTAAAGACTTAATAAACAGTAGGCACAAAGGCTTTCAACATCTGTTATAGCAAATAAGCTGCTTAGGTTTCTATTTAAGATTGTTAAGAAGTTAAAGTACTAGAGATTATTTACATTTAGCTAACAGTTTATATAGTATAACAGAACTTCCTCAGACCTACCTACTAAATTACTAGCTTGCTACAAGAACAGTATAAGATTAGTTCTCCTTTAATACTAAAATACACCAGATTCTGTGTACTAAAGTTCCTGGGGTTAGCAGGAAAATGTTTTAAGAGTTAGAAAAAGACAAATCTTGGTATTTTTCCATATTTAAATTAGCATAATTATTGCTTCACAGTTTCACTTCAGTGCCATGAAGAATGCAATTGCATATTACCCAGTATAAACAAGGGCTGCAGATTCTCACAGAAAACTATTTTAAAATACCTTCAAGAAATAGCTTCCATTTCATAAGTATTTTTGAAAGGTGGCTGTATAACTCTTTTCTTGTTAAACGTTTCTGCTCCAACCATTCTTACATACATTCAGAGTTGTGCAAAGTCCATCCAAAAAGACTGAGAGTTACAGTCAAAAAAGAAACAAAAGATCCTTTCTGTATGTGCAGTCCACCTCTAGTAAACACTATCGCCTTTAAAGATATCCATGGAGCAACATGACTTACAGCAGCCAAAATCCCGGCTCTCCATAGCACAGTAAGAAAGAAGAATAATAAAAATTAAACATTAATGTAGCATTAATCTTAGGTGTCATTTGTAAGTCATAGTTGTTAAAACATTGCAGACAATGTTTTTTGCAGACAAATCAGCACTTTTGGGGGATTTTTCAGGTTTAGATTAAGAGATTTTTTAAAGTTTTTAAACCTCAAGACTTCTCTTTAATTACAACTTTTGTTCCTGTGTTTCACTCCCCCTTCACACCATTCTTGAGAAGGTTTCAATCACATTGAGAAGACATTCAACAACATCACAGTGTGGCTGTTCAAAGATATACAAATTCACCTGCTGTCTAAACAGTCTCAATAATGTCAGTAACCTTGCTTTTTAAAATCCAAAGCTACAACAGAAACAGCAGAAGCCCGAACTATATACTCATTGCAAAAGGTGTTTTTAAATAACCACATTTTATCTTCTACAATCTTTCCCAGTCAAAACCATTGTATAGCACACATCCACACATAAAGGCATGTTTATAATTTTATGCATATATATGCATACAAAATCCATTCTTAAGTGACAGCTCCTTTCAGGAATTATAACATGTTTAAGTATCACACAGCATACTATACTACAGTGTAGATTAGACTATCTCCTAGCTTCCTCATACTGCCCAACACATTTGGTTAAGTTTCATAAATGATGAGTAGTCTGTTCTTCCTTTAATGCTTAAAAGTTTACTGAATGATGTGAAATACAGCTTTTGGGTTCAATAGGAAAATCTCTGAAACAAGCAAAAATACCAGTTACCTACCAAGGAAATCACAAAGTTAAATGACCAAATTAATCCCAATAAAACTGTTGGGCAAAACAATTCAGTATCAGAAGAGACAAACAGCTGAAGAGTCACTGATCCATAAGCAAGCCACATACTACATGGAAGGATCTTGCCTTTCTAAAGAGACCTAATCCTAGCTCTCAGTAAACACAATGGCAGCAAAGCTCTTCAAGGCTAATGCTACTTGCATCTAACTCAGGTTAAGAATTTATGTAACTATCGTGACTATCCGGAATTAATTTTCAAGAAGTAATCAATAGAAGGGATATCTTGAAACGTGGTAAGGACCATCAAAATCTTAATACATACCTCTGAGAGGGAAGGAAATGTTGCAGGGAACTGAATGTACATTTTTTTCCTTTTAAATCTACATCTTTATACCTTTCACTCTATTTAGCGAACATTAACCTTTCATCATCTCCTATGTATTCCTATCTAGAATTTGTTACAGGATTTTCAGAAAAGGAATACTGTAAGCTGCTGACTGGAGGTACAAGTGTGGACTTGGAATTTATACCTGGAATTCCCAATTGAAGAGGGGGTAATAGAAGAGGAAAACAAGGTTTCATGCAATGAATAACGTTTCACGCAGCAAAAAATGCCAGAAATCTTTAATCTGTGAGAAGTCAACTGGTGTACCTGTACAAATGAAGTTCTAAGGCATTTTCCATTAGTGTCATCTCACCTATACCCCAAAATTGTTGGCTAAGTATCAGGAACATTAGAAAGCTGGATCGTTATTGTCATCTGCTAAGCAGATAAGGTTTCACAGAAAAGCAGTCAAGGTTATAGATACTGCAGGGACACAGCTAATTAGCAGAGTATTTTGATATTGTTCCCCTTTCTGTATTGTTTCTAAGAGGTGAAAATGATGGTAGAGTCATCTACCACCTACCACCATTTCAGAATGGGGGGTTGGTGCCTTTTTCAGAAACCCAAGCCTGACTTTTAGCCAGCATTCTGCCCCTCAGGAAACACTTTACTACATTCCATTTTAACTATTCAGAAAGAATCTGTTACTTTTTTCCTCACTATAGCAACAATGAAATATTTGTTATGTACAAAAGTTTACATAAGGACTGTTTACAGATTCAGTTAAGAGTACAATGTGATACAGTACTTTTTGTTTCTTACATCACCATCCTTCATGGTATAGGATTTATATTTTTATGACAGCAACGTTCAATTCAATCACGCTAGCATCTTAAGAGTTTAACTGCTTTGTTCAGCTTTCACTGTTCTGACACACAAGCCCCTGATAATGACTAGTTCAACAATAAATATTTAACACTGCACTAATATGGGAGAATGCTTTATGTGCAAGATACTGTTCTCTTCCAATTTACTTTTATTGTTACGCAGACTCTACAACATCAGCATTCTTCAAGTCTTTGGCAATGACTGCAAACTTCATGTAGTGTGTTTTGCATTCATTAAACAAACGAAATGTTTCCCAAAATTAATGGACTTTAAGATAAAGAATAATAATGGCCTACAATGAATAAAACTTTCCCATCAATGAAGTGTTGTTAAACTAAGAGGCAAGCTTTTAACTTAGTCAATGCAAGAACAACAGCCCACCATACAGCGTGCCACATATTTCACATACAATAACAAATCAAAGCAAATAAGAAGTTGAAGGAATCAACAAAGCAAGCCTCTTCCTCCACCCCTGTCTTACAGTTATAAGAAAAGAAATTGAGGAACAATTTCCTAGAGTAAGATGCAAAAATGAGATAGTCTTAGCATGCAGAAGAATGATGGCAGGCATGGGAATGATGGGAGATGGGGTGGGAGCAATTAGGTGGTGGGACATTTTAGGCTATCTGCTTGCCTAAATACAGGTGTCTAATGCCATTTGAGATGTTGTGAGGCATTCACACAGACTTAAAGCAAGACAAGGGGAAAGTTGTATCTTACTGGATCAGCATCTGTAGGAAGGAAGTATATCAAACCTCAAATGGGATTAAACTTTTTTGTTTATATGACTGAACGGAGTTCCTTTATTTATACAGATTTGCTTGTCAATGTCCAGGCAGCTCAGCCTTGTATTTATTATTATTGTTTTGCAGGTAAAAGTAACGTCAATTAAGTCTAATATCAGCTGCATTTATAGCATTAAACCTAGCAGCTAGACACATAACTGAAGCCATACCTACAAATACCTGTTTATAGGACCATGACCCACAAATACCGGCTATATTAGTAGTTGCTGCTTTCATTTCCTTCCCTCCTCATCCTTACCTAGAAGAACCATCCCAAATCTTTGTTCGATCTTTCCGCATTGAAGACACTACTGTTTCTGACACAGAAATTAACTTCAAAGTCCACTTAGTTCTATCAGCTGGAAATATTGTTCTTGTATCATGTGAAACACTCTCCCACCAAAATGTACAAGCACTGTCTCAAGTTTCTTTCAAAATGCACCAGTCAGGGAAACTAGGAAAAGGTCGTCTCCCAAAATTGTAACTGCAATTTATGACAAGCAGGACAGCTTCCATGCTTGGCAGCAGAATGCCTGATCCTTACTGCAAGCCAAGTAGGCACCAATGCAGAACAGAGATGAAAGACTGAGTGAAAAACATTACTGCTGCTAGGAAATGAAGGTCACTCCTAAGAAAAATACTACTAGGGGATGTGGACCACAGAATTGACTGGGGTGGGGGTGAAGATCACACCAATGCCAGTGTCCAGAAACACAGGATTTAAAAGCATTTTAAAGTTCTTCAATGCCAAATAATTTGTCAATCATCATGTAATAGCAACTGTGTATCACTTTGGCTTTCTGCTTTCCCTTTAATTATTTTTTTACCCACCAATTCGTCTGCTGTTCTTGTATGTTTAAATCTGAAGTGGTGTCATTTACCAAAAAACCCTCTTTATAACATGACAAATTTGATTAATTTTAATTCTGATAATCCACAGAATCTTTCCTTTCATATATGCAAAAACAATTTCTGAGTTCCCAGTTTGGAAAAAAAGTTTAATTGCTATGCATTACTTCACCAGTTGAAGTCACGTCCTACTTAACAATCCTTTAAATGTTAGCTTTTATGTAGGGAAAAAAAAAAAAAAAATCTTTAAAAATGCATCTAGAATAAATTATCAGCAACACACTCTGTAAGAACTAACTCCCTCTTGTAGAGCAGACAAACTACATTTCTTCAGCTGGTTCGTCTTACAGTAAAACACCCATAATAGCACTGTTTAGATCACTCAGTTGCTCAGGCTGGTCTCCACTGTGTCAATCAAGCCCTCCCTTTGGACTGGAAGGAAATCAAGCCATGTGGTTAGACAGTAATCAAGGAGTGGTTCATGTCAGCGCAAGGATGTGCATACTATTCATAACTGAATAATTTTATTTCTCTGGAGTTCATTTTGGTTTTCAGCATCATGTTACAGGTTTATATTACAAATTTGAGAAAACAAAGAGTACCATATGGCCCATTAAATAAATTTAATTTGGATCAATGTCATAAAATAGACCTGACATATCTAAAGTATAATCAAGTGGTACTTCACTGCAGACCTTATTCTACCACTAATTAGAGCTAAGCATTCATAGGTACCTTTTGCTGCAATGTTAAGATCCTGGTATAAATAAAAGCCTGTATTAAAAAAAAAAAAAAAAATTATTGGGCATTTCTACAGCTCACCTTCCACCTGGAGACATGTACCTGTCTGTTAGTTCTGGTTACCTTCCTTTATGTCACTCCAGCTGAAGTTAAAACCTTAGCAGCTTTTGAAAATGGATTAAAATGTCTAAGTAGTTTTCAACAGGACAAATAACCAATGACCAATTATTCTTACAATGTGTCCGTGATTCCAGCTTCAGAACTACAGCAAGGAAGCTTATTCTTCATGATTAATCAATCTCTATTTCTTGAGCTCAATCGCCACCTGTGTTAGTAACTGGTGCAAGGCAAACGCATTTAAGAAGCAGAAGCATGGTAAGACCATAGAGAGGAAATAAAATTATCTAAACAAAGAGCTACAGAATTTATTAAATTAATCACAGACCATGTAAAAATGCAGAAAGCAACAGATTAGCATCTTTATTACTGCAAATGTGTTATGCTAAATCATCATCAATAGGTAGGAAAGGCCAGAGAAGCTGCATAGCAAAGGATTCACAAGTATATATCTCTCATCCATAAAAACCTGCTACATTCTGACAAACAAATCATTAGAGGAAGAAGGTTTGACAGCTCTTAAAAAAAATATTATTAGCTGTTTGCTTGCCCTGACTACGAAAAATATACTGAAAAAAATCATGGAGTTTCTAGGAATTGTATTAATTCTATGGCAAGCATACTCCTCTGTTTTATCCCATCTGATTATCTGGTTTGGCAATAAACATCCTGCTTTGCTCTGTGTCTTTGCTGATTGATCATATATATCATTATTAATGCAAATCAGCTGTTTATAAAATTATTAGGGAGATTTAATACAGCACTTTCCCCTGTAGACCTCAAAGTACTTTTGAAATCAACTAAAGGCAAGCCAGGTACCTAATATTTCAGTCTTACCTAGCATCACAGAGCAAAACAACTAAATAGAAATTAAATGCACGGCATTTCCCAAATTCTGAGCCTTATCAAGCTGTCATAATTCAAGTATATACATAAAAATAATTCTAAATTATATCCACTCATTCGTTCTATGCATGAGAAAAGAAAATCTAAATGTGCTGATGATAATTAATATTCTATACACAGAGAATAGTTGTGGTTTAAATAGCCTAAATGTTACACACCACTACTGTGATGTGTTTGCCTATTTACACATCTGATTACCTCCACTATTTTAGGGACATAATAAAAATATTAAAAAAGGGATGGGCAGACTATAATGTTCTACTATAGACAGTAATATTGTAAAAAGCTGTAATTTCAATGCTTGTGCATGTCTTTTACATCTATTTTGGCCATGACAGCAACGTTCAAAAAGCATGTACAACCCAGATTCACAATGATCTCTGACTTCTTGATGTTGTATGAGACATTGAAACACAACGGAACAGCTTCATCTGATAATACTTATTCTACCTGTTAGCACATTTTAGTCAACATTTATAACAAAGTAAAGTACAAACACTGAAAAAAATCATCACTGTAGACCAAGCCTGTAAGTGTTCAGAGTAAGATAAATATGATTAAAACTACACCAAGAAATCTTCTGAGGTGGAGTGACTGAAACCTGCTGCTTTTAATTAATTTTATATTTAGAATAACATAATTAATTAAAAAGGAATAAAATGTTGGATCCTTAGTTTCTCAGCAATTATTTCCTTCCAGCTTATACATATTTTCACCTAAACATGTATGAAGCTTTACTGAAAATACCTAAAATCTGAATGTTATTAATTGACCTTTAAGGGCAACATGAAGACTCCTAGTGAAATTGTTCTGTAGCACTGCAAGATCAGTCACAGAAAAGATGCATTTAACTCAGAAATTTTCCCTAGTTTTGGTTCTTCAGTACTATCACAGTAAAACAAGAGATGTTCCTTGTACACACACACAAATTTCATTGAGAGAACTATTTTGTCACTAGGGAAAAACAGCTCCCACAAGAACTAGTGTTTATTTAAGACGTCAGGGACAAAGAATTCAGCATCATCTTAAATTCTTCTGATATCCACCACAGTGCAGGTGACTCTCAAACCGATCACTACAGCTGTCAGGGATCACCATTAGCCCCTTAGAAATTCCCCCACAATGTACTCTGTGTTGGACTTCAGTAAGGCCTTTGACACTGTCTCCCACAGCATTCTCCTAGAGAAGCTGGCGGCTCACGGCTTAGACAGGTGGACTCTGCGCTGGGTCAAAAACTGGCTGGACGGCCGGGCCCAGAGAGTTGTGGTGAATGGAGTTCAACCCAGTTGGCGGCCGGTCACGAGCGGTGTTCCCCAGGGCTCAGTTTTGGGGCCGGTCTTGTTCAATATCTTTATCAATGATCTGGATGAGGGGATCGAGTGCACCCTCAGCAAGTTTGCAGACGACACCAAGTTGGGCGGGAGTGTTGATCTGCTCGAGGGTAGGAAGGCTCTGCAGAGGGACCTGGACAGGCTGGATCGATGGGCCGAGGCCAACTGTATGAGCTTCAACAAGGCCAAGTGCTGGGTCCCACACTTCGGCCACAACAACCCTATGCAGCGCTACAGGCTTGGGGAAGAGTGGCTGGAAAGCTGCCTGTCGGAAAAGGACCTGGGGGTGCTGGTTGACAGCCGGCTGAACATGAGCCGGCAGTGTGCCCAGGCGGCCAAGAAGGCCAATGGCATCCTGGCCTGTATCAGAAACAGTGTGGCCAGCAGGAGTAGGGAAGTGATCGTGCCCCTGTACTCGGCACTGGTGAGGCCGCACCTCGAATACTGTGTTCAGTTTTGGGCCCCTCACTACAAGAAGGACGTTGAGGTGCTGGAGCATGTCCAGAGAAGGGCAACAAAGCTAATGAACGGTCTGGAGAACAAGTCTTATGAGGAGTGGCTGAGGGAACTGGGGTTGTTTAGCCTGGAGAAGAGGAGGCTGAGGGGAGACCTCATCGCTCTCTACAACTCCCTGAAAGGAGGTTGTAGCGAGGTGGGTGTCGGTCTCTTCTCCCAAGTAACAAGCGATAGGATGAGAGGAAATGGCCTCAAGTTGCGCCAGGGGAGGTTTAGATTGGATGTGAGGAAAAACTTCCTTACTGAAAGAGTGGTTAAACATTGGACCAGGCTGCCCAGGGAAGTGGTTGAGTCCCCATCCCTGGAGGTATTTAAAAGACGAGTAGATGAGGCACTTAGGGACATGGCTTAGTGGGCATGGTGGTGTTGGGTCAACGGTTGGACTCGATGATCTTAGAGGTCTTTTCCAACCTTAATGATTCTATGATTCTATCAGTCTATGATTCTTACACAAAAGCACTGCATCTGGAAGTTCCAATAGTAAACTGCTTTTTAGCCTGTCTGGGAAGAGAATATTGTATTTTCACAAGCAAAAACTGCCTCTCAGATAAACCACATGGCTTTAAAAGACTTGTTCATTGAAAATGCACGCAGGTATCCTGCATGACAGAGAAGACCTTTTTCACCCAAGAGGGCAAAGGAAATTGAAAATTGTGACAACTACAATGCTTATAAAAGGTCAGATCAATCTGAGATTACACAAGCCCCAGTTCTGATACTGTATTCAACTTCTATTGAACCAAGGAAAATTCAGGTTATGCAACACAAGGTGCCATACTTCAAACTCCAGTTTTACCTTTCAAAAAAGCGTAAAAGAATTTTGGCCTTTTAATGGTGACTTCCTAAAAAAATTGGGAAACCATAATACCAGTGGTTATAAAACAAAGCATGGAGAAATATGCATGCTTGGTGTGAAATATTTAAATATATTGTTATATGTTGTACTACTTTACAAATTTAAATTATTTTATATTTAATTTACAGCTACAAAACATGAGACAAACATAAACCTGTATTGCTTCTTCAGGGCTTTGTTTTCTGTTAAGCAGCATTTGCATTTTTTGAAATCATTGTCTTATTTTTTAAAAAATATGACCATCAGTGTAAGGTCTTTATAATACATGGGACCTCACAGGACTGAACCACATTTTAGATACAAAGTTTACATCAAACTGGTAATAAATACAAAAGCAAGGTAGTAAAAAATTATATATTGTAAATTTAATTTCCTTTACTGGACTTTTTCTTCATTTAACTTTATCTACTGACAGTCTCTCTCTGATTCCTGATGCTTTTTATATGATACTGAATTACATTTATCCTTCCTATACCTAAACTGAAGTCACATGCCTCATTAACTCAGATATGCTTGTTGCCAACACCCAGTACAAACTGCTAGGAATTTTAATGGCTTAAATCCCTTAAAAAAGGGATGTAAAAATCAAGCAGGTATGCTCCCATTTGATAAGAGAATTTCAGAGCAATCAAATATTTAGAGCTGAAATTACATAGCATAAATTACGTAAGTGGCAAGACTGCAACTGGAATGCCATCAGCAGTTCCAAACATCTCAGTGCCTTAAAACTATAGAGAGTTACAAGGTTTAACAAAAGTAATTAAGAAATTACAGAACATAGCCATGGTAGCTGTGTTTCTCCAAAGTATCCGCTTACCCCAGACTCCTATACTCATCAACCAGAAAATGTACAAAGTACTGCATTAAAACTTCTCCCATATTTTTCCATCAGCACAGATAAGAGGAAGCTCTCCAGCACCTCAGGTGAAGTAACTTTAAAGACTTATTTTCCATGACCACAGGCTCAGCCTCAATATTCAGTGTACTACTTTTATTTATGGTAAAATTCGGAAAACAGCTTAAGATCGTATTACATTGTGACAAACACCCAGCAAAGAAAACACTATATTAACAAAGGGAACCCGTCTCCACACCCAACTGAATATACTGAAAACATTGGGTGCTTTTTTCCTTTAGAGCTTATATTTTTAAATCTAGTTTTTAATCCAAACTATTTTTGAGCATGGAATGGTTGCATTTGTAATTAAAGGATGCAGTCAAACCATTTGTTGATTATGTAAAAAGTAGTACTTTCCTGCACTTAATGGTGTTCAAGCTTTTTCTTCCAGGTATTCAGTAGCAGGAACACTGGTCAGTGTTAGTTGTCACATACATACTGAGATACTGTGAAACCTAGGTTTAACAAAATGCAGATTAATCAGTTTTAGTATAAAACACTGATAAGTTGGGACTTGATAAGAACTGCATGACCTCCCTAATGTTTTGTGCTGTAGTAACATTTGTTGCTAATATAAAAACACTGCTTCAGGAGGTAAAAGGATTAGGATTTGACAACAAGACCTCATTTTCAAATGGTTGATATTTTATACTCCATGGAAATAGCTGTGGCTTGTAAATCATTTTAAATGCCTAAAGGCATTCTCATTCTATAATACGTAGAGACAGAAATACTGTGAACCCATTTCAGTGTAGTCTAACTCTGTAATGATCAGGTTCTGCCATGCTACTCATTTTGGGATGCATCATTCAAACCCTCCAAATGGATATTAAATAATTCATGCCAGTGAGATTACAGTCTTGCTTCTCCATACCCCACAGGAAGAAAAAGAAGAGAGAAGTTACTTGTCCCTCTAAAGGGGACAGATATGTAACACTCACTCCATTATTTGAAGAGTTATAATATATCCTATTTCAAGATCTCAGAAGTGTCCCAAACAGGACAGTCATTGTGAGGTTGGATGTCAAATGAATATGCAATAACGTATTGTTCACTGGTCTTCAATATGATTTCACAAAAAGACAAAAAATCAGGAGAGAAAGCTTCTGCTACATACTTTCCACTAAGAGTGAATTAAGGGTCACCTAGAAAAGTAAACTATGAAAGTAAATTTATGGATTATTTTTATGATCAGCACTAGCCCCATTAGCATGCACAGTACACACCTTCAGAAGCTGTGTTTCTTAGTTAGCTAACCAGACGGGTCAAACTACCCCATCACTCTATCCTACTTCAAAAAAAACCCCCACAAACAAAACCAAAACCACACACAGAGCAACATCTGTATTTGTATTGCTGCACCTAATGTTAGAAGTTAGGCCCACAGTTAGTTGTAATATGGATACTAGTTTGTAACTAATTTATATTTCCCAAAACTATCAGCATTCACATGTCACAATTCTTCTTTCTGAGCTACACAGTACTCGTGATCTGTAGTATTTCTACCAGAAATGTTTACTAGCACTACTCCCCCCAAAAAACACTTGTCAAAGTGTAAATCAGCTCACCAAAGACATCCTTCTGAGCCTTATCATAAATCTGACCCAGAAAGACAGATGCATCAGATTTTCAGTGAAAGTCAACCTGCTACCCTTTCCCCATGCAGCGGATTGTTTCACTGTGCTGAGATCTAGAATCTGCTCTTATGAACACAATATAATCTAAAGTGGATCACTAGGAAAAAAAAAAAAATTATGTAATTTATCCCTATCACACATGTGAACACAGTACATGCCATATATTCCCTACCCCTCTCCACACACTCGCAATATCCAGTATCATATCAACTCTCTTCCGGAACCTAAGAATCCTACTGAATCATACTGCACATCTCTAACAATACACGCAGAGGCAGGACAGGCCCATAGCAACACATTATCCAAGTAAGAGTGGGGACATACACAAATAAACACGGTATAACAAGTGGAACAGTCAGGTTTTTAAAGTGGAGGAGAAATTTGCGGTCAAAATTTCTGTTTTGTCACTGTAATCAAAGACCAGAGTAAGTTCAACTGTAATATACACAAATGAAGAAACTTTTTTTGGAACAGAACACACAAAACCACATGTAATACTCTGGAGGAACTCTCTTGCCACATTGGTAAATTATTGCAAATCTCCCCTCATGGCACCACCCTGGAATAAGGTCAGAGTAATTTACTGCTGGCAAAGCTTTACCTTGCCCTGAAACCTCTGGTCTGACATTTAAACTTCTCGATAGCAACTATGCATGAACAAATCACTCCCTTCCCACTCACACACACAAAATATTTTTCATTCTTTGAAATCGAAAGTCATTCCTATTAGTCCATACAGAGCATGAAGGTCAATAAACTACCATCATATTTTTCATTAAAAAAAAACTATTCTGGACTTCAGTGGGAATTGAGCAAATGGAATAATAACAGTACTTGCACTTACAATATCAAGTATCTGTACCAATTGCATTTTTCAGAAAGATCATCACGAAGCAGATTTATTAAAGTGTGTCAGACAGCACCACAAATACCAGTCTCCAGGCTCTACTGGGAGATAAATTAAATGATCCAAAAGATGTTAGATGATTTTATTTTCTACAGCAGTGGTGCAAAAAAACTTTGGGACAAATGGACCACTGTAAACCCTCACTTAGATGGTGTAATGCTCTGATGCCTTCCCTGACTGGATTCTTCCAACTTTTATCTACTTACACCATAAGCAAGTATCCTTGGTATTGCCTCTGTACTGGACAGGAAAACAGTAACAATCAGGAAAGCAGAAGAAAAAAGCTAAAGCAGGGAAAGCAGTAGTGTCACTACAGTCAAATGACTTTTTCTTTCTGGTTTCCACAGAAGTTCACTTGACCTTGTTTCAAGAGCTATGAAATATTAAGGCTTGGGAAAACAACTTCAACTAATTTAATAAAATGTGGTTTTAGCCAGATACATGAAAGTAAAGTCCAAGTAACTTTGAAAAGATTTTCACCAAAACACACAGAAGCCAACTATTACCCAAAACTCATCATGCATCCAAATGACATGTTCCTTTGCACCCTGAAAAATTGATACTATTATCTGAGATATTTCCAAAACCTATATATAGTATTGAACAAGGATATTGTAATTTCTATGTAATGTCAAGTACTGGAAGACTAAAAACAAATTTAAATTTTGCTAAGAAAATGTCAGGTTTTATTGTTTACAAGGTTCCAGGGATATGTCACTACTTTTTCATAACAAGCCAGCAAATCCCAGAAAGGCTGATAATTTATTTTATTTCAGAATTTATCAGTACAGATCTATAAGACTGAAACCTGAGAGCTTCTAACTACTGCACAATATAATCTAAGAAAAATATGTATTACATTGTATTTCAGGTTTAATCCTCCAGATTCTGATCTTCAAAAGTTAATTTTGCTGCAATGAAACCAAACTTTCTGAAACAATGCATGCACAGTATGTAAGAGAGAAATGTTTACACTGCACACACTGAGAAAACAAATTGACAAATCCAGTAAAGTGCAAAGCTACATACATGTATTTTTGAGAATACTAAATAATACAGTGTCTACATGAACTTTCAAAGGTGCAGATTCTAGTCAGCAGCGTGGAAAAAATTTACTTCACAGCCCAATATTTTCTAATGGACTAAAGCTATTGAATCACATAAACATGAGCTCCTTTTTTCCTCAATATTAAATCCTTCTCTGTGCACTCCATCTTCCACAGTTTGCATCTCTGGCCTCACTGCTATAATTGTATATGCAAATAGTCTTATGGATATGAACAGTTTCCCTAAGCTCAGAAGTATTATTCACAGATAGAAAATCTGTGAATAATATGCATGCATATACACACACACACACACGTATTTTCAAAATATAAATGGACTGGAAGTTCCAGGACATTATTTTTGTTGTACTGGTTGTTGGTATGGTTGGTACTTAATAGAAATCACATGTAAGAACATAGCTGTATTTAATAATATCCTTTCTGTAACAATTGAGAGTTGTGGGTCTGAAGCCAAACACAACAATTACATTGTCTACATTATACTTTTCTTTTAAAAAAAGGAATATTCTTTTACCGACATCAGTTGCTTTCCAGTGAGTAAAGAATACCATATACTAAAAAAGCTAATCTATATCTGAAGATACTAAGAGATGAAATAATCCATGTTTTCCAAAGTAATTTGTTCTAATGTTTCATTGCCCTCACTCTTAAAATAGTGCTTTTTAGTTCACGTGTGAATTTGTTTGGTTTTATTTTCCAGTTTTTGATTCTTATGCTATCCTTTACGTTTTACCATTCACATACTTTAAGAGTAGCAATTTTACATCCAATAAATAATGAAGGTGTTGACTAGTACTGAATCTAGTGCTGCTGCCTGAAAAATGTTGGTAGGAAAATCTCCATTCAGTGATGATTCTCCATTGACAGGTAACACCTTTGAAGTTCTATCAGTCAGCTTGTGTAAATTTGAAATCCATGTGATTAACTACTATCCTAAAGCACTGTTTTTATTGTGAATTCCATAGAGTACCATACAAGATGTTCCATAAAAGTCTGTGCTGCTACCTTTATAAAATAAACATATCATTCCTTCAAAAGATTAAAAAAAAGTTTCATGACAGAGAGATGTGTTCTGTGAAAAACTTCTGACTGGCATTAATTACCCTCCTTCTTCTAAATCCTGTTTAAATCAATTATAACTTTATTTTATCTTGGGTTATTATCAAAATTAATCAATCTACAGTCACACAGGTCATTGCAATTCTCCTTTGTAATGCTGATTCAGCTTTAGCACTCTTTTAGCTTCTGGAACACCCTTGAGTCTCCATATTTCAGTGCATGTAGCTCATTTAGCCTACGGTTCAGTTTTGGTACTCTGGGCTCCGTTGCCTTATGGGATCTAGAGACTCTACAGAACAATTACTTCAGCTTTCCTCTTCTTCAGTTCTCTCATAGGATGCCATAGCTCTTTAATAACTTCCAATTACAGACTTTGTGCAAACTTAAGAACTTAATGTTTATGTAGCAAGACCGACAAAATTACCTATACTGTCTTCTCTAATTTTTATGATTTCCTATTAGTTAATCTGAAAAACACTAGTCATGCAGTAAAAACTAATCCAAAATTCAGCTGCTCCTTTAGACTGATTTTTTTTTAGAATAATGTTAATCTGCGACTGTCATTTTAAGAGGCAAATCACCAAAGCACCATATTCTTAACACAGTTAACACTGAATAAGATCAAAAGTTTCTAGTGTCTCTTTCCTCCTGTAGGTCTTCAGAAGAGCTACAATTAAAAAACAACAACAACAAAAAATCAGCAGCTAATTTCCATTAACTATTTCCCAGTTCCCAAGAAAAATCACCTTACTTCCAGATTTCAGTCTGGTACTAATCATAGTTCACTAAAACATTACAAATAAGGAGGTTCTATCTACAAAGTGCCTTTGAAAGTGCATTTTGGAGCTAAACCTCATACACATAGAGAAACAATAACTGGTTCTACTGGTCTGAAGGAGATTTCTACTTTCAAAACATGCATGAAGTACTAGCTCAGAAAATAAGTAGATACCTACTACTTAAAAACACACATCAAATTACTGCCAACAGAGCTAAGATGCACGTGCGTTGAAGCAAATCTTATGTACCTGTCATTCTCAAAATTACATAAAGAACGATCAGTGTATATATAACTTCTCTACAGTAAATGATCCTTTTACTTCAGTACTTAGATCAGACTGAACAGCCAACACATTTTTACTGGTTGCCCCAATTTCAAAATGTTTATGAACAGAGTGAATGTATCCACTGAAAATAGTCCCAAAACAGTTCTGTGGATATTCAAATTCTATACTCTGACTAAAGATACTAGATAATCAAACCCCAATCTGTTCTAATTGGCTATACAGGCCAAAATTGGTCAGTCCTTAACATGCAGAATCTACCTAAATCCAGTCACGTTGTCAAACGCCCAATTTACAAATGCACTAGGTCCCTGAGTCTCCCCGTGACTAGTGATGTGTCAGTATTGCTGAGAACCAGCCTGCACAGAAGCAGAAGTTCAGAGCTGTTCCTATGCCATCAGTCTAGAGGCCCAGGTTTCACAGTTGACATGGCTCCCTCAAATGCAGGGCTGCTGGTGCTAGGCCGTTTCTTAATTTCTTCGGCCGTTTTCTTAATTTTCCCCAGGCTGAGGGAGAAGACCCCCAGGCCTCCTCCACCCTAAAGTCACAAACAACTCAGTGCCTAACAACAGCTTTCTGAATCTAAGTATCTATTCAAGCCCTAATACCTTAACAGAAACATAGAATGAAAGATATTACAACGATGTATTGAAGGAGGAGGCAAAAGATGAGCATGAGTCTGGTGTACAGAGACTTATAACCAAAACCTCTTCTGTTTTCTGGATTACTATATCTTGATCATATTTGGTGAGTGTCAGATTACAACTAGGGCATAAATAGCCAAACAAAGAAAATCATGGCTCCATGAAGAAGTTCCTTGTAAAAATTGTGTACCAGGCAATGTTTCACCTAAGAAGGTAAAGAAACACGCTAAGGGCCATGTGCACCCCTGTTACAATATGATAGACACATACTACAATATATTTCACCCTGTACAAACTGAAATATGATGAAAAAATTAAATATATATCTCTGCCTATTTTTATGCTGATAACACCTGTTACCTGTATTTCTGATTGTGGAATAATAATAGTTGGAAAAAAAATACTAGAACGGATTTATGGCTATTTCATTTCTTCTATAAATTAGCATGAGCAAATGTCCTTTACAGCTCCTGCAGTGAACTCACTCCCCATACAGTAAAGACTCCATATTTACCTACTGTTGGTTTACTAAGTAAGAAAGCATTAGTGGAAAAATATCAAATTCTCCTATCTATGGCTATCCCTAGTATATGCTCCTTTTTACCATTCAGTGCACATCTTTGATTTGGCCTTCTAAAATAAAAGGCTAACATCTTCAGAAGTGCTGAGTGACCATCAGTTACACTGATGTTCTTGAGAAACAGCAGATTTTCTTATGAATAGTAGTTTGAAAAGCTATGAAAACAAAGCAAATTGAATAAATCTGAGGGAGATATATTATTCATTGATAAGTCTATTAACAAATACATGATACTTGAAAAGTCCGAAGGAAAGAGAGATTAGAATGACTTGTTCTTGTATGAGCAGTATATTTTAAAAAACGGTAAAATATTCATTATACAGCTACAGCCCCGATCCTGGAGCTTTAAAAAAAAAAAAGAAAGAAAACGTGGACCTAAAGCTGGAACCAAAGATGAATCTTTATTTAAAAGGAAGGAAATGTAACAAATTACTCACATATCTTTCCTTAAACTGTATTTTTCTCTTAATCTCCACGCTACTAAGACATAAGTAGCAATGGAGCATTCATCAGGACAATCATTTGTAATCAAATATTCTGTTTCTCTAAGTATCTGCTTGTTGACACAATACGGAAATACTGATAATTATCATCCATTATACTAACATTTGCCGCTTTCTTGAATAGCACTGGATGACATACCTAATTTGAAATTTTAGTACTTTATTTCCTCCGAGAATATTATTTCTAAGGCTTTTTAAAGACTGATCAAAAATAGCAATGCAGATGAGTTCTAGAGCTACAAATTTCACTTCAAGTGCTTCATTTTAACACATTTGAGTGCAGTCTGATTGACTTACCAAAACATTGAAAAATAGGTTACAATTTGAGCCAATCATGCTGAACTAAAAGGACCTATAAAAAAAACCCCCAAACCAATCCTTCTAAGGTAGAGTTCAATGTACAGATTGGAGATAAACAGCGTACACTAGGGGGGCTAAGGATTTCTATGTAAAAGCATTAAAGAAACTTTTATGTCAGGAATTATTTTCAACTTAGTTGTCACACAGTACATACCAAAACTGAGTAAAAAACCCGACTTTCTCATTCATCTGCATAGCAAACCTGAAAGCATTTCTTAGCCAAGTCTCCCTTCTGGTATTTCATCCTCTTCCTCCCTTCTGCCAGCCCTGAGTCCTGCTGCTGCTTTGTCCCTCATATTTAGCATCAGCATAATGGTAGTGCTTTACCTACTGATCCTAATGTAACCACAGCAGACAGCTTCAGAGTGTAATGTTTGTTCTTCAGAGAACATGAGTGTGAACCATATACATCATGAAAGTCTTTAGATTAAAACAAACAAGCAAGAAAGAAGTCTAGTGAAGCCTCTGGACCAAATTTTTGTTTAAACTCAAATGGTTTTAAAAAAGCCAAAAAGCGCTGAAGACTAATTTCAGACTCACTCAGAGAGCTCAGCATTCATTGATACCAGGGTGAATCCTTATTTAAGTGGCTATTATCAATTACCAACGCTAAATTTCAATTTCATTACATTAACTGATTTACTTTTAAAAAAAAAAAGTAAACCTGAGTAATCTGAATTCAAGCTTTTGACCTAACACCACTGCCTGTCAGGAAGGAGAAAGCTACCTGACTAAAGGAGGAAATAATTTACAAAAATGAAGGAAACATGATCCTAAAGCATTAGAAAGCTCACCCAATCAGGGATCAAAAAGAAGTTTAATTCCAAATTAACCAGCTTAAATCTGGAACGTTGGATACCTGCATACTGCTTTCAGATCACCTACAGATCGCTAACAGACCTGATGCAAAAAATATTTTGCAAACCATTTCAAACAACACATGAACTTGAGAAAATAAGTCAGAAGTAATACATGAACAGAAAAGATTACATTCAGGAAATTTCATTTAACGTTGATTAGTCATTTACAGAATGAAACATATTACAACATTTTCAACATTATACCTGAACTCTGTATTAACCACTTACACTATGCAATTTAAACTGACTCCAATTGCTACTTCTTAAGCACTTTTAAGATTAATGAGTGAACTTAATGCCAAATGTTTTAAGAGTGCCCAAACATAGGACAGAAGACTGAGAATTCATATCCCTTTGGTCATTTGCCATGAGATCTGGATTAAATTCTCTCCTTTTCCTCCTTTGTGACTTTGTCAAATCCTATTCATCTCCCCATAATTCACTTTACCTTTAGTAAAAAAGAGATAATTTTTGTTTTCCCCTACTGTTAGTCTATCTTGTCTCTTGCGATGTAATTTTCAAAGGCACAAAGGCCAATCAGGAAAGTATCTTCAACTGAAAGCCAATTAAGTTTAACACCTTTCTTTACCTGTATCTTTGAAAATCTCCTTCATGTTTGAAGTGCTGTATAATCAGACTCAGAATTTGTATTAATTTGAAACTATTATAATATCATCAATACTAAATTACGCAAGCTATCCATTTGTTTTAAAATTAAATACTCTGATGGAGGAGACCCAAGATAGCCTTAAAATGTTAATGCATGATGCAAAAGCAACGATCCAGAGGATGCTCTGGCTAATTAACAAGCTCTAGTCTCAGACCTGGAATGATAATACTGATGAAAACACTGACAAGGATTTAACAAAATTCTAAAAGATCCTTGTTGGGCTTGTGCTCCATAGGAAACAGAGGGGTAAGGAACAACATATATCTAGGGAAAAATTCGTAAAGATCTGAGTTCATACAGTTAGAAATGTTGATACAGGCAAATATTTTAAGGGTCAATGCAAGTAATCACGCTGGTATAACTGATATATCTAGCTCCTCAGCTTAAAAGAGGGATATCCGAGGCAGAATGTCTCACAGAGAAGTGAGAGGCCTATCACTACTCCTTTCAACAAGGAACACACATCCCTGTTGCTACAAGAAAGCATTTGCTAATGGTTGCCACCAAGACAGATGTAGTGCAATTCTTCCAGCACAACACGAGAACAACATGGATGTGATGAATTACTCTATCACAGAAGGTTTTCAGGATTTCCAGAAGAATCCTAGGACCTGTGTTCATGCTGTCTGAGAATCAGAGACTACTAAAATATTTCCGTATCTTGCTTGGTAGTCCTTCAGCAAAATTAGGATAGTTGGAGGGTATTTTACTCAATAACAATGGGATTCAGTTAACTTACCTCAGCAGTTAATTACCAAGGACTATGAAGTACTCATTGAAGTAAAAAATACTTTAAAAACAAAGGCTCTGCGTCAGAGTATTTTTTTTGGGAAAAAAGCCAACTCTGCTGGAAATCCCGCCTTCTGTAGTGACAGAATAACCTCAAAAAATCTCTCATGTTTTATCCCACTTTTACATCAGTGTAGCTGCACTAGTCCTCATATAATTCCTCTCAGTGTACGTTAGTTTACAGGAAATCAGAAGAAGGACCAAAATATTTACACTAAAGCCCAAGGCAGAGTGTGCTCTTTGTGGAGCATAAACACATTGTCCCAATTAAAGGTCATGTATGAGCTCTCCTCCTTTCACTTAGTGGTACAGCTCTCATTTTAAAAGGACATACGTAGGCTGTAAGTTGAGTTATAAGATTATTTTGCCTTGAGCTACAGTGTTACCTACTATAAGCAGTCCTGCACAAGTGTCTAACACTAAATCTGCATTGAAGAATGCTGCATAGTACTTGTGCCTGCTTTGATGGGAAAGTACAGGATGTCAGAAAGAAGAAATGATGATAGAAGTTATGATTATTTATTTACCACTTTCTTTTAAAAGAGGGATTAAATACTAGAGCATCAAGCTCAGATGTCAGCAGGCCTACAACCTACTTCAGGAACCCTAGAATGAGCAGATGCTGCCAGAACAGAAGCAAGACTTCTCAGCACAGTAGGCAAAGGTGAATTTTGCTACCTTAATGATTCTATCTTCGTCCTTAGCGCCGCAAAATTCAATTCATAGAGTAAATAAGAAATCTAAATACAAAGTGAATATGAGCTCTTCAGGCCACGCCTCTGATTAAAACAAATAATCCTTGCATTAGGGGAGAACAACTAACCTCCCCTAGGCACCAAGGAAAGCATTGGCAAAGTGCCATCCTAACATTATCTCCTCAACCATTCTCCTTCTTCATCTGTGCCTTAAGACAGCCTTATATCTTCCTTTGTCTTCAGGACAAACATCTTTCATTCCACAGCAACAGCTATGAAGTAGTGAAACACTCTGCCCCACATTCCCAGACACTGTGTAGACAAATCAACTTATATGGCCAAGTACTGCCATTGCATTCATGTAACCTGAGCCTTTCAGATAATAATAATGCTGTTACTCTGTTTCATTTTGTAAGAACCAGATTTTGAGACTTGTTAAAAAAAAAAAAAAAGGAAAAAAGAAATTGAGTGTTCTCACTCAAGAGGATACTTCTCCTACCTGACACTTGCAGAAACAGTGTGTTATGTGGTGCCAGACAGCAAAACACACATGTATGGCATCAATACAAAGGTCAAGAATGAACAACACATAGGACAACACACTATTATTTTCTTTGTAGCAAAAAATGTGGTATGGACTTAAGTTGATTACAAATACAAGCTGCCATATGCACTTCCCAGAACCATTGAACCGATCAATTCTGTACATAATCATTTAAAATGCCTGATAGGGAAACCTAATGGGGTTGCCCTGCTATGATTTTAAAAATTGCTTGTTTTGATTACCTGCCACTCAGGATCTCTGTACCACTCTTCTCTCTTCTAAAAGAGATGCTATTACACTTGTTTCTACCGTGATAGTTCTTAAGTTAACACATATACCCACGCGCATCATCTACCTTATCTGACTTTTGTCTCAACTGTTCATGTGTAGGAGGAAAGACTAATTCAGGAGAAAAACATGGAGTTAAAACCAAGCATTTAAGTGCCCCATAAGCAGGGTAAAAAGAAAGATGATTAGTACTGCAATTAATTCTAATATAGATGATAACTTTAGTCTTTCTTCTCTTGAAACAAATGGATTTCATTCATCACTCACAAGATAACTAGTGACACCTGTCTATCTCTGATTAGCTGATACCAAAGGCAACCAGTTTCTGATGAGCAGGATCAGATGCTTTCAGTAGCTCTGTCAACACAAACATAATGCCATACTTATTAGTGCTGATGCAGAAAACTCTGTCATTCTTACAGGGAAATAAAACAGAAGTCAAGACCCAATTCTCTTCTGTCTTATAACAGTAAATCAGGAAAAATATATTTAAATCACTAGAGTTACAGCATTTTATAGAAATACAAGTGAAACTAGAATTCCATCCTCAACGTCTTCTCCATTATCAGAACAATGAGATCGAAAAAACCCACTAATGCAAACACAAAGCCATGTTGCAGAATAAGTGAGATACGCCCCAGAATTGTGAAACTAACATCTAGGGACTAATATTTTTAAAAAGATCTAAGGAGAATCAAAAGGAAAACTGAGATTTACACATGAATGAGAATTAAAAAAATGTTTTACAAAAGAAATTCAGATGAAGAGAGAAGGCATTTGGATGAGACGTGCTGTTCTGAGATTAAGCTCAGTTTATTAAAATGCCTTTGGTTCCAGGTTCACTTGCTAGTCAGCTACTTTGGTTTACAAACATATATTCCAAATACCCTTTGCTCTAAAGAGGCATTAAATCACTGGATAACCAATCAGGGTACCGTTTTTAGCAGCAATACAACAAACAAAAGTGAAATACGTATTGCTATTGTTTTTTTCTGATTAGACTCTCTGTAGAGTCACTTTGACTCTACATATATTTTTCTGCCATTTTAGCTCATTGTAAAATATTCGTTGAGGTACAATGTGCCTCAAGTGGTAATCTTTGGCAAAAACAGGATTTAACAGAGAATTGACTTGCTTGTCTGAGACGTATCAATTAATTTCAAACATGAAATTTCATACTAACTTTGAGGAAGATGTATCAATTCTCTGAAGCTGATGTTCAGTGTATAAAGTGTATAATTTTCTTCTGTGTATAATGATAACTTTTTTTCAATACATACAAAAGTTGTTGCAAAAAAGAATAAAGATCACCAGTGGAAGAAAGGGAAAAGAAAGATTGATCTTTAACTGTGATGACAGTTGATAGATGAAAAAAAAATTTCCAAATATTACTGTGATAGAAGACAAGCACAGATCACCTGAGAAAGTTGTAGAATCTTGTAGACTGGAAGCTGAAACACATCAGAGAGACTTATTTTTGCAGTAGGATGAGGAGTTGGATCAGTGACTGCTTGAAGTCCTTACCAGTTTTGTTTTTGTATCATCAAAGGTGCTTTACATATTCATTTGTATGTACATTTTACCTAATCACACCTGTCCTGGTTTCGGCAGGGATAGAGTTAATTTCCTTCCTGGTAGCTGGTACAGTGCTGTGTGTTGGATTTAGGATGAGAACAATGTTGATAACACACCGATGTTTTAGTTGTTGCTAGGTAGTGCTTACATTGGTCAAGGACTTTTCAGCTTCCCATGCTCTACTGACTGAGAAGGCTGGAGGTGCACAAGGAGCTGGGAGGGGGCACAGCCAGGACAGCTGACCCCAACTGGCCAAAGGGACATTCCATACCATGTGACGTCATGCTCAGTATACAAAGCCGGGGAAGAAGAAGGAAGGGGGGGACGTTTGGAGTGATGGCGTTTGTCTTCCCAAGTAACCGTTACGCGTGATGGAGCCCTGCTTTCCTGGAGATGGCTGAACACCTGCCTGCCGATGGGAAGCAGTGAATGAATTCCTTGTTTTGCTTTGCTTGCGTGAGCGGCTTTTGCTTTACCAATTAAACTGTCTTTATCTCAACCCACGAGTTTTCTCACTTTTACCCTTCCGATTCTCTCCCCCATCCCACTGGGGGGGAGTGAGCGAGCGGCTGCGTGGTGCTTAGTTGCTGGCTGAGGTTAAACCACGACACACCTTGTATTTGGAATCTGTAAAATAAAATTCTCATTTCCTTTATAGAAAAAAAAAAACAATAAACAAAGCAAACTACATCTTTGGGTTTCATTTACAACAATGATCCATTAATTTACAGGGAGAAAAAGATTTTATGTGATTTCCCCCCCCCCCCCAATTCCCCAGAGCCCCAAAGAAGTATCTACTACAATATAATTGGTTCCAAAGCACCCTCGATTCTGAACATTCAGTTCCATTTTAGCTGTGCAGGCAACTGTTTTACAAGCTTACTTGAAGATATTCTGTAAATAAGATTTATGATACTTTTGTGCTGTTTGTAGTTAATTAAATATTTTGAGTGACAACTGCAAATAACTACTGCTACTTGTTTTAAACAAAAATCTAATCATTACACAAAGCTTGATAAGCAGACCAAATGCAGCAAACAAAATGCAAACAATAAAATACACCATACAAGACAAGCTTTTTTAAAATAATGAATCTAAGATCAAGTAAGATGTTTTGTAATTAGCATGAAAGACAAATTTAAAAACATGATACTACTATGGAGTTCATGTACACTAGCTACCATGTCAACCTATTCTATATAACATTATATTCTCTTTTGTTCATAAGTTATTACTTGGTAGACTAAAGCTTTATCGTTTCAGAGCTAAAATCATAGAATCATAGAATAGTTTGGGTTGGAAGGTACCTCTAAAGGTCATCTAGTCCAACCCCCCTGCCGTGGGCAGGGACATCTTCAACTAGAGCAGGTTGCTCAGAGCCCCCTCCAACCTGACCTGGAATGTTTCCAGGGATGGGGCATCCACCACCTCTCTGGGCAACCTGGGCCAGTGCTTCACCACCCTCAGCATAAAAAATTTCTTCCTTCTATCTAGTCTCAGTCTACCCCCCTTTAGTTTAAAGCCATTCCCCCTTGTCCTGTTGCAACAGGCCCGGCTAAAATGTTTGCCGCCATCTTTTTTATAAGCCCCCTTTAAGTACTGATGGGCTGCAAGAAGGTCTCCCCAAAGCCTTCTCTTCTCTAGCCTGAACAACCCCAACTCTCTCAGCCTTTCTTCACAGGAGAGGTGTTCCATCCCCCTGATCATTTTCGTGGCCCTCCTCTGGACCCGCTCCAACAGGTCCGTGTCTTTCTTATGCTGAGGGCTCCAGAGCTGGACGCAAATTTTCCTCTCATCCTAGTGCCAACTTGAAAAAAGAAAACAACTTTAATTATTTTTATATTAATTTTTGTGTGTTGCCTAGTAGCTTAAATTACTCCTTCATTTTTTGACAAAAGTATGAAATAAAAATGTGCTAAACTTACAGGATTTTAAAAATTATACTTGACACATCCATTTCATGACAGAAACTTTGAAAGCTATTTGAATATTACTGAGATTTCAGAACAGATATTTATTAAATAACTAGCAATGGTAGAAAATGTGGATAAACTAAGGATAACTTTTCCACAATGTTTAGACATATGTTTGGACTCCAGATTGCATCAACCAAAATTAGTAAGTGATCTTGAAAATTCTGGTTAGCCAGAATGTGACAAATCCCTTCCTTGACTGTCACAGACATTGGTAACATATGAAACAGCAGGAAGACCATCTAAATCTCTACCCACACAAACCCATGAGTTGGTTATGAATCTTAATAATAAATATTGTTTTTCTTTTCCATTCAGACACAGAATGCAACAATTATCTAGGAGAGTTCAAAAGCCTATGGAAAAAAAAAATCAATAGCAATAAATTAGAACCTGAGCTGCAGCTTTTTTTAAATCTTTACAACTAAAATTAAATGTGATCACTCTCACTTTAGAGAAAAAGATGAACACGTTAAAACTGAGACAAAGCTAGTTTCCAACTTGATTTTTTTTTCTTGGTTTTTTTGAGAAGATTCCCTTCTTCTAATACCAAATTTCCTGTTGAAGGTAGAACATTCAGCCTTCTTCAAGTAATTATACAGTAAGACATCTAATCAAGAAGCGGGAGACTTGATACAAAGTTGAGAAGTTAGCATCTCTCCTAAATGTTAGAAGGCTCTTCTTGAAAGAGAGCCTAAGCATTCAAGTCTTAAAATAGATGGCTACAAAACAGGTTTTGAAATCACCTTCAAGGCTCTGTCAAGAGACAAAGGTTTGAACTGTATGACCTTTTACCTGCCAAAAGAAAGTTTTTTGCAGAATCTTCAAGAAAACTATTTCCTGCTTTTTTTATTTTCCTGACTATCAGCTGTAAAATTTTTCCCCGTTATATTCAGTGAAGTCACCTTCTGCGTGAACCTAAAGACAGAAGTAGTAATACTATGGGAATTATGCTGCTTTGACTCATTAAACGAAAATGCATTTCAACTACATTACTGATTAAAACCTCATGAATAATTTGGAAAATACAGAGATGTTTGGCTTGAAATTGCTTTTGAAATTTCCTGGTAATTCAAATTTCCAGTTTATGAAGTGTTCTGATAACCTCCGTTCTAGCCTTGTTTAGTAGTTTTTCACACTGGACAAGACACCACCACGAGAATATTCTGGTGGTGAACAGATGAACAGGGCATGAAAAATAAATGAGCAGGGAACTCCTAGAATAGTTCAAGCTGATGCCTGTGATTATTCAAGCTATGACAGCTTTAAATGGATATGGAATGTTTTTCCCCACTTCTTCCACAATTTTGAATCACTATATACCACTCCCTTTTTATTGTGCATGCATAGTTTAGCCATCACAAATGTTTGGATCCGAAGAATTCATTGAAGTCTTCTACTAAGTTCTTGCCAACAAAGATGCCTAAACTTAAAGAATTTTTTTTGCCTTTGGATGACTGACACTGAACTGGTCAGGAGTTTGGGGTTTTGTTTTGGCTTTTTTTTTCTTCCCAAATTTGGGTATTTATTATATAGTTATGCCTACAGAATAGACAAATTCAATTAAGAGCCTTAAAAGAATATATTTTTTTTTGTTTTCACATATAAGAAATGCAATTGCACCAACACCGAAATTAAAGGGACACTTTGGGTGACAAATGTACAAGGTTAAGATGTAAACACCCCTGGGTACTAAAAGATAGGCAAGTAACTAAAACATAACAATCACCATAATTTTAAGGTGATTTCTAAACCATTCAAATTATGACTTTGTTACTAAGTCCATTTCGAACATAATTCCACCTAACGTATAAGTGAACAATCAAGCACTAAATGAAGCCAGCTGCGTACGAGTTCAGAAGTCATGGCCACTAAACTGACACATGCACTGCCACTGGACTTGCTGAGCATGTCTGACAGATCCTGCAGGACATGCAGGTGAATCTGAACACTAAAACACACAGAGTCCTCTATGCATGCATGACAAGAGCCCATGTTGGAAGAGAACTTCCAACCTCAAAATCTATCAGCATGAGCAGGAATTCCATGCTGTTTACTATGCCCATTTCCAAGTGGAGCTCAGGGCAATGCTTTTATGTCAGTTACTGGCTTAGTATTCTACAGATATATTTTTACTCTTCCTGGGAGAAATAGCTTAACAAAACAAAACCACCCAACCTTCCCAGGTTTCTACAAATCTATTTGTAGAAACCCATTTCTCTGAGTTCTCATTGTGTGACCTGGTTAGGACCATATTAAATAGCATACAATTTTACAATAGAAAATACTGGTAAATCATTTAAAGTCACAGCGCTTCACAAAATAAACATCTTCATGCTTGTCTAAAGAATAATCATAGCTAGAAGACATACTGAGATAGACTAAGTACTGGTGTGTCAAAGAGCACTTTAAAGCTTCCGACTCTCAGAATATGAGGTTAGCACACTTAGAAAGGCCGTCTCTTACTACCAAAAAAATTGGTATCTAATACTTTCAGCCAGGTAGAATACCTATCACATTACTTAAAATATTTCACCTTTTTTATTATATGACAAATAAATGGTCTGCTTTTCATTATTCAGATGCAATTTTTTCCACATTGATCTGCAAGCTAGAAAGTGTGTTGTGCTGCACAAAATTTTCATTATTTGTCTGTCACATGCCAAAGTAAGGAACATGTGGCTGTAATCGTTATGAGCCAAATGACGTAACACAGTCTTAATTCTCATTTCATTCTAATGTCTTGTAGATTCTGATTTAAAGATGGTTTCTTTTTTTCTGGTTATTTTACCATATACTTCATTTTTGCACATGCATTTCTTTTCCATGTGCTGTTTGTGTTGTATAGCTTACAGCTATTGTCAATTTCACTCAACAACATAGTTAATAATGACTAGAAAAAAACAGTGAGAGAAACTTTTCAATGACTTGTGGTTATGTAGAAAATTTAAAATGTCCAGAGCTGTCAATCTATCATCTTTCATAAGAACCAGAAGTTTACTTTTAAACTTTCTACATGAAAGGTTTTCTCTCACTATGAAAATGTCTTTCTATCATCACGGAACAGTCAGTTCTGAAGGGAAATAACTAGGAGCAGTAAGATGAAATTAAGCAAAGGAATATTTAGACAGAACTGAAGTGAACTTTTCTAATACTGTAGTCTGGATAAAGTCTCTAGAAGGAAAAAACAATTCCATCACATAGTACAGCTTATTACATTAGACAGTTTTAATTAGATTGAACAATAGAAGCCTAGAACCAAAATCCATTCTACAGCAGGAAAGGAATTACTGAAATCTCCCATACTCCAGGCACTACATTTAATGATAATAAAATGTCCAGATTTCTTCCATTTTATCTACAATGGCTATCAAAGTTGACATTTACATTTCAAAACAAAAGAATCCTGCTGAAATTATGCATCATTTATGCTTTTAGCAGAAGAACTTAATACCTTAATTTCGTAAAGACAAGGAAGGATATGGAAGCAGAAAGCTTGATTCATTAGATACAAAGGACTTTTGGCAGATCTCCAGTAAAATCACAGCATAAAAACTAGTTCACTTGCATTCTTCCTTGCTAACAAACTTTCCCTCCGCCATGGTTAACAGCAATAGCATTTCCATAACATCAAAATGTATCAATAGGTTGAAATGATTATCCACTGTCTGAATCAGCATTTATCTATTAAAACCGTTTAATTTGGAGGAAGAGTGAAAAAATATACAACAGTGGACAAAGCAACGTTTTATCAAAATAAAAGCATTGCTAGCAGATGCAAAGTACCTGCTGCAACTCCAAAATCAATCCACCATTAAATGAAACTTTGCTTTTCACATTGGAGAAGCAGCATCTTAAAGAATTTAATAGAGCTGGCAATGAAGTACTGTCTATATTAACAGCATCCTTTTAACGTAGTTATGAATTCCTGAGACAGGAGTTCACAGCATAAACTTCTGATTCGCAAGAGATTTTTTTGGTTTTCAACACAAATATAAAAAGTAACACCAGCAATCAATTATGACACTAAAAGCAATAATAGGTAAAGACTGAAAATTCATGGGGAAGCTGTAATCTTCTGTTATATGACATATAACAAGCAATTAAAATAATATTTTAATGTTTTTTTCTTCTTTAAAACAAACTGATATGTGATGCTTGGAGATCCATTATTAAATGCTGAAGGTAAAACAAAATAAATGAGAAAACACATAGAAGTTGGAAGAAAAGAATCAATGCTGACATTAATGTAAGATTTAAAAAAAAAAATCAAGAAATAATTGTAGTAACAAGCATCTATACAGAAGTTTATCTTCGGTTCTACTTCAAAAAGAAAAATAGTTTTCTGTCAATAACACCACCTTTAAATGTAAAGATGTTTTATGTCATTTACTCCATTAATAGAAACAAATACTGATAAATAGCATGGAACAATACTTGGCACAGTCATTTTTAATTTCTGATATAGAAAGTGCTCAACTCATTCTTCGATAGCTTTAAATGGCTCTTTTCCTTAGGAGAAAGGAGCAGTAAGTTTTCTTGGGTTCAGCAATAACAGCAGACCTGGAGTCTGATCAGCAGTGGCCATACAATCAGTTAAAAGAAAACAGCAATTAATTTATGTTTCCTAGTAACTTTTTTACTTGTGAAAAGTTAATTATAGAAAAATTCATTAATGGCCTCATTTACAGAGAATGAATGCCAGCATCAAACAAACCCAATTTACCAATGACACTCTGCCAACAAATGGTGATTCACTAACTGAGCAAGAGAATTAACAATCATTTTCCTTACAAAATAATAGTAGGCAAAAACATAACTTGGCAGTATTTCCCTCTTGTTAATGTGGACACTAATTAGCATAGTTATATAAAAAAGATTTGAATTAAATATGTCAAGGTCTCAGAATTGTTTGAATTCCTCTTTGCTTAATTAATCCAAATATTTAAATTAGCTTCTTCATGTAATTTGGTGTTTCAACCAGAATCCCACTGAATCCCACTGATAGGCACATAAAATTATTATTTGCAGACTGCTTATGTAGCTCCCTTTTGAAACCTGCAACTGAAATAAAGATGTAATCCCTTTACATAAAACATCTTTAAGAAGTCACGGTCTCTGTTAATTAGCCAAGCACTTATCCTATTCTCTGACCACCAGATCTCACATGGTAGAAAACTCATCAGGTTTGTGATTCTTCTTTTTATTGGTAAGTCTAGAGCATTCACACATGCTACATTTCAGCTAAAACTTCTTCCCTACTTTTCCTACAGTTTCCAGAAATTAAGAAAAAAAAGTGTTTTGGAAGCTGCAGTGATTAGCAAGCATCCAAACTTTTATTTTAGAAAAGCCACATATTTACAGCAGAGGAAGTAAACACTGTTGTATGCATTTGCCTATCTTAGTTTGCCATTTCTCCACAGTTCTTTTTAAGCTACAGTCCTTGTAGCATTCATGGAGTGCTCCGCATTTAGTGTGATTTTTACTCGAGTTTTCTTTCACAGGACAAACTACAGCTTTTCACTGTTTTCCCTAGAATCATAACACTTAACCTTTGTAGGCATTTGTAACAAGTATTAATTGTCCCTAGGAAAACATTCTTCCTCTGTTTTACTGAGATGGCACGCCCACAATTTTAGCACAACAGTGAGCATTGAACAAAATCCAACTCTGTCCTTAGTGCAAATGGTGAGTAGATCTTAGTCTCCACCTCCTCAAAACAATGTTGCAACACTGTTTAGGAATAGGAAAAAATAATGCAAGCCAGTCTCTTTTGTTATGAAATCTAAAAATAGAAGTATGAGTTTTACCACTGAATCCAAAGGTATAGTGCGGTATCTTCCACGTATCCATAAATTATGGAAAGTTTCTACCTAACTAAACAAGACTGGCTATTTTCTCTTTTCATTTTAAAATGGATTGATATTATTAGTTCTAAATTCCCATTTAATCTTCTTTTCTATTCTAACAAACCTAATTTCAGAGAATTACTCTTCCAAATTAAAATGATCCTTGTCTCTCACTGGACTTTTTAAGCACTTCTTTGCAACCTGCATCTGTTAACAAGAATCTCATGTTAACGGACTCATAATTTCTTCAAGATGAGATGAGCTCCAAAAAGACACATCTTACCCCATTTGCACTATCGTAATTTTGAGATAATCTGTAATTACATTGTCTTCTTGGCAAGTGCTGGAAGTAATATCAATGTTCTTTATAAGTAGATCAGTCTTCCAGAGAAAATCTTCTAGACACATGGCAAGTTGTGAGTACCCATGGGAACAAATGAAGATCTGTGCTGGGCTGTTCCATCACTGTCAATATACTTGACATGAAATCAGAAATCTAGCCAGCATTTGGAAGCAATGATTCCTACAAATCTTTTTTGCAGTCATGCATCAATGCAATGACAGTTGCATTAATTACAAATAATATTATCCTACAAAAACCAAAAGTATACAGATTACCTCGCATGTATTCTGTCCTTTTCTTTTTAAATGGGGCTTCAGGGTAAACATGCAGAATGGATACAATCTCAATAACAAAGCCTTAGCCATTAAAGAATCAGAGGTGAGATGAAGTGTGTTTACTGGAAGAAAAAATGAAGTCCTAGTCGTTTTATGGACTGTTAACCAATTAACTGGTGCCAGGCAGGACTGCTAAGAGAGGCTGTGCCCGTACTACTGGATAGGATACAATTGCTATTACAACAAGAATTACAAAATATTACAGCATCACACCCAAACGCACCACAGAAATAAAAGTGGAAGTGAGAAAGAGGTTTCCTTTGCTTTCTCTCCAAAATAGAGAGCATGACTGTAACACTCTTACTAATATAGCGCTTATTAGAATAAAAGAATCAAATCTTAATACATAAATAGATAATAAAGAAAGTGTCTGCTGCACAGCTCCAGACAGTTTATAGTTTTCAGATCACTGCCATGGATCATATTGTAAAGTCAAAGAAACAAAATCAGAAAAAAACAGATAGCTCAAGGACCTAATGTAATAAACTTATTCCTTTTCAAATACCTGTTTTCATGGAGATAGGACTGCAAACACCAATAGGTCAGCAAAAGGCTAGCAACCTATCAGAATAGTATTTTTTGCAAATACAAGTAGCTAAAACTTAAAATAAAATTTTAATTGACATATCCATAGCACCCGTAGACTCATATATATATAACATGATAAACAATTTTCCACAAATAAAAGCCTTTTATTCCCTGAAAAGAAATTATTTTGCATTGTGTTTTTCACAATACTTACACAGAATAAACCAGATCCTTTCCATGAGGAAATTACCGCCTAATCACTGGACAGGAGAAATGGTTAAAACGTTGCTAAGAAGCAAGTTGACTGATATCATTTTACTGACTTAGTTGGACAACAATGGCCAAGCAAGATCAGTCTTAAACTCCATTTAGTTCAAGATGTTACTTTGAGCAGTGTTTAGTACCAAATGCTTCAGAGGCAAGTCAAAGAAACATCAGAATAACCTAATGAGTATTAGCTTGGCAAATTTATGGAAGAAACATCTAAAAAGCACACTTTATGAAAGTCAAATTGAACTCCATTTTATGCACGCCACTTTAAACTATTTTTATCATTTAGTATGTACCTTATATGATTTTCAACTCATTTTAAACATTAACAAATTCAGTAACCTCAGAAACAGCAATAAGGTCATTAGTTTAAAGATTATGTGCACTTACACCAGCATAACTACAGAATATTCTGACTTTAGACTAGTTACAAAGGCATAGCTGAGCAGTGAACCTGACATACTTTAGACGGTATTTATTATAGTAAGAGTAACACTCTCCGTGTGTGTCACATTACATCTGGTAAATATACAGGTTTAAATGCAAATTGAGAAACAGTCTGCAAAAATCAGATTAGGAAGAGAAAAATGTGCTTTGTGCTAAAGAATAAAAAATATGTTACTTTAAAGCTGCCAAAAGGTGAAAAAGCTGTAGGGCATGCAAGTACGGTGAGACCTGGTATAATGAGCTGTTGAAATAAGTTATCCTTTCCAACCTCTTAATACACCTTGTAATTTTTTTGATAAAATTTAACCTGCTTACTTAGTAAAAACAGTTCATGTGCATTTGTGAGGTTAAAATGCTTAAACAAAACAACTTCCACCTATAGTTATCTAAAACCATCCAGCATCAAAGGGGTTAACCATGTAACCTCATAAACCACATGTGAAAGAAAATATTTTATTTCTAACCTCTGCTGCCAGTTGCTGAAGAGAAGGGGATGCAACAGGGTGTAAAGTTGAATTGCCTCTGACCGGATTATTGAGGCTAACGTAAGCCACAACATTTCTTTGAAGAACTCTCTTGAGATCCTACAACACAAGCAGAGCAATGGTTATTACTATGCATCATTATAATTAAGACTTGTTTTGTTCTTTCAGTTTCTTCTAGGGAAAAACTGCACCCTACGTTTTTGTCCTCTGTGATTCCCTAAGTATTACTTAACTACTACTTCTTACAACATGCTGCTAAGAACTTCAAAGGATATCTTAGTGTTATTTCTCTATATAGCAGAAGTTATAATTCCATTTCACACATCATCTCAACAAAATGCAAACAGGCCTGGGAGGAATTAAAAATGACTACACTTGTACGGCCAAAAATGAAAACATTACATACTGTGAAACAACGTGAAGGCCTTTTAAACTTATGCCTGACAGAAGACAAACTTCAAAAGCAATCATTATCAACAGTGAAATGTACTCAAATTTTTAGAGACCAAATTCAGATTTGAATTGCATAACTTTCCCAGTGTTTTTATTTTATTATTTTTTAGACTATAAAAATAGTATGTACAAACTGTTTCAATTATCTCTTTTTTAAAAAAAGATCCTCTTTCCCTTCTCAGTAATGAGTTACTCTTTGCATGAAGTGGCTCTTTATATTGAACAGAAGGGGTGTAACGCAATTACATCTGGTGTAAAGCTGACTTGAAGTGGAACTAAACAAATTTTGCTTACAGCCTGGATCTTTTCAATTTGATTTTTTTCACTCTCTCTTGTTTTTGAAGAATAATCAAGTTGGAAGTATGAAACTTCATTGAGAGCTAACCACTCCTCATGCATGATAAAAAGCAATTAACTCTTCATTTTATCTACTAATTCAGCAGCCATGAACCTCTCTGCTAGCTATTCCTTTAAATTATCAACTGAAGTCCACTGTAGTCATATATGATCAACGATACTCTGATGAGGCATTTTCTTTCAATAAGCTGATTTCTATTCTGTTGAAAGTAAGAGCCCAAGGAATTGTCTGTGACAGATTGTATCTAACTCCTTAGCACAAATATGTGAGAAGTGAATCAGCACTAGCCATGGAGACACTGAAATGTTTATGTGATTAATGTAAACCATAGTATGGTTCTCCTTTTCATTCAATGTGCTCTTGATTCAGTTCTCCCCACACTAAGCCTATCAATTAAAAAATAGTAACTGTTGAACCCCCAAGAAGGAGAAAAAGCCCGCTAAGCTATTCCTGGGCCTGGGTCTTTTTTGAGGTTTCCCCCCCCTCCCCCAAACTCTGGCAATGCTCTCTTTTACTGTCCTCTGCTGAATTATGGAGAGGAATCAGCTCACAAAGGTGCTGTATAAGCAACCTTCACAGCTACGGAAACAACTTGCCATCTCATTATCACACATGCTCTGTTCCACAGGAACTGCCTCTGTAGATGTTTTCACTGCATTTGCTATGGAGTACATGAATGTACACAGACAGACGTCACAGACCAGTTAATGAACCATTAATTTCTATGTGGTAATTTCATATTGTTTTCTTGCTTTCAGCAAAAGTAATCATTACTGCAATGAGTCCTTCTGAAATTATTTTACCTCTGCCCATTCATATGAACCAATGTTCCCAAATGATGTTCCTCCCCATGAGCAGAAAACAATGGTCCGGTCAGGTCTCCAGCCTCTCTTAACCTTCAACATCAAGGCTTGTATAAATGCTGTGATGATAGCAGTGCTACTGGCCCATTCTTGTCCACCATAAGCATTCAAACCGTTGTGATGACTACCAATGATGACGTATCTGTCTGAAATGTGAAAAAAAAGACAGACAAAAGAATCTTATTTCTTCTGGATACTAGCATTAAAAGAATTTAAAAAAACTAAAAGATGAACTGTATTAGTAGTCTGCAATGTCATTAATACAACACAATGCTGTCAACAAAAATTTATATGATCATGTGCAAGACAATTATACAATATAATACATAAAACTGTGAATACTACTTACAAATAAACTAGTAAATAAATATATGTATATACTTTCCCAATTTAATCCCTGTGCCTTTACCTTCATTGTGTGCTTATTACTCTCCCTTCTTATAAATCTGATATATACTGTTTTTACAGCCAGGACTTGATCATATAGATAATCTAATAAAGTTCCATGCTCACATTAGAGTGTTATGAAAAAACACAAACGATTAAGCAGGAAACTTGTATCTTCAATACATATTAGTGTCCACAAAAGAAAACAAAAGGTGTGGTAGTGCAATGAGAGACATAGAGAAAATACACGAAGTATTAGTACTCCCTCACCTGGAAGACTGTGTTCAGTGCTCGTCACCCTATCTCAAAAAAGACATTGCAGAAACAGCAGTTGAGAAGCTGGTAACCAGAACTTATATATCAGGACTTAGACTTCCGTGTAAGGAGACATTGAAAAGACCTGGACTGCAGGTTTAGAGAGGAGACATGACAGAGGAATAGAGATAATGAATGATACAGAAACGGTAAGTCAGACCTAGCAACTTTGATGATACTGGAAGAAAGTATTTTCTAAAGTGAAAAGCAAGAAGTTTCAACCTGAAATAAAGAACATGCCTATGGTTATCCAGAAAAAAACCCACAATTTTTTTCAGAGAAATTAAATGAAATCTTCATCTCTCGAGGCATAATATATAATCTAAATACTAACTTACAAGCGTAAAGACCTTTATTTTATTCCAAAAGGATGATGTGGTATGAAACAACATGAATGACTACTGTGACCAACGTGTGTCAAGAAGTCTAAGCAGAGTTATGCTGAATGACTTATTAAACTATTAGACCTTCTGTGTGAGATGAATTCACAACCAAAGCCTCTTTGAAGGACTGCTTATGAATTGTGTTCTGATATTTAGTAAAGTCTCTTTCTGGTCCAGATCTAGACTTTTAAAGATGTTCTTTCCATATTTCGGGATATGATAGAAAACAGAAGAATAATTATCAAGTGATGCCAGATCCACAACAATCTCTGGGTGTCATTTGGGTTCCAAAAAGTGCAGAAAGTTTTGGTTTTCTGACAGTATTCTTTCTTTATCCAAGAGGATTCATTCTTCACTGTTGTCAGTACACTGGAATGTAGCAACACATAGGTGGTAAAATGCCCACATTTTATATTGCTTATAAAATTAAATATCTACTCAGTATTTTTTGCACTGACTGCTGTCTAGAAACAATTTTAACTGAACACCAACATACTTTGATTACAAAACCATTCTCTATCAAAGTGGACTTTTACCAGTTTTGTTCAAGAAAATACACGGCGATGTTGTTTTATAAGGGATCAAAAATGATTTACAAACAGGGGATCTGTGATGTACCTATAACACAACATTTCCAATCAACTGCTTGGGGGGTGTATAGGTATGTAAATGAAAATTTCTTTCTAAAAGCAGATACGCAAAGTGTAAATTTAAGTGTACATAATAATTTAATGTAACAAAATGCAATCTAAATCACATAATTTTGCAACTTGTGTGTTGCATCATGAGACGTTTAATTATAGGTTGCACTGACAGTGAAAAATGATAGGATCTTCAACTCACTTAATGTTAGGAATTAGGAACAGAAATGAATGGCCTTACACGCTTCTAGGTTGTTAGAGGAAGTGCCACTAATACAGGGTGATCAGACTGAATCAATGCTTGCCCCGTGTTACAATCTCTGTTTAGTCTGTGAACAGCGTATATGAAGGGGAGTGGAAAGAGACCTTATGTAAAACTGTATAGGACATTTTGATGGAGAAGAAAGCTTCAAGCAGCAACTTAACTGTAGGAGATGCCAGCTGAATGAACAGGGGTAAAAGATAACAGCTGGTGCCTCCTTTGAAATTCTTCATTGTTGTGGTTTAACCTCACTCGGCAACTAAGTACCACACAGCCACTTGCTCACTCCTTGCCCCTCCACCCCCGGTGGGATGGGGGAGAGAATTGGAAGAGTAAAAGTGAGAAAACTCATGGGTTGAGATAAAAACAGTTTAATAATTGAAATAAAATAATAATAATAATAACAACATAATAATAATAATGTAATAATAATAATAATAATAACAACAACACCACCACACAAAGCAAGTGATGCACAGTGCAATTTGCTCACCACCCGCCGACCGATGCCCAGCCAGTCCCCGAGCAGCGGCCCCCCCGGCCAGCTTTCCCCAGTTTATGTACTGAGCATGACGTCACATGGTATGGAATGTCCCTTTGGCCAGTTTGGCTGTGCCCCCTCCCAGCTTCTTGTGCACCTGCAGCCTTCTCAGTCGGTAGAGCATGGGAAGCTGAAAAGTCCTTGACTAGTGTAAGCACTACTTAGCAACAACTAAAATATTGGTGTGTTATCCACATTGTTCTCATCCTAAATCCCAAACACAACACTGTACCAGCTACTAGGAAGGAAATTAACTCTATCCCAGCTGAAACCAGGACAATATCCACCCCTTATTCTATACCATCTACGTCATGCTCAAGTCTCATATTTTCCAGTACATTTCCATTAATCACCACCCCTTTTGCTGGGTTTGTTTTTTTATATATATATACACACACACAGATACCATTCCCTTAGTTTATGGGCCATCCCTCTAAAATGTTCGGTGAGTTCATTTAGTCCATGACTGTGGGCTCCATCTGTCGTAATAATCTTCCAGGGCAGGAAAGATGGAGATGGTAGGCGGGGTTGGATTGTTCCATGTTGAAGTCAGTTCTGGTACCATCACCACTGTGCTTTGCCTGGTTTCATCAAAGTTATTCTTCATTAATCTGGGTGATTCTTATTGTAATATCATTAGTATGGCATATAATATTATGTAGCACTTAACATCACATAATTCAGATCATTGGCTATTCTCACCCAAAATCAAATCCCCTTGAGGTACACATCGGACTTCCCCATCCTCCCGCATTATCCACCAAGTACACCCAGGTCCTTGAGCAAAAGCAATCCCATGGATGGGTTTCCCTTTGCCCGAGGCAGGAATAACCCAAACTGTTTTCCCCAACATATTTTTTATGTGCACCACAGGGACTTCATTCCCATCTGCAGTACGTAAAAGTTTTGACTGGGCGGGACCAGCTCGATTGGCAGATCCCCTAGTGTTGACTAACCAGGTGGCCTTTGCTAAATGTGTATCCCCACGTTTGAACGTCCCGCCACCCATTGCTCTCAGTGTAGTCTTTAACAGTCCATTGTATCGTTCAATTTTCCTGGAGGCTGGTGCATGATAGGGCATGTGATACACCCACTCAATGCCGTGCCCTTCGGCCCAGGTGTCTATGAGGTTGTTTCGGAAATGAGTCCCATTGTCTGACTCAATTCCTTCTGGGGTGCCCTGTTGCCATAAGACTTGCTTTTCAAGGCCCAGGATAGTGTTCCGGGCAGTGGCATGGGGCACGGGATATGTTTCCAGCCATCCGGTGGTTGCCTCCACCATTGTAAGCACGTGGCGCTTGCCTTGGTGGGTTTGTGGGTGTGTGATATAATCGATCTGCCAGGCCTCCCCAGATTTATATTTCAGCCATCGTCCTCCATACCAAAGAAGCTTTAACCGCTTGGCTTGCTTGATTGCAGCACATGTTTCACATTCATGGATAACCTGCGCAATAGTGTCCATGGTCAAGTCCACTCATGAGCCCAGATCATGAGCCCATCTATATGTTGCATCTCTTCCTTGGTGGCCTGAGGTGTCATGGGCCCACCGAGCTAGAAATAATTCACCCTTTTGTTGCCAGTCCAGATCCACCTGAGCCACTTCAATCTTAGCAGCCTGATCCACCTGCTGGTTGTTTTGATGTTCTTCAGTGGCCCGACTCTTGGGTACGTGAGCATCTACCTACATGACGGACTTTTACAACCAGGTTCTCTACCCGGGCAGCAATATCTTGCCACAATGCGGCAGCCCAGATGGGTTTGCCTCTGCGCTGCCAATTGCTCTGCTTCCATTGCTGCAACCACCCCCACAGGGCATTTGCCACTATCCATGAGTCAGTCTAGAGATAGAGCACTGGCCACTTTTCTCGGTCAGCAATGTCTAAAGCCAGCTGGATGGCTTTCACCTCTGCAAACTGACTCGATTCACCTTCTCCTTCAGCAGTTTCTGCAACTTGTCACATGGGACTCCACACAGCAGCCTTCCACCTCCGATGCTTTCCCACAATACGACAGGACCCATAAGTGAACACTGCTTCTCATTTTCTGGTAGTTTATTATACATTGGGGCCTCTTCAGCACACGTCACCTCCTCCTCCGGCAATATTCCAAAATCTTTGCCTTCTCGCCAATCCATGATCACTTCCAGGATTCCTGGGCAACTGGGGTTTCCTATTCGAGCCCGTTGTGTGATCAGTGCAACCCACTTACTCCACGTAGCATCAGTTGCATGATGTGTACAGGGGACCCTCCCTCTGAACATCCAGCCCAACACCGGCAGTCGGGGTGCCAGGAGGAGCTGTGCTTCAGTGCCGATCACTTCCGAAGCAGCTCGAACCCCTTCATATGCTGCCAGTATCTCTTTTTCAGTTGAAGTATAGCGGGGCTCGGATCCTCTGTATCCCCGACTCCAAAACCCTAGGGGTCAACCTCGAGTCCTCCCCTGGTGCTTTCTGCCAGAGGCTCCAGGTGGGGCCATTCTCCCCGGCTGCGGTGTAGAGCACATTTTTTACGTCTTGTCCTGCCTGGACTGGCCCAAGGGCTACTGCATGGACTGTCTCCTGTTTAATTTGTTCAAAGGCTTGTCATTGCTCAGGGTCCCATATGAAATTGGTCTTCTTCCGGGTCACTTGATAGAGAGAGCTTACAATCAGACTGTAATTTGGAATAGGCATTCTCCAAAAACCCACGACGCCTAAGAAAGGTTGTGTTTCCTTTTTGCTAGTTAGTGGAGACGTGGTTGTTATTTTGTTGATCACATCCATTGGGATTTGACGACATCCATCTTGCCATTCTGTATTTCCTCCGTAAAAAAACTCAGAAAAGTTACTGTAATTGCTACTTGTCTCTACGAAGTGGTATCTGTGGTACAATAATGGCTTCATTGCAAAATTCACATACCAAATTAAGACCAAGGTCAATGTTTTAAAAATAAACCTCCCAAGTGGAACATGACCAATCACTGCAGACCACAGCAAACTGCAAAAACCAACACCAATCTTTAACATGCACAGCAAAAAAATGAGCACGATGCAGATTAGACAAATCAATATTGAGAACAGAGGAACCAACATTGTGACCCACAACTGTTAACAGGTATAAATTCCTTCATATCCTCCGGTTAATCTGTTATTATCTCAAACCCTTCGTGCCCCACGTTGGGCACCAAAAAGGACTGTTGTGGTTTAACCTCAGTCAGCAACTGAGCACCACACAGCCGCTTGCTCACTCCTCCTCCCCGCGCCCCCCAGTGGGATGGGGGAGAGAACTGGAAGAGTAAAAGTGAGAAAAACTCTTGGGTTGAGATAAAAACAGTTTAATAATTGAAATAAAATAACAACAACAACAACAACAATAATAATAATAATAGTAATACACAAAGGAAGTGATGCACAGTACAATTGCTCACCACCCGCCAAACAATGCCCAGCCAGTCCCCGAGCAGAGGCCCCCCCAGCCAGCTTTCCCCAGTTTATGTACTGAGCATGATGTCACATGGTATGGAATATCCCTTTGGCCAGTTGGGGTCAGCTGTCCTGTGCCCCCTCCCAGCTCCTTGTGCACCTGCAGCCTTCTCAGTCGGTAGAGCATGGGAAGCTGAAAAGTCCTTGGCTAGTGTAAGCACTGCTTAGCAACAACTAAAACATCGGTGTGTTATCAACATTGTTCTTGTCCTAAATCCAACACACAGCACTGTACCAGCTACTAGGAAGGAAATTAACTCTATCCCAGCCGAAACCAGGACATTCATCTTTGCACCTCTCTCCCTCTTGAATAAAGGCAATACCCTGAAGCAAATGACTATAGGAAAAGCATAGGAGAAAGGATGGTCATGCTCACAGAAGCAGCAGCTGTCTTTTCTCATAATCATTTGCTGAAGCACGTGGAGAAAGAGGTCACATGGTAAGAAAAAAGAGAAAGAAAGGAATAGAGATAGAGAAAAGAATATCCATCAGATACTTCTGAAAGTGATAAGATAGGATAGTGTTCAGGGCAGTGATGGGCTGGACAACAGGGATTTATCATTAAAAAAGAGTGACATCATACTGTCTTCTCTTGTTATACATCCCATTTTCACCCATGTCCAATAGAGCTACAAAATCAGTGTTATGTTTTTCAGGTTTTAAAAGGCTACCAACTAACATATTTCCTCTGCTCCTAACTCTTTTAATATTTTGGTTGGATTTCAGATGCTCATTGTTAGTCCTCAGATCAAATGTCAAATAAGATCACCATTACATAGATGTGTTTGTCTGTGCATGTGTTACAAGGCCTTTAAGCAAAAACCCAAAAAATCCACCCTTGGTGATGCTCTAGTCTTTCATTAAGCACTAAAGATAAATTTGGCTTTCTTTCTGCATTTCTGGGAACATAAAGGTGAATATTTCAAGTGTATGAAACAAGCAAAACCCCATCAAAATGACAGAGAATCAATGCCATGAAAACATCAAGTAAATCAGTTGAGTGGGCACAGCTATAGTATCAGCCAGGAAGAGCAGAGAAACAAATGAAGTTTTAACACTGATTCTGTACAAAATGTTATCCATCGTGCATTACATGCTTAACTTGTGCCTACATTAGAAGCCAGTTGCTATGGCCCTTGTTCAGCAAGACATTTATGGGACAAACTGTTGGCATCTGGGTAGTGCTACTGACTTCACTTGATTATATATCCTTAAATTCTTAAAGTTAAGCACATACTGACACAGCTTTTAAAAGTAGCTTCTTATTAAGAATGCAATAATAAGATGAAAGATTCAGGTATAGAGAAGATAAAGGATTTATTAAACAGAAACTGATGCATGCCGCTTATTATTTGTCTTGCTTCTGTTTCACAATTCAGTAGACAGTATGTCTAAATGTGGCATTTTCTACCTTTCAAATTCCATGACAGCTATTGCAAAACATTAGCAATAGTAGAGTAGTAACTTTGAATTCTTGAAGGAAATTAAATCCTTTATTGAAATTAAATTCACTGTGCTAATTGTTTTCTATGTTGTTTTAAAAAAAAAAAAACATTTTGGTGAAAAGTACAGCATTCAGCACACACAAGTCATTATTTCACTAACAGGAATAAACAAATCTTCTCCACCTCCTTCATTCTATCACTTAAAATATGAAATGACTGGCCCACCTCCTAAGGGACTGTAGATAAATTTGCAACCTTTCTTCTGAACCTAATAAAAGAGTATTAATCAAGGCAAATGTGATGATGTTTTGATGATGATGACAACTGTACACTAGGAATTGGACTGGATCTACAACACTTTGCACTATGTAAGTAGCCAGCAACAGTGTTCATTCATGTTGCAGAAACCCTTCAACTTTTAGGCAAATTCACTCGCAGATAGAATAAACTCTAAATTATCTTAATTCCAATGATGTCCTGATTATCGTAATATCTACCTACAGCATCGAGGTAGGGAGAGCGTTTGTGATTTATGTCACAGTTGCACTTAGAATCTTATTGTTTAATTCTTAGACATACATAACAGCAATTATTATTCATACACTTGTATAAAGCTAGCTCAAGGAATGATTGTAACACAAAATAAGACTGCAGGAAGTGTGATTAAGAATTTAGCAACATATTTTTCGTACACTATAATCACATTTGATACTAGATTCTTAACTAAGCCAGAGATCACGCTGCTCTACACCTTGGTTTCAGTGAGACACTTGAATTATGTAGGGATGTTCTGGACTTGAAGCACAGAGTTTTATTTATCTCAAAATTCTAATTTTCTAATGCTAACATTAGAAAAAAAAAATCAAAACCTTTTCTAAAGTTGTACAGACAGCTTGCATATTAATTCAAATCATGCAATACAGTATACCCTAAAATTAGAACCACCAACATAGTTACTTGGTATAAAAACTAATACTCTCTCTGGTCTACGTGTAATTCCTGTTTGTTGTATAAAAATGTGCTTATTGTAAGTATAATATCCCCTTGAATTCATTCTCTGTTTAACCCTTATGTTCTGTTTTGTCATAAATCAAATCACAAAATGACTACAACAAAGGCGCTCTCCTTCCACTGTATTAGTGCATTATCTGGCAAAATAGAATCCTGATCCCAGCTATGACTCCCAGCCACCATGAAACAAATAATCGATACAAATGATAAAGGGTTACTTACCAGGAAATACAGTTCCTTTTAAATATCCAATAACATTAGAAATTGTCTTGTAAGTTGTGACTGACTGAATATTTAGACTGATTATTTTTTTGCCTGTTAAAAGATAAAAAGAAAAAAAAAGAAAAAGAAAATATTAAACTTGTTTAGTATTTTAAATCTACAGGATGCAGATATAAATTCCCCATACATTAAAAAAAAAGTAAAAACAAAGGGGAAAAAAAAAAGATACTGAAGAGGAACCAGAGATTAAAACATAAAATATTACAGTATTTTCTTAGTCCCATTTTAGCAGTGGGGTTCAAAGCTGGAATCTCAAATGAGATCTCTACTCCTTGAATTAAAAGATCATTCAATTCACCCAATAAATGCTGACAGAATACAACAGGAAAAAAAAAAAGAGCGTAGGATTTACATAATTCTACGGTAAGGAAATTTGTCTTAATCTTTATAGGTTTTTCTCACCTAATCCTTCACTCAGGTCAATCTTTCAATAACATTCACAAAATTATACCTGGTTTATATTACACTATTCTTCTGGAGAAAACCCCTTATGCTAAATCAGATGGGAAAAGTTAGACCTCTGCATTACTAATCACTTTGCCAGCATAGCCTTTGGTGATATACTTGTGAACTTATGCCAACAAATGACAGCTTTTGTTGGCTTAGCTGGTATCAGCTGAGGAAATGGTGTAAATACAAGGGCAGAAAAATTCCAAAACCTGCCAATATGTAAGGGACCTGCCAGTATCGCTATGCCAGTTGAGACTGTAGCACAGGATAAAGCCAGAGAAAAGTAAATGTCCTAGTTAAAATAGCTTAAAAAAATTAACTGTCCTTTGCTGAGAATTACTGTCGTTCCCTCTGTCCCGCAGGTGGGACACACTAACCATACTAACTCCTGCAGTTTGTGGCAATGGAAACAAAACAACTAACTACAGGGAGCTGCTGATACCTTTAAAACGTTTCATTTGCATTATAATAGACTGTATTAACATTCATCTCATCTGAAAGGTCATAACTTCTATCTGAGAAAAGTGAAAATGTCTTAAACTGCTCTAACTTAAATGATAGCAATTGTCTGACAATAACCACTGTGTCATCCTAGACCTTCAGGGAGGTTCTCTTACATCCAGCATGCTGCACCACCCCCACAGATGCCTGTGTTTAAAGGCATCTTTGAGCCAGAATTCCTTCAACGTCCATATCCCAACTGTCACAGACCAAAATTAAAATATTCCACGGATCATTTTGCTCTCTATCTCCCAGGCTATTATCCTCCCACAGATGTATTTCTAACAGTTTGTTTCCTGGCTTTGTTTCCTGAGATGTGCGGAATACGCAAGTGGGGAGTTTACTGCAACGTGTAAAATAAAAACAATACATCCCTACGATACTGTTCTTCAAGGTTCATTTGCTGGTACTTCATCTGGTAAACTTACTTTAAAATTCTCTTAAAATAAAATCCAATATACTTTCATTCACTAGTCTTCATTGATATTTGAAAAAAGCAAACCAACTGCAAGGATCTTTCTTTGTTTCAGAAAAAATTTGCTAGCGGTATTTATTCTACTTTTTACTTAGACAAAACCTCCTCTGTTATCAATAGGTGTGTCCTCTATGTGACAACTCTGTCTTTGCTAGAACACAACAGAAAAGAAAATGCAAGTCAAGCACAGTTAATTAAAAATAAACCACACCACACTATTTTGCAATAATCAATCACAGCAACTTAATATTTTGATCTGTCATGCATATGTCGGGGTTCAAGTCGTAACTAACTTTGCGCTTCTTATGTAAGTTACTGTAAGGTTTATTAACACCATGTGATGATGAATTGTGTTTGTTCTATAAATCTACAGATATTCTTGATTTTTTAACAAATATTTCATTTAAAAAAAAAAACAAAACCAAAGGGTTCCCAGCACTGTACTGTCACCTATGTTCTTTTTTTTGGCCTTTTTAAACAATGTGAAAACAGCTCATGGCATCCATGTTGACTTAGCAGTTTAAATTTAATCCTACAACACTTTAGATATATGTTTCTTTAGGCCCCATTTCAGACAAAAAGAAGATAAATCCTTTTGAAGACAACTGACTTAACTGTTTTTCCTTAATCAACGTCAGCTATCCAGTCTTCAACTGACAATAAAGAAATAGAAAATTAACTTCTGGCAATACACATATTCTGGAATCAGATATTCAAGTTAATAGTCATGTAACAGTAGTCAGCTTAAAGTGACTTGGGCTTAAAGGCTTAGTACACCAGATGAAAAGGCTGAAAGTACTCTTTGGAGTATACAGCAGAAGTGAAATTTAATCCCCTTTAAACAGTTCTGACAACAAACCTCTCTTCCCAATGCTGTATTTCAAAGATCTTGACAACTTTCTCTCTTTTTTCTGTATTCTCTGGAAAACTAAGAGGAGACTTTAGCTTAACATTATTTGGGATACTCTTTGAGTTTATGTAAGCCAAAAGCTACTTCTGAAATGGAAGAAAAGTATTGTCAGTATCTTTTACTTATTTACTTCTTGACTTGAAATCTGTAAATTGTCTCATACCAAATGACTACCTTCTCCTCTCACAATTACATAGTTATTTTTAGAAATGCACGGTTATTTCCCACTCATTTGACTGACAATTTTAGAACTTCAGATGAGAAAAAACTACTACTTGTAGCCTGAAAAATGAGTTATATTTTATTTCTTTTTTTGCTTTTAACTTTATCCCAAGCTCATACCAACACAGAGGAGTAAAAGTCTGAGCCCGATTTCAAACATGTTGGTTAAATTCTTGAACACTGATCATACTAAACACCTATACTCAGACAGTTTTCTGAGCATTCCTTTGAGTACTGGATTTTAAAAAGCTTCATTAGGGACTCAGGTTTGAAAATTGAACTCATTTGACAAGTTTTTTGCTACTCATATACAAAAATTTCCCTACTTGCATATTTAACTCCAGTATAGAAGCATCAAGTACTCACTGAATTCATGCATTTCGATAACATAGTTCTTGGATCATAAAACCAGAAGTTATTTCAGAAGATTGCAGAAACAAGGTACATTGAATAACTTCCAGTAACCCAGTTTTTAACATGAATATAATTCCTGCTGAAATCAACATAAACCACACTTGAATAAAAGTACATCTGTTTGAAATGACAATTAAAGTAAAGCTTTCAAACATCATCAAACATCCATGGCCATGCAGTACTTAGGGGACACTAATTCAGCTGAGGTAGTCAGGATAAAATTACATTCAACAGATTGCTTGTTCCAGTCATTCAAAAACCTTACGTCAGGCTCTAATAACTCAACTGCTAACTTTTTGAGCACGCGCTACCAAGCTTTTCAGACACCCCTAAAGGCTAATAATTTTTTTAATAATGAAAGCTACAGTTTTCATAGTTATTTGCCCCAAGACCTAAGGCTTTAAAGTAGTATCAAATACCACAGAACATGATGATACAGTAAGAACTAACTGCACTCAATGTAGAAACACCATAAGCTATTTACATATAACTAATAATCAAATATGTCATAGATTTCTTATATTACATTGGTGATACCGACGGAATAATATGGACTGGTACGTAATATTTAGAATATACTGTTAAATACACCGATATGATAAGTATACATTAAAACATATATAACAGCAGATTTTGCTGTCATTTGAAACAAATGCTTCATTTTCATTAGACATTTTCTAGAATAACTGAATAAAATTCCAAACTACTACTACCATATTATGCTGCCTAGTTAATGGGCTTTTGAAATCTTACTAGACTGTGAAAAATATATTTTAGTTACTTATCAGTATTTCATCATGTCAATTTGAGTGCACAACCCTATCTACTCCATATTTTACATCAGTTTTCAATTAAGTTCAAACACAGGACTTTAAATGAAGAAATGTAAACATCATAAGCATTTATGTAGCAATATAACTTACATACAAAAATACTATATGCAACATAAATTACATATTTACAAAAGCAAATAAACTTATAAAATAGTATATACTTAATGACTTAAATATTATCTCTGAAAAAATCTTGAGCGACACTATGAAATTGCATATGCAAAAATCAATACTGAATCTATGACAATGTACAGTATTGTTGAATTATAAAATGACTTGTGGAGGAATATGTCAAAACTCCTAGACAGTTGTCCCTGTAACAAAAAGCCTTTACTGGTTTTTTATATAAGCAATACACCACCTAAATTCAGTCTCTTTGAAATCTAGTATCCCTAATTTTTTTCCCTACTAGATTTTTATTTGATTAACCAACTATGCTGCCTATTAAAAATATATTCTCCTTTTTAAATGGATATTCATAGGCCCCGAGTCCTCAAGTCCAAACTTGATCTGAAGAGCTTAATGAATAAACTTTTTGCTATTTCATAATATTTTCTGATCTACAGTATGGAATCCAACAATAAATCTATTCAGATGAAAAGCTTTTGAAAATAAGTGATGTCTAGAATAAAGTCCTTTAAGGAGGTTCTAAACTGGGATGGCATAATATGATACAGAATAAATGTGTCACACTCAATATGAAAGATAGTTATGAATTTTGAGAATGCTTCATATTGTATAGTTGAATTTCATCATCTCACACTACTTTGAGAGATTCTTTACCTGCCTTACAGCAATCAAAACCAAAACATCACCCAGGAAAATAATGGCACAGAACAGAATTCTGAAAAATCTATCTTGATCGGTTACAATTCTGGTAGAAAAACTCTTGGGGCTTCATAGAATCATAGAATCATTGAGGTTGGAAAAGACCTAGAGAACATATACAAAAAAAATGCTTCACGCTGTTTATGCCTAATTCTTTTCATTTAAAAAGAGAACAGAATTTAAAGCAACCACAAAAGTTCCAAGAGTACTGGTATAAATGTTTGTACATTTTAATATACAATATGTCTGTATTACATCTGACTTCCCTATTTAGCATGTACTTCTTTAAAATGCCAGTAAGCAATATCTGCAGAACATCATTATATTTCTACTGTTATGTACAATGAATTCAAATTTGGTAGATACAGTAACATGCACTGCCACACAATATGCTTGCATTCTTCTCTATTCATTTTCTTGGATTTATGTTTAGCATAGTGCAAATACCTAGAAATTATGGGATTGCTTGCAAATTGATATCACAGCGTATGATGGCACAGCCAGAGTTTATTAAATATGGTACTCTTTCTTTTCTCTGACAGGTAGCAAGCTACAAAGGAGAAACACATGTAACAAAATCACAAGGCTGTAGCCTAATAGGAGGATATCATAGAATCACAGAATCATAGAATCATTGAGGTTGGAAAAGACCTCTAAGATCATTGAGTCCAACCATCAACCCAACACCACCATGCCCTCTAAAACCATGTCCCTAAGTGCCTCATCTACTCGTCTTTTAAATACCTCCAGGGATGGGGACTCCACCACTTCCCTGGGCAGCCTGGTCCAACGTTTAACCACTCTTTCAGTAAAGAAATTTTTCCTTACATCCAATCTAAACCTCCCCTGGTGCAACTTGAGGCCATTTCCTCTCATCCTGTCACTAGTTACTTGGGAGAAGAGACCGACACCCACCTCGCTACAGCCTCCTTTCAGGGAGTTGTAGAGAGCGATGAGGTCTCCCCTCAGCCTCCTTTTCTCCAGGCTAAACAACCCCAGTTCCCTCAGCCGCTCCTCAGAAGACTTGTTCTCCAGACCCCTCACCAGCCTCGTTGCCCTTCTCTGGACACGCTCCAGCACCTCGACGTCCTTCTTGTAGTGAGGGGCCCAAAACTGAACACAGTATTCGAGGTGCGGCCTCACCAGTGCCGAGTACAGGGGCACGATCACTTCCCTAGTCCTGCTGGCCACGCTATTTCTGATACAGGCCAGGATGCCATTGGCTTTCTTGGCCACCTGGGCACACTGCCGGCTCATGTTCAGCCGGCTGTCGACCAGCACCCCCAGGTCCTTTTCCACCAGGCAGCTTTCCAGCCACTCTTCCCCAAGCCTGTAGCGCTGCATAGGGTTGTTGTGGCTGAAGTGCAGGACCCGGCACTTGGCCTTGTTGAACCTCATACAGTTGGCCTGGGCCCATCGATCCAGCCTGTCCAGGTCCCTCTGCAGAGCCTTCCTACCCTCGAGCAGATCAACACTCCCGCCCAACTTGGTGTTGTCTGCAAACTTGCTGAGGGTGCACTCGATCCCCTCATCCAGATCATCGATAAAGATATTAAACAAGACCGGCCCCAGTACTGAGCCCTGGGGAACACCGCTCGTGACCGGCCGCCAACTGGATTGAACTCCATTCACCACAACTCTCTGGGCCCGGCCGTCTGGCCAGTTTTTGACCCAGCGCAGAGTCCACCTGTCTAAGCCGTGAGCCGCCAGCTTCTCTAGGAGAATGCTGTGGGAGACAGTGTCAAAGGCCTATATATATCCTTTATCTTTTCATGCCTTTCCTCCGACTGAAGACAGGCTTGATTTGCACTAGTGCAGCACTTGGGAGAGAACTTTATTTGTCTTGGACAATGATCGTATAATAAGGAAACTAAAGGACTCTTCCAGTTATTCCTTTCGTATAATTAAAGATTCAAATTTCACATGATCAGAGTTGACTATAAAACTCAGTATAATGACCACCTGACACATGAAACTGTATAAAATAGATGTTCAAAGTCTTACAAAAATTATTCTTTATGTTATGCTACAAACCTTTTCAGTAACAGTCACTCCTGGTTATCTGTTCCACTCTCACCTTTTTTGGTAGAGGACATGGATTTGTTTGCAGCCTACAATGAAGTTTTGCATTGCAGTCATTAAGATGATTCAGTATTGATCAATGACTGTACTCTGTAGGCTAAAAAAGATTACAAAAGATCAAATGAATCTACCTAAAAAGCATTTTGATCTGAGTCATTTTACTGGCTATAGCAGAATGCTGGGAGTCCTTGTATACCTGGCTCTATTATTCACATAGTGTTTGATATCATTCAAGTTACTTAAACTATACATACTTTGGTTTTACTATTTTATAATTTAATATTTATAAAATTTGTAAGTTAAAATATAAATAACTATACCTAATTCACAGCAAAAGGCATTAAGAGTTCATAAGAAATGGGATCTTCTGTGTATGTTAAGTCTACTGATCTCTTCTGAAATAATACACCCTCAATGATCTTGGTTGATCCAGACAGAGAGAGAAACAGGGTTGGATTTAAACATCAGTTGGCTAAAGAAACTTAGAAGGCTTTAAGTGAGATCAATGCATGAATGCTTGCATTATAATTCCTGTAATTTGAGTTAGACTGCTCAGACATACTAGGTCACACCCAATGGCTATCTAGCCCTTATCTCCAAGTGACCAACAACATATATGTGGAGAAGAACATAAGAATAGGATGAGTGCATAGTGATTCTTTCCTAAGACATTATTGTGCCCTCCAGTGACTCGAAAGTTACATAGCCAAGGGCGGGGGGGGGGGGGCCTGTGTGTGTGTTTAAACTCTTTTGATTGTTTTTTTCTTCAGTGAATTTTTAAACTCATGTAAATTTTTGACTCGTGAATTTTTAGCATGCACAATATGCTATGGCTGAAGAGGAAGAAGGGTAAGGGACCTTTACGAATAGCCATTTATGAATAACTTGAACACCTCCCAGCACAAACCCCTGTCTCCGTTGGTAACTATCTCCACCTCTTCACTGTTAAAAACAATTTTTATTTTACTTACTGTTTCCTATAATTTTAAACAGCTACTTAGCCATGCAAACACATTTCCTCATATACCATATTATTTAATTTTTCCTAAGTTCTAGAGAGGATCTCAGTTGTGAACCTTTCAGGCAATATCCCTTCAATCTCCCTGTTTACAAGTCTGGCAACTCAAATTCCTCAGGGTTCCATTCATCCTCTGAAAAATATGGCACCTTTTTCCTTATGTACCATAAGACAATGAAAGCTATTTAATCACGCAAGTTGATCTGTGAAATCCTCAGGTCTGCCCTTCTGCCACAGACAGCTGGAGATTGATCACTAGTGAAATCCTAGATCTTTCTCATCTTCTGTCTTCACAGATGCAAATCATACAAGTATGAAAATTCACACTTAAAGCCAAAGAGAAAAATCAGACATGTATCTCTAGTGTTTTTAACTACGAGACTTCCAGACTCCCAGACTTCCATTTAACACCAAAGTATATGATTCATTAGTGATGAAAAACACTTTGTAAATTAAATTCCACTAGACAGATTTACTTTAAATACTCAAAAGAGATTCCTTGAAAAGGGATGATTTGCACCTGACTGAAATCTACCAACTGTCAGATAAGTTAACAAACAACAAAGAAAGTTTACTGCAACAAAGCAAGACTTTCTTCATTGGTGTTTATAGGAGTGCTTTAGTTTTACGGCAATCTTCACAATGTTCTAGCAAATACCCTAGTAATATTCTGTACAGTTTCTCCATAGAACTTCACTCTTAAATTCCTCTTAATCGCCCATTTTTTGGAAAAAGTTCATGGGAGCATAGAATTTCAGATTCATGAGGATTAACAACAATGCACCATACTAACCAAAAAGCAAATCTAATTACTAACTTCAGCTAACACAAAACTAATAACTAACTTCAATTCTCACTATTCGCTTTGTAGGTTCTAAGCATTCACTATCTCTCAGATGGTTCTCTCCATATCTTCCCACTCCCTCTGTCACATTATGTCTCTTGAAAACTGCAAGGCTAAGGGGAAAAAAGAGGCAATGTGAGAAACCTATATCTAAATGTTTAATCATTACTGATGAATCTGCTGTTCAGCTTTTTGAAACACATTGATGAATGATGATCATTTTATCCTAACAAATTTTAAGCCAACCAATCATCTGAATTGCTCATTCACCTCTTTTGACAGGTAAGTGATGAGTTCTACGTCAGAAGTGAAATCTCTCTCTTAAGCTTCTTCAAATCAACAGAAAGACTGCAAATTCAGCCTTCACTGTTCCCATATGCATTGCTCTGTTCGGCATTTTCTCTTTAGCTATTATTATTATTATTATTAAATAGTTATACAAGATTTCTTATCATGAGACCAGTCTTTTATCTCTTCCATTAAAGCTGCTACTGAACACTTCAGCACACTATATGCTCTGGCACATCTATAGTTTCACCATTATTTCCAAGACAAAATATATCATAATGCATTATAGAATTATGCAAAGCTTCTTATTATAGACCCTACTTGCTCAATAAATTAAGAATTTTTTTAAAAATCCCACATGGATTACTGTGGTTCAGAAGCTTTACATGAAATCAAAGACAAGCTGTTGTGTTCACCCAGAGTAAGCACGACATGGATTGGCTCTTACTAGACTGCTAGCTTGGAATATTCTTTCTTTCCAGAAATTTTCCACCACACAGAATTTCTACCTTCTCAGGGAAATAAAACAGACATGCCACACTTGTCACAGAAAAAGTAGAATAAGCTACCTTTTAGGTCATTCTGTCCTGCAGCCTCCACACAAAGCTTTTTGAGAAACAGACACAGTGCAGCCTTTTATCTTTCTAAAATGAGTGTCATTTGCCAGCCCAAATTCATGCTTTCCTTTAGGCACTTCAGCTATTGAAAATTCTGACAATACTAGCAAGCTTCACGCATCCTACCTGGAATGGGTAAGCACTTGTTCCTTCCAAAATGATCTTTTCCCGTTTATATAGTGTTTGTCTACTGGTTGTGGGGAAGATTAGTTCATCTTTAAAATACCTAGTCAGCCATGCATGGAGAGCAATAGTCCTGCCTAAGCACAACAGCTTAAGCCATGAAGCATGAGGTCTTTCTGCCTTTCTTTTTAGTATGTGTAACCGCAAATGCTAACACAAGTCATAAATTTAATCAACCTTTTTTATGACTTCTTGTATTCCTATTCCACAATAACTTTCCAAAAGCAATAAACAAGTGGTACAGCACATATCTGATAATACCATGGTTGCCCTTAAAATTTGCTTTTACTGTTCTCATCACTGTATTTAGCACAGGATACAGTAGCTAACTTAATTTGCCTCCCCCTTCCAAGACCACTGCTTCAAATCAATTAATTTAAACAGGCATTATAATAAAACGTACCATTTTTTCTGCATTTTTTTCTAGTGGAAGATAGACTAGTACAAAACAAAAATCAAGATAGAATTCTGTTTAAACATGCGTCTCATCTGGAATGTTATCTGGAAGGTGTTTCTTCCTTCACTGAAACATTGTGCGGCATCTTTGCTAGAAGATTATTCTCACTTTTTTCCCCCCACATCAGCAATAAGTTTGTTCAAGCAATAATCTGTATGACTTTGCTAACGGCATTATCTCTGAAGAGATACTCTGAATGCGTTCTTTCATTACATCTAGCTCTACTCAAGGTATTTTGTTCTTATCATGATGACTGTTTTCCTGGTGAAACTTGGAGGAAAAGGTGCCTGAAGGTTCAGACAACAATACATAGTTTATTCTATAGCAGATACAAATTAAGGAACACAGAAAGACGTATCACTGTTTAGAATTATAGTAGTATTATGTCAGAGGCAGAAAAAAGACACAGAATAACTTTAATACCGCTACTGGTGCCTTACTGTTAAAATCACATTTGTAGTTGTACAACAAGGCCTAACAAACCATACTGCAGCACTAACAAAATCTCCCTAGTGATGGTATCTAGACAGAGGGGTTTTTAAGTCAATGTTAAGAATTAGAGCTTAATGCCTTATATGAAGAGACTTTTTTTTTTTTTTTTTTTTTTAACCAAAACTTCCATCTATCAGATTTTGGGAGCATAATTTTTAGATTGTTCGTAGTCTCTTCTGGAAAGCAGCTAAGCAAAACGTACCTATAATCAGCTAAACCTCTTAGTTATATAGAGTTATAGAAAATGGATTTGGAGTCCTTGAAGAACACTTCATAGAAGAAAAGATTATTTAAAAAGCATTACCTGTAGCTGGCATTTGGAGGGGTATACACTTATCTCTTTGGACTGTGTCCTCGGGTAAAGAAACAAATTTTTTGGCAAGCACTGCAGAAATTGGTTGTACTAACAGTGTTGTGAGGTTCAGTCGATTTTGTCTGTAGCTTCCATCTTAAATGACAGAAAGTGAACAGCAATTTAGTAAATGGAAATTAGAAGATTTCTCTTCTGCATCAACAAAACAAAATAAGCAAAGATCCACAATACAGCTTAAAACAACTGATTTAGATAAGCAGCCATTATTTTGTACTTACCTTACTGAAAAAAAAAGTCCCTTCAAGAACATGTGCCACAAAATTACACGTACATATTATAGTATTTGGGGAACAGTTCCACAAGAAAGAAACTGTCAAAGAGTCCAAGCAGATATTAGACTGTGTGTGACTTAAACACAACAAATTAAATTGGTGTGTAGTTAAAGGAATCAGTGAAAAATAGAATTACTGATCAGCAATAACTTTCAAATTCAAGTAAGAGCTCAACACAGCCTTACAGAGAAGAACAGACATTTAAACAGCCTAAAACCATGCGTAAGTATCTGTCTGCGCTGAACGATGCTACTACTCATGAGGCTGTTCGTTTTGCTAGGGATGCCAGATCTTTAAATTCCACAGAAGCTGTGCTACTTAGCACTAAAACTGTTTAAGGTGTGAGCTATCACACAAACAAGCTTTTGTGAGAACTTTGACAAGAAACACACCACAGAGGATGCACATTGGTGATATACTGGCAACTCGATGAGACATGCTTCCTTGCATACACCAAAGGCCTGAAAATTTTAATATATACCTTTCTCTTTCAAAAAGAATACAGTCTGATCATCTCATTGACTCAATGTGTGTTCAATTGGTTCAATTGGCAGCTAAGGTGACTATAATTTATTTTATAAATGCAGGGGTGTTTCTGTGATGGAAGGTTGAAGGTTCAGCTGAAGGAGGTCTGGAATAAGAGCGTACTAAACAGGCAGACACGTCAAGTGGAGGAAGGTACAGATCAGAAAGCATCAGAATACTTCATTTACAGCTTTAAGATCTTAAGAAGCCACAGCACAAACCTCACAATATCAGCAGATTCATACATATTTTAAAATCTCCCTTTAACTGTTAAAATGTGAGTTTCCATACACGTGACTGTCCAACATTTAAGTATGTGAAGATTTCTGATGAGATAATGAGATATTTTGGGAGACCAACTGACAGACCTGGAAAAAAAAACAAAAGGCAAACTCTGCACATGGAAATGCCCTGTAGCACCTTCAGGACAAAATGGACATCTGTTTTTCTCAACTATTTCAGCTGGCCTAATAAAGGCATCATCTCTTCCCATGGAAAGCAAGAATACTCCTGCCGATGAAAAGCCCACTATGGAAAAGGAGAGGAGGTTCACAGCATGGGGCAGAAAAACAGCTCCAGAACAACCTGCAAAACGCTGAAAGCCTTCCAATATACCTGCCCGAATCATTTCCAAACTTCCAACTAGAGATTCAGAATACAAGGCCTCGCTCCGAGACCTCTATGAAACAAATGCAACATTTTCTGTTGCCATGGAGTTCTTCACAACCAGAAGGCATCCTTCACGTTCTGTGTGACTACAATCACAGAGGGGAAGAAGCTATCAGAAATCAGCAGCACACGTTTTAATAAATTTCTATAAAATTACTATCAGGAGCATTGTCATTGAACCACAATATAAAAAAATCCACACGCATCCTCCTCCTTCTGTTTTATTTTTGTGCTAGAAGCTCCTTCTTACAGTATACCCTTAATTATAATGCAAAAATCGACCCAGGCTGTAACATTTAAATACGGAAAAAAAATCTGTTGTTCAGCTTTAATACACAGTGGAAATGTTTTCAGCGTTCACTTGGAAAGAATTAGACAAATTTTTAAGTGGAAAGGTGAAACTGTTTCAAAATACGATAATTTAGAAAAAGTTTTGTCTTATTGAAGTTGGGCAGGGTTGAAAATCCTTCAAAGTTGTTACTTCAGTAAATTGATGGTAAAATCAGTTTGCTCAAGCTTTGAGAGTCTGTTTCTGGAATCAAAAAGAATCCTAAAATGTCCATAAGAGATTTGTAACTGAGACATTATTTTCTGTCTATTGTTTGTCAATCTGCAGACTGTATTACAGGAGCAATGAAGCTCAAAATGTTGCAGATGAAAAGCATCTCTCCTTTTTCCATTTACCCACAACTTGAGCTTCACACCTGAATAAACTGTGAAAGATACACTTTTGAGAACAACTTAGAGCAGAAAACCTCCCATGTTTAAAAAGGAATCATTTCACAATATAAGATGGAGTTTGAAGTACAGGACAAAAAAAAAAAAAGAAAAAAAAGATTTCAAATATAGAAAGGGAGATTTAAGTTATCTGGAAGAATAACCTTCTAATAGGAGGAATTCATAGAGACTTGCCTAGGCAGGTGGTAAAATCTCTACCACTGAAATCTTTTTAAAGAAAAGATTAAACAAACATCTGTCAGGAATGACGTAGATATGGTTGAACCCCTCCCTGAGGGAAGGTGCTAGATTAGATGACTTCATGACATCTTTTCCAGGTCTGATTTCTATACGATTCCCTAGTAACTGAACTTCCTGAACTATTTACAAAAAAGCAGTACTGGAATTAATATTAAAAGATGCTTTAAGAAAAAAAAAAAAAAAGAGTAAGAGTTCTTTTCCCTCTGCCAGCCATTTTATTAGTCGCCATGAAAGTACCTTGTTTAGGAGACTGAGGAAAGCTATTTGCATCGTGATCAGGATTCAGAAGTGAAAGATTCAAGGCCAATCTCCTGTGTAAAACACAGTGTAGAGTGAAAAATCTGGAGATTTCCAGGGCTACTAGTTAAAGCACAATCATTCAGTTTTGAAATACTCACGGGCTTGGTGCTGTACCAACCGCAGAACAGTGCAGTGCCAGTTCACAAAGAAACCAAAGTATCAAAAGAACTTTGCGAGATTCTTGCTTGCTCTTTCCCTGCTGGATGCCAGACTCCTTGGAACACATAGTGCTTTCACGAGCTGTGAGCACCACAAATGCTTTGAGAATAATTTAAAGTTGAGATTTTGCTTGTAATGGAATTTAGTTTTATAGCATGAAAATCTTCCAAGAAACAGAATTCCTTCCTCTATGCAAGTCTAACGATCTAACCGTGCCAGGCCTAAAACCGCTATTAATTTAAGAAAGACTCTAGGGAACATACTGGGATGCAAGAAGAAAAAATATGCTAATCAATTATTAAGTTAATTTTAGGAGCACAAAAAGAGGCAAACTTTAGAAAGTTTCTGCAAAGAAAGTGAGGACTACATTTCTACTTTTGCAGTGACTGTGTTTTGTGTTTTCTTTTTCAATGCAAGCACAAACCTTGAGCATCAGTTTCCACACTGCTCAGTCTGGGATACACACTTGTAACCTAGTGTTTCATAGTGTTCTATCACTTAACTTACTGGTATTGGTAACGTATTCTGAGATTTCTGAAAAGTTTTTACTGGGAGAATTTAACAGTAATACTGTGTACCATATACCCCTCAATTCTGGGTTAAAGTACAATTTTACCATCGTTTCAATGATTTTTGTCAAGGCTGAAAAATCAGAGCACATGAAACAGAAGAGAGTTAGTCACAATGTCATACTTCTCTAGTCAAAAGAATATTGCTTTACCCACAACTTCTTCAGTTATGCAATTAGGCTTTTATTTATTCTTCTCTAAAAAGTTTGTGCTATAAGAATCAACTTTCTGTTCATTTTTATTTAAATTCCAGATTCAGACAAAGATTGGACAGAATATTGCATTTAATTGTTATCTGTTTTAAAGTTACCCTCTGTCAGGATCTGATAAAACAAAAAGTTAATAAATAGAACTGTCTAAAAAGTTTACTGAAAAAATTCATTAAAATAATTCCTTCTATGACCTGAAACACTGTTTTAATGATGTCCCCCTGTAAAAGATGGAAAAAAAGCAGAGTCTGACTGAACACTGAACCATAATTGTACATACCCACATCTTTGACTTTCTGCTGCATTAATAATAGAGCAGTATTAGTTTTGAAATATCTGAAGTGAATGGCTCATTAATTTTTCACCTTAAGCTTAATAGAAATTTGACAAACAGTTTTATGCTGAGAATAGACACTCCAAGCAGGACTTCACAGCACACGATAAGAATAAATTAGAGCATGAAAGACAGAATAAAGTGCGTTTGGTCAAATAAGATGGTTCTGTCATTCAATTGCCTGAAGTGAACAGTTAGTTCAGTGCATTTCTGTGAAAGAGGTATTCTTCCGTTTACGCATTCCCAGCCTATCTTCTGCATGGCCCTTTGTCAATACCTGATCTTGTATTAACCACGACAAAATCAAAAATGTATAAACTGACACATCATAGACATTTATATCATTTGCGCTTTGAACTTGCATACAGCTTCCCCCCGACTTTGCTGATACATTCAATAGCTGTTACGTTTCCATTGGTTCTCATGAAGCTCGTCACAATGATTTCTTTATATTGCCCTGCAAAATCAGTTTATCCGTGGTTTTCCTGACTTACATCTAACCATATGCCCAGACTGAAAGGGACTGTGCGGTGCAGTGCAGTGCAAAGGCTTGCACTGTCACACTGGTGCATTACACATCAAGATTTGAGGTTTTTTTGTTGTTGCTGTTTTTGCACATTGCTCTTCCAATGAATAGTTCCACAAAGTAACACCTTTTCCTAAGACAAATCTTATTGACTTCCTATATATTTTTCAATGGCACTATTAGTATGAGTATAGTCATACTCATATGAAATTGCAGGATTTGATTCAAGCAGATTCTTAGAATATAGATCCCGTCTAACCTCTGGTATAAAATGTATCCATCTGCTACACCTCACAAAGTCACTGACATTTTTTTCCTTCCTAAATTCTCTCTTAGATCATGGGAAGAAAAATAAACTGATTCTGGCTGTCATTTCTTGCTGGAAATGGATACAGTGAGAATGTTGATCCAGAAAAACTGATGCTGTTCTCCAAGCACTTATGAACAGGTAATTCTGGGAAAGCCCCACATCTGCTCAGTGTTTGGACTTTGAAAGTCAGATACGTGTTTTTCTGCATATGAAGTCAAAAGGAGAGCGCTTCCTCCATCTCTCTAAAGCAAAGAAAATGGTGCTGATCACCTGTGGTGCTTAAAATGGAAGTCAGAATGGATTTTATTAATGGGAAGGAGAAGACCATAGCTTCAGACTTAAGAGAGTATCTTGAGAGGTATAAGCTAAAAATATCAGCAAGGATAAGAAAAATAACTGGTATAGAAAAATGTTATTCAAGAGGAGAGCAGAACCTGGAGCAGATGCCCATGGAGTAGAAGTGGTAACAAGCACTTTCCTGCTATGTCTTTATTCAGTTCTCTATGAGTTATCCACTAGATTTACAGTGTGGAACGTATGTCAGTTTTGAAGTACTTTGCTTCACTAGCCACTGGTAGTAATATGGAGGAAGAGAAAAGCATTTGCTTCTCTTTTGTAAAAAAAGAACGTTGAAATTCTGCAACCAGGGATTTTAACAGCTGCCCCAACTAAGGACTTTCAAAGCAGCTTTACAGGCAATGAAGCATGAGATGATGAACTGTTCTGCCAATTACAACAGCACCGTGGCAGCTTGCATTTCAGGACGCATGATTCACAAATGGACAAAGGATGCTTAGAACTATGTACTGATTTGAGATATGGGTGAGAAAGACAGCCGTGCCTATAAAATGTTTATGCACATTTACAGAAAAGACAGAACTTAGAGGCAGTGAGGATCACCTAGAAGGAAAACAAGTCACTGGGAGTACTCAGAAAGCATCTGAAAAACATTTTCAAATTTTTCTTCACATTGGTGATGGACAGAAAGACTCCTTTAAAAACACTTTTTAAAAAAATCCACATTCTCATGATATCAAGAGTTAATCAAAAGAGTTTAGAAGAAAAACATCCTATATCACACCACCTGTCATAAACTGCCAAGAGTTAACAAGACCATACATTCATTGATACATACAAAAATACGCAAGACTATAGAGAGATTGTTTTGCTTTACAAAGTATATTCACTGTATTCTGTTTACATCACATTTTATCAATGGAGTGGATGCAAATCTGGTTATATGGTACCCAAGACTGTTCCTTAAACAGATTTCTGTTGCCCCTCAAAATAAAACTAGAAATTCTGTAGCTGATATGAGAAGAAAATATACCTCTAGAACCTGCTGTCATGTTTCTCCCTCCCTCTCGAGGAAATGTGCTTAACCAGTATGAAAGAGAAAAAAATGCCACTCTCCTGTGGCATTTTTCGTGACTAAGTCATGAAAAGGAAAGAGTAATTCGTCCACATATTACAAATAGCCAAAACATATTCTTATGTCCTAGTAAGAATGGAATGTAACAAGGGAGAAAGGACAAGGTAATTCTTAGTCTTCCTGTGTGCGCAAATGCTCATCTCACCACTGAATGAAAGAAACTCTCCACTGCCAGGCAGCAGTTTGGGCCATGTGACATACAAACTACTATCCATCCTTTTGACAGTGATGGTAGATATTCAAAAGGGTTGACAGAAGTTGTATGGGTTACAAGACAAAAAATAAATAGCCCTCAATACTTTAAAAATAAGTTTATTTTAAAAAACCCATAATCATAAATTTCAGTTTCTGCACAATTTGTTCTTTGCATGCATACTGAATTCAAACCAGCATCTTCAAAACTTTGCTATTTAATTTTGGATTTTATTTGAGGCATTCTTGATACCAAAGCATCTGCTTAGCATCTTCTACCTTCATTAAATTTAAGAACACAGGTACTTCACACCATAAACACTCAAAAACATTAGCCACATAAAAAATTTACCACAAAATGCTGCAGCCATGTTACCCGAGTCTTAAATTGGATACTACGTATCACTAAGGACTGCAAAAATAAATACCACAATTCTTATTTAAATTTTAAATCTTTGCACCAAATTAGTGATTCAAACATGGTATGATAAAACAATTCTACAACAAATTTATTGTCAAGTGATATTTTGTATTTTCCTAAAATATGTAGAAGTATTAATCAAATGGAATTCAGCAAAACTGCTTGAAGTGATTGTTTTGATGCTCAGAATTACTGCATAACCCAAAATACTATGTTTCAGACATATACTTGGACTTTTTTTTATCTTTCTTTTAGAATAAAACTACTTCATGAATCCTATATCTGCAAGTCTTATGTTTGAAATATACCTATTTGTTGCTCCCAGAAAATATATTTCCCAGACTATTAACTATACGATGTTCTTGAACGGGAATCTGGAGGGAAGTGTGCATGTACATGTGTGTGCATGAGGGAACACATCAAACTACTGTACTAAGCTTGACAGAGGTGGTTTTTGAAACTGAAATATTATAGAACATTTTGAATTCAAGTGTCAAACACATTATGGAATTTGTTACCAGTTTCATTGAAAAAAATCTACTTTGCTCTGTGTCTGAGAGCTACTTGGGTCCATCCCATCTGCCTGTATATCTGGGTTAAGTACAGCCCTAGCTCAAGTTTATTCCCTTGACCATGGTTGTGCTACGGCTGAATTTTGCCTGCTCTGTTGAAATGGACACAGAAAACATCATCGGATCCCACATTCTGCTACTGCAAGGTTGGAGCATTCCCTTAAATATTATTTGAAAGCAAGAATTTTGAAAACATCAAATTATAGAGTAAGAGTAAGCTACTATGTAAGTGACATGAAACCTATTCCATACTTCATAGTTTATAATATAATTCATAGACACACATTTAGTCTTGAACATAAGCACTTTACATTTGCTTCCATAATGCTTTTTACCTCTAAGGTAAGTAAATGATGGTTTTTTCAAAAAAGAAAGTTATAATACCCAGACTTTATAACTGCCTTTTCCAATCTGCAGTGTCATATTCCAGTCAGACCTTACGTAGTTTCTGATACTGGTTTCCTTTTCCTGTCTGGTAGCAGCCCACAGTGACAAAAACAGCAATGATGATAATGCAGCAGCTCGCGTATTCTGAGTGTGCAAGCAGCTTTTCTTTAGTTTATGGCTAGTTATAGTAATCGGCTGGTTACTAACTCTTCCACGCTTTTTGAAGGAGATGCAAGGATGAGAATAGGGAATAACTGGTATCGGTCACTTTACTTTATGTTTGCCCAGCAGAACCAAAGATTTCTCTCCCTCCTGCAAAAAGGATCCAGGCAGCCCACCAAGCATGGGTATCTACTCAGTAGTGGAACCATTAAGCTACACTAGCAGATAAGGCACAAAGAACCTCCTCTATGAATTATGTTTCCTGTTAACCATTTCAAGAAATAAGCAACTTCTGGCACATTCAAGAGTTAATGGGCTGGTCTTCTAGCTTGTTCACTCATGAAATAAACTTTGGTTTTCTACACTGGTGATGGCCACTGTAGTTGAAACAAACAACAAACATGGAAATGAGACACTGATACAGATTTCCTTCCCTTCAGTGATGATCAAGACTACAAATAGCAAAATAACTGTCTTGCTTTAGGTGAAATATGTTTGCAGCCACCAGAATATATATCAGGTTACACATGCCATCATTGTTCTGGTTACGAACAAGCATGGAGTCCTGTTTACCCACAAGAATGAGATTTATTGTTATTAAAAATAATAAAAGCCCTACAACACTCTACAAGGAATGGAATGGAAATAGAGAATCTCTAAGAAAACACTGAAAGTGACAGGTTTAGGATACCAGTTATTTTGTTTATAGCATGTAGTGAACATTGCAATGACTCAGAATCACATGTTATCTGTATATATTTCGTGGACAACATGAAATAAAATTGCATATGTTATCTGTGGTACACTATGCTTTTCTTACAGTAATATATTTCTCTGATTTATTCTTCCATATTTGTTTGAAAGTCACATTTTGGCTTCAGTTTGATGACATATGGGGTCATCCAAGAATTTGAAGTCTCCCCCTTTTCCCACAGCTTGTTACTTATTCTCTCTCCCCACACTGCAGTAACATTAATTGTGCCAACACAATTGTTTCAGTGGCCATACTATGAAATAGATCAGCAAACTTTCTTGAAGTTCTTTAAAGCTAGATCAGTTCCCCAACCCGTACCACAGCAGTGCTCTTAACAGATAAATCAGCAGAGTAGGAGGTAAGCTGGGACAAGGAGGTAGATGGGGTGGCAGGAATTCCTCTAATGCCACCCAAAGCCTTGTATTGTCAAACCACAATTACAGAGGATACTCTTGTCCTCTAGAACACAAAGGGACTGTTCCTTGCAACAGAATGACACTTAAATATGCACATCAATTCAAAAGCTACTTACACCTTTTTTTTTAAAAAAAAATCTTTATAGTTTCCATTTTCTCTAGGGTTCTTATTTAAAAAAAAAAATGCTTGTATTTTATTCAAAAGGAAGCACCATATAACCTTAAATTTGAAAAAGCAGATCCTGATAATACAATCCTCACACAGAAAAAAAAAAGTTACTGTGTTACAGTCTGGTTTATAAAGAGCTAACTGGTAAATCTATCATACTCATGCAAAAGTTGAGTAATGACCGATCAGAAATGAGATGTTTATCACAGTTCAGATCCTAATGGACAGATGCCTGCATACACACAACTAGGTAATTGGAATCAAAAGCAACAAGAATCCTCTTGTCAGCCCCAGGACTATTTTAAATATTGAATCATGGCACACATTGAATCAGCCTTCTGCAGATATTTCTGGTTCCCGCCTGCAAGGGTTGAAGCAAACCAACAGGATGTCTTCACTTTCTGTCCATACGTGAAAAATGCTGGTTTACATATGCTCTGTTGATTAAGACCTCAAAATTTATTACTGTTCAGTTGATATTCTGGAACATTTCTGCAGTGATGTATGAGGCATTTACTTTTATTCTGTATGAATACTCTGATTTAAAGTAACAATTCTACGCGTGTTGCATTCTGGTATTAAGGTACACAATTGGGTTGTTTTTTTGCTCCTTTTTGTCTCTATATTATGTTAATGAATGTAAAATCAGGATGGCCTAGATTGCTTTCTCTTCTCATTCTGCATAGCTCTGTAGCTCCCCCTTGCCACATTTGTTTTCTTATCAGCAAAATATTTCTGAAGTTCTTTGCTCCTAACTGTAGATACTTAGCATTTCACTCGTGAAAAATACCAGTAAGACAATCCCCTTACTTTCTCTTTTGACTGCCATCTGTTAAGCTTCTCCTCAGAGAAATTAGCAAGTTTCTATATTGGAACTCTGAACTGCAAATACGCCATCATCTGCAAAACTTATGAAAAGAATCCCAATTGTAAAAGATAATAGTCTCATATAAAATTACCAGAGAAGACTGAAACATAAACAGAGGGCATTGTCCAGATGATACATGAAGGCTTTTTGTGGCACCTAAACAAACAGAGCAGTCTGGAAAATGTCAGAACTACAGAACAGCTGAGCTTGGAAGGGACCTGTGGAGATTGTTGAAGGACAAGCCACCTGCTCAAAACAGAGTCAGCTAGAGCAGGTTGCCCAGGACGTTGTCCAGCTGGGTTTTGAGCATCTCCAAGCACACGCCACAACCTCTCTGGGCAACCTCTTCCAGCGCTTGACCACCCTCACCACACAAAAGCTTTTCTTATGCTTACGGTGAATTTCCTGTATTTCAGTTTGTGCCTGTTGCCCCTCCTCTATTCACTGAATACCACTGGAGAAGAAACTGGCTCCACCTTCTTCCACCTCCCATCAAGTATTTATGCACATTGGTAAGATCCCCGCAAGTCTTCTCTGCTCAAGAATAAACAATCCCACGTCTCTCAGCCTCTCCTCCTATGTCAAATGCTCCAATCCCGTAGGCACCTTCATGGCCTTTTGCTGCACTCTCTCCACGATGTCCACGTCTTTTCTGTTTGGGGGAGCCCAGAACTGGACCCAGCGCTCCAGGTGTCATTTCACCAGCGCTGGAGTGGAGGGGAAGAATTGCCTCCGTTGACCTGCTGGCAACGCTCTTCCTAATGCAGCCCAGGATGCTGTTGGCCACCTTTGCTGCCAGGGCACCTTGCTGGCTCACGCTCAACTTGTTGTCCACCAGGACCCGCAGGTCCTTTTCTGCCTAGCTGCGTTCCAGCCAGTCGTCCCCCAACGGGTGCTGGTGCATGGGCTTATTCCTCCCCCGTGCAGGACGTTGCATTTCCCTTTGTTGAACTTCATGAGATTTCTGGCAGTCCATTCCTTCAGGTTACTGAGGTCCCTCTGAATGGCAGCACAGCCATCTGGTATGCTAAGCTGCAAGCAGAACAGCAACCCTGAAGCCTCAAATGGGTGCCTCTTCTGAATTTGAGATAAAGCAAGCAAGTAGTGATCTGGAATGTTTGCTAATCAGTGATGGCAGACCCTAACTCCATATACAGCAGACAGAATAGGCAGAGATAGGGATACACTGATAATGGTATACTCTGGATTATTAATCCTTAAAGCTATCAGGGACACAGCTGTCTGAATCAAGCGCCTCCCCAGGATGATGCAAAGCATTGCAGTCAAAACCACTTATTTTATCCATCTGAATACCAATACAATTTCTAACTCCTAACTTTAGACTCCACACATAAGAATAGCTGGATTTAAAAAAACACCATCTAAAAGCATAACATTTTGGGAATTTGAGATAACTGGGGAGTCAGATACAATCTACTGCTGGTTTGTTAGCTTTTTTCCCTGCAAAACAATTCATTGGTAAATATTAGTGCCCAGCTAATAGTCTCCTATAATGCTGTAATAAGTGTCCCTGATGTGCTATAACACTGTTGTAACTTTTTTTAGGCATTACAGGATAATTCAAGAAAACAGTTTAAAAACAAGAAAGTCTCTAACATTCTGTCTGAAAATGATACAAAATTAATGTATCTTCTGTTTTAGCAGGGTTAATTTTAACATCAAAATAATAAGGAAGTTGCAGTGTTAATTTTACTAGTATGATCTTAACATAAACAAATTTCTAAAAGAAGATAAATCTACTAATAATGCATGTCTATTAATTCAAAGTATATTAATACCATTTAACTTTGTTTTAGTGGAGCATGCCATTGGAAATGCAGTGATGCTCACTTTCAAGTTAAATTCTGACTGTATGTATCAAAGGCATAAGAGCAGTTAAAAAACCCCTCTATCTGGTTGCATGTGTTCTATAGGGCTTGCACCCAATTCAAAGAGAAGTATGCTTAAATACAGAGAAGAAAAATCAGTGTTTTTAAAAAGCCAGATTGCAATGAAAGTGTTCTGAGTTCATCTTTAATTTATTAATCTTTCACCTGCAAGATTAGATATAGTATATATATTTGGTGATGTACCAGTAATAATTTGATTACAATTACTGAAGAAAAAGAATATCCTGGCAAGTCAAGCTCAAATGACAGTTTTCTGGAAAGAAGATACAGGTGTTCTCAAAACCCTTAATTAATCCTGTTTATAGTACAGAGTGGAGAAAGAGCTATGCTCTGAAAATCCTAAAATTCTGAATCTATGGAAATCCTTGTAACATGTATTGGTTCATTTTTTGGATTACAGAACAGAGACAAATAAACTATAATCTATTTGCAGCGCTCCTCAGAGACATAAACACTGGTATTTAATTTACTTAATAACTTGCTTATGTATTTGCAATGTTTTATTATGTTCATGCTGACTGCTGTAACTGCTGTATTCAGCTTCAGAAGGCTATTACAAACACCCACGAGAGCAGGATTTTGTTTTGTGCACAAGAGCACATTGTATGTTAAGTATTCATTCAAAACTCCAAATGGAGTCCTTGGCTCTAAGTGATTCCTGAACCACCTCTTGTAAGAAGCTTTGGATCCTCACTGAGGTAACTTATGCAACTGAGCTTGTGTCACCTGAGATGAGCATGTAAAATAAATCATTTTGTTGAAATAACAGAGTTGAAGAGCTAGTTAATGTTTAGGCTAAAACCCCTGAAATTCAAGGACAATTTGAGTTAGGAATAACAGAAGCAAAGAAAATTTGAAACAAAAAAGAAAATGAGACAATACTGAAAAAAATAATTTCTTGTTAAAGAAGGGTAGAGTAGCAGCATAATTTCAGAATATTATATTTAAGGTCATGTTTTAAATTGTAAGTCAGTGATAAACATAAATTCCTACACGTATTTTTGAAAAATGCTTGGGATTATTTTTCAAAGTAAATCCTTAAGAACAACAATTCCACAAATATAATGGAGATTATTGCCAAATATAGGTATTAAAATTCTGCAGAAAATAGGAATATTATAATCAATCTGAATTATTACTTAAAACTAAGTTAAACAGAAAGTGCCCCTTTCGATAATCCAATGTTTTGAAATTTATTTCAAATGCCAGAGATAATTTGATGTTCACCTTCTCTGAATTACAGTAACTCCTTATTGATGAATATTACATTTCTCTGTAAAATAAATTTCCTACTCAATTCAAAGGAGCCTTCACAGGTATAAAACAATGTATATCCAAATCTCCCATAACATGCTACTTCCAGTTCAGCTTATATTTCCACAGCTGTAAATTATCTGCATTGTACATTTGCTCTGTAGAAAAAAAAAGTTTTGTTTTGAAATAAACTTTTCTTCCTCCCCAACTTATCATGCAGTCACTACTTTCTTGGTTTGGGTTGGTTTTGGTTTTTTGTTTGGGTTTTTTTTTTAATATTTTGGCTAGTTTATATTCACATACAAACTAATGTATCCATCGGCAGTAACTTGTTAGTGGATTTTTGTGATCTCAGGTTCTTAAAAGGAGAAAGATCTGAAAAAGACCAAACACTAACAGTATAAAACAAGTTGGAAGGAATAAAGAAAATATAATGCTAGAACAAGGAAAAATGAACGTGAAAAACAATAGAAACTTTACAGAACAAAACTAAAATATTGAAAAATAGATATCGGTCTCTTATTATCTAAGAAAAGGCACAGATCATATTCTTCTAACGGCCCCTCAAACCTACAAGAGAATTAACTTGATAATGGAAATCAACTATCATTACATATTCTTCCCTGCTCCAGAGTTAACTTTTTAAAATTAGTTGGCAATATTTTTCATTATTTTTTAAACTTTAAAATTGGTGATCTTCAAAAACAACTTCTAAAAATCCTTTATAGTTAAAAATATTTTCAATTCCTTATTGGATATTTTAAAATTAAATATTTTATCTGCTTTGATGCAAAATGAAACTACTAAATTGGTGAACCCAAAAGTTACCAGTCTCAGTTGCTTTGATTTTGAAAGGCATCAGTGTAACCGCATTATCCTAAAGTAGTTTTTAGTCGCTCATTTTCCCCTCAGAACTATATTATCCCCTTATTCCTCCCTCCTAAGTAGTCAGTATGGCATACCATAGGAGTCATATAGTGGACTAGGCACATCAATGTCTCTGCCTCCAAAAGCTGATACTGATACCAGACACTGAAATATTTAAGTTATCAGATACATTTGTTCACCTGATTAAATATAACAATGAAACCCCCATTATCTTTTCTTCAAAGGATTTCAAAACTCTTTTTAATTTAGCTTTCATTGTGTGCTAAAATTTTCTGACTATACACGTGGTATTTTGTTGAAACACTACATTTCAGAAGCAAAATATAAGCAGAGAAGTTCCATAGATTTTTCCCATTCTCTTAGGCAGGCTTAAAGCATTGTTTATAACTAATGTATACGTGTTATCCTTATTCATTTTCAGTCCCTTCTCCTTTTAGAAGAAATAAAAAGGCAAGACTCTCTACAGCTCCCTCAAAGAACATACTCTTCCTAGCTCATTTCTTACTGCAAGATTAGAAGGACACAGCAACATTGAACTGTCCTTTGTTCCTTTTATAGTATTAAATGTGCAGAGCTCACTCAGGTCATAGGCAAATCATAAAATCCATTCTTTTTCTTCTATTTTTACAGCAAAGAACATAGGTTAGAAGAATCCCAAAAGAGCAGTGGAGGAGAAGAAATCAATACATATCTAGTTTCATTTTGACTGTTACCCTGAAGTTTAATGAATTTTAAATGATACCTAGAAGCACATAGAATATATACAGACTGACAGAAATGCCTATGCAAATCTTACTCTTCATAGCAGTTGCACCTCAACTAAACCACTGAACACAAGGCAACTCTCCTCTTTTATTTTTTTTTGTTACAAAAAGAGTGGTACTAGAAGAGAATATAATAATACACTACAGAAGATGCTCCAGACTCGCCACTACTTTCCTCTAAGTACCAGCAAAGAGCTTGCAGCAAGTGAATTTTTTTCACAAGCTGAAACTGCAATGGACCAGACTGTCCTCTTCTGTAAAAACACACAGGTCCATGGAAGAAACATTAATCAAACTATCTGCAAAAACCGTACCAGGAAGACGAGCTGTTTATGCTACAGGTCAGTATCAAGTACAACATTCCTTATTTCATTTTTTCATCAATGTTACAGATATTTGCAATGGTGGTATCTTGAAAACTTCGTAAGTGTGGACAGTGCTAATCAACATTCTCCCTTTCAATGGTTTACTATTAAAATTTAATCTCCTGTGATACCTCCAAGGACTATCCCTGTCTCTGAAGATGGGACCTCAAGGTTTCAAAGGCCCACAGCATCTACCTCTATCAAGACGACTTGAAATGTCTGAATTTAGATATACAGAAAGCACACATGAATTCTAAAAGTACTTAGGACTCAGAACTCATGTGTGTGCCTGGATCTTACGGTAAAATCCCGCCATACGAGCTTCTGGTTCAATAACTAAGTGTGGTGGCACAGCTACATAAATAGACTTTATTATGGCCTACCAATACATGTATGTGCATGTGCACACCCACCCACACAAACCCCATGTCACATGAAATAGAGACCCTCCAGCTGCCATTGACAGTGGCTGCTCCAGAACTAGAAGCAGCATGGTCATGTTTCTGGAGAGCATAGTCTGGGCAAATAACTCTTACCTGTAAGTAGAGTTAACAAGCTCTGACGTGCTGCTGTACTAAGACAAGCCTCACCCAGGATTTTTTCAATGGGAAAGCAACAGCATTACTCCCTTGCATCACTTAATCATTACTGTAAAGTTCATTCAGCACTTATTTCAAAATATGTTTGATAATCTAACCCTCAATGTTGCCTCTATTCTGATTCTACTACTTTACTGTCACAATTCAGTTCCATGGATTTTTTGCCTGAAGTTACACGAAGTTGTACAAAGCTGGTAAGCTATCACCACAACTCTACAATAGATAATAGATGCTCTTGACACCATCACATTGATAGGCAAAAGCACAAACAAATATACAGAAATATGGTTCATTGAAAGAAATGAAGAAATACAAATAAAAAGAACACATGGACTATTATAACAACATGGGTTAAAGCAGTTATTTTCATAAAAGGAATGTGTCACAAGCAATCATCACTTCCATGTTATTTCATCTCTTTCTCAGTACCGGTAGAAATAAATAGATGTCACATTTGTACATTCCATTGGCACTGTTCCATTAACGTGACACTTGATGTATTATGTGATTGCCTCTACAATATGTAACATCATTCTTTATTGTCACAGGTACTGTATTTCATGCAAGTGTGCAAAACTAGCATTTGCAGTTTTATAATAAACTATTTCCTGCCAATAGTGTTGTAAGAAAGTTGCAATTTGTCCTCAAGCATCTGTTTGCTGCTCAGAACAAATATTTATAGCCACTCAAAGATCAAGTATTATTTTCCCATGCATTCTCTGCAGACATTTCATTCTCAAACATGGTATGCTGTATGAGATCACTTAAGTCAGTGAGACAGAACTGACTGAACAGTTTAGTTTTCCATCACTGTTCATTATAAGGCAAAAATTCAAGTATTCCTTAACACAATTTCAGGTTACCAATTCATAGTTCCATTTTACTGCCTGCAGTTCAACTGCAGTAAACAAGTTTAATATTAAAGTAATAACAGATCAGAGGGCAAAAATACTACTTTAGTCTGTAGATACAGCTGATCTTTTTTATTGTGCTTTTACTTCATATGTGGCTTTTGCACAAACATCAATACAACAATTATGTGGAAATAATATTAAATGCTGTGAAACAAGCAAAAATTTACTACATGAAAAAGCACAAGGTATTACTTTTGTTACAACTCTATTTTAACTAAAACAATTTTCTTCAATTTCGATTTAATCTGGTTAAGCAATTCTAAGTCCTGTTAACCTCTAAAATGAACTGAAAATGTAGCTCAGGACTAAGCATGGAGAGGGCACTGGAAAGATGTTCCATTACTCAAGTCACAGTCATCAGTGCCGAGTACTTAGTCACAAAGCTAGATGCTGAGAACATGCTAAACGTATTTTAATTAAGTAGATGTATATATCTATGACTGTGCCTTCTGGTTGCACCGATTTGATAGAAAACACAGAAATGAAGGAAATAAGTCCTTTTTAAAAAATCTGGCCCCTTACTTGATTCAGTTCTCAAAAAATCCGATCTTACTTATGAGCAGCAGTTGAAAAGTGGCACTGACTCTTGAGAAATGCTAAAGGGCCAGGACAAAACATAGAAAAAAGAAACCTGAAACAATCAATCACCCAAATTATTTAATATATTAATATGAATTTGCTACAGCCTAATATTTATCTTCCTTACACAATTCTCTTGTACATGTAATTAGATAGTACAGGACCTGTATTGATGAAACTTCAAGTATCTATAAACCTATGTAACTTAATCACAAAATTAGATTTTGAGTTATGTATGCAAACTTGCTTAAATAATAATTTTCCCATCAGAGCTTATTGAGCAGAATAAGATACTGCCTTAGATTAATCGGGCTAATTATATTTCCTTTAAAACCTGTTCAATAATTTTCTGTCTCCTACTGTAAGTATTTCAAATTTTGTTTGTTACCCTCTACCTTAAATCCCCAAGAAAAAAAGTCAGAAACAAATCTATTTAAAATCTAATGAAAAATGGTGTATTTTTCTACCACTGGTTGGAATTGTGCTCGTTAGCATTGGTTCCCTATATTCTGGCTACTGAATTTTAAAATGAAACAATTTTCTTCTGTTCCTAGAAAGTCTTAGTCAACACAATACAAACCTCTACAAACAACCACAAACATGAACTCAATTACTACCATGTTTTTTTCTATCCTTCACCTAACTTAAGTCCTTCATACTGATGTGCTCTCTGGCCTCTGCATGTAATTGTATTTTTCAAGCTGTAACTAAAAATGTGTTTTCTTAAGAATATATATCTCATGTCCAGGGTTGATATTATAAAGTCATTCCATTTAGATCAAAAGCTTCTTAAAGTCATCATTGCACTGTTTCTCACAGGTTTTGGAAAAAATGTTTTTATAGAATCATAGAATCATTGAGGTTGGAAAAGACCTCTAACATCATCGAGTCCAACCGTTGACCCAACACCACCATGCCCACTAAGCCATGTCCCTAAGTGCCTCATCTACTCGTCTTTTAAATACCTCCAGGGATGGGGACTCCACCACTTCCCTGGGCAGCCTGGTCCAACGTTTAACCACTCTTTCAGTAAGGAAATTTTTCCTCACATCCAATCTAAACCTCCCCTGGTGCAACTTGAGGCCATTTCCTCTCGTCCTATCGCTAGTTACTTGGGAGAAGAGACCAACACCCACCTCGCTACAACCTCCTTTCAGGTAGTTGTAGAGAGCGATGAGGTCTCCCCTCAGCCTCCTTTTCTCCAGGCTAAACAACCCCAGTTCCCTCAGCCGCTCCCCATAAGACTTGTTCTCCAGACCCCTCACCAGCCTCGTTGCCCTTCTCTGGACATGCTCCAGCACCTCAACGTCCTTCTTGTAATGAGGGGCCCAAAACTGAACACAGTATTCGAGGTGCGGCCTCACCAGGGCCGAGTACAGGGGCACGATCACTTCCCTACTCCTGCTGGCCACACTATTTCTGATACAGGCCAGGATGCCATTGGCTTTCTTGGCCGCCTGGGCACACTGCCGGCTCATGTTCAGCCGGCTGTCAACCAGCACCCCCAGGTCCTTTTCCACCAGGCAGCTTTCCAGCCACTCTTCCCCAAGCCTGTAGCGCTGCAAGTAGAGAAGTACTGGTTAGACTTACAGGGCTCGCACCATATTCAGTGTGCATGGAATTTGCATTAGGTGCCTGAGTAACCAAAAGTCTGTGTTTTTCATGAAGTATTTCCAAAGGGACTTCATCAGGCTGAAGCAGGAAATGAAACTGTGTCTGTTACATGCTCTTATTCAACTCTATACTCAGGGCAGCTCCTGAAAGAAATGATTGATGTAAAAGAAATCCTGCATGGAAAAGACAAAGTCTATACTGAATCCTCCTTAACCCATTTCTTAACCATAAACACACTGAGATACAGATACGGTACCTACTGCACAAGCTGCTGCAAACCTATATTTACCCTACAGGAAAAACTAATTTTATTATGGTCAGATAACTTGACACTTTCAACAATGGCCAACTACCTGAATAAGAGCTGGCAGCCTACAGTTGGAAATTTCCTCAGATTAGAAAAGTAAATAGTCCACTGAATAATCAAGAGACTGAAATAATTCAGACTAAGTTCTGAAACTGTGAGTGCCTCTTCAGAGCAACCTTTATAAATATAAACCCCCCATTAGCTTTAGTGTTGTTCCATGAAGTTCTGCACCAAGGATACTTTCATCTGTGGTGCCTCCTGTCTATATACAATTTAAAAAGAATAGCGAAAGCTCTATCAGAGGTTTGCTTCAGGTTGGCAGAAGCAGCCATTCTGTATGGAACACACCTGCACTTAGTAACCTGAAGGTATTTGTTTAAAATGAAAAATACTAGAACAACTCATTCAGAGGCACTGCAGAAGCACCAACAATAATCAAGACCTAATGCATTTCCAACATATACACTAAAATTAATTATGAGCTTGACGGTACAATTATTTGGCTTGGATTATGTACAAAGTCAGTCTTGCAATTACAGCTGGGTTGTTCTGCCCTAAAATTTCACAGAAATACTTCTGTTAAACAGTGTACATGTATCTTGAAATGGCAAGAGGAAATTAAACAACTACAGTATGGATTAGTTATTGTGACATTAGCCTTCTTCAAACTGCTCTGGCAATTCTTTACAAATGCAGATTTTTTTAAAAAAATTAAGGATAATACACAATATTATGTTAAAGAGTTAAGCCACACTTTGGCTTTGCGAAAAGTAAAGACGTTTCTTCTGGGACAAGTACTTGACATTAAACAAGTTCTGAGAAGCTTCTTCTCAAATCATAGGTTGATAAAATGACTCTAATTACCTCAACTTAATAATTATTGATAACACAGTATACAAATCATAAGTTTAGTCAAACTCTAAAGCAATGTTATTACAATAAAATTTCTGACTGCTACCAACAATGATCTATGTGTGCTAAGAGTAAAGCTATGCCAACTTGCATTGGAATACCACTCATTTACTTGACCTACCCATAATTATGACAGTGATTTAAAGAACATAAAGTTAAAGTGATAAAAGAAAAAAAAAAATATGTAACTGCAAGCTTTTCAATTTTCCTGAAAATATGCAAGAGAGTGAATTCAGTAAAGCAACCTGGCAAATCCCCAATTCAACAAAAAGCGTTATATATATATATATATTTACTGTTCTGTTCAGGTTCATTACGTATAAGTGATATTACTAAAAACTGTAAGAAATATGTAGGATTCAGACTAAAATGCAGAAAAATGCTTAATCTGGTCAAATGACTAAATATTTTTCTGTTTGGGATTAATTCAGCAGTTGTGAAATTAATGGCAACCCTCAGCAAGTGCTTTCATGCAGAATCAGACTTTAATCTGGGTTTTTTCAGATCCTATGACAAAGGGGTATAATATTTATTTCATTGTTCATTACTTACTATTGCTAATTATACACTATTATTACTATCAAGAACTTTGAGATCTTCCAAAGGAAAACAGAACAAAATGTTAACAGACTATACTAAAAAAACCCTGTACATTTAATTGTTTACACACAGTAAGGTATTTTTCACCGCAGGGGTTCTGAAAATCTTTTGCAAATTTGAATAGGCATACCCAGAACAAGACAGGAACTCTGGTACCCATCAGTCCAACACTTCTAGCTTGTAAAGTGAAACAGCACATTCTAACTTCTAAAGTAACCAAACCAACAAAAGGCATACAGTAAATTCAATGGTCATTGAACTACACGATACACATTAAGCTATACACCGAGCGTGATCAAAAGAGAATAGAAAAGCTGATGCCAATTTAATTTAAAATGCAGGGGAAATCAGATTGGCCAAGGATTACTTCTCTGGAAAGTGGTCAAGAAGAAGATTTACATACACTGGACAAAAATGTCTCTTCACTAATGGTCAAATATATGCATATTAACATCAAATCTTAATCTCAAAACACAGTGTGGGCATTTGTAGTACCTGACAACTGGAACGTCCCTGGCAGGGGAAAAAAAAAAAAAGTGACTTCTTACATATTCTACAGCAATCTTAACCTTGTTCTTGAAAACAAAAAGGGGGAGGGAAAAAAAACCAAACCCCAAAAAAACCAACACCACCAACCCCCCTGCGAAATCCAACCTCTTTAGGTAAATTACTTATCTGCAGAATGGTCCGTAACAAGGCCAGGACAATATGTTTAATCACAATGACTATTTTAAGTAAGCAGTACTTTAAAATGAATGTCAAGAAGATATCTATGGATCAATGCCATCAGAAGGCAAAGCTGGAAGCTGGAACTTGGCATTTAACCCAACTCACGTGTGCTCTGTTCCTGCCATGGCTATATTACAAAGCTATGTAAGTGGAAAGAAAATCCCAAATGACTTCTGGCAAAGTTTTCATCAATACTCCAGCAACTAGGGAGCTCAGACTTAAATAGAACTCTGCATTTAGAATCTAATACTAAGGATCAGTATGCAGCTCACCTATATTAATTTGTAAAATAAGTTCTGGAAGGTGTCTGTAACTATACTTAAGACACTGAGATAGAGAAATCAGGTATGCCAGGTAAGCTGCCACATTTCGTGAATAAGGATTAGAAATGCACTCTGGGAAGAGGGAGTTCTTCTATATTCCTTGGATCTGTAGCTAGAACCTGTATTAACATAAGTGGATTGTCACATTCTACATTCATATGAATGAGTTCTTCAGTAAAATCCAGAGTTGAGTCAAGCTTAGTTATTTGACAGACTGGCTAATAGAAAACATACTGACAATGAAGACTTTTCTACATATTTTTGCCTTTTCCAGTTCAAAGTCTAATCTAAAAGCTCTCTTAAAAGCAATTTATTCAAGTAAAGATGGTGGAAATTGTTGTCAAAGCTTTTACAATGGTAAACATCTGTAGGAATGGAATTCAAGATTTCAAAAGCGGTGCAGGTTTTCAATTCATTTCACTTCAAAGACAAATCACCCAGACCTACCTTAAATTTTGTAAGAGTCATCTTCCTCTTTGCAATGTTTTCAATAGAGAAGGAACTTTTCTTTAAATGAACAAATAAATAAATAACAGAGATCACTTATATTATGTAACCTCCCTGTAATAGCTAAGGCTTCTTACACGTCACTTAAGAAATGCCTTCCTAAGTTACCTCATAGTAAGATTTCTTTCCCTGTGCCTCCCTTTCACAGCGGGAGGCTTTCAAGTCCTCAGGGTTTCAACCCAGTCTCTCAATAATCCACAGTCCCTTGCTTACTTCAGGAGAACTCAATGGCATATAAATTTAAAAGATAACTATTACTGAGCTTCTGACCCCAAACATAAACATTCTGTTATGCATTGAGATACTTAATATTTCTTTTCCAGGTAATACTGTACAATGTTGTGTTTCAAGAGCTATATAATCTGAATGTATGTTCACAGTCACAGGACCAGATCATTTACTAGCACAAACTACTACATTTTTACTGCAGTCAATTTACACCTGCTTATGACTGACTGAATAAATATTTGTATTTACACTCTCAGGTCAAAATTCTGAAAATGCAACTGCAAATCTAGTGTTTGGCCTAAAATATTTTGAGGAATGCTCATTTTCAAAAAGCATTTTAACCTTCAATGAAATAAGGACTTAAAAAATGAATTTCTGAAAATGATGCTGAATCGTTAATCATATTTCAAAACCTTGAGTTAAATATCTATATGTGGTGCTCAGTGTGTAGGTAATTACTCTGAGGTTGACAATCAGACATTGACTTCACTATACTTTCAAAATAATTAACTCCAGAGAACTACAATACAGTGATAAGTACTTTTCGTACTTCCAAAGCCCAACTTCTTCTCAGGTTGTTTTCAAATGGCAGGTTAACTGCATAAAGCTGGATTTGTTGATCATTTTGCAATACTGTGCATACTGGAGTATTGGTATTATCTACACTAAATATATGTTTTTTTTTTTAAAGCAGGATTTCAAGCAATCGAGTGCTAATCTGCAATACTAAAATGCTATCTCCTACATTATTTGTGCTCATTATTAGGATGAATTACAACAAATTTGCTGTGTTCTTTCTGTTTTTTCCAATGTAATGTTACTGAAACATACAGGACTTCGATAAAATAGAATTTAGTTACATACATCATTTTGTATTCAATGTTTCTTAAGGATCTTCGCAAGACAACGTGTTCTAAAGTTCAAACACTCAGAAGACACTGAAGCATCCATTATGCACTTACTTATTAATGCACTTAATTATTAATTAGTAGAAAATACCAAATGCTATTGAAACTATTTTTTTTTTGTTCCTAACAGAAATGAAACAATGTTTCTCAGATACCAAAATTATTGCATACTAATATCCTCACCGCTCCTTTTGTGGTCAAGAGCTATAATACATTTTTCATAAATAGGCAGGGTTCCTTAATGAATAGTTTACAGATAACAAACAGTTGCAATGGCTAAATGGGAACATGGCAAGGTCAGGTGTTCAAATATATCCCAAGATGACCCAACCAGGTTAATCTCTACGACCCAACCAGGTTAATCTCTACAGCTGCTCCTTCCTAAAGCAAGGTGTTCAGTTTATCTTGCACCAGCATAGCACCACTACCAGCTATAATATAGGCCTAACTTGGCAATGGTATTCCTGGTTACATGTACCTCAAAAGGCAGAGGCGATTCGCTTTGCTCCATTACCTTAGTTCATAATTTCAGAATAAAAACATACACTTTACTAAAAAACAATTAACAGGTATTTTCTGCATTTAATAAAGAAATCAGAAGTATAAAACACAAGTTACACAGAGATTAACAAAAGAATTACTGCTCTTGCATTAGAAAAACATTAAATGATATAAAAAATATCTTTTCATGCAAAATAAATATATGTATTTGGAAAATACTTCCGCTCTAGAATGACATTAACTTTCTCTTTAAAACAGGAATAATATTCATTGAATATAAAAGTAAATGTAGATTAAACTAGCAGGTGTAGCACTTGCTAGTTCTACAGAGAATACTCCTATTGACAACAGAAGATTCTCTTTCAAATAACCGTGGGGATTAGTCTACAATAAATAACAAGTAATGGACAATAAATAGCAAAATGTCATTCGTAATGACAGACTAAAATGAGCCTTTCTTTGCTAATGTCTTCAAAATGCTTACCGGAAAAAGTTTTAAACTCAAACAAGCAAGCAGTATAACGAAGGACACAATTCAGCTGAAATTTTGCCTACTCGAACAGAGACTAATTTGGACAGCAGTTTTGCTACTAACAAGACCAAAGGAGTTTAGCCAGGTCTTACAGATTACTATCCATTCTTGAAGTAATATTGCAGACCCCACCAAGTAGAGGATGGATGGGTAAATATAGTCTGAAATATTTTACGCTGCTAGCGGTGAAACATGCGTGCGTCAAAAATAAGAGTGAACTACAGACAAAATAGTGTTTGAGTATGAGGCTAAAAAATAAAATCAGATAAATAAACAACTTTTTCAAAGGGGAAAGAATGAGTTCCCTCTGTATTTCAGTGGGATTTTACTAAATCTTACCAGTTAGTATGAAAATAGGAAATAGTATCTAATCCAAAGGGAAGACAGGCTCTGTATGATAATAGAGAAAAAAATGTAAGTGGAGGTAATGACAGCAGAGAAGGATGTGTGGACATGCATTGGCAAATTGAATTAATTCCCAAACACCCAACTTCAAAACATTTTCTGAAATGCTGTTGCACCAGCTACACAGATGTGACATTTTTTATCTCTATTAACTTGACCTTGCAGTAACTCAGAGGTGGAAAATTCTGACTGAATTCTGACCCTAAAGTCAACTGAAAACTCCTGAAGCCTTTAAAATGGCCAGAACTTTTGACTGTATTTCCAGTCCTGGGCACCTCTCCATTATTTCTATCCTAGAAAAAGGAATGACAGGTGTTTATTGACATTTTTACTCTATAGATTAATCTTTGTTGACTAAGAACTTAAAGTCCTGATCATTTTTCATTAGATACAATGATATAATCTTTGCAAATACTGTTTGTATGTAACACAGGGGTTTTTTCAGCCATAATTTGGAAGAAGGAACTTAAAGTCTCATGACTATTTGGAACATAAGACTTCACTCTTCAGTATGTATTTGGGCTATTATAAAACAGAAAACAGTTTTCCAGTGAGAACCTAAGGAATTTAATGCATCAGACAAATTAAGAGGACTTCTGGTAAACACCTCCCCCCTTCTAAAGTGGAAATTTTTGCCTTAAACAATGTTTAACAGAAGGTAAGAAAATTCAGTGTATAAAATTAACATACTCTTGATCTAGCTTCCTGGATAGAATTTGTAGAGATTTGAAGGAGTCAATTCTGTTATCTTTCAAGTGAAGTACTAATGAACATCAAAGATTATGGCGTGGAACAAAAGAACTCTGCGTTGTCAATACTATGTTGGTACAAATATATGGAAAAAACACATGCCACTGACATGCTATAACATTTATCTCAACCAATACAGGCAACCAGATAGGACTGAACCTATTTTAGGTAATTAAAAGATGAAGTACATTGACAATGAAGAGATAAATTTTATTGTTGTCTAGATGTTTCCTAACGTGTATAACTCAAAGTTTGCCTAATTATCCATTCATTTCAAAAACCACATGTAATGGTGTTGACATATTGATACCGTAAAGAACTCCGTTGAGTAATCTGCACAGTGTACAATAGGTACATACTATTTTATCCTCAAAAAGAAAAAAAATAAACACCAAAATGGCATTTTTAATTTTCAAAGCAAAATTTTCTTCATAAACAATGACTGCCAGATGGGAAAGGTCAAAACTGATAAGATGAAGTATTTTAAAGCTTCTAAGAATATATAACAAGCTACGGAGAACTAAAGACAGAGAGAGAGAGACAGAGAGGTAGGTTATTTAAAAGAATTGCTGCCCTGTTCTTAGACTAAGAATATGCTTAGCAATCAGTGCAAAACAAAGCAAGCACTTAACCCTTGCAGCTGTGAAGAATGGGCCTGATGCTACACCACTGAAGTGTATAGCAGGCTAGGATTTCTATACCTGTAGTTCTGTTATGTCACAGACAATTAAAAGATTCCCAGGGCACAGTTCAAGAGAAAATATGCTTCCCAGAAGAAAATCTGAGTCAAAGTAGCACCTTTCTTCTGAAGACACTTGAACATCTATTTATGAAGATCTGTATTTATTCCTTGTGGCCACTAAAGCCTTAGTCAAAGAAATTCCCAAAATTTCCACTTATAGTTTATCACCATAGAGTTGAAAGGGAAATAATACACTGATTTCTTTTTTAAGACCACTGTAATTGGAAAAGGAATATTTCAAATATGTGCAGAACTCTGCCAGTATATCTTTGTTTTCAGTTCATTTTGGGAGACTATTATATCCATAAATTAATTGAAAATAATACTGCTCATTAACTACTTGCTATACTGTAAAGATCATAGAATTGCATACTGCAGAAAAGTACATTATAATGAAGTCTAGATTTTTATCTTGAAGTTTGTATAACTGAAAGTTTTCAATTGCTTTTCTCCACTTGCCATTTAAGAGTATCTATTTCATTTTGAATACCTAGAATTATTAGGTATCCCCATAAAATGGTTATATGTATTTTCTGCAGTTACAAATATTTCAATGCATTTTCAACCCACTAAAAGCACTTTTTGTACATGAGGTAAGGACAGTCCAATTGTATAATCCAAAACTGACCACAGCAGAATTAAGGAGACGCATATCTTGGGCACTGATACTACTACTTTCTTACATTATTATTATCGACACTTATGACACCTTTCTAAGATTAGAGGAATGTGAGCTAATAGGTGTGAGTTAACAGCATACCATAATATCCACCATCAACAAAAATCTGTTGACAGACTATGCAATCATAAATGTAATTATTCATAAATTATTCATAAACCATGTAAGGGCAAAGCAGAAAGCTCAGAAAGGGACTTCACTCAATGGGCCAAAGTACACGACTTCAGATTTTGACTTCAACAAAAAAATCTCCCTTATGATAATTCAGCTGTTTTCCCTGGAAAGAAAAACGTAACCTTTTTAGAGTACCATAGGTATTACGATATGGGTGAAAGTCTGCAAGATGGAATATGAACTGTTTTATCAGCGATACTGTATACTAAGAGTTTCAGTGAGCATCTGCAAATATGTCAGGCTTGTTTTAAGAAGCTTTGCAAATTGCAATTTTCCCATTAGAATTTTATTTTTATTTTATTATTTCAACTTGAAATACAGAAGTGAAAGGAATACTGTCTTTGTGAGAACCGTCTTGGACACAACTAAGAAACCTGCTGAAAACTGCTGTTAAGTTTAAGCTTTAAGTAACATTTAATTTAAATTGTACATACAAAGAGTTTTAAGGAATGAATTTCAAAATATGTAATGAAGTACAGTAAAAATGATATTTTAAGTAACAGATTAGGTTTATGGATTTGTCATTTTAGGACTGTTAAAATTATACTTGAAAAAAAAGTATGTGCCGTGCTAGTAAAAATAGCTTTTGCTCTTTGTTTTTATCTTGGAAGATTAACTATGGATAAAATAGTAGAGGAAAGTCACAAGAGATCTGCTTCCAATGTTTTATTTTATTTCTTCTGTGCAGAATGAAGGAAGCAAGTCTTTAAAGGATCTGTAAACCAGGACAGAAGAAGGAATCATTACCCAGGATGATGGGGCAGATAAAGCAATGCACAGCCAAGGGGATAAACCAGATGAAAATGAAATAACACAGGGCATCTCCACATCGAGGTGATAAGAAACATGCAAGATCAGTCATGGGATAATTTAACTATTGAAACTGGCTAAGTAGAAATCTGGCGTTGAAAAATGTTACCTAAAAATCCAGACTTTCAAATAAATTAGTCAGAGGTGATGGAGTTTCCTCTAATTTTAAATAATTTAAATCATTCTTAAATGAACTGAAACTCAGGTACTTGCTGCCATTAACTGAAGTCACACATTTTACAAGTGATTCTGAAATTAGTTCTCCAGATTTAACATCACGAATTTAATCAAAATCATCTTAACCCTAAACTATCTTTCATTGTCATGACTGAATTGTAAATACATTTAAAAGCACTTATTATCAAGCTTTCTAGTACAGTAAACTAAGACAGGACTTCCAGTACTATCAGGTAATATCCTGTCTAATAATATCCTGAAGGTAATATCCTGAAGAACTAGTACATCCACTAGCTCTACTCTTATCAAATCTAAGCAGAAACAAAAATATGTAGACATGTTTTTGAAGGGCATCTTTTAAATAGCATTAATGAATAGAAAAGTATCCAAGCATACATAAAAACTGTTTTCTAAACCCAGTTTGCATCTGTACCCTCAGATATACACAAATAAGTTTTTATCCTGAAAGCAACTATGCAGTATGAATCACCTACATGGGGTACGTTCACAGCTCAGTTATTCAAGCACACAAAGTCTCAGCTGGAGTGTTGTTCAAATTGTTAGCACTCACACTGAAAAATCCAGCAGTTGGGTAAAACATAACAGTCAAAGGAATTGAAAAAGATGAGGAGTATGTAATCTATAGCAAGCATTTAACAGTGGGAACGTTAAAGTTTTCTTTACCAATACAAAAATGAAAGACACTAGATGATAATTCAAAGAAAAATACTGATGGAAGTGTAAGAAAAACATTCCATCAGTGGAACATACAAATCACTGGCCTGATATTCTCAGCCCTGACATTTTGCCTAACATTTCTGAAACAACTGAAGTTTTCCTTCCACAGGTATCAGGCATTTCCTTCCTCTCTTTAGTCAAAGGAAGTGAGAGATGCCTTGTGAATTTAACTTCTTTTCTGGATGAGCAGAGTCAGTCTGCAATTAGAACACAACAGTCTCTAGTTGAGAACAATTTACTGAATAAAGCTTAGTTTTTGCAAATTACACGTGCAAGATGTTCAACAGCCACCAACTCCAATCAGATCAATGAACTGAAGAGTCATCAGCATTTTTTAGGAAGTACTCCGTAACAATTAGACCATCATTATGAATATTGGGAAGACAATGTTGAAAGGTATTATTAGAAGCTGCAACATCTATTGCCTTCAATACACTCCTTTTAGAAGTGAATTCTCCTACAGAGTCTGATACAAAGCACAGTAACAAGGAAGGTAGAACCTGAAACAGAAGTAGGCGAGTTTGCTATACACTACCTAAATAGATTTGAGCTCTAATTATCCATTTGTGCTTCTAGCCAATTAATTGGTCTCACAGTCAAATCACCAGAGGCACGCATACTCAAATTAGCACCCACATCCAGTCACAGATACAATGTATGGGCACACATTACAGTTACAATAAGAAAGGTAATTCAGCTGCAAAAGTGCTCCTTCAAGCCTTAAATCATACTGGATATTGCTTGGTAAATCCTACTAATGCAGTTCGGTAGAAGCTCGAAATACACAATCCTTTCCCTCACTGAAATTTAAGACAATGGATTCTTTCTTCTACCTTATTTAAGAGCGGATATATGAAAAAAATCCATCAGGTTCTAGCTAAAGGGAAACCCATGTTTTTCATATTTGGAACAGAAACAAGCTCACGTCAAAATCTAGTCCAGTACACATTAGTGCCTTAGGTCTGTATGTGGATGTTTTATAGGTACTTATTTAAACATTCAGTTTCTTTTATCCCCTCTGCTTTATTCTATTCCTTTTTTTGCAGGCTAAGAATTTCAACATGAGTTTAAATTCAGCCTCACAAATGACAGGTACAACACACGTTTTGAGTTTGAGGCAACTTCTATTATAATAATTACTAAAATATTAAACAACTCCGGTTTTGAAACTATAAATATTTTCAGTAAGCTATAACCAGCAAACTTCTAACGATATCTGTGTCATGAGGACATCTTTCGGCCACCCCATTTACCTTGGCTATTATGTGCTCAAATCCATATTGTAAGCTAAATGATCTAATTCTTTAATTTGTTTTAATTAATCAGATAAAGCATTATTGTAATTTCCATTAAAGGTAAAATTTCCACTAAAAGTAAAAAACCACAAACTTCAAAAACCATGTAGAAGTCCTACCTTTGCAATTGCTTGGTGCATAAGCGTCACTAAGACAGCTGTACTATCGTAATAGCCCACTCTTACTGTTCTTTATCATACTGGAACTTCCATGAAATAGAATTGCTATAAGAAATAGATAAACAGGAAATAGACCCATTCATGAACTAAGTAAAAAAATGATAAACAACAACAAAATCCCCTTTAATGTAAGGAAGCAGAATGAAGACTAAGAATGACTGAAGAAAGCATACAGTAACTTTGTTTTGGACTTATACTAATCACAGTTCATCTGATTCGGTAACAATCTGGTACAGCAGTGACAGACTATGGTGTTGAGCAGCACAGCTTGACAATATTAAAAAAACAAATATCATTATTATGAATTCTGCTAATCCCATTTTCCATGAATGGTAAGAAATAGGCAACACATTAAAATGAAAGGGATATTCTTTAGCTAAAATAATGTGCATCCAGATTATCCAGATAATCGAACCTGCATTACTATTAAAGAAACAAAACATCTATGGTGCGGTAATGCTTAGATTTTTCTCCAGGAAGCAAGTACGAAATTCTTACCAGGACCAAAAAAATTGTGAGTATTCCATTAAAATGTAATTATGCCATAAATCATTTTAATGCATCAAAAATTCCATGGGATGGTACAGGAAAGTACATATATGTATATTTATACATATATATGTAAAGATATAAATGTCTTTCACTAGCTTTTTAAAATAACTTACTTATAACTGGTCAAATAAGACTTTTTTGATGCAATGAGTTCTGAACAGTGCTCATCAAGCGTTTACCTTTGTTTTCAGAAATTAATACAGGCTCTTTTTGCATAAACCATATTTTCATCAGAGGCCAACAAATGGTTACCTGGGCGCAATGCTTGCTCATTTCAAGTTCTAAAACAAATTAGATACTATAATATTGATGTACTGTTAGTATAAGTATGTGTTTTCAGAAACATAAGGTTCAAAAATTCATAAATGATGAACAACTGATGTCACTTATAAATAAGGGGCAGTTCTAATGTCATTTATGAAAAGCTTGGCAGAGGAAAACATATGATAAAGACTGCAAAAGGAATAAACATTTTTGTAGGAATTATTCTGCCCATAAGGGAGAGAGCCAGGCCAGAAGAAAACTAACATTACAGAACAGCAATTTTTCTTCATCTTGGAAAGGTGTTTTGAAGAGTTTTTAGAAGGCTTGAAGAGCCTCTGAATTGCAGTTCAAGTCCCATAGAATTTTTGAATGTGCCCCTAAGCCACTTTTTCTGGTCTGTCTTGTCAGCCAGCTGTCAAACATCACCATCAATTCCATTCTGATGGGTACATACTATACCTAGCTTCAATGTGTCGTCTTTTTTTTTTTTTTTTTTTTTTTGGAGTGCAACATGGTAAGGCTTAACCAATCTCCACCTTCATTTAAACTATTTTTCTTTCTAGATTTCAAATGTTTAAAAGTTTTATGGTACTGGGGGGAGTAGTTTACTGGGGTTAAAATTTCTAAATTATATTTGAGCACAACACTGCTGTTGTTACTATGTTCTAGTATAGTTTTTTTCACAAAAAAAGAAAGGGAGAAATCAAGAAATTAAATGAGTATATCCAATTTCTTTTTCTTCCAATACCATAATCCCTCTACATTAAACTAAAAAGAGTGAATCCAGGAAGCAGTATGTGTCTCTTCGACTAACTTTATGGTCAGGAAGGACAAATCACTTTATTTCTGCGCATCTCTCTGCACAACGCATAAAACAGGAAGAGTAAAATCCCCTTCTTCTGTTCAGGAATTCTGAATCTCAGTATTTGTTCTTTAAACATGTGACAGCCAATAATTACGCATTGTTCTAACTTGTCAGAACAATGATATTAAAAAGCCAATAATTGTCCAAAATAGTTTTTTTTTTTAACTTGCAAGGCTCCCTAGATAAACAAACCGTGTATGTAATACACATCAATTTCCTACTCGGATTACCTAAGAAACAATAATTATAGTAATTTAGTTCTGCAGTGATGATTCTTGAATATACTTGACTTTCAATATTTTAACTTTATTTTGATTCTTGGCATGCAAATCAGAACACTGCAATAATCAGCAGTTATGCTGACTTTTTAAAAATGTCTTCCACAATCATTATTTATTCTTCTCTAACTGCTTAATATCACAATGCTTCCTTTTAGTCATTGTTGACTAACAACACACTGAAGCACATCATGTGAAACCTTGAAGAATAATGAAATTATATCTGCATAAACAAAAATAATAAACTGTTTTTATTTATAAAATAATAAACCCTTATTTATTTAAACATAAATAAATGTTTCCAATGTTATCCATTAAACAAATGCAAAAGCCAAAGGTAAAACTTTCAGAAGTATTAATGACTAAGATAGCAAGGAGGTTAAGAGAATGCTGGAGCGCTTCTGGGGATCTTATCTCAAGCAGAGCGTGCTATTCTGAATGTTTCCAGATGTGCTTTTAACATATTTCTAGCTGGATTTAGCCTCTTTCCTCTGCAGATAGGATTCTCTGGTAGTAATACATTTGTAGTTCTGCCTTGTGAAGTACTAGCCAAAATAAAATAGGTTTATTGGGAGTTATTTTTGTCCTGTATTCTGGTTATCATCTACAGAAAAGGACAGTGGAGAAGTAATTTTGCAGAATACTGTCCTACAATACGAATTTGGCAAAACAGTGTATTGTTCTCATATGCAATGAATGAAAGAATCAGATCATCTGAATAGCCATCATATTCTTATAAAAAAAGGAAAACCTGTTTTCTTTTAGCTGATCGCTGTGACCTCCATTTTGACACCACATAGTCTCACTCTTCAGAAAAGTAAACAGATTACACACAGATAAATTATAGATACTAAAAATAAAGCATGTGGAGTAAAGAAGCATTATTAGGATATAAAAAAAGGTTTCTTCTACTAGAAAAAACCCACAAATCCATCACTTGACAGAAGTCAGCAAAAAAAAACCCAAAAAACCTGATGTACCAACATCAGCCTGAAATACCCCCAAAAGCCAGAAATCTTAGTATAATTCTAAGTATCAATACTGAAGCTACTTGGAAACTTTTGTCAAAATGTGTCTTAGTAAAAATCACAGATTAATTGAAACACAAGAAAGGTAAACAAGTAACTCTCCAAAAGAGCAAATAGCTCATGGGTTAAATAACTAATTTTCCAGAAAACATTTTCTGTGCAATTTCCTGGGCCACAAGACTATGGGTTATTAGCTAGATGAAAGTCTCTTTTGATTTCCCATAAGCATTTTGAGAAGCATTTTTCATCACTAAATTAAATTATTTTTTAAATGTTGGTATATTCTGAAATTACCATTACCAGCCTAACTGTAATTACTGTATTATCTCCTATATCCTTTCAATGATCACCTCAATTATTCAAATTTAATGTAAAAAGCATACAATATTACAATAATGTATATTTAAAAGTTGAAAAAAAGATACAGTAACATCCTTTTGAAGGGAGACTAGCTCCACACAATACTATTAATAGGCTGCATGCAGGAATCACTTTTCTTAAACATTAGCGCTCTTAGCAATTCTTCTGTTGCCACACCAGTATGACCTGAACCCCATGTTGCTCAATTTTCCAAGTCTACAAAAATTTAACTAATTTTAGAAGGAATGATCAGGGAGGAGAAGCAGATGAGTTTTTTATTTAAATACCACTGTCAGAGTCTTTTGCCATTTCTCCTTCTAATTACTTTTTTTCCTCTCCGTTAAGCAGTAGGCGTCTGGAGCCTTACCAGAGGACAGGAAATCTGGGTATTGCAAAGTCATGTTTACAAAGTAAAAAACAGTTCATGTGAGGATACCTACCTTCTTATCACAACCAATTATTATAGGGACACCAGTGCATTAGTGCAGCTACTAACAACTCAGTTCAGTTTTACTGGGCTATCAGACATAGCTTAAGAAAAGCAGCTGTAAACATATGTGTATCTACAGATTTTGAAATACAGATAGTAGAACTGATACAGAATGCTACAAAAGCAATCCCGTATTTCAGAAAACCTAACTGATGAATCTGAGTGTTAGACAGTTACTTTATCCACAAGAATTTGTCTTAGCTAGAGCAATATAGGGGAAAGCAGAAATTTGAGGCTCATAATAGCTTTCCTGTGCCTAAAGTCTTGAGCAACAAAATTAACAATGCAAGCATTTTTTCCAGGAGTGACAACTTGCTTTCAGGTTGAAGAATTTGCTTTGAACACCGTGCAGTAACTGTGGCACCTACCAGAATTGTATGATGGTCACTGTAATTGACCTTCCAGAAAACCTCCGTGTAGCTTTTCATGAATCGTGCTCCACAAAAGAATCATGAAGACTACTGTGATGTTGCAGCAGCTAATACAAACACTGTTGGACCTCGAGGTTTCTTTTATCCTTTTCCCTTTGTCATCGTTTCTCAGAACCACTGGATATATCTCCTGTTCAGACAGTATAAATCCTTTAGCACCCTCAAAAACTGTCTATGAACTACCAAGACCATTCCTTACAGCCAGAGAAGAAACGAATATGATTAAGTGTTACAGGGTGTGTCATATAACTAACACATTTCTCACCACGTGTCAGAAATTCCTTAATAAAAATTCTAAAATATATTTCATCCTGTCATCTTCCTCACTGCACAGCACCCAGTACTGTTTGCGAAATCTTCTTTAATGTCTGCAATCTACAGACTATAATAATATAAATACCCACATTTCATCCATGTAATTCTCTCTTTAAACCTATAGCTCTTAGAAAACATTCACTCATTCTTCCAATTCAGACTATTACTTTTGTTTTTATTCTTTAGATTGGTCATGAATAAATACTTGCCATTGTGTTGAAATTGCATTAGGTGGACATGTTGAATCAGTTGAATCAGTCACTTCTTCCTTTGTCTGCCAATTACAATAGGTGTCACGGAAGCTTTCCGCTATTTTAATACCAAACCAAGATAAATTTAAATGGTCGCATACCACCAACACACACAGCATCTTGTTCTTTATCCTCAGAAAGATTGAAGTCCTTTAAACTACTGATCATGAGTGAAGACCAAGAAGTGAAACATATGATGCAGTCGATAATAATAGTTGATTCAAATAATAAAATAATTCCATAATCGTCGATTCAAAAAAAGCTGAGTTCTAGTTAAAATGGAAAAACAAATTATACTTCTGCCAAATCACATTTTATTCTCACATCTCATTTTGTTGATTAATGTCTTGGGTCAGAATTTAAACATGGAAAAGGAGAAGACTATGCAGAACCTGTTCAGGCCTGATTTCTTATATTTAGTCCAATATTTTATTTCCCATCCTATCATATAGACGAGTTTTCCGAAAGTGTTACAGAGAGACAGCTCTTACCAGCTGGACTATAAGGTATACTTTGGGACTTTCTGGCTTCGTGTCACAGTTCCCAGGTTCTTTTAGGCCATCCTGTCCCAGATCACTTATATTATTTTTTTTTTCCTTAATATCAGTGACAACAAAAAAATGGCTGTCAGGCTGAATTTATTCTAAAATTTGTTGCCTACTCACAGAATCATAGAACAGTTCAGGTAGGAAATGACCTCTGGAGATCACCGAGTCCAACCTCCCTGCTCAAAGCAGCGTCTGTTAGATCAAGTTGCTTGGGACCATATCCAGCTGCAATTTGGATATCTTCTCTGGGCAACAATCTCTCTGGGCAACCTGTTCCAGTCTCTGCCCCGCCTCCTTCCCCAGTAAATATAGAATTCACAGTACTCACATATTCAAAACACAATAAATCCAAAGAAAAGGCAATGACCCGCCTAGTGGATGAGGGAAAGGCTGTGGATGTGGTCTACCTGGACTTCAGTAAGGCCTTTGACACCGTCTCCCACAGCATTCTCTTAGAGAAGCTGGCGGCTCACGGCTTAGACAGGTGTACTCTGCGCTGGGTCAAAAACTGGCTGGACGGCTGGGCCCAGAGAGTTGTGGTGAATGGAGTTCAACCCAGTTGGCGGCCGGTCACGAGCGATGTTCCCCAGGGCTCAGTTTTGGGGCTGGTGTCGGTCTCTTCTCCCAAGTAACAAGCGATAGGACAAGAGGAAATGGCCTCAAGTTGCACCAGGGGAGGTTTAGATTGGATGTAAGGAAAAATTTCTTTACTGAAAGAGTGGTGAAACATTGGACCAGGCTGGCCAGGGAAGTGGTGGAGTCCCCATCCCTGGAGGTATTTAAAAGACGAGTAGATGAGGCACTTAGGGACATGGTTTAGTGGACATGGTGGTGTTGGGTTGATGGTTGGACTCGATGATCTTAGAGGTCTTTTCCAACCTCAATGATTCTATGATTCTATGATTCTAAAAAAATTACAGCTACGATTTTTCTCATCTTAAGGTGAGACAAGACATGAACATGTCTTTTCAAAAACTGATCCATATTGAGGTGTGCATACTATGAGACAAACTTTTTCCTAAATCACAGTACTTTTATGAAAGTTTCTGTTGCCCATTTTTGCTATAATACAACCATTAGGGAACAGTTTTTGTAACAGCTTCTATGAATGGTGACTCCTCTGTTCAGAGAATAATGTTTTTTAATTTTTTTTTATTCTATGAAGTTGAAGGAGAAACTGAGACAAAGAAACGTATTTTAGTAAACATAAGTCCTGTAGAAAAAAATCATAAAGAACCTGACCCAAAACAGAACAGACATTAAAATTCAAGAATGATCTCTGCTAGGTTCACAGAGATTTTGACTGAGAAATGAGTACAGATTTGTATAGCTAAAAATTACTTTATTAAGATTTATGTTATGATTTGTGAATCTCTTGCAGTATTTCTATATATGCTTTAGGATTTGTAAATCTATTATAGGATTTGCAATTCAACTTTTCATCTTACAAAGCGAGTGAGAGTTGTAACTAAATCCTATCTTAAAGCACTGATTCCTAAATCAGGGCTTCAGAGTTCAGAATTACAGGTCCATTGTATAAATCAGAGGATAAATCCAGACTCTAGAAACACAGATGTTTTCATCTAACAAGATGAAATTGCCAGAAACTCAAAACATAAAACTGAAGCTGAAACTTCTAGAAAACATTGTTGACCAGCTTAAGACTACTGCTCCTGCCTAAGTGTTTTAAGCATGCTTCTTTTCTATGCTTTGATATGTTGTACTAACAAACAAAAATTATTTAAAAAGCATGAGCAATGCCTAGCAGTTACAAAATCTACTTAAAATCCATTTGTGTTTTCCTCATTCGCATCCTGTTTTGGGATTTGTTTTTTTGGGTTTTTTATTAGACAGCAGTCAAGCTGCACTTCTAGGGTTCCTCTAGTATCCTGAAGCTCAAGGTAACACTTTCACTTAAAAAATAGAAGGCTAATATTAAAAAAGTGATAAAAGCATAGAAGGACCTGAGGCTTACAAACCTAATATGACTACAAAGTAAAATTAACCAACCACAGTAGTAGTCATTTGATACCTACATTTTTGGTATTACTGAATTTCTCACCTTCCCCCCCCCCCCTTTTTAAAAAATCAAAAATACTTTTATGAAATTATCTATATAACCCTTATGCAACTCTCCTTATGCTTAAGTCACCTAATTCAACTCAAGAAATATTCCACTCATGCTATCTTTGCAAAGCCTATATTCTTGCTTTCTGGGGAACTTTTAAAACATTCCTTAAGATAGTCTGTGTCAGGTGATGTATCTGTTTTTTCAATGGATTAGCAGCACATAACATTACTGCCCAGAGAAATATTTTGCCTCTTACCAGCAAAACTCAAAGTTGCATCTAATACAGTGATTTTGGGAGGGAGCAGAGGTAACTGACAAGGGAATTAATTCTTAGTTTTACCTCACCTTTACACTTCATTTACTACTACGAAAAGCAAAATGGATTTTATACTATGCAAAAATTACTACTGCCCAAGTTTTAACTGCTGAAGGCTTGGCAATGTGTGGTTCAGTTCTCTCAGAGTACGCAAAATATTGCTGAAAATCCCTTGCAGTCCTGGATTAAACTAGGCTTGGCAGAAATCGCACAGTGGACTAGTTGAAAGGCTGCTGATGCTTGGAAATAAAGAAAAAAACCAAAACCTAGACATTTTAAAACATGAGTAGGCCAGCTGTTCTGAAATTAATCTCCTTGTTATGAGCATTATACCAGAAAGGAATAGATTATCACCACATGTCAGCTTTAGCTGACATCTGCTATAAGAAAAAAATTTACCTCCCAAGTAGGTAGCACAAGCATTTGTTCATTACGTATTTTGTAAAGGGTGGTCCCTATAGCACAACATTTTAAATAAATATGCAAATCATTGTATCACTATTCTAAAAGATCTATGACTTCAACGAGGTTTTAAATAACCCAAGAGGCTTCACTCTTTTTTTCACTAACTCAATAGACCCACCTGTCAGCTATGTAAAATTAGCATATAAGAGGTATTGGAAGTCACACACATTTTGTGCATATACTTGTCCTAATGGAAATTGAAACAGTTATTGAAGTTTCAAAGGTTTATTCAAATCATTCTCATAGCCTAGTTTTGTACATGTCAGATAACAAAAGGATCTGGCAACAAACTGACTGTTTCTCATTCTGGCATTGTACCCATCACATAGCAAATATTGACTGGCATCACTGCATACAGGACTACTCCAAAAGCACTGAAGAAAGAAGCTTTGTAAGCTGTGAGTGCCTCCTTGTTACAGACATTCTCCCACATTTATGAAATTCCCTTGTATTGCACCACTGGCACCTGGCCATCTCTACCCCCAAATACTCTTCCCAATACTATCCCTTTCCCAAAATGAAGCTCCGTGCTTTCACAGACAAACATCAGAGCATTTTAAATTGTTTTAGTAGAGAACAGCTTTGCATCAAAACTGATGCAGTCTCTTACACAAAGGAGTCTTGCAACTTTGTACCAGCAAGAGTACATAAATCTAATGTTCCTTAATAGAAAGGAGTCACTACGTCTACAGTCATATAGAGTGTACTTTGGCAATATGCCTACAGTGGTTCATAACATCACACCTAAAGACCATCCATTGGAGGTTAACCAGGCAGAGGAAGCTCCTCTTATCCATGGAACACCACTGGACACGATGCCCCACTTCCCTGCTCCAAATGCATTTTGTAAAGCTACATTCTGCCATACCTAAGAAACCTCATCTACCACTATCCTTCAGTATCCAAACCGCAACAACAAGTGTAGCTTGTGATACCGAGAAACATGACAGAGGGAACAAATAGCTTAAGAGAGCACTAGTTAGAGGAACATGTAAATTCACCCATCAGGGCAAGCACTGATGGGCTGGGAACCCTGAGTGATGAGGGAGCTCACGGATGTCATTGCGAGGCCATAAAAATCTTAGAAAGTTCATGCTGATGGGAAGAGGTTCATGAAGACATGACGAAAGCAAATACCACTCCTATCACCTTCAGAAAGGAGGATCTGGGATCAGCCTTACATTAGTCCCTGGGAAGGCAACGAAGCAAATAATCTTGGAAATCATTTCCAAGAATATGAAGGACAAGAAGGTCACTGGGAGTGGTATGAATGGATTTCATAGAATCATAGAATAGTTTGGGTTGGAAGGGACCTCTAAAGGTCATCTAGTCCAAGCCCCCTGCTGTGAGCAGGGACATCTTCAACTAAATCAGGTTGCTCAGAGCCCCCTCCAACCTGACCTGGAATGTTTCCAGGGATGGGGCATCCACCACCTCTCTGGGCAACCTGTGCCAGTGCTTCATCACCCTCAGCGTAAAAAATTTCTTCCTTCTATCTAGTCTCAGTCTACCCCCCTTTAGTTTAAAACCATTCCCCCTTGTCCTGTCGCAGCAGGCCCAGCTAAAAAGTTTGCCGCCATCTTTTTTATAAGCTCCCCCCCAGCTTGGTGTCATCTCCAAACTTGCTGAGGGTGCACTTGATCCCACTGTCTATGTCATTGATGAAGACATTAAACAGGACCGGTCCCAGTACGGACCCCTGCGGGACGCCACTTGTCATCAATCTCCATCTGGACATTGAGCCATTGACCACTACCCTCTGGATGCGACCATCTAACCAATTCCTCACCCACCGGACAGTCCACCCATCAAATCCATATCTCTCCAGTTCAGAGAGAAGGATGTTGTGGGGGACCGTGTCAAAGGCCTTACAGAGGTCCAGATAGACGACATCTGTAGCCCTTCCCACGTCCACTGATGTAGTCACTCCATCAGATTTACAAAGAGGAAATCATGTCTGAGCAACCTGATAGCCTTCTACAATGAGACGACTGGCAAGTTTGAAGAAGATACAAAACTGTGAGGAGTGGCTGACAGACCAGATGCTGCCATTCAGAGGGACCTCAGTAACCTGAAGGAATGGACTGCCAGAAATCTCATGAAGTTCAACAAAGGGAAATGCAACGTCCTGCACGGGGGAGGAATAAGCCCATGCACCAGCACCCGTTGGGGGACGACTGGCTGGAACGCAGCTAGGCAGAAAAGGACCTGCGGGTCCTGGTGGACAACAAGTTGAGCGTGAGCCAGCAAGGTGCCCTGGCAGCAAAGGTGGCCAACAGCATCCTGGGCTGCATTAGGAAGAGCGTTGCCAGCAGGTCAACGGAGGCAATTCTTCCCCTCCACTCCAGCGCTGGTGAAATGACACCTGGAGCGCTGGGTCCAGTTCTGGGCTCCCCCAAACAGAAAAGACGTGGACATCGTGGAGAGAGTGCAGCAAAAGGCCATGAAGGTGCCTACGGGATTGGAGCATTTGACATAGGAGGAGAGGCTGAGAGACGTGGGATTGTTTATTCTTGAGCAGAGAAGACTTGCGGGGATCTTACCAATGTGCATAAATACTTGATGGGAGGTGGAAGAAGGTGGAGCCAGTTTCTTCTCCAGTGGTATTCAGTGAATAGAGGAGGGGCAACAGGCACAAACTGAAATACAGGAAATTCACCGTAAGCATAAGAAAAGCTTTTGTGTGGTGAGGGTGGTCAAGCGCTGGAAGAGGTTGCCCAGAGAGGTTGTGGCGTGTGCTTGGAGATGCTCAAAACCCAGCTGGACAACGTCCTGGGCAACCTGCTCTAGCTGACTCTGTTTTGAGCAGGTGGCTTGTCCTTCAACGATCTCCACAGGTCCCTTCCAAGCTCAGCTATTCTGCGATACTTTTCTCCTGTGCTAAGGGCTCTGATACTGTGACATCAGTATCAGAGACATCCTAGCCACTACATGATACACCATGCTCTGGAGCGCCCCTGTCACTGAAACCACACCCCCAGTATGTTTAGATGGTTTTGACCACATTTGATGTACACATACTTTTTACCCTGCTGTCTCATAAGTTTCCTTCACCACTCATGTTCTCCTTAACCAACTAACCAAACCATCACAACAGCTTCTCTCCCCGCCCCCGCCCCCCCCCCCCCCCCCCCCGCCATCTCCCCTTTCTCAGTCTCCCTGGGTAGAGCATTCTTCTATCTCTGAAGGGAAGGAAAACAGTGCAAGTCTGAAAAAAACTCTGAAAAGTACAAACAAAATGCTTCTGAAAATTGGCCAAATCCAAACTGTGATGAATTACTTATGTCTTTTAGCGTTCTGCCGAACAGTACTATATAGTATGATAGTACATATTTATGTAACAAAAAAGTATTTTCCACATTCCATTTTAAGATGATTAGGTTTTCTTCTGGGGGAGTTTCTACCTGTCTGAAAGTAGGAAGAGGTACTATTATCTTTTTTATGCAGCTGCTGAATATGGTAAGCAGTGGGCTGGAACAGAGATCAAGTTGAATTAAAGATGGTTTGGTTTATTCTGGCTTGCAGTATTCAAACTGCACTAAAAAAAAATCAATTATAAAACTAATTACATCTTTAATTGCTTAAACAATCACCTAGCTGACTATATGGTGCTCCTGATACTATGCAGGTGCACCTGCAGGTGTTAACTCTGCAATATGCAAGAGTTACATTGCAGTATCCCAACTCATGCACAGGAGTGCTAGGAGGAAAAAATGCCATTGTAGTACATACATGCACAAATATATGGGAAAGTTAACAAAGCTTTATTAGCAAATACAATTCCTTTATTTATACATACATAGCTACTGTCTGCTCTATCTTCCTGTAAGGGATACCTAAACTGCTTTACAATCATTCTGGTTCCGACATTTTTCACTTTAGCTTCTATATGGCCAAAATTATTGGTTGAATCTGACCAGTCTTTGTACTTTGAGACAGTTGTATTTCTGGCAATTACAGCAGCATTAATAACTAGTACCACCTATCAGAAATGCCTGCCTTTTACTCTGAGGTGTCATCTTAGCAGTACGCTTGAGTAAAACACAGTCATCTCCAAAACAGGTATTTGCTTGGTACATACAAAATAAATTAGGAGAAAGGCACAGCTAATAGTGAATTGGGCCCATTATGTTCAAAAATGTTCAATTGCTTAACCCTTTTGTCTCTTCCCTATATTTCATCAACTTTTAAATAGAAGGGAAATGTTTAATTTTTTAAAATTTAAAAAGGAAATGAATGGCTGTTTAAAACCCCCTTTCTGCATACAAAACTAAACACTAAATTCAGCCTAAATTCACCAATATATTCTGCCTCCCAGCATTTCTTTTAAATTAATTTAACTCTTCATTGAAAAATTAACAGCCAGTTTTAAATCAGAGCTGCCTGAACAGTCATATTAAGAGAGAATTTTTAAATCTTGACAAGTATCATTTTTCAGAATGTACAATACATCACCTGAAATGGAAGATCGTGATAATTAGACTCAACTATTAGAAACACAGGAAAAATAGGCCTAGGACACTGAGGTTGTTTTACTGTAATACTGTAAGCAGAGTTTTGGAGCCTTCAAGAAGTCGTCCACTCAAAAGGTAACTACCTACTGTTCTAAGCCCTTTCTGGATCCCCAAACACCAGCAATACCACTGTTGCTTGCTTGCAGTGCGGAGGTGTTATCACCAACTAGTATCAGTCTAAGCAAGTGCTTCAGTTGCAGTGAACAAAGAAATGTGTTTACAGGCTGCAGTTAGCAAAAACCTGAGAGTGACTGTATTGGTTTGCTATTTCTATGCATGTTTTTGCTATAAACTCAGATTTAATGTACAAATACTGCTAAACTTTCCTGCCTGTCTGCTAGATACTGCTGGATGAAAAAATCGCAAGTAACAACTTGAGATTGGGGAAAACAACTCCCACCTGAAACACAATGAAGCCACTGGAAAAGGCTGTGAAAGATACAGGATTAGAAGAAACCACAGTAATGCACAGAGAAGGGCATTAAGTAGCAAATGACTGGCAACAGAGCAAGTGGTCCATAAAATTGGCCTCTAGCTGACAGTCAGTTCAGAGCTTAGTTGGTTCTTAAAATGGATCATTATATACTGCTACGTGAGCAAACGCACAACTATTCATCCCTCTACCTTTGCAAACAAAAGTAATTCCTTTCCTCATCCATACACATAAATCTAGTAAAATATTTCCTCAATATCCTGTCTTGGGTCTCATCTGCTTCTTAACACCATTCCCATATACAACCAGGAGTTGTATATGGGAGTGCGAGAGAGTCTTCACAAAACTCCCTGATGCTATAAAAGCAGCTCCCCATCCCGGATTCTCAGCCCACACAAAGACAATTGATTTCAACTAGACTCTGCAGGCACCCATGCTTTTGTAGTCACAGATTCCCATACACCAGCTAGACTTACTGCCATACAATGATGTTCGCTGTTTTGTGAGCACATAATAAATTAGCTCACTCGCACAGATTATGTTGAGCTGAAATATGATGTCAGTAAAGCTATGGCAGGATTACTTTCAATCATGATTGCACAAAAGATTTAAATATGCTAAACTAACTTGCGAGTTGAGTAGCTTAAAAAATTTAACCTGGACACCATTTAAAATGCTATTTTTGCTGGATAAGAGACAAGTGGCTTCTCTGGAAAACGTTCTGTAGGGAGTCCTTGTAGGGAGTTATTTGTTTTCAAATAATTTGGTGTTTACCACTTGTACATTCCACCACTCTTTTAAAGTCTTTTTTTTACAATTTTCTGTTTGAAATTGAGAAAAGTTTTGACCATATGGTTCAGTATGGCATTTGCAAGAGTCAAATGATACAAACGTTGCTAGCAAGCTATTGCAGTACCACTGGCAGTAATTTCTCCCCTCTTCTTCTAATACTCTAATTGATAAAATCACTGCATTTTCAATTCAAATTTGGTTCCTCCCCCCAAGATAAAATTATAGGCAGCTTAATAGAAGATAAAATGATATCTGATATACAATACAGAGGTCCACACACTCAAACCTGTGAGACTAAAACATCTTGACGTCCAACTGATTTTCTCAGTTTTAAATACATGCAACACCAATTGAAAGCCAGACAGGAGGAAAAGCTAAAAACCACAACACTCAAAAACTCAGAGCATGTAATTTGGTACTGAAATACAAATTCAGTTGTTTTATTGTATCCTCCAAAATCTGAAGAGGCAGATCATGGATTCAGATACCTTTTGAACCCTTAGTGCTAGAGGTATTATTGAAAATCTGCTGAAATTATTACTTACTGTGCTCCCTATTCAAAAGCCAGTATTTTCTAAAGATTTACCACTCTATTGCATTAGCACAGATTTTTTTCATACAGAAAATAACACGTTATATCAGATACAGCAGTGTAGTTGGTAATGATAAAGTGTGTGATAAAGTTTTATGGCAACCACTAAAATTATGTCGTAAGTAAAAAAATCAAATGATCAAGAGTATATGTAAACATATATACACACAGCCCAAATTAAAATATGGCACTGTAAACTTTTCTTTCTCCCCAGCTTCACTCTGCCCTTAAGGAAAATAAAACAAAACAAAAAACCCCAGAAGCCTGAATGTAAACTATCATTTTACACCAAATTATCTTTGTATTTCATTTATCTGATGTTATTAGCAGAAAGTAAACACAAATTTTGGGAAAAAACGTAAAAAAAATATTCCCAGGATCATTTCCACTGCTGCAAAGGCAAGCACAGAAAAATTATCCCCGTAACTGTGTTTTGTTCTTTAAAACAACAGAAACCAGGACCGAGGACATCTTGTAAAAAGTCATGATGACTTATAACAAAATATTTTAGAACATATGTTGCATATCCATGGTTAAAACTGTTACACAACATTCTATTTTCTAGTTAACTTCTGCTCAGCTGGTTGCTTCAGAGGAGTAAAATACCATGAAGCCAAGGACAGTAAGGACAAACTCAGATGAGAGGCAGGAAGCACATAAACATACAGAATCACAGAACTGACTGAAAATAAAGTAGGCATACATTTCTATCACAGCATGTACTTACTTACCCATATTCCAAGTAGTAGTAATGGTTCCCTGTGTTCACTGCAGAAGAACTGGCTAAGCTCAGTTAAAGAATGACACATGACTAAAGAGGTAAATGCCATGGGCTTTTTATGATGCATATTTCGTGTTCTTCAGCTTTTGCTGTAACTTATCAAAACATGGAGAACACAGTGTGGTGGGACAACCTCGGCCAGCTTCCATACACCTACCTAGCTGTGCTCTCTCTCCCCCTGCTCAACAGGACAGGGGGAGGAAATAAGATGGAAAAGCTCACTGGTCAAGATAAAGACAGGGAGATCACTTATCAGTTACCGTTACGGAGTCAACTATTGCCAATTAAAACAGACTTGGATAATGAGAAACAAACCCCAAAAAATTAAAACAGCACCTTCGCCCTGCCTTTTTCCAGGCTCAGTTTCACTCCCCTGCGTGTCCTGCATTCTTGTCCTTTCTTAAATATGTTTTCAGAGGCACCACCACCTTTGTTGATTGGCTCAGCTGTGGCCTGCAGCAGATCAACACCTCACCGATTCCTCATCTTCCTTGTCCCTTCCTCTGAAAGCAAATCCTATTAGCAATGTTTAAGGAATGCTTAAATGTCAATTCCTCTGCCTGAATGATGTTCACTGTTCACAATTCCAGGAACACTGGGCATTTCCCCCGTGTTACTGATTTTTCACCCAAATCCCTGTATTGTGGCTCACATGACTAGCTGTTCACAATGACCTGAAACATGGACTACTTCCAAATATACCACTTTGCCTTCCTGTTATAACCTCTGCATAACTATTCTCTAAAACATTACACTTGAAACTCCAGCTGATAGAATAAGATTGTATTTTACAGCTGTTGTATTTCAGCATTTTTAAGCTCACAATATTTTCTATGATGCTGTCTAAATTCTTCATGAAATAATTTCTATTCCACCACCGCACAGACAGGGATTCTATTATGAGGTACCTTATCTCAGGGGCAGGGTTCTTAATGCTTATCACAATGCCACTTTTCTATTTACATACTAGGACTGACAAATAGGTTCTATCCATATTTTTGTTTACTGAGCCATTTCCTGTGTGGAAACAAATTTAATTTAAAATGGCTCTGAAGTACAGCAATGAAGAAATATAACGTGTCTCTGCCATACAAAGGTAGGTGAAAGGAAGTGCACCATTCAAAAAGTCAAAATGGAAAAAAAAAGTAGATGGGGGAAGTCACTCAAGTTTTATGCTATTCTTCTACACTTTATTTTCAGTATAATTTTTGCCACATAAGTGTCTCATCTCCCTCTCAAGCTTCGTAATCCCGTTTAATTCCTTGAGTCCCACCCACTGGCTCTGTGTCATTTCAAAAGCAGGAAGATAGAAAAGAAAGATTTCTAAAGAAAGAAACAAAGATTTCTAAAAATGGAGGATATTAGTCTTTGGCAATCAAAATCGGGAAGACAGAATTGATGCTCAAAAAGGCTCATGATTGTTTCAGGACTGATATGATATAGGACTGGGAGAGTCTTAAGAACAGAAGAATTAAATTATCAAAGCTGCAGAAACTTTTACGTAAGTGCTGTTGACATTCCTTTCCACATCATTACTTTTTTCCCCTTTATTAAACAGAGATCAAAAAAATCATTCCACTAATAGATAGTAGGCATCTCAAACCGATCCTCAAGTTATTTCTGTACATTCTAAAATAATTCATATGCAGAAGCGCAGCATTTAATCTTCATGAAACAGAAGATTTAAGCTAAAACCTCATGAGAACACCAAAGTTCTCTCTGAACTATTACATAAACCCCATTTTAAAATGTTGCCAACTTTGAGAAGAGGTCTGTAAATGTTATCATTTCCTGAAGATTTTTTTTCTAGGAAACAACTTGAAGCAGTCCAATACTCTGATGCCACAGAGAAATTTGTTTTCAGACTAAAAGAATGTGAGAAACATAGGCAGCAGCATGAAAATACAAGTTTCCTACCTTTTATTTACCTAGTACAAGACTAACTTTGAATGACTCATCTTACTAGGAGTTTCCTAGTAAAAGGAAGAATGGTGGTAGAGCAGTCCCTGAGATTGTAGTAGTAACAGTTCTTTTGGCAACGTGTGAAGTGCAGATGGTATCAAAGATATGCCAATAACCTAAGCAGGAGCTTCCAATAAAATTTCTTGTAGTGCATGTTATACTCTGTGAATCAAAGTGATAGGGGCAACCCTGGTACCTGGCACTTTTATGCTACATGTAGTCAGTTTGACTACCTTATATGCAAGCGCATCCCTCAGGCAAAAGTCTGCGCTCCAGACGTATTTGTATTTGTCCCAGGCATAAGTTACCTCTTTGTATTTGTCCCAGGCATAAGTTACCTCTAACCAAATTGATTCAGTCTCCAGAGAAGAAAATCATCATCAGAAACACAGAAATTACTTCCATCTGATCTACCTTCCAGTGACAGAACCGTAAAAAAGGGTTTCCTCAAGCGTTCCTTTGAGCTCTTTCCAGTTCATCATTGCATTCAATGACCAAAATATAAATGATTTTAGGAACCTGATAGCCTATTCCTGCTTATGAATGTTGCTCAGAGATTTAAAACCACATACAAGTCACACTAAGGGTTCTAGTAGAATCCATCAACGTACGTATAAGGGTATCACAATTTTCCATATAATTAAGCTTCTTTTTTTCAAACTGGAGATTGGAATGCACACTGCCGATGAGATCATTTACTGACAGAAAACCAATGCATAAGGTTTAGACACTGAAGTGGCATCTTCATGTTGGTGTATCTGTTTTAATTAGCTTTACTTTTCATGTAGGGTAAATAAAAGATTAAGGAGTCAGCCAGACAGATAAGCAACAAACTGTTTGTCAAATAGCTCCACGAAATGAGCAAGAATAAAGCTTGAAGAGTGTTGTATTTACCTCTGTAGCTCCTAGGGCACTTTTAAGAGCACTGGGTCAGGTACACTGAGACACTGAGAAAATGTGCAATTTCTTTCCCACTGAGCTGTCAAGGCATTCATTCTGTGAATAGCTAACACCCTTCTTTGACAACCAGGCAAATATTTCTATTTTCTGCCATGCTAGTCATGAAGTATCTTAGCGTTGCCTCAGTTGATTTAGTGCCAATTCAAGTCAGACTTTAGATGTCTGAGCTGGTAACTGGACCAAATATTCTTGATGAAGTCTTGTCACAAACTCATAGACTGCTGCTTAATACATTTCCAAAGAGCTAGATAATCAAAAAGGTTGTAAAGCTGAAAAGACAGCAGAGAAGCAGAACACACATACACTGAACTGCCAGAATGTAGATTTAAGTAGTGCATACAAGTCAAATATGCTGTTGCTTCTATTTATTGTTAACATTGCTTTAAAAAAAACCTTAAAATTTTAAAAGACTATGTAATTCCTTAAAATCAATTCTTTATTTCCCATACTTTGAAAATACATATATTTAGAGAAGCATAATTGATAACCATGTCTATCCAGGCAGAACTGAGACAAGGCTAAATGAACACATCCTATCCAAGTGGTAATTTCACAAAGATACTATAAACATTAATTTTTCTTAAATATTTTCAAATATAAATTTCTGATTACATTGCACTTGCACGCATTGACCAGAAGTTTCCATTACCAATACCACAAAAGTGGAAGACAGAATGAAGGGAAGAATACTTCTGTCAGTGGGGACAGATCCCATGGAACCTGCTCAGAAACCACTGAATTACTACTTCCCGGCTTTTTTTTTTTTCATGGGATAAGAATAAGCAGGCAGGAATAATGGTTCAGCGTGTGAATACACAAATACAAAAAGCAACAAAGTAAATTAGAGTACAGACTTTGTGCCAAGAGTTTAGAGTAAAGCACTTTTGAGATTGGATTCTATCCTTTGAGCCGTGCTGCATTACACAGTGTTCCCTTACTCAGGGTTTCTATTTCAGGCAGGATTTGGTTTAGTGTTTTAACTCCCATACTTACAATCTGCAGAGAATTAAAATTTCAATTAACTGAATATGCCTTGAACAGTACTTACTAATACTGGCATAACCAGGCGTTGATGGATCTCCTCCGCTGTTCAAGGAAACCATAAAAGCTTTATCAGCAAGATCTGTAGTCTTTGGTAAGTCACAAGGATCAACGTAAAGAAGAACACCGCCAAACCCTGCATCTTCTAACAGAGAAAGCTGAGGGAACAAAACAACATACGTGACTATTAACAAAAACGATGTCAGAACACATTATTATTTATTTTAATTACTGTTGCTTTATGATGAATCAGGCTCCCACCATACTATGCTCTGTACAAACAGAATAAAGACAGGTGCAGTTCCAAACTGCTTGTAATATAAATACAGCAGCTATTCTTTGAAACGACAAAATCAAATCCCCCAAAAACTAATTCCAAGTCATGTTTCACAATTAACGTCAAATGCTACTTTCAAGGCCTAACGACAAAAAGAATTCTTACTTTTAAATGATATGTAGCATGTTGAGGAAACACAGTGCTAACACTCACTACAACTGCATTTGAGATTTGCAACTGTTCCATCTTCACCTCTTTTTTTGTGATAGTCAGACAAGGCCGGTGTGTTGGAGATAATATTCAGATGAGGTACCAGCCATGATTCAGCAAGGTACACAGAGATACGAGTGGAGCCACCTTTCTCCCTACTTATTGGACACTTGCTAGACTTACAACCCTAACGTATTTTCATGTGGTATAAACACCACCTTGAAAATGCCTTAATTTTGAAACTAATCTCATTAAAACATCTTGAGTAGATCTTCCGTATTTTCCACATTATTAGCAGTATGACATTTGTACTTAGTTTACCTCTTCAAGGACATGCATAAGTGTGTACAGCAAATACTAGATACTTGCATACAATGGCATCAGTCTTGCACAGGATTTCTGTACAGAGTTACTCTTCAGTTAAAAGAGAAGACAAAAGGAGTTTACAGATTTAAATAAAAAAAAAAAGGGCAGTCTAGCTTTCCCAAACCTTGGAGTCTGCCTCCTCTCAGACACACCGCTTTTATTCTGTCTCATTAGAACATCACAGCTTGAATCAGTAATTGTAACTAGCCTTTCCAAAAATCTGTAGATCTGGGGCAGCAAACCAGGCAAACTTCCCCAAAGTCAAGGACAAAAGCATCCAAGTACCATAACTTGCAGCAGCCTATAGATCAGTTTTTACTGAAAAACCTCAGGTTTTCCCTTTCATAGAGAACTGAAAAATAAAGGGATTTTATTCTGAATCAGATGAAATCGAATTATAATGTGGCAAATACTCCCATGAAATGAGATGACCTTTCTGTCTAATGCTCTGCATATTTGGAATTGACTGAAGATACGACGTCACAAAACTATATTAATTTTTCAGACGGAAGTAATTCTGCTATTTAAGGATTATCTTACTATTCATTCACTATGCTCTACTGATGACTTTCCAAATGGCTCCAAATAGTCTGAGGAATGACTGCAAGTATATGATGTTTCTGGACTACACTCCGATTCTGTAGGAATGCAAAAACTTGTTACTGTACCTTTGTTTCTCAGTTCAATTGTTGTTCTCCTTCTGTCTTTTAGACCCTTCATTTTTTTCTGTGTATAGATATATTTTCAATTTATCTTCTAGCTGTTGGTTTTGAGAAATGTTTATGCACAGTTCTTTGTGAGTTTACAAGTATGTAAATTACATGAATATATGGCATTCAGTTTAAGCCTCAAAACCATTTGATGTTCAGTTTTGCTCTTCTTGAAAGTTAAGACAAAAAAAGTATAAAAATAGCAGCCTACTATTTGCCATTTCTATAAGTAAACATATCTAATAGTGTGATTCGCCAAGATTTTGACACTATAGTCTGAATTCAGATAAACAGATGCAAGCAGACCTGTGGATCATGTGTAATCCTACATATCTTATTCAAACAAGCAATCACTAGATGAAAAAGGATAGTCTCTGAGAGAACTCTATTCAGATGAATATGAGTGTGCAGAGTGAGAACGTGACTAGCACAGATGTTTAAAAATGTAAAAGGTTAAAAATGTATTACACTATACTATTAAATGTAATGCAGGAATAAAAATTTCCAAAATGGTAGGTTAGTTTATTATTGTATTGTTCTGTTTCCAATTCATGTTCATATTCAGATATTCAGCCAGGATTTGATTGCACAATAAAAGGGGTTGGGACACTATAGGAGAAGCAGGACGCATCATAGCTAAATGATGTAACAGCCAGGATTTAAAATAACAATTGTGTTGTCTTTTTTCTTGCATCCATATCCAGTATCTTTTTATTCATCTCTAGTCTTGTTTAATAGCATAGAAGATAGGAAAGACAGAAGCAGACTTTTTTTTTCTTTTGAAGAGAGTTTTAAAAACTTTGTACTTAACAAAAATCACTATTAAATTCCTCTGTTTTACTAAGAGACAGTAACTACACGGTTGTTATTCACAGAGTGCAGCAACCACTGCTGCCATGGCTACAATCTCTAGTAAGGAGTTGTGTTGCACATGTGAAATTATAAAACAGCTTTCAGATTTCAGCTATAATTGCTGCTTTTTAACTTTCCAACAGTGACATCACATCTATGCCAACAATAAATTAGTATTGTTGCTTCCATTTTCATCTTAAATACGTCAACCTTAACAGCCATAAAGTGCCGCAGCACAAAGAATCTGAGGAAGGTACTATGTCCTGATTTCAGCTGGGATAGAGTTAACTTTTTTTACATAGCTAAAGATTGTAGATTAAGTCCTTCAAGTAAACTGGTACACATCTATTCAAATCAATGGATTATCTTAGATTGTAGAACCAACCAACAGCAGAATCCTTATGGTTTTGGGTGTATGCCTCCTCCCTCTCCAAAGCCACAAACATCTCAGAATAAAATGGAAACAGCAGAACCCTTGACAAGAAAACAGTTGCTGGTGCCCACTGTTAACCCTTTCATTGTTTATGGCTGCTTAAATCCTCAGTTTTTAGAGTCACTTAAAAAACAGTAACTCTTTCAATCCAGTATATTAAATCGCCGAATGAAACATTCTGGACTCAGTTTAATCTAGTATGAGACACTTGCTGCTTTATCAAAGGCTCTATTGTGTAACTGGGGACAGATTAGTCTTGTAAACTCTATATACCATAAGGCACCATTAAATTGCCTTTTAAAGAAGATGTGGCTGAAGCAGTGAAAAGACACATCTTTATTTTAAGTAGTGACTAGTGATTTTGGAAGATTTAATTTTACTCAGGGAGGTTCTTATATAATAAGGTAATGCTTGAATGTGAAGTGCAGTAACTATAACGTCAATAGCTTTAGACACACTAAGAGGGCACTCTAATAACACATTCAAGTTTCCGGACAGCAGAGCAAGATAACTGATCTGGAAGAGTAAACAAAGATTGCAATAGTCTAAAGAATTTGGTTTTGCTCTAACAGGAAAACTCAAAGCTACTTCTCCATTTTAATTGCACCATCTCTGAATGTTGCCGAGGGAACAGTTATCTTTTGTATTGGCATACAGGTAACAGAGACCAGGTCTGTACTCTACATTAGGTATTAGGTCAAAAATAAGGAAGTTGAGCACAACTCTTCACTGGAAAAAAGAAGAAACAAGAAACAGGGGGCCACTACCACTCACAGCTGTCTTTAATGTGTTTTATCTCACCTGAGGCTAGTGTGCACCTGAATGAATGCTTCATCAGGGGGTTACGTTAGTGATCTGAATTCAGGAATGAACCTACCAAAGAGAAGTGACTACAGCCTCTCTATATGAAACTCCAGTGTAATGCGTAAGAACTGTCCTTAAATGACTGGTTATAAACAGGGAAGCAATGCAGCAGGTACTGGCCTCAAGCTGTATTTATTACCTTTCAGCTGAGAACAAAGTCTGCCTCCCTGAAGATCCTCTCCCCTGGTCTCCTCTTCCCAGCTGAGACTATCCTTGCACCTCCCGAGCATCAAAAAGGACAAGAACAATCAGGTAATCAGGCTTCATTCTTGTCCACAGAGTACATTGGACTGGTTACCCGCTAACCACGGACCCTCAGAAGGATTAAAAACATGCACATTGAGGCACGTAGCTGTTTAAGAAGCACTCTCGCTTTCCAGCTGAAAATAAAGCCTGACTGCATCAGCACTAACTCTGATTCTGTGTTCATGGGAGCCACATCTGGGGTTGAGTTGCAGCTGTCATTTCCTGGGCAGAGAGCAGAAAAGCACATCATGCTTTGGTCTCATCTGGATTACAGCAAGTAAGAGTGCAGAGATAGCTAAGAAAGGCCTTCCTAAACTATTCTCTCCAATGCATCTGAACACCCTATCTTCTCTGATCCAGCAAGACCCTAATGGCTTAAAGACAATTAAATGAGCACAACGTCCTTTCTCTCCCTTTAGTTGATTCCCAGTAATAGTTCTGTTTACAAATGATTTATAAAGTACTAATGCATGATCAACTGATGAGATGCATCACAACATAGTATATTCCTAAAAGCGATGGTCAATGATGATTATGAATACATCAGGAAAAAAAAGATGACACAGGTAACCGGATTATATCAACCTACCAACTACATATTAAAATAGCTTCTAATTATTAGCAATTCTTCCCATGATGTTTGCAAGTAGTCCCAAAGTATGTCCAAACGTTCTGAGAACCTTGCTGTGCCACCGTCTAGACAGTTCTCCATCTTTGTGAAACCTCTCTGCAATCAGTCATGGTGTTAAATGTGCAGACAGCTACAGTATCAGCATTGTGGTTTGTCTTCCTCCCTCTCTCTCCCGGTAAAGGTCATCTCTTCTCTCTCCCCTTTATCCCTCCCCTACAGTTGTAATGGCTATGCTTTATAAGGTATAATACCAGCCCCATTACCGATAAATATTGCCTCCGTAAGGCTTCTTTAGTCTGCTTTCTGTGCTTGTCCATTTATGTGTCCTGATCCACAGTAATGATTGAACCACTGATTAGTTGGCACAGAAGACTTATTTCACAGGAGGAAATATCTCAGACAGTATATTCCTGCAAGTTTAATGAAAATGGGATACTGAGTAGACAAGAGGCAGATCCTGCTAATGCACCACACTGAAAAGGCATTAATAAAATCTGGAGAGCTTACCCCTTAATGGAAGAGGGAAACACCATATAAGAAATCACGAGAGAGACGCAGACGGAAAAGAATACAGAAACTTGGGACCACAAATTAGACACCACAAAATCCAAGCTCAAGAAACAAAGCTGTGAAAAACCTGTTCACTAACCCATGAAACAACCTGTTGTTTTTTCAAATGATACATTATGTAAAATAACACAGTTCAGTACAGGACATATTGGCTTACAATTCTATATAATAAGTGACTTTGTCATCATGGAAGGTTCTATCCTTACTCAAAACAAGTAGCGCTAACACTGTGTCTGGAAAAGTTAATATAAAATACAGAACTTTCAAATGCATTTCACCATTTGTATATACATCGATGAGAGTTTTTCAGCATATGATAAATCAAACTCTAGTGCTGGGGAAAAAAAAAAAGAACCAGATGTCTTCATTTTACTATAGGTTCCCTTCTGTTACATTTTACTTCTCAATACTAGGTTCAATACAAATCCAGTGACATTTTCTTATTACATCTAATTCTGCTTTCAACTATATTACATAAGACTTCTGACTTTCAATCATTACATGATGGTTAAAATGTATCAGTAAATAAAACAATATAAACTAGCCGCACGACCGTATTTAAAATTTCTTTTACCTAGTTATCACATATTTTCAATACTATGCTAGTATAATCTAAAAGTCTACATTCCAAAATGATGTTTAGCACACCATGCTCTCTTACGCCAAAAGTGCCTCAAAATGTAGCTTTCATCTTCAGAAGGCATTCATGTGCATGTATTTCACATTACTGAAAGTGTATATCTTGACTGTATCCTCAACTCCTGTACATCGATACTTACATTAATAGATAGTATTAGGCTGTTCGTTGAAACTACTCACGTTTTTGAAGGCCTTTCTACTGTATTACCACAACGTGGCAGAAAGACTCTTGCGTTAATCAGAATCAAAGCAATTACACCATACACTGGGAGCTTCTGACTGATGTCAGTACTATGAAGATTATATACGCAACCTTTGTGAGTTTGTTTATATGAAAAACCTGGAAATTTCAGTCACAACTGAAAGTCACAATAATTAAGAAGGAACTGAGAGGCTCTGGAGGGGGGCACCTTTGGTAAACCAAGGCACCAAAGCTCTAAGTGTTAAAATAAGCAAGCATTTATCTTCTTTCTTAACTCTTATCACCAATTTTATTGTTAAAAAAAAAAAATCAAAATATGTCTGTGTCTGGCAAAGTAACAGAACCCTAAATAAAGAGATTAAACATACTTTAGCTACAGGTACTTACAGAATGCTTAAGCATGGGATTTTTTTAAGCTTAATAGGGCAGTTTGCACTCCTTAAATCTGCACACAAAATTACAAAAATGGTATTTTACACAATGTCTGCGTTAGTGTAAATGACATCACAGTTCATTAGAAAATAAAGGCCTTTAAGTGTCAGCTACTGAGAGGACAGCAAAATTCATACTGGATCAAGTTATTATTCTAGCATACAACCTCTTCCATATAACTTCAGGCCGAAAGTCTTCCTCTTCCTAAAGTCAGATTCACAATTGCACTGTTTAATACAAGTCCGTTCAGGTGCTAACACAGTAAAACCTGGACATAACACATTCATAAAATAAAAACTTAATGGATATCCCCACTTGTACATTAACCGCCTGTATATAATTCTCATCCCCTTTTCTCGACCGCTTCTAGGTAATCCATGCAAAAACGCATGCAGAATATTCAAAATCATAGTACATATGGAGCATTGAAACAAAAAACATTTTAAGGAAGAAAAACTAATTAGTAAAACAAATATAATACTGTTGTGGTTTAACCTCAGTTGGCAACTAAGCACCACACAACCGCTTGCTCACTTCCCCCCTCCGGTGGGATGGGGAAGAAAATTGGAAGGGTAAAAGTGAGAAAACTCGTGGGTTGAGATAAAAACAGTTTAATAATTGAAATAATAATAAAAAAAGAATATACAAAGCAAGTGAAGCACAGTGCAATTGCTCACCACCCGCCAAACAATACCCAGCCAGTCCTCGAGCAGCGGCCCCCCCCGCCAGCTTTCCCCAGTTCATGTACTGAGCATGACGTCACATGGTATGGAATGTCCCTTTGGCCAGTTGGGGTCAGCTGTCCTGGCTGTGCCCCCTCCCAGCTCCTTGTGCACCTCCCGCCTTCTCAGTCGGTAGAGCACGGGAAGCTGAAAAGTCCTTGACTAGTGTAAGCACTACTTAGCAACAACTAAAACATCGGTGTGTTATCCACATTGTTCTCATCCTAAATCCCAAACACAGCACTGTACCAGCTACTAGGAAGGAAATTAACTCTATCCCAGCTGAAACCAGGACAGTATCCACCCCTTATTCTATACCATCTACGTCATGCCCAGGTCCCACACTTGCCAATACATCCCAATTAATCACCACCCCTTTTCCTGTCTTTTGATATATATAGACACAGATACCATTCCCTTAGTTTATGGGCCATCCCTCTAAAATGTTCGGTGAGTTCATTTAGTCCATGACTGTGGGCTCCATCTGTCGTAATAATCTTCCAGGGCAGGAAAGATGGAGATGGTAGGCGGGGTTGGATTGTTCCATGTTGAAGTCAGTTCTGGTACCATCACCACTGTGCTTTGCCTGGTTTCATCAAAGTTATTCTTCATTAATCTGGGTGATTCTTATTGTAATATCATTAGTATGGCATATAATATTATGTAGCACTTAACATCACATAATTCAGATCATTGGCTATTCTCACCCAAAATCAAATCCCCTTGAGGTACACATCGGACTTCCCCATCCTTCCGCATTATCCACCAAGTGCACCCAGGTCCTTGAGCAAAAGCAATCCCATGGATGGGTTTCCCTTTGCCCGAGGCAGGAATAACCCAAACTGTTTTCCCCAACATATTTTTTATGTGCACCACAGGGACTTCATTCCCATCTGCAGTACGTAAAAGTTCTGACTGGGCGGGACCAGCTCGATTGGCAGATCCCCTCGTGTTGACTAACCAGGTGGCCTTTGCTAAATGCGTATCCCAATGTTTGAACGTCCCGCCACCCATTGCTCTCAGTGTAGTCTTTAACAGTCCACTGTATCGTTCAATTTTCCTGGAGGCTGGTGCATGATAGGGCATGTGATACACCCACTCAATGCCGTGCCCTTCGGCCCAGGTGTCTATGAGGTTGTTTCAGAAATGAGTCCCATTGTCTGACTCAATTACTTCTGGGGTGCCATGTCGCCATAGGACTTGCTTTTCAAGGCCCAGGATAGTGTTCCGGGCAGTGGCATGGGGCACGGGATATGTTTCCAGCCATCCGGTGGTTGCCTCCACCATTGTTAAGCACGTGGCGCTTGCCTTGGTGGGTTTGTGGGAGTGTGATATAATCGATCTGCCAGGCCTCCCCAGATTTATATTTCAGCCATCGTCCTCCATACCAAAGAGGCTTTAACCGCTTGGCTTGCTTGATCGCAGCGCATGTTTCACATTCATGGATAACCTGCGCAATAGTGTCCATGGTCAAGTCCACCCCTCGATCACGAGCCCATCTATATGTTGCATCTCTTTCTTGATGGCCTGAGGTGTCATGGGCCCACCGAGCTATAAATAATTCACCCTTTTGTTGCCAGTCCAGATCCACCTGAGCCACTTCAATCTTAGCAGCCTGATCCACCTGCTGGTTGTTTTGATGTTCTTCAGTGGCATCTACGTGTCATTCTACGTGAGCATCTACCTACATGATGGACTTTTACAACCAGGTTCTCTACCCGGGCAGCAATATCTTGCCACAATGCAGCAGCCCAGATGGGTTTGCCTCTGCGCTGCCAATTGCTCTGCTTCCATTGCTGCAACCACCCCCACAGGGCATTTGCCACCATCCAGGAGTCAGTCTAGAGATAGAGCACTGGCCACTTTTCTCGGTCAGCAATGTCTAAAGCCAGCTGGATGGCTTTCACCTCTGCAAACTGACTCGATTCACCTTCTCCTTCAGCAGTTTCTGCAGCTTGTCACATGGGACTCCATACAGCAGCCTTCCACTTCCGATGCTTTCCCACAATACGACAGGACCCATCAGTGAACATTGCTTCTCATTTTCTGGTAGTTTGTCATACAGTGGGGCCTCTTCAGCACACGTCACCTCCTCCTCCGGCAATATTCCAAAATCTTTGCCTTCTGGCCAATCCATGATCACTTCCAGGATTCCTGGGCAACTGGGGTTTCCTATTCGAGCCCGTTGTGTGGTCAGTGCAATCCACTTACTCCATGTAGCATCAGTTGCATGATGTGTACAGGGGACCCTCCCTCTGAACATCCAGCCCAACACCGGCAGTCGGGGTGCCAGGAGGAGCTGTGCTTCAGTGCCGATCACTTCCGAAGCAGCTCGAACCCCTTCATATGCTGCCAGTATCTCTTTTTCAGTTGAAGTATAGCGGGGCTCGGATCCTCTGTATCCCCGACTCCAAAACCCTAGGGGTCGACCTCGAGTCCTCCCCTGGTGCTTTCTGCCAGAGGCTCCAGGTGGGGCCATTCTCCCCGGCTGTGGTGTAGAGCACATTTTTTACATCTTGTCCTGCCCGGACTGGCCCAAGGGCTACTGCATGGACTATCTCCTGTTTAATCTGTTCAAAGGCTTGTCATTGCTCAGGGTCCCATATGAAATTGGTCTTCTTCCGGGTCACTTGATAGAGAGGGCTTACGATCAGACTGTAATTTGGAATATGCATTCTCCAAAATCCCACAACACCTAAGAAAGCTTGTATTTCCTTTTTGCTAGTTGGTGGAGACATGGCTGTTATTTTGTTGATCATATCCATTGGGATCTGACGACGTCCATCTTGCCATTTTATTCCTGAAAACTGGATCTCCTGTGCAGGTCCCTTGACCTTACTTTGTTTTATGGCAAAACCGGCCTTCAGAAGGATTTGGACTATTTTTTTCCCTTTCTCAAAAACTTGTCCTGCTGTGTTGCCCCACACGATGATGTCATCAGTGTATTGCAGGTGATCTGGAGCCTCACCCTGTTCCAGTGCAGTCTGGATCAGTCCATGGCAAATGGTAGGGCTGTGTTTCCACCCCTGGGGCAGTCGGTTCCAGGTGTACTGGACGACCCTCCAAGTGAAAGCAAATTGTGGCCTGCATTCTGCCACCAAAGGGATTGAGAAAAACGCATTAGCGATATCAATTGCGGCATACCACTTGGCTGCCTTTGACTCCAGTTCGTATGGAAGTTCTAGCATATCCAGCACAGCAGCACTCAGAGGCAGCGTGACTTCATTTAGGCCACGATAGTCTACTGTTAGTCTCCACTCCACATTAGACTTTCGCACTGGCCATATGGGACTGCTAAAGGGTGAGCAAGTCTTGCTGATCACTCCTTCACTCTCCAGTCAACGAATTAGCTTATGGATGGGAATCAGGGAGTCTCAGTTGGTGCAATAGTGCTGCCGGTGCACTGCTGTGGTAGTGACTGCCACCTGTTGGTCTTCGACCTACAGCAACCCCACAACAGAAGGGTCTTCCGAGAGACCAGGCAAGGTAGACAGCTGCTTAATTTCTTCCGTCTCCAAGGCAGCTATACCAAAAGCCCACCGGTACCCTTTTGGGTCCTTGAAATACCCTCTCCTGAGGTAGTCTATGCCAAGGATGCACGGAGCCTCTGGGCCAGTCACAACGGGGAGCTTTCACCACTCATTCCCGGTTAGGCTCACTTCAGCCTCCAATACAGTTAGCTGTTGGGATCCCCCCGTCACCCCAGAAATACTGACAGGTTCTGCCCCTTTATAGCTTGATGGCATTAGGGTACACTGTGCACTGGTGTCTACTAGAGCCTTATACTCCTGTGGGTCCGATGTGCCAGGCCACCGAATCCACACAGTCCAGTAAACCCGGTTGTCCCTTTCCTCCCCCTGGCTGGAGGCAGGGCCCCTCTAGTCCTCATCACAGTATTCATTTCTCACTTCTTGTAAATATGAGTCAGAAGTTTCTTCATTAAGATCAGAAGTAAGATCAGCCCTTCTACTTTGTCTGAGGAACTGCCCACTAGAAACTGGAGCAGCAATTTTCCTGGAAGAACCCCCTTCTGTGATTGTTTTTCCTTGCAACTCACGTACCTGTGCCTCTCAGGCTGAGGTAGTCTTTCCATCCCGCTTCCTCATGTCCTCTCCGTGGTCACGCAGATAAAACCACAGGGTGCCCCGTGGTGTGTACCCTTAATATGCTCTCTCTTGAGCAAAAGAACGCTGACTCCTAATAGCCGAGATACTGGTCTGTACAGGTGAGAAGTAGGACCTATCCTTTCTGAGTTGCTGGACCTCCCGGTACAGTTTCTCCACAGCCGAGACGACGGAGGAAGAGAGACTTTCTTCGTAATGCTGGAGTTGGCCGGCCAATTCATCCACCGTTTGTCCCTCTCCGTCTTTCCAGGTCATCACTGCCAATGAGTTGGCATATGACGATGGTGCGCTCTGTACAAACTTCCGCCACATGGGTCGTGTGCACTTGACTTTATCTGGATCTTTGGATAACTGCTTGTTGTTCAGGTCACCATAAATCACCTCCAGCATGGCTAATTCCCCCAGGTACTGGTTACCTCTCTCCATGGTGGTCCACTTGCCTGGGTGACATACAACATCTTCCTTGAAGGGATACCGTCCCTTCACGCTTGACAGGAGTCGCCTCCAGAGGCTGAGGGCTTGTGCCCCTTTTCCAATCACTTTGTCAATGCTCCCTTCCCTAGAAAGGGATCCCAGCTGCTTGGCTTCCCTACCCTCCAATTCCAGGCTACTGGCCCCATTATCCCAGCATCGGAGCAGCCAGGTGACAATATGCTCGCCTGGACAACGGCTGAAATCTTTTTGTATATCTCGCAGCTCACTCAGGGATAGGGATCGGGTGGTTACCGCCTCGTTTATGAGTTCTTCCTCTTCTTCCTCCCCGGGCAGCGGCCGGCTCTCCTCCTCCTGTTCTCGTGATAGCCCTACTCCAGGGTAGTCTGCCTCATCCACTTCTTCCTCTGGCTCCTTTTTAGAAGCTTCTTCCTCCCTTACTAAATGAGTCGACTTCCGCTTCCAACATTTCTTCTTGTGTACAGGGGCAATGGATACCGGCACAGGTTGGCTCTTCGGTTCAGCCGCAGGGCCTGTTGCCGGGGTCGGAGTGGCCGCAGGGCCTGTCATTTTATCGTCGGATCCAGAGACCTTCTCTTCCCCTTGAGGGTACTGAATAGTGTTGAACAGGGCTCGGTAGGCATGGGCCAGGCCCCAGACGTTGCAGTGATCTGTGTCTCTCTGGAGTTGCCAGGGTCACAGCATACTTTTTCCAAATATTCTACTAATTTTTCAGGATTCTGCACTTGCTCAGGGGTGAAGTTCCAAAACACTGGGGGTGCCCACTGGCCTAGGCATTTGCCCATGCTGTCCCACACACCCTGCCACTCATAACTATCCAGCCTTGGGGCAGATCTCTGGATGATAGTCTTAAATTGCTTATTAACCTTAGACAAAACCAAAACAATATTCCCAAGAGATACCAACAGAAGTATCTTAACTGCCCAAGGATGTTCAAGATACTGAAAAGTTACTGTAATGAAGGAGGAAACATCATAGAAGAAGGTAGTGACACTGCCATTCTGCATTTCCTCCATAAAAAACCTCTCAGACGAAGAAGTATAATTGCTAATTGTCTCCACGAGGTAGTACCTGAAGTACAGTAATGGCTTCAGTACAAAGCTCAAATACCAGATTAAGCTCAAGGCCAGTGTTTTAATAACAAATCTCCTAGGCAAAACATCACTAATCACTGCAGACCACAGCAAACTGCAAAAACCAACACCGATCTTTAACATGTACAGCAAAAAAAAGAGCATGGTGCAGATCAGATAAACTAATATCGAGAACAGGTGAATCAATATTGTGACCCGGAACTGTTAACAGATATAAATTCCTTAATGCGCTCTGGTTAATCTGTTGTTATCTCAAACCCTTCATGCCCCACGTTGGGTGCCAAAAAGTACTGTTGTGGTTTAACCTCAGCTGGCGACTGAGCACCACACAGCTGCTTGCTCACTCCCCGCCTCCAGTGGGATGGGGAAGAAAATTGGAAGGGTAAAAGTGAGAAAACTCGTGGGTTGAGATAAAAACAGTTTAATAATTGAAATAAAATAAAATAATAATAATAATAATAATATACAAAGCAAGTGATGCACAGTGCAATTGCTCACCACCCACCAAACAATGCCCAGCCAGTCCCCGAGCAGCGGCCCCCCCTGGCCAGCTTTCCCCAGTTTATGTACTGAGCACGACGTCACATGGTATGGAATGTCCCTTTGGCCAGTTGGGGTCAGCTGTCCTGGCTGTGCCCCCTCCCAGCTCCTTGTGCACCCCCAGCCTTCTCAGTCGGTAGAGCACGGGAAGCTGAAAAGTCCTTGACTAGTGTAAGCACTACTTAGCAACAACTAAAACATCGGTGTGTTATCCACATTGTTCTCATCCTAAATCCCAAACACAGCACTGTACCAGCTACTAGGAAGAAAATTAACTCTATCCCAGCTTAAACTAGAACAAATACATCCAATAATATTTCAAAGGAAGAAAGAAAATGTCTCAAAGATACAAGAAAAAAATACGTACATGTACCTGTTACATATTACTTTGTTTAAAATCAAACATATCCATAAAAATTTGTAGAAGCTGTATCTCCTATTGTCATTACACTTCAGTGTAATGATCAGCATTAATTAGACAAATAACAGTAACCAGTTTTTAACTACTGCATTTTTCAAGTCGTAGTGCAACATGCAAAAGACATGGTTTATTAATCCGAGACAGAGCTTTACTAGTTGGACAGGCTACAAGTTATTAATTACTCTTTTCTACTGAAGTTCCAGTTAAAATCATGACGCTCTGAAAGGAACTCCCATCTCATTTTACTAATTGGCAGTATGTAAAATTACCAAGCAAGGGGAAAGTGCCATTTAAACTGTTGGAAGACCTCACTGACATAACATCTTTTTATTTCTGAAACAGATTGCTTGAGTAGAAAAGTAAGATTTTGCATACTGCAGATTTAATTGGATGCCACTGTCCTCTCAATTACCTGCTATACAGGGTACTTGGAAGATGCAGTGGTACCACAAACAAGACTAAAGGCAGAAAAAAACCCCACCTAGATACACATATCTACATTTTTATACAACTCTTCCAAGTTCTGTATTTTTAACAAGTAAGGTGGCAAAGGTCTGTTTTGGCTTCAGCTTAATTTTTTAATACTGCACTTGATGTTTAATCACACTTCTACATTTCCCATCACAGAGATCCAGAGACAGCGTTCAAAAGAATTCTGTGGCAAAACACTATCTGAAGAGGTTTTGACTTTTGCTGATCAATCCTCAAGCTGCTGCGTTAAGATAGTAAAAGAGATGGAGGACACAGCCAGTTTAATGGCTACTACTTTAATGGGGATGATGAAAAGAAATACATCTTTCCTATTCAGCTCAAACACTGTCCTTGTGTAAGGAATGACACTATTGCTATATTGAACAAACAAGACTGGGAAAAGGATTAAGCTGTGTAAAATTTCAAAAAGCTAGAAAAGCAGACAATGGTGATCTCATAAATGACAGGCTATTCCCATAAAGGTTTTAGAAGGTGGAAAACTTACTGCATTGGAATTAAACAAACTATTCCTGACATACAGTGCCATATATATGAACAATACAAAATCAAATACTTGCTCTGTATCATGGCAAGTCCTTAAAACTTTGATGTCCTTAGTAGCAGAGAAATGATATTATGAAGTGCATTTATTTGTGGAAAGTGTCTGACATGCATACCTAAGATTTTTTCAAGACATTTTTATTAATCACTTTCCAACTTGAAACTGTCATTCTCAATTTTCAATTTTCAGAATTTTATCCTTTTTATATCTAAAAATGATTTCTAAGGAGAGGAGATTTCCCTCTTGTATTTCCTGGATGTCCTATAGAATGTGGGAGGAAAAGCAGGAGGGAAGGGTAAGAAATCTTAGAAAGTTAATCACAAAAAATCTGCACGAGTGATGGAGCTGTATGGCAGTGAGGAGTAAGAGCTACTTTGCACATAAATTTACCATCAGTTGTATTTTTAACTACATTCTTCTGTCAGGTAAGTGCTATTCAAGGGCAGAAGACTTTTAAATTAAACTAACCACGAGAAAACTGATTTGTGAAGGTTCATGAACATCAACTTTTACAAGTTAAAGAATAAGGTAAGTTGTTTTTCCTTACTGTGACTATCTTAAAAAGAAACTACTGGAGTAGTTTCAGTTTAGCCAGAGACTTCCATGCTCCCAGCCCATCAATTTGGAGCAATATTAAATCTCCATACTGGTTCATTGCCTTTTTGCACTAGATGTGGACACGAGGAGTCCTTGGAACCCTTCAGCCCCACTGGAAGTGCTCTTGCAGTAGGAGGAGCAACTAAGCTCTCATGCAATGAAACAAACATACCAAGGCTTCCCACAGACATCTCTCATATACCAGTTATCCATCACCATAGTTGACCCTTTTCATCCTTCTGAGGCAAACAACCAACCAACCAACCAAACCCCCCCAAACACAACAACGTGTTCTAACACATCCCACATGTTCTAATGATGTTGGCCTGAATCCCTGCTGGAAATTTTTCCCCATAGCTAGGGATTCTGTCTGTGACAGAGCCACGTTTAAACTTCATACGAGCTGTGCTATATTCAAAAGCCACAGAATGGCCACCTTGACTAGAGTACCTGCATTTTGTAAAGAAGCCCAGCAGCATTGTCTGAACATGGATAAGATGCTATATAGTCACAAAACAAAAGAAAAAGGAAAGCAAAGAAAATGCAAGACAGACAATCGGCACCGAGAATCACAGTACACATGCAGAGAGCAGCAGCTTCTACAGTGCAAAGCTAAGAGAAAATCACACCAACAAAAGGAATAAAGTGCTGAATAAATTAGAGCTACCATAAATTGGCTGAACTCAAACTGGATCAAGAGTTTCCAAGCTTTCACGTATAATGCTGAATCACAATTCAGCCTGTTGTCTACTAGTTTGACTAGAAATCTAGGCACTAGCCTTTGGACAGCTGTAGTAGTTGAGGAAAAAACCTCTTGAGACTTTCCCACGCACACTATCTCTAAACCAAAAAGCAGTTTGTTATAATCCTGTAATCCTTGCACAGTAAATTTTTTAACGTCATGGTCCTGAATGTGGTATTAAGCTTATGAAGAACTGAATGGTTTGTCCCATACTTTTTCCTGTTTGCTGTCTGCTCGTCTTCTATACAGTTTTATCAAAGAAAAGTAATTTGTTACACGTCAGCAGTTTTTAAAAATGGAATTTTTCACAATAGGGTACTTGGACAATTAAACATAAGCCAGATATACTGTCAGTTCCCTGCACTAGATTTTAGGAACTTTTAATACAAATTGAGTGCATATTTTATTGCCAGATCTTGCTTACCACTGCTAAGAAATTCACAACATTCAATCTAATTAAAAACGAAATTGAACTACAATTCCCTAGAAACAAGGGCTGATTGGACTCAATAGGCTTTACTTAATTTATTTCAGAAACAAAATAATTGAATTGCTTACAGTCCAGAAAAAATGCTTCATTATTTGATAAGTATATAATACAAAGCTTTTCATACTGCCATTACATTCCTACACCATCAGGAAATACTACTCACTTCTAAATAAGCATATAGAGGAGCACTGTGTGTATAATAAGTATCATTAAATATTCAGTATACATTAAAAAGAAGAAACAAACAGACTGGATGAATGTCCAGATGAGCAACCTCCAAAAAGTCAATAGCATTTCCTTGTTCATACTGAAACTGTTGTTTCTGATTATGTTTATGGTTATTTCAGTCTATGTTTAGACTCTACTATAGAGAATAGAGCTGAAGATCCGTCATACAAAAAACAATTACACAAAGATATAATTATAATCTTGGTAAATCATCAGGAATAAACTGATTAGACCCTTAGTTATATTTTATGCATTCTACTGAACTTTTAATCCAAAATCCACCAAACAGCCAATACCGTCACAGGCCTGAGTCAAACCTGCCAATTTCCCCTTACTTTTTTTTTTATTATTATTTGTTTTCCTACCACTAGGAAAGATGAGGTAAAGTCAGCAGATGCAATTTACAAACACTGTTCCCCAGCACACAGCACTTCTCATACAGAAAGCCACGGTGTCAAGTTTACATCACCCTTCTGCACCTCATGCAGGGCACAAAACCCACTGGTTTTCTCTGGTGAGGAGGCTGCAATTTCACTGTTCCAGCAGCCATACTGTTTGCCGCAATCATTTAGGGCACCTCGTCCCAACATCAGGGAGATCTCAGAGCTCTGCAGTCTATTTCTCCTCACCACTCTTGAACACAGCAGCAAGCTCCCAGCCAGGAGACACCCCAATCATGAAATAAAATGAAACAACTTACAGCAGACCAACTTTTAGTATCAGTTTGGTTGCATAGTACAGTACCTGCCTCCATTTCAGATTCCTTGTGCTGGTACTGCTGAACTACCTAGTGGCTAGGACACGTGGAAGGCCATCGCTTCCTTTGCACTCCACCATACTGGGTTTCCACAAGGCAAACACATTCAGAAACCAAAACCTTCCGACTGCAACCTCCAGCTCCACAGAGTGCTGTGGCACCTCGCTATGGCAAATATGCTTTCCCTTGCAGCAAATGAGCAGCACTTGCCCCCTGCTTATTTGCCATGAGGCAGCCTACTGCCAGTGGCGGTTCCCGCCCTAACACACGGTTAGGAAACTCTTGCTTTAGGAAAATATATTTAGCCTGTGGTGTTTTTTCTCTCCTTGTTTTCTGCTAACCACAGCAATAATGACACACTAACTAAATGCTGTTAAACAGGGAGAGGTTAGACTGCAGTACCCTAAGCCTTGTAACAAACTGATGAGCAGGCTGCCACTCTGTGTTAATACAGAGGACAGGACTTGAACTCCCATCGGATGCGGTAGCAGCTCCTATTTTTAGCTCTTTAGTTACAAATTGAACCCTGAAGTGTCATCCAAAAGAGAAGTGATTACATTCATGAGTGGTAATACTTTATAGTCAGTAAACAGTACCACAAATAAAGTGCAAATAGGTGTATTTAAGGGATTCTACCTGTCACTACAGCAAGAGCTATTAAAGATACAATGTGTCAATTAAAAATTATTGGTGTCTGTCCATTTAACCTTTACCTTTCATGCAAGATGAATTTGCACTTTTTGATTTTGAAGAATTCTCCATTCTTTAAGGTACAAATGTTTTGAAAAAAATCTAGATCACAATTTCCATGTTTTGGCCTCAAAATATACTGCTAGCTATTCAAACTGAGACTAACCTACAGAGAGTTAGTGAAGCCACTGTGGATGGCAGTGGGGGAAATATGCTCACGTTGGAGTTTCTTCCAGTGGTGAGCTGCTATCCCTTCAGTATATATTGGGACTGTAACCCACTGTCAATGGATTGGTATCTGCATCACAGAACAGTCACATTAAAATTGGTAACCTGACAGCCTGCAGGAAATTTTAAAGATTAAGAATGCATAAATTGTAATTTTGTTTTACTGAAGTTATTTATTCATTTATCGTAGGTACATTCAACTGAAGACACAAACCAGATACTTACCTAAATCTGAGTTTTGGCATACTTACCTCTGATTAAGTAACTGAGTTATCCTCATACTCTGACATTTATGAGTCAAATTTTTTGTTAAATTTAAGACCATACTCACAATAAAAAACTTAAGGCAGTGTCATACTAGTCTTAGAAAAAAACGAAAATTTAAAAATGCTGAAGTGTATTACCCAAGTGCTGCCAGCAACCAAACACCAGTGAGGACACATCAGGCTTGGTTTTCCACTTTCAAGCTACAGAGTTGAGTACTCTATTTCTCAGTTATATGCAGTACAAATCAGTAACATGAGTATACGTTTTCAGATGAAGGGAGAAGCAGCCCTTCTTACAGGGAGCGAACAACTATGTCTCAGTTTACATTGCAAGCATCAGCCTTCTGAAGTCATTCAGATTGCCACAGCCACTGTCCTCTGCCCATAAGGGAAACCCCCATGGCTAAGTAGTGGTGTAAGTCATCTACTGAGAGCATAGGAGAGGATAGCAACTTGTACCTTAACCTCAGGAAAGGGATCCTCAAATTCTTATGCTACATCTGCTATGAGAAGTGGCAGGTGAGCCAAAAGACTGAAGAATTAATACAAGATGTACTACACTGTTAGACATAGCAAACAGGAGAGGTCTGTGTGTTGCATGCACCTAAAAGCCAGGAATGTGTCCTCTTTTGTGCATTTGATTTACCTTAGCTGTTTGTTACAACTCCTCCTGGGGATTCTGGATGTCATTACCATTATTCACTCAACCTCTGCATTAATTCCACATAATTGCCTGCATTTATGAATTGTTCCCAGAAACAATTCTCCAAACAAGGTAGGCTCAAAGCAAAAGTACCCACAAAAAATGGAGACAACAATGTGGAAAAAAAACCTTATGTTGTTTCTAAAATTACCAGTTAAATAATCAGCAAGACTAAGGAAGTAAATGAGCAGAGAGAAAGGGAAATACCTACTTGCATAACCCCCCCCCATTGTGCATCATACGCAATGTAAACTCGTAATCTTTGACTCTCTCAACAATCTTTTCTCAACTTACATGTAGCCTGTATTTGGGATATCCTTGGGGTACCTTGAGTATATATTTTCTAGTACCGACACTGAAAGTAATGCTGAAATGCAAACAGCCCAAGTCATCCTACCATCTCCAAGATAAAAGTAGGATTATGACTTTACTAGCTCTGTGAGTGTAGATGTTATATGGTATCTATCAAGATATTAGCAGATGTTCTCACAACCCACATAACAATCAGTCATAGATTTTTAATTAAGGCACATTTGCTGCCTCAAGTAATTGCATCTTAGGACGTCTATTAAAATACAACTGCCTTCATCAGGCCTGTGCAAAAACATTCCTTTTCACTTACTTTATTATTCTCGCAATTATTATCTTAGAAGATTCTATGAAAAGTTAGTCTATTTCTTTTAAAGTACAAAACGTTCTCTGCTCAACAATTTTCTGGGGTATTACATTGTATCAAGGTTTCATGCTCTTAAAATAACACCTTGAACATAATATAACAGTCGCTTTAGATATTGTATAACATTGTTATGTATTTTTAAATTTACATTTGGTTTAATTTTATGTTTCTAAGTGGAACGTATCATGATATAGAGTATGCTATATGTGAACCTCAGGTATATCTATATATCAACTAGGAAAACTGCATATTATTAATTGTTTCATGAATATTTTACTTTCATTTATGGAAAAGAGCAGTGTTTAACTACTTGGTTAGCATGCCTTTAAGTAAATCAATACTCAGAATGAACTTATTTATCTTCCTTATTAGAAAAACAGTCACAAACCAGGAATGATAGAAGAAATGATCATAAAGAATGTGCCCCAGTGTATTATTTCAAAAACTATAAATATTAAAGACGTTATTCAAAACCTTAGTAATAAAAGTTCTTTATAAATTATCAGTAGTGATTTCCACTCCTAAGCTCCCCTAGAAATCCCAAAATTAAAAATATGGCTAGTTTCCATTTTTTTTCATGACTGACATTTCAGCAGCTAGAATCTTTTCCACAAGACCTTATTCATGAACCGTGCTACACAGAACATATCATGAGCGTATCTTTCATATTGAACATCAGGGTCTATAGTGGAATATGTAATAAACCGAAATACCACTTTATTTATAACTCGGGTACAGCAAAACTGCAGGAAATCTACACAAAAGATACAACAGCTGAAAAAGTCAACATTTGCAGCTTTTTTCTCCCTAGGTCCTTTCTTTTTCGCTGCTTTCCACTCAGCACATCAGTAAAACAGAGCTTTGGCTCCTCCTGTGACCTACTAAATAGCCCGTTTCACCAAAATGAAATAGTATAAACAGCTACATGAAGGAGGTCCAAGGTTGACGTACCTGATGAGAACAGGGATGGCAGTTGTATTAGTTTGGCAGTCACAAAGCACTACAAAGTCATTCATTCACCACCAGTTAAAAAAACCAAAACCAACAACCCCCAGCCCTTCAATAACACTAGTATACCATTAGTTCCAAAACATCAACCCAAAATTATGCCCTTGCCTTGTCATAAAAAATGAGGGAAAAAATATAAAACGTGAAAAATGTCTGACTTATTGTCATAGAGATTTTTTTATGCAGTGATTAGGAAAGGGAGACCCCAATACCAAAACAAGGTCATACAAAGGATGGTTCAGAAAGATGAGCTAGCAACACTATTGCTCCCTGACACTCTTCTCAACTAGGTCATGGACAGCAGCCACAGTAAAGTCATTGTCGTCTTTCTCTGACAATTTTTTGGGGAAGGCAAAGAAAGACCAAAAGAAAATAACTTTCAAAACCTTGTATGCTAAAAACAAATACAGTTCCCTCTGATGGGCCCTCTGAAAAGACTTAGCACCACTTACAGCTCCTAGAACTCCACTGAACTGACTTCTAAATGACATAAACACAGAATACTGTAGTTAGAAGATGAATGAAAAAGAAATACAGTGAAATCCGTGATCAATCAATTTCTGTTATACCACTGTTTTCTCTTGAGACAGAACTTTCAGTAAAAGTCTTTAAAGCATACACAACTTTACTCTGGAAAAAAACAAAAATACCCCAAAAAACCCAAATAAAAGCTCAAGCACAACACAATGTTGTGCTGCAAGGCCATGCAATGAATGAATGGTCTGACAGACAAAAGACATTTATATCCCCTGGTGTTTAGCACAGCATAGGAGTCTATAGAAAATCAAGGAATAGTTCCAAGTTCAGACAAGAATTTTCTCATGCAACATCTGTGCAACTGAGGCAAGGAGTGAAAACAGCATAAATCTAAATTTCTGTTCTCACTCATTAATTGCCTCTTCTCTGGCGACAGATTGGCAGTGATAACTGATCTTTGTACTTACCATTGCTTGCAACCGGTCAAAAAGGTGAAAAGAAAGCCAGTTCAGGGTTACACGGCAAGCTTACTTTTGCATCACTTATTAATGGAAAATGCAACTAAATCCATTATATTTAGAATATTAATAGTTACTGAAATCATTGTGTCTAAGTCTGCATTTAATTGTACCAGCTTTACACCAACATAACACGCTCAATTTCAGTAAACTTACTAAACTGGTAAGAAACTGAGAGAGTCAGGCTTTGTAACCTTTTAGGTGTAGTGAACTGAATTCTCTCTGAAAATGGAAAAATGTTTAATATACATATAAACGTTATGATTATTTTTGATAGTAAAAGCTAAAGATTAATCCTAAAATAGACAATGTACATAAAGAATAGCCAATTGTAGAAGTAGAGACAACTTAGACCAACAGAGAAACAAATTAATTAATGCCCATCTTTCCAACGAGTCTATATGCCAATAAGAGACACTGAATAGCTAAGTAGTTCTGTTAAGATACTTAAAGCAGGATGACAAGGGTTTTAAAATCTAATTTACCTTTTTGGGTTTTTGCCAGCATCTATTAAACTGTCCTTTCAGACAAGATTTCTGAAGAGAATGATCTGTTCATGTGACATTCCATGAAGATACTGAGTTTAGAAGGCAGCTCTGACAGTAAAAACCTTCTCACCCCATAAGATAATCTTTGATTATTAGAAAATAACTTAAGACTTTGAAGTCTGCCTTAGAAACATTTATATTAATTTTATCTCAGTCACTGATGTTACATTCCAGGCTTACCATCTAAAATCTTCTCTGGATTTGAGTATAAACATTTGTGTAACTTCTTCTGAGTGTTCCCATCTCTGTAAAACCCTTCTTTCAGAAACCATGTCAGCAAGTTGGTGATGGAAAACACACTGTAAAACAGGGCGCTAAGTCAACAGGTTCTTACTGGTTTCTAGAAAACTGGATAAGCACAAGCTATTAGAATGAACTGATTATTTTACCCCAGCTAGAGAAAGAAGTTTTATGACTGACTTCAAAATGAGGGCAGAAAGTCTTGAGATAAAGCAGTGAAGAGGTCTGCGTTCCAAAAATAAGCCCAAATTTTTCTATTCTTTGGTCTCGGCATCTTTTAAAACACTTACTGCTGTGTTTTTTTCTGAAGACCTGAGCAATTTTGCTAGGGAACAAAAGAGCTGTAATTTTCCAGAAGGCACTGTTAACTAACGATCAGTCTTCTTGGATTAACCTATTTACTCGGCTGGCCCTTCAACAACAAAGTAGTCAATAAAGTTATTTTTATTTCTCTGTTACACACAGCATTAACCTGGGGAGGTTAATATTTTTTAGGGGAAAAAAAAAGGCATTTCAACCTTTTTGTATGCTTTGAAATGTTTTGATTGTGAAACACAATGTTTCGAGAAAGATATTTTGAATCACTGATCTCCTAGCAACCAGAAGGCAGCAGAGGTACACCCTTGAGATCAGAGATCAGGTGACAATACAAAGTCTGAGAAATCCTCTCAAGCCATTTGCTCAATTACACTCACAGTTCTGGGTTTACAAATCTGTGACAGATGTAGTTCTCTCCAAAGGCTCTCACTCAGCCCCACTTTTGAGACAGATGCAAAAAGAAGACATGAAGCTTTCTAGGGTCACACAGATAACTGTGTAGAAGGTGGATCTGAACTGTGCTGATGCAATGCTAATAAGCAGATGCTTGGAGAAATATACAAACCCCTCTTTAATAACAGGATAACCACTGCTTTATTTGCCTCCAGAAGTGGCAGATGAAGTACATATTGAAAGAGAAGAATTCAGAGAACATACTTTTTACTTAAAAAATGTTTTCCCTATGACATTTCCTCCATGTATTTCTATTCTTTAATATTGCTGGAAGTATGGTATATTGCTTATTTATTCAATGATTAATTTCCATAGCCATATGCTTTCTAGGTCTATATGCAGCTTGCATTGTTCAACTTCATTTATAATACATAAGTTTACTAATAAGTATGAGAGTTCTATTCAGACAGTAGTACAATTCAAAGCCATATATTATCACACTTGCATTACTGACATTATCACTTCACATCATCCTTCTTCCTCTAAATTTCATAAAGCAATAAACCTCACGTATTACCCATCAGCATAAAAATCCCAGATGGTTTTAGCTAGGAAATGGATGTACGTGGATTTCAAGATACAAGATATTTAGCTTTGTCCAAAAATAATTATTAGTAAACTGATTTCCAAAAAGGCGGCATACCATTTGTAATCAAATTGACTGAAATGTTAACATGGTACCATTCCAAAGACTTAAGTCAACACCAGAAGATACAAAAGGAAGTGTTGCTTCCTCTTTAAGGACAAGACATACATCTGCCTTTAAATATGTTTGGTTTGGGTTTGGTTTTTTTGGGGGGTGGGGTGATGCTGTTTTTTGTTTTTTTAATTTCCTCTTGGAGTCTAGTTAGAGAATATGATCATAGCAATGTTAAAGATGTCTTTTTTCCTAGTATTTATAAACATCTTCAGAGGCAAACCAAATCATCATGTAACACACCCTGGCCATGAGACACCAACTAAATTCATTTCAGAAAAAAAGCTCAGAATCTGCTTAGCTGTTACTTGTTTAAGGAGCACAGACTTCTGAAGCACTAGTTCCTATTACACTGTGTATTAATCTTGAGGCCAAGAGAAAAAGCTTATCTCTTTCAAAGATCCTTAAAGGGTGAAGACTAGTGTTTAGCATGTGGCTGGTACCTTCAGATTTCTATCATTTACTCTAGTCTGTTCACATGCAGACTAAAGCTGGAACATTTTGTGGGTAGGTTGTTATATCCATTTTTGGTTTGTAATAAGTGATAAAGCATTGCCAGAGTTTTAAATACATGCTTTCCCAAATGTGCAATTCTTTATCAAGAAATTGTAGGTATGTACATAGTGGAACTCATCACCACAAGACATTGTAGAGGTTCGTATAAACAGGCTCAGAAGTGGAGTACACCAATTCATGGAATATTCACAATTAAATCAGCCCAGACACACTCTCCACTTCAGGAAGTCACAACACCAATGACTGCCGTTTTGGGGGAAGGTATACCACAGAAAAAAAAAAAAATTACTTTGTGCTTCCTTTGTAATTCATACACTTTCCCTAAGCATGAGCGATGCCAGGTAAGGATATCAGGCTGACAGAGGACATTTCTTATGTTATGTTCTCATCGTAAAAGATGGAGACTTTTTTCTGGTCAATAAGAACTTGACAGAAGGCTTAAGCAGACGAGCATTCTGGATGAGCAATTGTCTGTGCATGTCACCATGACAGTTTATGGTAACAACACTTCAACAGTAACAGTACTATGCTACGGCTGTGACCTTATCATCATATGAGAGTTTTACCTGAATAAACACCAGACATGGCTTCTTTTGCTAAAGGGGACTTGTTCCTGTCAAACATACTAAGCAACACACTTAAATATGTTCTTTACATTAAATAAAGGGAGTTCTAATGTGCTTAAAGATAAGGCTGTGTTTCTATATTCTTCTGGAGTAAGAGCAGGATGCTAGAAACCTCACTGTATCAAGCTTATCTCTCCAGTCAGAAATAAACTTTGGCATATTACACTCAAACTAATTTTGGCATTAAAACTTAGAGTACATTATTTAATTTTGGGAAAACCTAAGCTTTATTCTGCTTGTTTGCTGAACAGAAAAAGGGAGAAATAGGACATGTAAGCTACTCTTCCCCTGTTACCACTGCTATCACTAAGCAGTGAACTTAGCAGCAATTCTGCACTTTTGGTAGGTCAGAAGCAATGCTTATTTTCTGAATCTGTATGCCTTAAAATGACTTCATTTTCAAAGAAAATAAAGCAGTTTGAGTGGGAACATCAGATTTAGTCCTTGCAATGTTCAATGAATCTGTACGGCACTCACATCAAAATTCATCCTAGTCAGGTCTACCTGCAAACAATACAAATCAATAAATTATAATTTTAATAAAAATCTCATTTAAAAATGCAAAGTATATTTGTGACACCCACTTTACACTTGCAAAGGATACAAGTTTTCCAGAAAAAAGTACATGCAAATATGTGCAGATGAAAACAAAACACTACAGGCATTTCCAAACAAATTATATTGTATATACAATGTTGCACACAAAATAAATTTCCAGGTTTGATAGCCTCACATGCATTTTTTAAATGCTAAGATCTCAACCTCTCATAATTAGCTAATTTCTGATGAATCGTATTACACTGAAAAGGAACAAAATGGAAATTAAATACTCTGTAGTGAAAATTTCTGTACTTTTATCACACTCTGTATCACCCTTCCAACCCCATTTTGTTGGCTAGGGCAAAAGCCATCTTTTAAAGATGCTCCCCTTAATAATGCCAAGTGTGAAGCATGTGCCAAGGGTAAATATGATACTTACAGTACTTCTTAGATCTTTCAAAACAAGAAAAATACATACACTGTTTTGAATGGGATTGCTGCTGCATACAGTTCTTATGCAGAAAAAGGAGGCTAGGTCACAATTCTCCTAAAGCTTTCCAGATGTCTTCCCTGTATCTCATTTTTATGGTTCACGTACAGCACCATACAGCAGAGACAACTTGCATTGCCAGGCACAGCAAGAGCCCATAAAGCCTGCGTACGCCTCAACATTTATCTGATATTGGAAACAGCAGATCCAACATATCACGCATTTACGTGATCAACTGCATTGCTAAAAGAATCTGAAATTAAGATGGCATACATGGTTATTGAGAGACAGCAATGTCTACAGCAGTCAGATACACAGGACTAATGAATTTCTAGTCTGTCTTAAACTGTCTAAAGACTTCTTAAACCTGGTACCCAAGAATCACCTGAACTAACAGATTTGGACTTGCCTTTTTCTCTTATACTCTATAATATGATAAACAGGAATGGGACATGGTCAGGTAGGTAAGTGGATTAAATGTTATCATTCTTCCTCTGAGATCACAGTAGGAGGCCTGACTGAAATGAGTTGTCAGGTGAGTTCCCCAACGGACATTTTATATCAGAAAACCATCACGTAGAACTGAATACTGATATAAAAGGCAATATAGTCAGTTCCCACCCTAGGGAAAACCACGATTGACTTAGAAGTGAAAAATATGTTTCCTTCTTATTTGAAAGGGTGGTCTCTCTAGGTCACTTCAAGGTCAATTCCGAGGCTGCGTGGTAAGAATTCTTATGATGCCTGCATAGTAACTTACAGTGGAAAACCATACATAACAGGTTCGACTGTCAATGCAGGCACTCCTCCGACCTTCACAAAATGCAAATACTCTGTCCTCCATCTAAAATATTACCTGTATCTAGACGTAATTATGCACTGTGCTGACAAATCTCAGCCAACGCACATACTACAATTATTTACAATTACAAGGCTAGCATCAGCAACAATGTGGGGGTTTTTGTTTGTCTGGTTGTTTGGGTTTTTTTAATCTGATGAAGAACCTGAGAGAAATTTGAAGTGTAAAAGTGATGTGAAATTTGGAATTATTAAAGAAAAATGTTACTAGTTATTATATGGCATCCTAAGCCAATTTAAGAAAGTAGCCCCCACCAATTTTAACTTAAGGTTCCAGTGACTGTGATCATGCGACTTCTGTTTTCTCTCGCAATGAACACCAGGAAGCTCAGGAATCTTTTTGTATGCAACATTCTTTGCTCAGCTCCGCTTCAGAACAATTGCCTCACAGCAAAGCCATTTCACTTGACTTTGCACCATTTATCAGGACAGAGCACTCAGACAGTAAATTGGATGACTGCATTTACCACTCAGTTTTTAAGGGCTTGATAAAATAGAAAATTATGCTTGGGCTTCACACCTCTAAAATCCGACAAGAGCTTCAGAAGACCCCAGAATGAAATTTTTATGAGTCAGCCATCCTCCATTTTTGAATGGAAGCCACTTACTGTCTCACTCAATTTAAGCCTATTGTACTAAAAGGAGGAGACCTGCTATAAAATGGTCAGCGCTTTCCCTCAGGAAATAGTGATTCATAATGGGAGCTGGACTAATTTTTCAAAGGATGCATTTAATATATGTAGCGAATGTGCAATTAAACACCCAATTGAGTATATGAATATTTAGAATTATTTTCCCAAGAGAAAATTAAGTGTTCAGTGTTATTGAAGATAACAGGACTATGTACCCAGTCGAATAGCTAAGAATTCAGTGTTTAATTCAGCAGTAGGACTTCAGGAACTTCTGTATCAATCCAGAAGAGAAAGAGAGAATAGGAACTAGAGCTGGGAATAGAAGTATGTCTGCAAAACGGCAATGACTTCTGAAAACATCAAGGGAAAATTCTGTGGCATCAGAAATGCAGAATAATCGATATCTACTTTTACTCATTAACTTATATGTCCCCTCGTTTACTCTGCTAATAGCACATTCCTCCTTCCATTCAAACAAATCCAGGGGTTTGTAATCGAAAAGGAAATGAGTAATAACCAAAAGTCCTTTTACTGATGCAACCAAAATGTTAATTACTTGAGAATATTGACAAGTTCTGCTACAATTCCAGACATCAATTGCTTTTCTCTTACCCCACTCCTTACATATTCTTCTTACTGCTTACAAGAGCAAATTACTTTCTCCCATTTATACTGTATAAAGAAGGAATTCTCACTCTACTTTTATTTACTGCAGCACATTTGACTAAAGGGATAAGAGAGCAAATTTTTGTCAACTATTTCATATTAATCTGGACAGATACGGATTGAATTTATACGTGCACTGACATTGTTTCACTTTTAGATGGTACAGGTCACAGTACATCATCTTTCAAATGCTGGATTAAGTAGGAGGTAAAGTGACATGCTCAGTTTAAATTATTCTGGGTAGTAACAGCCTTCTAGGAACTGAACAATAGACCTCAGCGTGATTTGGTTCCAATCAGCAATACAAAACCACTCTTTTGCCTTTTTTGTAGTCATCAACCACAGATTTCTCAAGTCAGTACCATTTCTCAATTTTCTTTCCCATAGTACCTCACACAGAGGGAAAAAAAATGTATCACAATCGGTACTTTCATTTTTTTAAAGCTATGTTTTAACTAAGTTTACTAATAAAAATTTAGAATATGACTTCAGGATGCAGCATTAAGTGGTAAATCTGTGCAGAGAGACTTGTTTTTTTAACTCAGGTACGTGTACTCAATGGGCTGGGGGTGGATTTCTTAGTCACCCCAACACAGAACAGATTTATGATATTGAGGCAGGGTGTCTCCAGACTTCTCTAATTAGCTATTACGGCTTGTTCCTTCTGTTCAAAGGGACAAGAAAGCATTGTTATCAGTCAAAGCAGGAGGAATATAACTGAGAAGTATGTCTACCAACCTCTTAAATGTGATACACTTTCGGATAAAGGAAGACCTATGGTCTTTCTTCGAAACAAATATAATTTTTCTCAGTAATCATTAAAGAGAAAAATAGCTTGTGCATCATTCTATGAATCATGAAATCAGGAAGAGGTAAATAGATGACTAAAAGAATCATTCAAAACACAGGATTGATGGCAGTATGAAACATTAATTACATAAACAGCTTTTTGGTACAGACAATTGTCCAGTAAATTTTTTGAAGGCCTTGGTACAGAATTTTTTTACATAGGAAGTAGAGAAAGAAATTAAAAGGGAGCCTTCTTCATACTGGATTAAAGAAGCTCTTTTGAGGAGGGGGAAGGTTAAGAACACAACTGAACTAAACCTAATCCTTGGGGGGTGGGGGGAGGATAAAGAATAGCAATAAAAACAACCAACTTGAAGGAGGGAATCTCCTATAAACTCAGGGGAGACAAAGGCTAAGGAAAAAGGACCACAAAGCAACTAGTAGTTCATTGAAGACAAAGAACTAGCATATTTTGTAGGAATATAATTTGGCTAAATAGCAAACTCTGCATCAACAAATCTGATTGTTATCAATCAATCTGAACTCAGCTTGGATTATTCAAGAGGAAAGCTCAGGATTTTGGGAATCGAGATGAGATTTTAAAAGGATGATAAATTAGAGGAAACCTGAGAAACAGGATGCTATTCAAGCGGATGTTACTAGATGATCCCTTCAGATCTAGATCTCCAGGTCTAGTTTTATACGGTCCTATAACTTTTAGTCATACTACCTATACCTATGGCTCGAATTTTCAAGAAGGGCTTTGGGAGCAGTTATAATATCATTAAAAGTCCATAGCACTCATGCGGGAAATGGGTATATACAGACTTTAGGCACCTTGGAAAAAATTCCATCCTACAAAAAACCCCCCAAAACCCAGTGTCCTTAATAATGGAAGGTATATAAGATTTGAAGTTCCCTAAAAAACATTTTGTTCAATGTAGTTTATATATATATTTATATGTGCACACTGTATATATATATTCACATGTATACATATACACACAAATACACATGTGTATATATAGGGAGGGAGGAAGGGATGGAAGGCGAGAGTGAGTCCTAGTTAAATGGAGATTTAGAATGTAATCTTCACAGTTATACGTGCTAGCCATAAAAAGTACCAGAGGGAAAGAAATAAACAATGTAGACAGTAGAAAAGTGAAATGACTTTTTCAAAAGTAAACTTATTTAAAAGTAACGTGGTTATTAAATAGAAGCCTTTTTGCAAATTGCCTTTAGTCTGGAAATCTTTAATATTTTCCATTTAGTAAATCCTTATCCGTAAGTGTCTGCCAATAACCTCTGCATAAACATGCAAGCATCCACATTTCTAAACTTTATGACAGTTAAAAGGCAATTTTATGAATATTTATGAAGGCAGTAAATTATTAAAATAGATATAGATATTTACACATTAGAACAACATCTTCATTTAATGGATGTGGAAAAAATGTTAATATGTGAACATTTTAATGATGAAGTGGTTTGGCCTTCAGAGCTTTTGTTACTCTATTAAAAGTTAATTTAGGACAGAAACTATGGCTTTTTCTTGAATCCCAACCCCAAAGGATTAAATCATGATCAAGACTCACAACGTTTTTCAAAAAAGTGAATCTGGTGATGGTATTTCCAGAGGCTGGATACTGAAACTACTGTGCAGTTCTCCCTGAAAAAAAGCCTCCTCTGGCTTCTTTTATGTGCTCACAGTGGTGACATAGACAAGTTTTAGGGCAGTGGAGCTGGGTGCTAGTGAGGTGGTTTCATCAATCTTTCTGTCACCACACATTTTATATTATTAGAATATGTTTCTTGTTTACAAACACAGCAGGCAACTCAAATTGCTCTTTCTCAAAAAGGTGTTCTACATCACAGAAGTGATTTGCTTAACCAATAGTAATAAATTTCATCATCTTTCCCCACATTTATAGATCCTCCTGATTCAAGGACATCAGGGAGTCTGCTCTGACCTCCTGTATGTAACTGGCTACTGAAGTTCACCAGTGATCCCAATAACCTGAGTTCCACCAAAGCACAGATCTTCCTTCTAGCCAGAACACCAGAAAGCAGTCACTTTCAGTCTGAAGGCGTGAGGAAGCAAGTATTCTACTTTTTTTACGGTAGTTAATTCCAGAAGTTGTGCTTCACTTCTTTTCTACATTTGTCTCGTTTCAGCTTTCTCCTTCAGAAAGTTTTTCTTCTTCCTTAATCCAGTCCCCTTTTTATTCCGAAACAATCCAGCTCTTAGAAGTGTCTCAGACTCATCACAAGATCCCTTTAGGAATAGCCATAGTAGTTTAAAATTTTTCCTTCTGTCAGTTATTCAGCACTGTGAATTATTCTGGCTGAGGAGACAGAGATTACTAGCATCATGGCTACGCCAAATTAATGCATCATATGAGTACTCCCTGTATGCTTCGCTCCTCAGTCCACTGGCTTATTTTGTGTTGCTATAGGAAACTGTCACTCCAGCTGCTGGGAGTAGTAAATTCCTAAACCTTTCCGTTGCATTTGAAAATTACTCTGCCTTTGCCATACTATAACTTGCTCCAGCTCTTGAAGCATTTTGACCATTCTTTTCTCCCACTTTTAATATTAATTTTATAATAGACTACAGAGTCTTGCTCCCTTACTGATCTTAATAGTGCCATATCAATGGTAAAACCCCTTTCTAAACCTCCACCCCACTCTGATTTATATATACATTAATACATATCCCTTTTTTATCTACTCTTTTTATCACAGCAACGTAAGCTCTACCTGTCTTTTTTCCCCAGTCAACGCTCGTTTTGATACTTTACCCTGCTGTAAATGTTCTTTCTTTTTATATGTATAACTTATCACGTGGCTGTTAAGTAACATATTCTTTATTTGAAAAGGTCCAGCTTAAGGGATCGAGATGTGTCTCTGTGGCTCTGCCAATACTCTAGGAAGTATGCCCACTGCCATAACTGCTGCCCCTCTTGCCCTGATCAGATACTATGTTCTGTTTCAGTGGAACAGAAATACAACACTCCCAATAAAATCTGAAAATCATATTCAATTACAAAAATAACTTAAGGTCAGATTTCTACAAATCTTGTTCTCACAAAGCAGCGTAAATATATGAACCTTACCAAATTTAATCAGGATTACTCACATTACGGATTCAAATGCATATTCTAACAGCACATTAACTTCAGGCTTTTCTGTATACTCCAAATTCCCTGTATATTCCAATTTCAAGTTACTCCAAGCTCTGAATCCTGTCTGCTGTTTTCAGTGTGTCTGAAAAGATGATAGATGAGCCCAGTCTGAAAGACTGAAAGTAGAAGCTCCAAATTATTTGCAACCTTGATCCTCCTCCAAATTTTGTACCCTATCCAATCTCCATAAAATATCAAACTAAACCTCTACAGCAAAAATATGGTCAGTAATACAATTATTTTTCCAAATATTAAAATTTCCATCACTTGGACTTATTTCTATAAATTATCCCCTTGTACATCAAGCTGTTTTCTACCAGCACATACTTCTTCCTGTTAATGTGATGTGAAGACTAAAGAAATGTTGTTCAGTTTTCATGGTGAGTTTTCTGCCGGCAGCAGTTTATTAATAATTTCTTTCAGGCTTTTTCCAATGGACTCAATATGGAGAGAAAGAACAGTCAAGATTAAAAAAAAAAAGGCAAATTAAAAACACAAAAGGGGAAAATAGGAAAAACACATGAAAAACAGCAGTTGATGATGGCAGTAAAAGAGAGAGAGGCAAAAAGCATACCCATGTGAGGGAAAATGCAAAGCTGAAAAAGAGAGACATGATTAGAAACTCTGTTATGAAGGTGAAACCTCGATGCAGGATCTATAAAAATCCAGAGATATTTGTATAATATAAAGTAATAATAATGAGAAATTAAAGAACATTAAAATGTGAAAAATACAAGTTAAATAATGAAATTAGAAAGAAAACCAGTAAAAATATATATATATCTCTAGCGACAGCTCTGTTATGAACTAGCGTTCTGTTTTTATGTGATGTAAAACCAAGCACGTGGAAGACAGAGATAAGGAAAATATAGGCAGAGGGAAGTATCTGCTGAGACAGAAATGTGAGACTAAGTAAGTACAGAAACATAAACATTAGGGGGAAAAGAGATACAAAAAGTGGATTCAGTAGTGAAATACTGGGCCCATTTAAACCAGCAGGACTTGCTGTTTAAGGCAATCTTTCTCTTTCACTTCAAATATTCCTTATGAAAGAAGAATCTACTTCTGATATCTTCCTACATATTTTCTCATACTTTTAATAGCTTACAATTATTTCACAGCCAAAGAGACATGATTTATATTCTAAAAAAAAGACAGTTTACAACCTCAAAAAGAAGAAATAACAAATAAAGGGCAAACTTCCTACCTGTGTGAGCAGAACACAAAAAGTAGGTTTGTGGAGTTGTATTTTTAGCTCAGATCCCGACCGTGCATTCGAAGTCCATCTCCTGATCATACCACACTTTGGTTCATATTGTGTAACAGACTCTGAACATGCAAAATGGATTCTTTTGGAATAGCAGATGAGCACCAGAAGTGTGGCTAATACACCTCAGCCACCACTTAGCATTTACTTCTTGGGGCCAGGCTACAGCCAACCCAAACTAAAAGTTCCTGAGATGCGCCCTGTCCTCAGCACCAATTGTTTTGCCCTACTCCTTCAGGCTGCACTACTTGCTAATTTAGACACAGTAAGTGCTTACAGGAACACAAATTAAATTGGTAAAAAGTCCATCGCATAGACACTTTAGACAGTGTTATTACAGCAAATTTTCCATCTTTATCAAATTCCTACTTTATGAGTCCCAACTGCTATTTCATTGTTTTTGTCACTTAGCGGTGAAATGCATTATAAGATCCATTGGTGGAAATGATGCACAACAGCCAAGTTCCAGCAATGATAACTGACCTTTCACGGGCGTAATTAGATTGCATCTAAATAATTTAAATAAACAGCTAAAGCTACTCAGTTGAAAATGGCATTTTTATTGAGACAAATATTATTCCTATAGAAAAAAATATTAACTGGTTCTTTTCTGAACCTGTGCTGTGGTCCCAATTGTGCTTTCTATGGCCGACAGAGCAGATCCTGTTTCTCTTAATTGTAAGGTCTCGAGTCACTGTTCTTTTAGAATTGCTTTTGTGAATTCGGAATGAATTGTTTAAACATTTATTGGACTAGTGTATTTTCTGAAAGGCAAAACAGCATTTTTGTTTATAAAATATTTGCAATAGAAGGTAGTTACTTGACATTTAGAGTTTAAATGTGGTTTATATGTTGAGTCTATTATGTCTAATGTACAAGTGGATGGACTCCATCTCTACCAGCGCTGGAGTTGGAGGAGAAAGAACGAACACACACATACCCATGTACACCCCTCCCCACACATAGCTGCAACTAAAGAAGAAGGAAGGAGGGAGTGGAAGAAAAACATGGTTCTCATTCTGAACTGGTGGTAATCCATCCATAGACCAGTAAATCCTCGTGATTCTACAGGAGTGACTGAACATTAATAGCAAGGGGGATAAATGCCTATCTGTGTATCTCAGGGTAATCTGTTTACACATTTCACACAGCAGAAAACACCACAGAAGTTAATGCTCTTTTCCAACTCTCAGTCCCTTTCTTCCTTCTGAGGTGGTAAGGATGGCAGAGAGAACCAAGGTGGCAAAGGCAAATTCTCCACACGGCGAGGCTATATCATGTCATGATGAAATCAAGTTACAATGTCATTTCTTAAACAAATCCATAAACAATAGCGTTAGTCCTCCTATAGTGTACGCTATTGGTTACTACCTCACAATCTCAGTGCTGGCAGCAGCACATCCGTAGCAAGGCCCGAAGTGCTGAGCTTTAGACACAGCCCAGCGGGACTGGAAAGACCCGCAGATGCCTGAGGTCAGGTGAGCGCATACTGTGCTCTGCCGCCTCTCACAGCATGCTTAAACTACAGCCAGCAGGCCAAGTACTACGTACAATTATGCAGAAACAAAAGACTTCAGTGCAGTGTTATATGTACGTTTTTAGCAGACGCAGATCCAACTATTCCTGATCTCAGTTGCTTTTTTTTTTCCCTCATGCTTTATTATTTCTTTTAGGGATTTCTTTATTTGCCAAAAGGCTTATAGTACACCCAGAGAAAATATGGCATACTACTGGGGCACTGTAAGATATGCAGCAAAACAAATAACTGTAACACATAAAAGGCACTGCAGATCAAAGTGGCTAGTATTAAGGAAGAATCTGAATGCCAGTAAATCCTGACTTACTGGGATAGAATGGGAAAGTCTTTGTTTTGGTATTTTGAAACTGAAAAAACAAATAAATAATTCACTAAAGTGCAACAAGCATTTGACTAACCTTATAAAGCAAAGGTGATTGTCCTAGTTTCAAAAGTGCAATTTTTTTGGTCACGTTTGTAATGGCTTGAATCCGGATCAAGTCTTCCACGGTCCCATACTGTATATCAACAAGTTCTGCCTGCAAAGAGAAGACAAAGTTCAGGCTATACCTATAACCATGCATCATTGAGGGTGCTCCTTCCACAGAAACAAAGCTGTTTGCATAAGTACAAGCACCTGAGCAGAGTTCTGCAATTACCTTACCCCCACTTCCTAACCAGGAATACCTGTAATAACAGAGAGCTTGAGAATTCAATCTGACAGATAAATTTATACCTTTGCTGTTTTCATTCATAATTCATCAGCTGTGATAAAAACCCAAATTTTTTTGCCAGTGGTTATAGTAAGTGGTGGTGATTCTGATAAGAATTTCCCCTCGTTAGCTACAGGAATGTATTTAAAACCATGTAAGGGATACTAACTTCTGTTAATTTTCTTAAAAGGAATCAGAGTCTTGTAAAGCATTTCAGAAAATGAGTCAATGATTATACTGGTCACTTATGAAAATATACAGATAATACATACTCTCCCAATAGTTTTATTATGTGGTCTCATATGATTCCTGAACAGCCCACCTTATCTATTGAAGTATTTTCTTATAGTCCATCAGTTATCCAAGCATTATACTCAGACAACCATAGCGATACCAGACTACACTGCTCTGATGTGTAAACTTTTCAATTAATACATATTTTAAAATTCTTTAGAGTTACTTCCAACTAAAATAAAAGTGTTTAGAGCATGAAGATCTTCAGCTCTTCAGTTAGGACACTGCAAGAATATGTAGTAAAGGTCTAAGTTATTATTAAATGTCAAGCATTGGCAGTGATGGAAAAATACTTCAAGACATGTTTTCAAGGATTTAAAAAAAAAAAGTATAATTTAAGAATGACCAAGGGCATTTTTCTCACACATTTATAGCAATAAATTCTGGTAAAGACCAAGTATGAGGATAATCAGTCTTGTACATTATTGTTTTAGAATGTTATGAAGCTCTCAGAACACCATTGAGGACATTCTGGAACCTCTAAATCCCTATACAGTGTTCACATAAAACACAAATACAAGAAGACACGAGAATATTACATGAGTGTTTAAAAATTAAAATAAGAGGAGCAGTACAAGATGGAAAAGTTTCTCTTTCCATTCATTTTTGGTAACTTAAGTATGGATTCATTGCCAAAGGCAACAGTTCTGATTTTGGGCGTCTCTACACAAACTGTTAAAATTCTACCAACAGTTGTTCTGGATATGTAGGATGTGTGAAATTTTACTAGATTCCTGAACACGGGTATTTTAGGAAAGTATTTACCCTTCTACAACTGTATCTGAATATTTTGTCTGAGTTTGCACCTCAACATTTAAGTTGAAATCATAAAAATATTTTGCCAAGGTTTCTGTCTTCTTAAATGTATTCTTTTAAATTTTCAAGTTAACAAGTTTCTAAGTCTGTAACATGTCATCAGTGCTGTATAAGCCAAGTATTTAGAAAGGTCAGCCAAAGTTATAAAACAGTTCTGGAACAGGCAAACATCGGATTTAACACCAAATACTGAAATGTAGGAACAGAAAATCTTGCACTTCATACAGTTTCTTCTGAAATATGTGGGGTTTTTAATATCTAAAGAACTTGAAAACTATTCCATAAGAAAATTCAAATGGTGACTACAGGCTGAAATCCAATATAAATTTTTTCCTATGTGATCATCGTATTTGGATGGTATGATAAAATCAAGTGAAGAAGTTTTTATACTAGCAGAAGCTGTTTTATTTTTTTACCTAACCTGATGCCTCTGGTTATAAAGAGTTCACCTCAAATGAGGAAAGGGTATTGACCAGTGTACTTCCTTGAAGTTCACACAAATTTTACCTCATTCTGTAGATCTCAGCTTTATTTTAATTTGTACCTATAGACATGTCAATAGATACACTTTAATGCAATAATTATTAGAGTCTCAAAAGTCTTACGGCTTGAGAGGTTATAGCTAGGCTGACTTCTGGGGACACCTCTAGTATAATTCCTTTGGATCCAATGCTTTTCCAACGTACCCTCAAGCAAACCAAAAATCGGAGCTTTCATCATTCCTATGAGAGAAACTACACTGAATTTTCCTGAGGCAAAATCAATACACAAAGATATAACATAATGACATATCAAACCATTTGCTTCTACAGTATGCCTGTGTGAAAATGAGATCCCTGCCTATCTACATTCACGTGCTTCTTCTCTTCACATCATTTTTGCTAGCTGCTCCTCCAGGGTGCTATCCACTGCTTTGTAAACAACAAAACTACATGTTTGCACACTTATTAATGCATTTAGCAACTGCCCTTGGATGTTCTTAGTTAATTCATGGATGCGAACTGCATCTTTAAGAGCTGCTCACCGGTCTTTCCCAGGCAACGTATGAGCTCAACAAGAGCAGGCTGAATAAAAGGCCCTACAAAAGCACAGCTCATTTTTTAATTATGTGAGAACCAGAACTTGACTCCCTGCTGCCCCAAACACTCTGTAAACCATGTTCTTTGCTCCAAATGTTAAAAGTAAGCCCCAATGCCAAAGCTATTAAATACATTCATACACTGAGGGTACACGTAAGAAGTCATTACATAATGAAAAAGCAGCTGGGTATAATATAATAAAGAGTTACATGTGCTTTCATTACACATCTTCCACATGAAGGATATGTCAAAGCTCAATATATTAGAAGTTTTTCTTTTGCACTTGCCTGAAAATAAGTATGACCTAAGCCTCTTGTTACTGTCCAACTTCAGGGGTACTTGCACACTTATATTTCACTGTAACTTCGAAGTGATTTTCTTCTCATCACAAATCTTTGACCTTTAATTTTACCTTTTTGGGAACCATGGGTAAAAATGTTGCACATGTCTACCACAGCAAGTTATCACATCCTGGTAACATCACACACAGCCTAGCAGCTGGAGGTTTGCACAGCTAATCTCAATTCTAACTTCAGTTAAAATGACAAAGAACCGGAAGAAAATCTTCTCTTGAGCGAAACTACACATGGCTCCTCCCCTCCCAAATGAAGTCAATAACCCACTGGAAGAGTTTAGAACAAAGTCATAAGATTTTGGCAGTACAGTCCAGAAACTAATAGGTAAACATTAAATTACGAAAATAGTTTTAAAAATCATTCCTACCCCTTCCTTTCTTCTACACTTGAATATTTTAGTAAAATTTGTAATAAAAAGCAAAATATTTTGCAGTACTTAATAACAACATCTCGTCAAATACAGTACAGCAACACTAGCTCAGAGTAGTCAGTTTTATTTTTATTTAATACACTGGGGCTCAACTAATTGGACCCTTTACTTCTAGCATAAAATAAAAGATTGAAAAAATACACCTTTAAAATCATTTTAAAGAATCCTACTGAATCCGAAGAGTGCTACCCTCTCAATAATCCACTGAGAAATTAACAGTCCATTTATGTTGCATGAAGTCCTGTTTTAGTCACAACATTCCTGACATCTCTAAAAATGAATAGATTAAATTTTCTTTTTTTTTTTTTTTTTTTTTTAGAAATGCTTACAACATGACATAATCCTCATTTTACACATTCCAGACTTTAAAAAAGCAAAATACCCCACCCCCAACTACCCATGCTTTCCAGTGGTTGGATAATCTGTTCAAAAACAAAAGAGAACTCATCCTTTTACCAGGTGCCAAAAAAAAGCACTTGTGTACTTGGTTTAGATATGCAAGGGTAAATCCTCTTACCCTAAAATTGGGAAACTGCTAAAGAATGAGTTGTTTTATCCATCTGAATTAGGTACTTACTCTTCGAATTGTTTCATGCTATGCTGTTTGAAAGATATGACTATTTAGGAACAAACTGCAATCTGCAATATGGAGTTCAGTAGTATTCCCCCATGCATGAAATGAAGTAGGGGTAAGTAATAAAACAAACATTTTTAAAAAAAGAAATTATTTTATGTTAGACTTATTATTAGTTTCTATGTCCCAAGATGATGCTCAATGAGTTGTAAACATTCTGTCTTAAAAACTATGATAAAATCCCCCCAAAACAGAAAAGACAGCCACTCTGAAAATGCTACAATCAAGACTGTCAAGGATCTTTTCCCAATTTCTTCTACTTATCTCCAAAATGAAAGAGAATAGAACAGCGTACTTCATCCAGTCATGAATGAAAAAGAGTAAGACAGGTCTTGGAAAGGAAAAGTATGAATAACTGTATGAAGCAGGTGGCAGCTGGGATCTTGAAGATGCTGGATACTATTTTAAAACTTTGCTTTCTTTGCAAATGCTGAGGCAATTAAAAAAAAGGACTAGTTAAATAGGTCAAAAATAATAATGAAAATATATTTGTCATATCACATTGTTATCATTCAGTCCACTTGAATGAAGAAAGGCATTTAATAACAGCATTATACATCTGCATCCAATACACTGGCTAAGAGGCAGATTGTGCCTCTCAGAGACTGATTTGCCAGGGGCACGCAAAACAGGAAAAAGATTAAGGGAAAAACCCACAGAAAAAAAACCCCAAAAACCTCAAAGCCAATACACCCAGGAAGGGATGTTTCTCACAACCACCAAAATGCAGATGGAGTCAGTGCAGATAAGAAGGTAGCTCTTAAATGCATCTGCTCTAGCTATCAAGGCAGGGAATCCCAGGGTAGAAAAAGCACCACACCTAAGCAAATAGTTTTACTATTATTTCTTAAGAGAATACATTAAGGTCAGTACTGAGCAATCTCAAAGAAATCTTACCTGAAAGGTGTAAACTTATGCAGAAAACAAAACCAAAAGTAGCATACAGAATGGCTGTGGTGAAAAATCTTCTCTTCTTAATGTTACCTGTTGTTAGTGCCACAGTTCAGTAACCTCAAATTACGAATATATTTTATCAAATACCAACCTGTTGACTCATCTTAATGAAGAGCTTCTACACAAACTATTTGGGAGGTCAGGACCGTAGAAGCTGCAGCCATGAAAATGACTGATATTCAGTTGCACAGTCAAGCTCATATTCTTGCCAGTTCTGACCTACCCACCAACAGAGTGTCAGAAATGGATGACCTAAAGAAACTCCAAGTATTGAAGAAAACTAAATATTAAATGCTATGTATACAATATATTTAGGATTGCTTATTCCTCAGAATTAAGACAATTTCTCCAAAAAGCACATATGTAATTCCAGAAGTATCAACCCCTCAGTTCTGTAACTGTTCAGGCTTACTACATCCCTTTCATTCAAGTCAATGCCCTTTATTTGTCCTTCAACATTCAGTTACTATTTTCAGGTTGTTCACAAAATAAGGGTAACAGAAACATCCAATGCAGGATCAATCACAAGTAAATGACCTTCAACTAGTCATCCTGCCTAAAGTAAAAACTCCAAAATATATTTGCAAGTTGTATCTGAGAAGATGGCAGTCTGCAATCAGGACGTGAGGCTAACTTTAATTAAACACTTCACTATAATTTATTTGCACAGCTCTGAAATTGAGGCTGAAGGCAGCATTCAGAAAAGCATAAAAGTAAACTCAAGCTGGCTGTAGATCAAAGCTGGACATCAACAAACGCGAAGAAAGCTGCAAACATAAAACTAGCTCTTCTCTAAAATTAAAGGAAGAAAGAAAAGGGGAGATAACGGAGCTGTGCCCAAGTATGCCAAATCATTTGTTGGTGTAAACTCTGCTACGCTTTCTGACATGAGCTGCTGCTCCCATTTCAGCCAAAAGCATCCCTCCGATAATCAGGGAACTACAGCTGTCTCCCTGTGATTGCTACCACCCAAGCCTCCTTCGTTGTCCTACTGAGCACACCAGAGATAAAATAAACAGCCATAGCCATCTTTTATATACCTATACTTATATGTATTTCTACAGAAATGTTAATATTCAAAATTATCTTTCAAACTTTGTCCTTCACTTGGTTCCAGGCAAAAAGAGGGACAGAGAGAGACCTCCTTTCTTTGTGGGTTTTGTGGCATGCATCTCCTGACTGTCTCTAGTTCAATTGAAGTGCTGAAGGTTGAACTAAGAAAGTAATGTGCCTAAATATTGATTTCTTTACAGTAATGGCACTCAGTATGAGTAGGATCAGTCAGCCTGTTCCTTCATGGTTAGGACTCGCTGAAGCCAAGTGCAAGTGCAGTAAGTTTTATTTTCTGTTTTATGTTGCTAGGCTCAGCATTATCAGAAGAGGAAAAGATCTGAGAAAGCATGACCAAGGGTATAATTCAACATTTAGTAAAATAAAGACAAGTCCAACACAAGATAGAAACAAATCAGGAAAGAATTTGAGGCAGATGTCAGATTTTTAAGAGGAGAGTTCTCGGGGGGTGGGGGTGTTCACATGAAAGAGTAATTTCTTATAGAGCTGCTTTTGCTATAAAACAAAAATTCCTGTCTTTAGAACACAGTTTTCATGCAAACACCATACTCCAGTGTTTACAATAATTTCAAAATAACACTATCTTTTAAATCCCCTGGTGAGCTTTCCACTCTCTATTTACTTTATGAAAAATTTGGTGTAAGGCCTCAAAATCCAAGCACGCTGTCTTCTGGTAGCAAACACTGCTTACAATGTTTTGAATGTCGTATGACACTTGGACATTCCCAAACAGTCTGGGAAAGCTTGTAGATAAATTTGAGGTAATTACACAGAAATGCCTCTGTGAAATCCTGTGAATGACTAAAGTGTGTATTTGAAATTAAATTCCCCTACTATCTTGGCCAAATTTGGACACTACTTATCCAGACTCTATTTCTAGTAGCGCAGGACTCCCTACCCTTGACTTTCTTTTTAGGTCTTCTTAGAAAACTGGAACGAGAAAAATAATCTTACATCTTGAAAAATAATAACCTATTGTATTTCCTAGCAACTGTCTGAGGCAAGCCAAAAAGAGATGATTTGTGCAATTTGAATTTGAACATGCTGTCTGAGCCCAAAAAACCAAATCATTACTTATCTGGATTAACTGAAGCTGATTTTGCCCCGTTACAATACTAAGAGATGCACCTGACCCACAATGTCTGGGCAGATTTAGATCACAGAACTTCAGTACTGTTCCACATAGCAAGATACATGTGTGTGGGGGTCATTAAATAACTAGCTGGTCGTTAAATAACTAGTTGTTTTTACCTACAAGGATTTACTCGTCTTCAGATTCATGACATTTTTTCTTTATGTTTGTTAGCACCTTACTCTAGAGGTTTTCTTTTTTTACTTCAATATTCCTACTCATACAATAAACTTCCACAGTAATTAAATATGACTCACAGTGCCAGTTTACAGTCAAAAAGGATTCTTTTTGTCTAGCTTTTATTACATAAAATTGCACACTGCATTACAATGGCAGCTAAAACTGTAATTTGTACCAAAGCAGGAAGAAAAAAAGATGTCCCTTAACCTCAGTTTGATAGAGTTTGGCCTTGCAGACTGAATTCAGTCACAGACACATTTTACCTGCTCTCTCTTCCCCCTCGTCCTATCTGTCCAGCTAACACATCTCCATTCCAGGCAGGGATCTACTGAAGCTTCTATAGGTTGCTTTTGCTGTTCCAGTATCATTTTTAGAAAGAGATTGAGGTTTAACTTGTTTGCTTGCTTGCTTTTTACAGCTTATAGCAGACTTTTTTTCTACTAACTCCCAGGGAGACCGAATTAAGATCGAAGCCTTTTTATAGCCTACAGAAAAGAACCTCTTCTGTGTTTTATGGTTACTGAGCCCCAGATAAATCTGAGTTGACATAGCTCAGTTCCCTGTCGATAATGCTCATCCTGTTGACTCCCCCCTTTATATCTATTTTCAACTTTATTTTTCCTTCTTTTAATTCATTCATACTTCCCCCCCACCCTGTCCCAAATCACATTCTTTCAGTTTCCCTTAAGCAGAAGACAAAACTAATACTTGAGTATACCTTCTTAATTCATGATATCCAGTGAGATATCCAATCAACAAACCTCGTTTTTTCATCTTTTCTAACTATATTTAAATGTAAATCTAGTTTTTCAGGTATTCTGAAATAAAACATTCTTGTTTTCCATAATATTAAATTGATATTTATTTATTTTAAAGTCTCTAAGAACATTGCTTTGGTTATAAACCACTAAAGGACACGATATCATTTGAGGCCTAAAAACCTATTAGAAATTTTATTATTTTAAGCTTTCATTAAGTGATGCTGATTATTTGTCATCTCAGAAAGCTCACTAGTGACAAAATTCTAAATTCTAATAATTCTTTCTTATATGTGTTTAATATTATTTATATCCTCTTTATAAGAGTTAACTGCAGAGATACTTAGTAGCATTAGTCTCTAAAGCATAAAGTCACATTGATCACATTTTCCTAAGCAGAAACAGTAATCTGTATTTGCCAGCCCACTTGGTTTAGCTTATTCAGCGGTAATTATTCATGCAAATATACATTTACAAATTATACAGACTAAGGATAAACTAAACGAAACAAACAGAATTGCTCAGCTTTAATGTGCCCTCTTAAAAAATAAATCATAAGCTACATATGTACATAGTAAATTATAATTGTGTGATTTAAACCTGGCTTTAAAATTTTCAGTGAAATGACTTTATGTCAGAACTCAACAAATTCTCAAGGCCGGACTGCAGTGACACGGAGTTGTTATTGGCTACTCTCAAACACGAAGAATGAAAGTAAAACATCCAGCGGCTGCAGACTGTCCTCCTTCAATGGCCTTTTTATCATATATCAAATAAAAACCAGGCATTCCCTCCCAGGGTAGCTACAACTGTTAAGTCTTTGGAGAAGATGCTTGCACCTTACAGAAGGTGCCTGGAAGTGCTTTATATACAAATAGGTTCTGCAGACTGCAGCAGAAACTGCCAGCTAGACAGCTATTGTAGGGAAGGGTCCATCTCAACTGGGCAGGAGAAGCTAGCAAATGGCACTAGGCACACTCGCCTTCACCCTCTTCGTAGGCTCAACGTGAAACACAGTGAAACACGAAACACAGTGAAACAAACGCAAAACACAGTGAAACATGAGTTTGCACCTACACACCCAGAGAAGGAAAGGAATCTCCTGTCTGAAATGACAGGTCATAAGAACAATATCCTGTGAATGCAAACACTCTCTATCAAAGACACAATATATGTCAACTGCAGTGAAATCTTACATGGAAGTCCTTATGATTCTTTCTAAGTAAAATTGAAATATTTCATTTTATAACTATAATACATTTGATATCTTAATTTCCTAGAGAGTAGCATTTCAACTATGTTCAATTGTTTCATTTTTAGAGTTAGTCTGGCTGTGTTAAAACAGAAATATCTAGGAAAATAGCCTTACAATTTTCAGGTTTGCAATTTTTGCCACAATTCTGAACACATTTTGAAACAGCGTAATTTTTATAGGATGTTTCCCAATCAACTCTCATACTAGTGCATGCATAGTATACTGAAATATACAAGCAGGCTGTATTTCTATGCACGCTTGCTATGCAAACACATAAACCAGAAGCTGTTGTTACTGCAAGTATATAGATACAGGAAGATAAAATAGACATCTACCTCAAAGATGCAGATAATCACGCATATGTACAAGAGGAGGTCATCCACTGCACCAAGAGAACACTTGAGCTTTCAGAAATGTCAGTGAGAACTCTATTTTCCAGAGTATAATAAATGCTCTTTCACAGAGTACTTATAGCCCTTCGGGGCCCTACAGTACTTATAGGCCAAACATCACGCACTTGAATGTAAGCAGAGAAATGCCCAACCATGTAGTGCTGTAAACACAAATCTGAGTGGTACAGCAGCATTTTATCAAACCTGGAGAAGCAAACATGCAGTTGTGAAAAGGAAAATGACATCTTCCCTATCTGATGTGAATTTTATTGTTTTAAGTCATTACACAGATGTATAGATCTCTAAATTACCTCTTTAGAAAAAGGACTGAGGAAAAATACATTCTAAAATTACAAATACATTCGGATAAAAGAAAAGGACACCAATGAAAACAGGGAATATACCTGAGCAATAATGAATTCAAGTGGCCCAAATGATTGATCAAGACAAATATAACAAAGGCTGTATGTGAGAACAGCGTAGCTCTATATGATTAAATAAGTAGATACTTCCATTTTTCAATCACCTAACATTATGGAAAGAAGACTTATCTTACAAGAGACATGTAGTGTGTGGTTCAGGTAAAATTGTACCAGGAAGAAAACCCAGTTCTTTGTTGTTCCAGGCTTTCAAATTTTGTTTTTAAAAATGCACTCAACATTTTGGAATTGCCATTTGGTCATTAATTGTGATACTGTATTCTGCACTGTTTAGTCATCTAAAGGTTTCTATATGGCAGCACTATTTATCTTTTCTTTCAAAAATAGCTAACCTTCATTTTCAAAGTGTTTTATTTTTATGAATAACAACAAGGATTAAATGGAAGTTCAGGATAGGGCCCTGCCAGGTATCATTGCTATAGTGTAATCAGTAGCTCACCTTTATCCTAAGTCTTTCCAAAGGTTAGAGTGAAGGTTTTCCTGAATTGTACCAAATTTCACACAGACATTTTGATCATTCATCTCTGCTAAGCATTGGCAGGAACATCATGGAGAATTTGTGAACTTGGTTCCTGTGCTCTGAGCAGAGATAGAAAATCCTGGAGAAAGAGAGGAAATCCCATGCAAAGGACAGAAATGGCTTCTTTTAGAAAAGGGCCCACCAAATTGTTCACCTTGTACAGTGGCATCCCATTAAATCGTATCTCAAAAGGAAAGATGGAAAAATGCTGACATTATCTAAAACATACTGGTCAGTCTGAAAGGTTACCAGAATCTGGACAACTTGATGGGGGGGAAGAAGTAATCTGACCTCCAACATCACACAACTGATTTCACTTGTAATGCAAAAACTTCACCATCACTGCAGCCCTGCCAGAGCCTTGGAGCTGGATCTGAACAGAGCTCCCCTCATCTTCCACACAGCCTGGAATCCAGGTCAGCCTCCTTTTCAGCAGTAGAGAAGTGCTCGGTATTATTGTAGCAATAGTACTTTATGCTACAGTTTTAAATAAAAGCAGTTAGGGACATTATTACAGAATGTCCTGGTTTTGGCTGGGAGAGAGTTAATTTCCTTCCTAGTAGCTGGTACAGTGCTGTGTTTTGGATTTAGGGTGAGAACAATGTTGATAACACACCGATGTTTTAGTTGTTGCTAGGTAGTGCTTACACTAGCCAAGGACTTTCCAGCTTCCCATGCTCTACCGACTGAGAAGGTGGGAGGTGCACAAGAAGCTGGGAGGGGGCACAGCCAGGACAGCTGACCCCAACTGGCCAAAGGGACATTCCATACCATGTGACGTCATGCTCAGTACGTAAACTGGGGAAAGCTGGCCGGGGGGGCCGCTGCTCGGGGACTGGCTGGGCATTGTTTGGCGGGTGGTGAGCAATTGCACTGTGCATCACTTGCTTTGTATATTCTTTTATTATTATTATTGTTACTGTTTTATTTTATTTCAATTATTAAACTGTTCTTATCTCAACCCACGAGTTTTCTCACTTTTACTCTTCCAATTCTCTCCCCCATCCCTCCGGGGGGAGTGAGTGAGTGAGCGGCTGTGCGGTGCTCAGTTGCAGGCCGAGGTTAAACAACAACTATCAGTTACTATAGAAATCTGCACTCAATTCTTTCTCTTCCCCCATTATGATCCCTCCTGCCCAGGATGTTGAAAGATCAACAAAAAGAAACTAGAAACAGGGAGCTCAGTATGCGCTCTCATAAATTCCTATTCAACCACAAATATCCTTAACGGTCCATCTTCCAACATCAAGGGGTCCCTTTCCTGAATTTCAGCAAACACAAAAGACTAAATTTAATAGATGAGACAAAGAATGCACAATGGTCATCATTAAAAATATTCACTAGTTGTATCATCTGCTGAAGAGGTTCCCTCCATACTACTTCATTTGTCTTTACATTTTTGGTACCCACTTTAGAAACACTATACATTGTGAAGAAATTATCTTCATTGTCTGCAGAGAAAATTGAAAAATTATGAAAGTTTATTTCAGGCAGAGCAACTCTACAGGCATTAAGATAACAGCAATAAGATCATCAGGGAAATGTCTGAACTAAAAGAGTCAGTCTTACCCATCAGATCCTGAGCCTAACACTGTCCATGCTGATACAATTTCTCATTCTAGATTTTTAATTTGTGTTATTACGTGATTGTAATATTTTCTTTTAGCCTTAAGACGTAAGAGTTTTATAGATAAAAGGTCAATATGGACAAAGACATGAGAAAGTTTTTTGGAATAAAAATTTCGGTTAGAAGAATGATGCAGTAATTCTTTTGCCAGTAACATAATTTCTAGCTTTTCATAGTACTTCATCCTCTAAAATACTCCCCAAGTAAAGATTGTGCCTGGCCAGCATTGACCTGCAGTAGGAGGGACATCTCTCCTGGATGACAACGCAGCAGGAGTTTTCTTGCATATTTAAGCAGCTTTGCTCTCTAGTAGTTGAAGCCATTGCCGGACCTCTTCTATCCTTATTCACCTCTGTCTGCCCCTCAAAGACATCAGTGTGAAGCAGTGAATCTTACAAGAGACAAGACTAACTCCATATGGTAACATAATTCAGTGGAAGGAAGATAAATTCCTTGAAGCATCTTCTTTCTCACCCACACCTACTCTTGGGCCAGTCACAAGCTGGTGATTGATTAGTCACCTTCTCTTTGAACTGCAGAGCACAGGAACAGAAGAAATAATTATGAAAATAGAACTGATGTATCTCACGATTAATTCACATTAAGGCCCTCTTAATGAATGAGTGAAACACAGTAACTAATATTCATTACATGAGGTGTTAGACATGAGATTTATTTTGTATTTAGTGGAAGAGACAGCATATCAGACAGAAAAAAACTAGGAACGCCTAATTCTAGAGAAAGGGAAGACCAATGTGTTTTCAGCTTTGTTTAGTTTGCACTGATTTTTTTATTATTTATAAGAGGATATTCTCTCCTGGGATTGCAACTGGTGGGCACAGTCAGAAGTACTGCATTTCCAACCAGCTTAAAAGTGAAATTCTGAACAAAAGCTTTTCCTCAGGACATTTTAGTCCAGAGAGTAAACAGGCTCTGGCATTTTGACAGTTCATATACATACCCAATGCACTTCTGCCAACTGCACCTGGATACCAAACTTAGACTTGCCTATGGTTAGTAACTGAGTCTTTTTTTTATTTTTATTTTTTTAATTATTTTTTACAATTTTAAGAATTCAGTTCTTATCTGTTTTTTCAACCAGCTGTATCACATCTGCACATTTTTTCATCCTGCTCTGAAAGGCTTTCAAAAGACATTTGCTTCAAAGGGTTTCCGCTGAGAGAGGCCTTCTTCACTTTTTGGTCTTTCTTACTATTAAGGCTCTGTGTCCAGGTTTATAGCATTCCTCAAAGCAGTCTCTAGAGAGATTCATCCTTTGCCCTTTTATACCAAAATTCTTCAACAAAAGTCAGACAAGCCGTTAAAATCTGTCCTCACCAAATCATTCATATAATGGCAGCTTTATCCTCAACTAGTTTAGATTACATTTAAAACCTGTCATGTATGCTTTTTTTCGTTTTTAGTAAGAACTTATTTCCACTCTTTCAAAGTGGTCATCTTAGAAGATATTTGGATTTCATATTACCACATCCTAACACAGACAGGAAATCTTCAGACTTGTTTTGGGTTTTCAATGCTACTTTCATTTCAAAATACTAAAAAGATTTTCACAATGAGAAAAAAAGAGTCCTGTAGAAAAACGTTCAATAAGCTCATATTATTACATTAGAAGAAATCAATTTTTAAGATTTTGACAAAACGTTGTCCAATATTGACTGTAAAAGTTATACTGGTAGATACAGATAACTCCTAAGATAAAACATATTGCTAAGGCTTCAACTGATGAGATTTATCAAGCTGCATCGAAGACTAAAATAGTGGCTTCTGATTATTCTCAGCTGCCAGCTCTAATTCGCAAGAGACACCACCATTATTTAGACTTTTTCTCTATTTTCAAAAATAATCAAGTGCAGTATGTCAGAAAAGTGGTTTGTTCTTTTTTTTTTTTTTTTAGATTTATTTTATTACAGTGATTCTAACCCATATTCTCATGGATGACTGACTGATGCCTGGAACTACCAGGGTCAGAATCTTACGGCCATGCTCCCAGGTACAGGATGTACAGGCACAGTAAGATGTAATCTGCCTCCAACTACAGATGCTTTTGTATTGCTAATGTTCCTTAAAAGGTTTTAGGACTTGCTTCTCTTCCTCAAAAAGAAACTAAAAAATGAGAACAAGCAATAGTTTAATCAATATTGTATTTTACAGTCACTCATAACTATCACAAAGCTGAGTAGCATTTTAACAAGTTCTTTATTGTTTATGCATGAAACTACATTTTTTTTAAACAATTAACTTATGCATGTAGTTTTAGGGACAAGGATTGAGTATTATATAAATACAAAAATGTTTTGCTATTGTTCTCATTATATCAGTTGTAGTTGTTTCTTATGTTGTTTTTCTCATCCTAGCAATTTTTTAAAAGCTGATATTATTTGCTTTATAGTCTCTCTGCTGGAGAAAATTTTTGCTTTTGTTTTTAGTGTAAGCAAGGTCCCTTCAAGGCAGTTTTAAACCTTCAAAATACTGGAGAAATTTAAAAGAAAAAGATCCCTAAAACCCAAACCAAATAACTCACAGCAGAAGCAGCTTTTTGCTTGGAATTCCTCCTCTGAGAAGGACATTGCCTTTGCAAACTTCAACAGAAAAAAACACAGGTATGTTGTTGATAGGTTCAAATTTACTAAGAAGATGTAAAAGAAATTAGAGGGAGATGATAAGATAGCACTACCTAAGCAAAATGTGCCTTGTGATTCGGCAGAAAGATTTCCACTAGACTTGGAGTACCTTTGTATTCAGGTTTGCACCAAACACCATTAACAAAAAGTGGGAATGAAAGAAGAGTAACTGGGTAAGTATCAACCCAGATATCTACTGAACTGCATAGGTGATTGCAACTTGCCTGGTCTAAATTATACAATAAAGTAATTAAAAAGAAATTTTTTTCTCAGAGATCCATGCATTTACAGAAGTTACTTCCACTTGTATTCTCTCACAGTGATTACTAACAGACAAAATTCAACTCTGGTTAAAAATGATGTCATTCCCATTGATTTCAATAGGAATTTTACTTGCACTAAAACCTGAATAAAGCACCAAATCAATTTCCCAAGCCCTCAGTGTTTGCACCCTTTAGTTTTTACCATGCAATTGGAATATAAATAATGTTTATGGTTCAACATTGCTCCCTCTCAAATATCGTAGAGGCCTTCCTGAAAAATGCCTTTAGCTGATTATGTGCAATGGCATGGAAGTGCTCAGTGATCTGTTATATCTGTAGATATCAAGATGCCTCACCTTTTGCTTTTTTGCATTTAAAAACCCTCATTTATTATTAATGCCGTTATTACTAAAATGTCATTACTAATATTTTATTAGTAAAACATTACTGCAGTATTGACTCGCAATTATAAAACAGCAAAAGGTTTTGCAGCAGTAGCCATTTGCATCTTCGAAACCCTGCCCTTCAATGATACCAAAATCTTGCAGCAATATTAACCGGGCTTTTGTGCATGATGAACTACTATTATTTTTAGGGAACTGTAAAACTTTATTTATGAATGGTTATGTGATATATGCCAGAAAACTGACAGGATGTTCTGCAGTACATCTCTTCAATGATCATTTTTGTAGTCCTTGACTGCAATTTTGAATTATATAACCTTCACATTGCATTTCACAGCTTTCTATATGTAATTATAATGGAGTGGCAGCTATGCTGTAGTTAATGTTGAATGTTGTTTTCTGTTTAAAGGTCAAGTCTATTCTAAAATCCATATTCTTAGTGAGATTGTCTTGAAAATTTGCTGTGCCTACTTGGTATGCAGAGCAGTGGTCTAAATTATGATTATTTGTGGAAGAGGTTTCTGAGAAACTCTTCTATAAATAAAAGATAAATAAAGCTCCTCTAAAACGTCTAAATGTTACAAAAATCGCATGATTCTTCTCATTTGTGTGTATGTGTTATCCAACCTATAGCCCTAACCATCTGCAAACTGGTTTCAGTTGCTAGGGATTCATTTTAGCTAGTACACCTCTTCAGAGAAGAAATTTTAGAAAACATTAATAAAGATAATAATGAACTAAACTGGCGTGCCTAAAAGAATTAAATGCACACATGTAGCAAGATTCCCTCTAGCTTGATATTTTGTACCAATGTGCCATTGAAAATGACTGAAAGACTTAGGGTGAGATGCTGTGATTGTTTAATCTGAATTATATGCAGTCTTTGCATTTGGAATTCAAGATGTGCAAGTAAGCGTGCTGCAGAAGGCTCATTTGGAAATGTTGCCTAGGGATAAAAATAACCTGGGAAGATTTTAAAATTTTCTAAAACCAACCTGCTGACACCAATCTTAATTCAGAAATATTGTTAAGGAAATTACCACTGATTACCTAGAGGGAAGATAAAAGATAATAAGGGTGCACTAATCACATTTCCAGCACAAGGAAACCAAACCAAATGAAAGCAAGCTGTTGGGTCAAGGATTTCCTGATGCACTGGCCCTCCAGAGGAACTTGTAACCTTTTGGTGCAGAGCTAGAAATATAGAGAGCTGCAAGTACTGCAAGGAAATGGTGCTGCAGTACTGTAAAGACCTAGCAGAGAGGGTAAGGGACTGTAGGGCACACAAGTGGGGAGCCTGCGATAAGCGGGAAAGATTAGAGGAACCGGCAGTAGAGGAGAGGAAGACTCCCATCTTCCTGCAGAGTGAAGGACCAGGGAAAGAAGGGGATGGATGGGGAGAGGAGACATCTCAGCACAGCCATAAGAAAATGGGGTATCTGATAAGAAATGAGCAAGCCCCCCCCCCGTGTGAAAGAGAATCTGACAGCAATCCAAGTCCTGATTCCCTTACTCCCATCTTGCCAAGATTGAAGAATGGTGGGAAGATCACTGAGTGAGCTTAACAGATGGGTTTGTACTTCTCGTATTGCTTCAGGTTGCATTAATCTCTGCGGTGGGTTCTCATTTAGCTGAGAAAACGTCACCAAAATAAATGAACCAGAGCAGGCTGATATGCTATCAACAGATGTAGAGAATTTCTTCTGCATATTGTAGATAGAGGCAAACAGTCGGCATTCTCACTTGTCTGCTCCCTGCAGCCCCTCCAAAACTAATCAAAGATATCACTGGCTGAGTTGGGAGTATAAATGTCTAAAATCAGCAGACGCTTCGAACAGAGAAATGGGTAGGATCAGTCAAGGAACATGGACAATGGCAGGGAAGTGAGGTGATGCAGTGGAGGAGTGCAAGCAGTCAGGGAACAGGGACAGAGGAGGGGTCAAAGTACAAAGGAAAGATAGTCGGGTGTTGGGAGAACTGCCTTGGAGATGGGGATGATTGATTTCTGTCCATGCAACCATCAAATCCCTGCCTGCATATGCATTCCCATTTCAAGAACATGCCAGTACTTGTACTTTTCTTGCATCCTCTCCTGGTTCCTGAACCACCACAGTCCTTTCAGTGTATGAGGTGCAGGAAAGAAAAGTGACGTTTTGCTGGGCTTGCTGAGAGTGTCCACGATGAAAAAAGGAAAGGACGGAAAACAGCAAAGGAACCAACAGGGATTTGGTGCATTCAGCAGCCAGTTACTCCTGAAGAGGCAGAGGAGTGTAATATAGCTGAGGCAACACTGTATAATGGAGGACACTAAGCATCTCTGTTTAAAGTCTTAAAGCAGATTTAGGATTGCAAAAGTTCCTTAACACTTCCATAAAGCAAAGAGTGAATAAATTTAAGGTGAAAGAAAGGTGAGGGAAACTTCAAGTCACACAAACATAACTTCAGTAAAATCAGGGAATACAAAGTAAAAACAATCTTCATTTTGCTTTAATTAGCCTGTCCTTGAATGTTGTTCCAACACACCAACCATTACATCTGCTAAGATTTTCTCTTTACAGTTGCTAAAGAAACAGGGAACAGAGCAGACAAACATTGCGACACCAAAACTGAACAACTGCTTCTTCCTGAAGTTCGCTGTACTCAGTGGGCCTGCTTTAAACCAACCGGCCAGATGCCCTGCGTACCACCCAGCCTTCTGCTGCGCTTCCAGCCAAGACGTATCCTTACTTACACTTCACTGCACTTGGGGCATCACCGCCGTGTCTGTTAACAGATGGGCTACAATATGCACCTACACTGACACTACTTACCAATGCGGTACTGAAAGGAGGACGCTGGCTCTCTGGAGGTTCATACACACCTCTCCTTGGCTCTCGCTGACGGTTCCCCAGCTCATCCCTCCACTGCTCTGCCAGTGACAGCACACGCAGCCGCAGCTCTCAGATCGCCATGTGCCGTGAAGGCAGGGAGCAGCACATTCAGATTCACCTCAGAGACTAGCTAGATACTCTTTGACAACGCATTTTGCTTTAACGCATAAATTTGATGCAGTGTAATTTCCCTTTATATATGTACTCTGTTGGTCAGAGTGGCTTTCCTGTTTTCATCAAGCTGACAAAAGGTTTAAACTCTATAAAAGGTGGCTGATATTTAAGTTTTAATAAAAATATATTTCACATGTCATTCTTTCCTTACACTGACCTAGTCTACGATATATTATTTACATAACTGCTGCCATATCTATTTCAAAACCTACTAGACAGCTCTCTCCAGAACTGTAGGCTGCCCTGCCTGTCACCGTGATGGGTAAACAGTGTCACCTTTTCAGGGCCTGATGAATTATAGAGAAGTAATAAAGTGCACCATCCATCACAATGGCACTAAGTAGGTTTCTGAAGTAGATTTCAAATCACAAATGCTCACATTTTTACTCACAAATGCTGTTTAGACTGTTACCAGAAAACACAAATTGGATGGTTCATATGATGAATGGACATGACAGGTGGTCAAAGAAAATGAGTCTTGCTATTCTGCAAATAACCTTGTCAACATGAAAGTAGAGCTGTAGCTCTGCTGGTAGTCAGGCTGCAATAACTTAATGGGTTTATTTGCTTGAACTTCTAGCAAACCAAATATACAAATGAGATACAATGATGCAGCAGCATCAAAGAAATATTAGCAATTCAACCTGATTATGTGGCACACAATAGAAATTTTCTACTAAGGATGTGTCACATTTGAAAGAATATTATTCAGATTATGAGTAGCTGTCACAAGAATACCTTTTCACAGGAAAACCGTCATGATTTTGCAATCACAACCCACTGCAAGATATTCAAAACACACAACTTGTACCTCCACTGCAAGCAATCAAGTCACTCTCTGATAGCTGAACACAGCAACAGCCACCACCTGCTACTTCTCATTTAAAGTTTTTCTACTTCCATTAGTTTAAATAGTAGAGATTACTGTGTAGGACTGAAAGTCGGGCAGGTTAGATCACTATGATTTATCCATAGCCTAAACAAAAAAGGAAATTTGCCCTTTAGGCAAAACTCTAGATCTAAGGACAATTTGGGTAGACTTTTTAAAGAATAAAAGAAAACATCTGAAGTTTTGTGAGGGTGCTAGGTATCTGAAAGATCTGACTGTAAAATCGTGCACAGAGTCACTCTTTGGCTCAAGCACAAGCTTTGAGTTTTGCCAAAGCCAAGATACACCCCTAGTGATAAGTACATACACAGTGTGTATGGTCCTCATTTCTGCAGAACTCAATCATAGATAAAACTGCTCTGAATTATAACTGAAAGTGGTACATGTGTTGCTGGTAATAACATCAATGATTTTTCTCGGAACATTGGATTTCCTGTAATCTGATGAATTTGTTAGCAACACATTTATTTTCATGAAATAAATCTCAAAGGCCACAACTGTACTTTTATCTCATTACAGTTACTCTTATTAAGTTACAGTGAGAAAATAATATTACATATTGAGTTTCCAAGTGATAAATGTGAGAAGCCAAACCCATTCATTAGTACTTTTTACTTGCCCATGGAAAAGTTAAAGCTTACATCATGCAGGTTAGGACCTACCCATGCCTACTTCGTTTCACTTCTTAACAACAAACTTTAACCTGAAGTTGTTGGGTTGATAGAGCCCCAGAAGAGAGGCTGTATGGAAATAACGACCATGAGACTCAATATGGAAAGTAGGCATGTATGGTACACAAAAACAGGAGATGGAGAGAAGTCTCTTTCCCAAAGGAGAACAAGAACTCCATTCCTTCTCCTCTCTGGAATAAATCCCTTAGACTAAAAAGCTTCAATGCTTTTAAGAAAGAGAGGCTGAAGCTTGTAGACTTCAGGATGAGAAACTTAAGGATCTGATTTTCTACCAGCTCTCATATTTCCTACAGTCCAAAACTCGAAATTATACTAATAGTCCATAAAATAGGTTAGTTAGCATCATGCAACTTTTTCCATTTTGACTCATTACAAGATTTCCACAGTGCATTACATGTTATCAATAAACATTACGGGCAAACACTGTCACAAACAAAAGGAAAATACACAACAGTTGCATTTTACTGTTTGAAATTCAGTAACTGACATGCTATAAATATTAAGATATTCACAAAATATAAAGGTATTTTGGAAGAGGTATCCTCCAAACCCAAAGCCATTCACAAGCTTTTCCTATATAGTCTATTAGTGTTCTAAGTCATGAAAACAAACATATCTTTTAAACAATAAAGAAACCAAAATGGAAAAACCCCTGCACCATTGGAATAACGTACAATATTTTAAGAAGGAGAAAGAGTAATGCAGTTAGCAGTGAAATTGCAATTTTTATATTTCAGAAATATTTATTGAGATTTATACTATCTCAGCTAGGAAAGTAAACAGAAATGATGACCCCTTTGTGCACCCCCAATACATCTGGAAAGCAAATATAGGGAGGCAGCCAGTGAAGACAGTAAAGAGGATAAAACAAGATAATCCAAGATCTTATTTCACCTGGCAAGTAACAAATCCCAACAGGCAGGATCTTTTTGCTGACAAAACTTCCTAACAGAAGCTACAGCAAGATAAAAATACAAATTGGGATTTTCAAGAGGAAACAAAGCAGATGTGTCAACTGAGTTGCCATAGAAGAAAGTATGCGAGATCCATGACCATAATTCAGGAGCTCCAGGTATTAGCCCAGCACTCCTGCCGGTTTCACTGCAGAAAACCTCATCTTACCCTTCCTACAGGCATCCCTCAAACCAGTAGCACTTATATATCAACAAGGATAAAATGTAGGTCTAGACACAGCTTTCAGGCTTTTACACCCAAGCAAAAGATGCCAATTCATAAACTCAGATACTTTAAAAAAAAAAAAAAAAAAAAATCACATGAAGCATTCAGGTCTGACTAATTTTTAAGTTTGAATTGAGATTGGCCACATCATATTTTACCTAAATATGTTTATTTTAAGGCTGGGCATTTCACCATGTGTACTTTGCCAGCCAAGTTCAACAAAGGCTGATGTTTTCTAACTCTATTTCACCACAAATGACAGAGACAAATGGTCATGTTACCTCAAGAGTTCCTTTGGCAGAGTAAGCTGCATACGAGTACAGGAGGTCTTGGCTATGAAGCGTTTTGGGCTCTCTGTTGCACTGTTGTCCACTAGGATAAAAGCACTCACCGCTGTTTTTCAGAGTTACTGTGTTTGAAGAAGAGCCTGGTAGGTCAAGCAAAACAGAGTAATTTACCAGCCGGACATCTTCAAGGCCTTGGGAACTCCACTGAACCAGAATTTTCATTGCAATGTCTACGTCATCTTCTCTAGGGAACCGTAACAAATCTCTGGAAAAAACACACAAATAAACACAGTTTTAGTCTATTTCCCACCAAGACACTTGTACCTTAATATGCATCAATCCATAATTTTATTCATAATATATCATCAAACATGCAAAAAAAAATCACCCTTCATTTTTTTGCAAGTAATTTCTTACCAATTGTGAGACAGAAGCAACCTCTTTTTGGGAAATAAAAATAAGGAAAAAAATATTTATAGGAAACACATCCAATTAAAACAAAGAATCCTGAAGAAATTATCACTGTAATTGTTTCAAAATTCATGTTTCTGGTGCTGATCAAGTTTCTGATATAGAATCAATTTAACAAATCATTGAATATGAAGAACGCAATCTGAAGTAACAGTTCAGGGACTTCAGGGAGGGCATGATGCTGAAAATTAGTTGTAATTACATGTTTGGCTTAAATTCATCAAGTAAAGCAAATTTGCTAAACAGAATGGAACTGTTCCCCCAAATATTGTGCTAGCTGTCAGAAAGTTTTCCTCAGATTTCCTACCTGTACTGAAGCATTACCTGAGTCAATAGCTTGGCAAGCATACGACACAAGCCTGGAAACTATTTTGGCAGTATCTACCAGATGGATCATAGGATGAAAATGGTGATGGCACTGAAGGACCACCCACCTCCCCAGCAAATGCCAAAAGATACCAGATGTAGAGAGTATTTTAAAGATAACTTTAGAGGACAGACATGCTGAAAGGACAACTAAAGGCTTTTCCTACTTATGTAGGCAAGCACTTATGCAAGCAAAGCAGGACACAAATAAAAAGCACTATTATTCAAATAAAAAGCACTACCTGAATGCAGTAGAAAAAGCTTACAGACAGAGTATTTGCTGAATTTTGTGAGTTTGTTTGTTTGGTGTTTTTTTTTTTTTTGGTCTGTGAAACTCTCGGGACTGAGAAACAAGACTTAGGATCACAGAGGTATTGATTTCCAAGCACAGAGATACTGACGCTGCCTGAAACTCTTGTTCACAACCTTCTCTTCACAAAAAGGCCAATTATATTTAGAAGCTTTGGGGTCCTCAATAGAACCTTAAAAATACCCTGGCTGTCTTGCACATGTCAAAAGCAATGGTTGAATAATGCATAGTCTTTTTAAAACCATTATTGCAAGCAATAGGTATTTGAGAATCCCACCAAGTGCTTTACAGGCACCCCTGTGCTATTCAGAACCCAGCTGCAAAGCTGCAGGCAGAATGCTCCCGGCTGAAGGTACCGGCACTGCTTCCATCAGGGTGTGCACTAATGCCAGGCAGAACTCCGCCAAGGAAAGCTTATGACAGAAAGCAAGCACAAAGACTCCCTTCTCCACCCCAACAAAACTATCTTATAGTTCAACAGACCTTTAAAAAAAAAGAACATTTACTGCCTAGACAACATCAAACCTTAATAAGGCAGAAAGTGAAGCTATAACACCTAGTATAGCCTAGAAATGGCTCAAACATTATATACTACATTCAAATGTCTAATGCCCATCGTCACATTATACAGATGAAATAATTATTCCAACATTCAAAGGATTTAAAAAATTTGCAAAAATTTTTTTATTAAAGAAATATGTTATACCCCAGCCTGCATTACAGAAGCAGAGTTATTAGTGTACAAAGTTCAAAATCTTTACAAGAACACTGGACTTTATGTTAAAGACTTCAGAGATCCTGTCAGGAGGAATAACTGTCTTGCAGATTTAATCTTTCTATATTATCTAAAATAAGTCTTCAAGCAGTCTACATAAAACAGACAAGTTAATCCAATCTGCAGTATATTACAAGTTTCCAGTTTCATCTCCTGTGCCTGCTAATGTAATGACATAAACTTGGGCACTGCAGAAATACAGAAAGTTGTTTGATTAACACAATCATTAAGAGAACATCCGCATTTCCCTCAGGTGATAGAAACATTAATAGAATAAATAATTGCAAGAAACTTATCCCAGGCCAATAAGGTTATGGCACATTGCAACAAGAAGTATTCAGTTTCAATAAAAGGAATTAAGCATTAAAAGAATAAGATACAAGAAGCAAATTGCTCCCTTAGTAATAGAAGTAAAGTTACTTTCCACTTCATAATTAAATAACCATGTCTTTGAAACTTTTGTGACAACATATCTGATTAAGTTAAAGGAATAAGGACACTATTTACTCCATTATTTCTTTATAGCACGTAAAAATCAAATTGCATATTATAAGCACACGCAATATTACAATAAATCAGCACATATTAGACTACTTTGATAAAATTTATGAACACCACCACGATTTTTTTTTTGTGCAGATTTTTACAGTGACTGACTGGCACTTGGTCTTTGATATAATTCTGCTGACTGCATGGACTTAAAGTCAAAGGTCATTTAACTCATTATTTTTATTACATACTAGTTGGATAACAAGTATAAGACGCAAAACCAGTATTTTCTAAACCAAATTCAGAAAAGTGTAAAGTTTGTTTGACAGTCCATCCTGAAAAATTCCAACACTTCACATGCACTTCATAGTCCTTCTCTACAAATTGTCAATTAACTTCCTTCCCAAAACTGCCAGGGCACTGAGATTCATAGTAGAAAGATTTAAGCAGTGGAAAGAAACAGGCCCCTGGGATGATTACGTTTGTCACTTTTGCAAGCGGCTGCATAGTCAGTACAAATCAATAGCAATGCGATTGCCAATTTCCATTTACAATACTGCCTTTAGTAACGTCAGCCAAATTTTGATTCCCTTACTCCTATTAAAAAGATACTTTATTCAGCTAACTGTTCAGGTTCAGTCAATGGGAATAACCACAAAGTTAATGGGCACATCTCAGTTGCTGTAAATCTGCATAATTTATTGAAGTGGAGCCATCACAGACTTAAGATTTGGTCTCAAGTTAGAACTAACGTTAATTAATATAACAGTTACAGTCTGAATAATACCGTGCCTTTACCAGATGCTCTCAAAGAAATTTCCACAAGTTACTTTATTTTATAATAGAGATCAGATATTGAACTAATGTACATCAGAACAGGACATAATTCTACTCCACCTCAACTATGCTCTGTTCCTGAACTGAAAAAACACAAATAAAATTGCACTTAAAACTCAGAAAGCATACCCTACTTCACTTGAATAAGGTAAATTTTTCCCACTTTGATATGATAACAAGATCAAGAAAACGTTTATGAAGACACGTTCTTAGATTTCCTGTATAAACAAGGAGTCATATTTTACTGCCTGATCAGCTGGATGTCCTGGCCAGCAAAAAGAAGCTTTCAAAGTTTTAAAGCTAGGAAAATAATTTGAAATAAGGCAAAGATACATCTGTAATAAAGCCAGGCTTTCTACAGCCTCTGCAGCTTCAAAAGACCAACCTTTAACAGGTGATTGTAAAAGATAAATGAACACACGCACACACACAAAATAAAGAAATTTCATTTTCAAATTGATAACCATGGGGAAACATGGAGCTGCAGCAGCTTAATGGAAAGTCATCTGCTCTAACAGCACTTTTTTTGACACAGCTTGCTAAAGAAGAGAACAAGGTATTGCAAATAAGCCAGCTGCTCATTGCTGGTGATACACTGGGACGCTGTGAAACACCGCTCAAAGGATACTGAAAAATTACAATAGGTCACTCGAACAATCAAAAGATGGAATAATTTAACTGTATGATACAATTCCTTATCAGACAATCCTTTTAAACTGCTACACCACCACCACCACCCCCCAAAAACAAATCTAAAATCACAGTAGGATTCTACAGATTTAATCTTAAAAATCTACAGGGACAAAATTTTCTCTCAATCATTAAGAACTTCAAGTGTGGTTTGTTTGGGTTTTTTTCTTTAATGATTTAACGTTTATACTGCAATGAGAGTGGGAAATGGCCTACACTTGCTGTCCTATTAGAAAAAAATAAGCAGAATTCCATTTTTGCAGTGTTAGAAGTTTATAAAATGTTGACTACAAATTTTTACTCTCTATTTTCTTCCAGTTCACTGAAATTGTTGATAAAGCAATTACTGGAATTTTAGTTAAGAACTAAGAACAAATATGATTTTGGAATTTTTATGGGCCCATTTTTCAGCTGAGTAGTTGTTTTCAAATTTTGGGAGCAGCAGTTAAGTTCATCAGACAACATTGTTTTGTAAAGCTACATCAGATCGAAGTGTTATCTTGCCTAATATGCTGTTTCCAATAGTAGCTGGTAGCAGATTACCAACAAAGAGTGCAAGAAACGCATCATATGGGTTTATTATATTTATAGGCTTCCATGCATATGTCTTTTTTCCTTCCCACAAACTTTGTCCAGGCTGAGTTTTAAAAATGTTTACATATGTTCAGGATTTCAGAACTCGTTTCAGTCCATTAAGAGCTGAGATGTGTTTCAGCAGTGCCAGGCCAGTGCACAGCACTCGCACAGACCAACTGC